>NC_133534.1:75888525-76506025 GCF_048544455.1 Silene latifolia
CGAAGATATTCGATATGTTCACCTCCCGAGAGAGGAAAACCAATTTGCAGATACATTATCCAAATTAGCTGCCTTGAACAACATTCCCGACAACGTAGACAGTATGCCAATATTTGTCGAACGAAGATCGTCACCTGCCTATGTGAATGTAATCAGCAATACCGAGGAAGGTGAAACCGAACCCTAGTACACAGCCATTTTGAAATTCAAGGAAATAGGAGAGTATCCTCCCGACCTTGACACGCGTGGAAAACGTGCCCTACGAATGTTATCCGCCCAGTTCATTAAGACCAATGACGAGCAATTATACAAGAGACGGCTCAAGGTGTTTTGTTGCGATGCATCGATAAACCGACAACTGAAAAGGTTATGGATGAAGTCCATGACGGTGAATATGGGCCACACATGAATGCCCATATGTTAGTCCGTAAGATCATAAGACTTAGTTATTATTGGACAATGATGGAAACAGATTGTTGCAAATATGTCACGCACTGTCACAATTATCAGATATTTGCAAATGTACAGCATGTGGCACCTTCTATGTTATACACCATGACGTCACCCTGGCCATTCTCAACCTGGGGAATAGACATCATTGGAAAAGTACACACATCAGGAACTGGACGACATTGTTTTATCCTTGTTGCAATCGACTACTTCACGGAGTGGGTAGAAGCTAAGTCTTACAAAGTGCTAAAAGCGAAGCAAGTGGCACAGTTCATTCAGAATGGCATCATTTTCCAGTAAGGCGTACCACATGAGTTCATCAGTGATCATGGAACTCATTTCCAAGCCGAGATCGAGGTTATACTTGAAAAATATAAAATCAAACATCGCAAGTCATCACCATACCGACCAGGGACGAATGGTGCGGTGGAGGCTGCTAATAAAGCAGTTACAACGATTTTAAGGAAGATGTCTGACAACTATAGAGAGTGGCCAGAAAAGATACCCTTCGAATTATGGGGGTATAGAACTTCAAATAGAACACCCACGGGAGCAACCCCGTACTAGTTAGTTTGGAATTGAAGCAGTTCAACCAGTTGAGCTAGAAGTACCGTCCCTAAGGATCCTGTTTAAAAGCCAGGTTCCTGAAGCAGATTGGGTTCAAGCAAGATATGATTCACTAGTAATGCTCGACGAGCGGCGTTTGAATGCATTATACCATGTCCAACTCTACCAGAAAAAGATAGAGAGAGCATTCAACAAAAAGGTGAAACACCAAGGGGAATTAGTGAAGGAGATCTGGTTCTCAAATAAGTTAGAGCTTTGTTACCTATTGACCCGAGGGGTAAGTTTAAACCAAATTAGGCAGGCCCTTATTTGGTAAAGAAGATTCTGTTAGGAGGCGCTATTCGATTAACAGATTTGGATGGGAATGACTTGACAAATCCTACGAATTTGGACCAGCTGAAGAAATACTATCCTTGACGACCTCATTCTCAAATGTTATGAAGTAATTTTTGAATTGCAACTATTTTTAGAATAAGTTGCGAGTTGTTTACACTATATGAAATATTTTATGTGAGAACTATGGACTCGGTTTGATTCTGTTGCAAAGCAGATACGTAGGTAACTCTTACTTAAGAGTACAACCGAAACACGTAAAACAAAAATAAATTTTTTGATGCAGAAACTGGGGATTTCTAATAAATAATAAGTTTTATTTATTCTAAATTCCAGGCGAAGTCCGTTACAATATTTTATTCCGGGCGAAGCCCATCACACACAACTAAAAAGGAAAGCACACAAACGGTAATAATAATATTAGATAGTAATGTCGAAGACTACTCTTTGCTACTCTCAGCCGGGTCTCACCCATCTTCCCTCGGGCTCTTTTATTCGGAGGAATCATCAATTCTTCCCGAGGGCCTAGTTTGTCTTTCACACTAGGTCGAGGAGCGAGTCTTTCTGCAAGTCTCAACCCACTTTCGCTTCTCGAACGTAACCTCTTCCACACATCTGAAACCAAAGAGTCAATCCTAGGAGTCAAGTCAGTCTCTGTTTCGGGCCTAGATGAAATTGGGGTC
Source organism: Silene latifolia (assembly GCF_048544455.1). Classification (NCBI taxonomy): domain Eukaryota; kingdom Viridiplantae; phylum Streptophyta; class Magnoliopsida; order Caryophyllales; family Caryophyllaceae; genus Silene; species Silene latifolia. The sequence continues at coordinate 75,890,559 of NC_133534.1, forward strand.
GTCCCAGTAAATAATTCTCGGTTCTTCTCCCCTATCTTGTGGTATTTGTAATAACCGTCTTCATCCTCGTAAAGTATGCTCCGGGCCTTGAAAGAAGGTTCGATAGTCTACTGCAAATAAGAGGGTGACACCTAAGAAAAAGCAAATGGCCCAGGAATATGCCAAATAGTCCTCTGAGCCAAGGACTGTAACCGTGCATTGCACCTCGCGAGAGTCACTCATTGGACTTGGCCGCGAACGCGCTCAGTAGCGGGAATCCATTGTCGACTATCGACCTGTCGAAGAACACGGTCCGGATAGATACGGGTGGACCACTCCAAGCCCAAAATAGTAAGATGTCTGGTTCTATCAGCCTCAGACAAACCAATAACTGCAGCAAGGCGAAGCCAGGGTAAAGCCCATGCAACATGCAACCCAGCATTGGCAGAAAGCCGCTGTCGCCAGAAAGGCTCCTTCTTCCCAGTAGGAAATTGACGATGACGAGAAGTGAAGCTTCTCACATCATATGTACCCGGAACTTTCGGTGGATCAACCAACTTGATGTGACTCTTAATTGCTTACATTTAGTCCCCTAATTGAACCTATTTTACATACTAATATAGCATTTCATGGCCATTTTATCCGTCAATTCCTTCCTATTTTGCTTTCCTAGTGCATTTTATATGTTTATAGGAAAAGAGATAATGAGGCGGAATTATCGTCTCTTGCGCATATTCGGAAGCTTGTTGACAATCTCTGATGGACTAGTATGAAGAGGAGGAAAGAACAATGATGAATGAAGTATGAATAAAGAGTATACGTAGATCATCGGCTTCTAAAGCAAGAGGGTGGAAAACTGTGCCAAGATCTGTGCGTCCTAAGTACTAGACGAGCGGATTGCCTTGTCCAGTTCCGAGCGGCCCGAGCACGAGACGAGCGGATCCGGGAGCTTTAATTCGGGCGTCTTCCTTGCAATACGAGCGAATCCCTTGGCAGAATCAACCGTGCCTCAAGCCAAGACGGGCGGATCGTGTTAGGAGTAGCAGTCCAAACTGCGCATCTCCTTCGGGACTTGCTAATCCCTATGTAAAACTAAGCATTGTTATTTACTAATCCACCCTTGCTTAACCTAATGATGTAGTACTATATATACTCCATTTGTAGTAATCAAGAGAGAGTCCCAAGAGGAGGAAAACCTTCCTTTGATTAGATTAGGAGTAGATTAGAATAGATTAATCTCAATCATTCCACATTAATCTTTCCTTAATTATTGTTCAAGTTTGTTATTGCGTAATTGAAGATTATTGGGTTATTATTAGAGACTTGACAACTCTTCATCAATCAATCAAGTTTTATTCTATTATTCTTTACTTTATTATTTGGATCATCTCATATAGGTATAATCCCTTTTACTCTTGTTTAATTATTGTTAATCACATCATTTATTCATCATGTTTTGCTTTGTTGGTATGATTGACAACCTTATTAATATGTTAAACTTGATCATGAGTGAGTTGTTTCCTTAGATAGGGTTAATAGGGAATTACGGGAAACAAACATGGGGAATGATTCATGCTTAATCTAATATGTTTTCATAATTAAATTGCTTGCTCGTTGTGATTTCAACTTATGCACATGTTATGTTTGATGAAATGCGAGCCTATGAATCCTTGCATTTTTTACCCATCACCTATCTTTTCAATGAGGCTTGTAAGCTTATACACCAACACAAGCCTCATTAGACCATGCATATAGTTGAATTGGAAGGATTAAGTCGACTTGTTGATGTTGTACAATCTAATCAATTCGGCTCTGGGACCCAAACCTTCTTAGGGATTGTAAGATATAAACTAACACGATCCCACCACAACAATAAATGCTTGCTATATAATTGAGAACATGTTTGTATAATCAACTCCCATGAATCCCCTATGAACCCATGATATCCTAGCACTTTTAGTCATTTATTTGCATTCTTCCTTTCATTGCTTGTTTTACTTTATTGCTTCTATTAGTTTAGATTCACCAATTCCAACCCAAATCAATTGTGACACTAGCATAAATTGAGATAGATAGACTTAGGACACAAAGCACACCGTCCCGTAGATCGACCTCGACTTAACCACTAACTAGCTGTTTGTTGAGTTTATAAATGTGTTTGATTGAGAGCACCAACGACACTCTCATTAAAATGGCGCCGTTGCCGGGGACGGTGTTATGTGATTAAGTTCTTACTTGTTTGTCTATTTTAATTGTGCTTTAACCTTGAGGAACTTGTTCCTCAAGGTTCGTTCTTACCATTTTATTGTAGTTTCCATGCTTGTAGTTGTTTCCTTGTCTTAGGTATGATGGCTCAAGACTTCACACATGGAGTATGTGGTAGACTTTTTAAGTATGACTACAATGGATATGGGGAGTTTGAGGAGCAAGTCAACAAAAACCTACCCTACTACTCATACAATGAAAATCCTAACTACTACCCAAAATTTCCCCACCAAAATCACCACATCCAATATCCACAACAACCATCCTCCCAATACCCACTTCACAATGAATTTCAAATGCCACAATACAACCACTTTCACACACACCCACAATAAGAAATTGAGCATGAATTTGATATTCAAAGTATGGTCCTCCAAATGATGGGAGATCAACAAAACTTCTTCAAACAATTGCTATAGGAGACCCAAAATAGGGACAACGTTCTTTGAAGGCATTGTTACCCAAGGTGAGGAGTTGGCAATTCAAATTGCCCAAAGGAAGGAAGCCCAAATAACTACTCCTCACCATTCTTTAGACATTGATCATGAATGTGAGTTTGAAGGAGTAACCTTTGAGGTGGAAGATGAGAAGTGGGAAGAGCTAATCTCCTTGAGCTCTTGTGAGTACGAAACTGTTGTGTTTGATGAAGAAGACATGAGGTTGAGTACGTCAAATACTCTTAGCCTTTGTGAGTAGGAGAGTGTGTCCTTTCATGTGAATATTGAGATGGTGGAGGATGAACTATTGAAGAAAGATGAAGCCCCCATTTATGAGTCTTATGAGGATAGCCATGATGACAAGATCGTGAAAGAAGCTTATGAAGAATATGTGTATTGATATGGAAGAAGAATGGACTTGTGAAATCACCATAATTGAGGAGCCCATCCTTGAGAAATTTGAGGTATCATATCATGAATAAATTGAATATCTCTCCCTATTACCTATGAAGACCATTTTACACCCACCATGGAACCTATGATTGGTAGAGATGGTATGGTGGATCTTCTCCAAAAGTCAAATCATCGTATAAAAGCTACTTGGTGGAAAAGCTCAAGAATAAACTTGCAAATGAACTTACTCATGGAGATTTGGCACCCACAATTCCAACCCCTAAGGTATCCGATCATCAATGTTATGAAAATTATTCTTTTACCTTGGAAGGATTGACAAATATAAGTGCTATCGTCATCACCAAAATTAGAAAAGAATGTGGTAAGTGGAAGTCTCCGGACGAAAATGAGCCATACTTCATTCCTTGTGTTGACAACAATCATGGGCTTATTGATTGGAAGCATTGCAAAGGCTCAAGTGCTAAAGGCAAGGTGAAAGAAAGAATGAATGACAAGCTTCCTTGGCCAGATTCATATTAAAGTGGAGCAAACCATACTTTTGCTTATTTGGGTCTTGTTCACAAGCCTTTGACCTTCTTCTAAGAGCCTTGAGCTCTATGGACAAAGAATTTCGACAATTCGAACTTTTGGTGGAGTCCTATCTCAAGCCACCATTTGTAATATATGCCTTCCCATAATTTTTGCATTGTACAATATTGTATATACCTTTATGTTTCTTGCATTTTATTACATGAGAGTAGTGAGAGAGGGTTGCTTACCCATTCATTGAGTATATTTTCAGAAAATGATAAGAAGGAATCACAAAAGGGTGCAAGGAAAATAATTCAAATGAAAGAAATGAGGGATTGACGGAAGAAACAGCAGGAGACGCTCGTCCCGATAGCAAGACGCTCGTCCTGGGCCTTGCTACGAACATAAATCCACACTGTCTAAGAATCTGCCCAGATTGCTAAGAACACGCCCCTCCCGACGAGAATCCGCTCGAGCTGGCCTCAAGACGCTCGTCCTAGGCAACGTCTTAAGCAACTTTCTGCACTGGATGAGAATCCGCTCGGATTCTTTAGAGTTCGCTCGTCCCAGTAGAGACGCCCGTCTCCTCAGCAATCCACTCGTCTCCAACTGGGTACAGAAACACACGGCTCACTGACTGAGAATCCTTGCGTCTCCACAGCAGGACGCTCGGGCTACAGCTGCAAGGCGCCCGGATCACCCTCGGGACGCTCGGATTTGTTGGAATAAGTGTCCTCCGACAATAATGCGATCACAACTGTCGATCATGATGATCACACAATTAAATCTCATTTTAAGAATACATGTAGGATGAAATATTTTACAGTCAACTGGTCCACACATATCGGTAGTGATTGGATGACTAGAATTTGACATTACTGTCGTGCGACGGTGGTGATCAGTTGATCCCCTTAGGTCATACCTATAGTGAAATATTCTTAATTGATTATTTAAATTGCTTAAAATTGACGGGTGATTTTGTGAGTGAAGTTAACGCGTCTTATTGTAATTTGATTAAATGAGATACGGTCTAAGTAATCGAATTGTTTTATTACTTAGATAAAATTATTGTTTACGAAACAATTGAAATTGAAATTGAAATTGAATGAATAATTTATTATAAATACAAGACGTTGTGATTTATAATTGATAAACCGTTTTGGTACAAGTAATTACGAATTACTAGTCGATTTTGTATATGACATATTTTATAAGTATGTTGATTTTTAATATGTTAAAAATACATTACAATTTCATATGTTAAGTAACATGTCACATATGTTACAATTGACAAATGACAAAATAAAATGGATCTTCCATTTTATATGTGCCGAAAAATTGCAGGGAGTATTAGTGGATAAATTGTGTTGATTATTTTAATATGAGAAAACACAATGATTAAGTCTAATGACTAGCCATGCATGCCTAGTCTTGTCTTGAGAAGAACAAAAGACCATGCATTGGCCTCTCCTTCCCCCTCCAACCGGTTTTCTAGATAGAAAAGACAAGGGCTTTTCTTTGATTATTCACATCTTTACTACCTAATTTTTCTAGTGTAAGAAAATTAATTCTCTCTACTATTTGTGAAAATCTTAGAGAAATAAAACCACAAAAATTACTTCCTATTGGACCGATTTATTCAAGAGCAAATACAAAAATATTTTTGTGTCAAATTTTAAGTAAGACATATGTTATTACTAGTTCATAATAATATAAGTTATTAAGAGGTTTCCTTGAGTATATACTTTTGGGAGAGGTTCTGTTTTGGACCTTTTGTTCATCCATTATAAGGAAGCTCAAGAACTAACAAGAAGGAGATCTTGTTGGTGCCCTTATATCCGAAATCCCAAAGTAAGAGAGACGATTTCTTCTCTTATCTTGTTTTAGTTTGCATGCATAAGATTTAACATTTATTTTATGACTAAATAAATTATTTCATATATGAATATGTAAATTAATGAGATTAATGATTTCTAACAAGTGGTATCAGAGCCTTAGGTTGTTTGCATGCAAATCGGTTTATAGTTTTTCCGAGTTATAAGATTAACATACAAAACTAATTAATTTGGATTTATGAAGATAAACCTAAAAATAACTTTGCATGTTAAAATTTTCTGGTCCTAAGTGATTTTAGGACATTTTGGTTTATTTATGGATTTTATTGTTCATTTTATATAATATTGGCATTAAAATGTGATTTTTATGATAAAAATGTCATTTTTGGACGAAAAATAGCTAAACTTCGAATGTTTCAGTGGTTTTTGGATATGTTTTCACATATATTATCTATTGATGGCCTGTAAATTTCATGATAAAATGAGTTGTTTTGCTCGAAATATGAATTTTTCAAGTTAAAATCGTATTTAAATGGGTAAATTGGTTAATATGAGTTATATTTCGAATATGGTCATGGAAATTTAGTATGTTGTCACCTGAAATTTTATAAGATGTGTGTAAAATATTTGGCTATAATGAAGTCTTTATGCATGATGTATGAATTTTTGATGAAAAATCACATAAATAGTGACTATAATTAGTAATAATGCTAAAACATACTTCATGACTAAAGGAAAAACTTCACATGTTGCATTCTATCATATATTTTAGATCTAAAAGTGAAAAGTTGATAAAAAATATCTTTTCTCATATTTTATGGTCATAATTGTTAAAACCGATAAACCGCAACATTGTTTTTCTCGATAAATTTTCGAAATTTTTAACCTAAGTTTTGAACATTATGAGTGTCATGGTATTTTTCCAGAATGTTCATGAGTTTAAATTTCAAATTTTGAATTTATTTGAAATTTTTATAATTTAATTTGAAGTTTATAGCATAAATTTGTATTTTTAGGTCCATTTATGAACAATATTAAGAAATCACGTTTAATTATTGTCAAAATATTAGTGGAGACTAATTTTGAGTCCTAAGTTGGTTAGGGTAATTAACTTGTACATAAATATGAATTTATGTAATTATTGTGATTTTAATAAGTTATAATCACGCGAATCCATGAAAACCGATAAATATACGATATTGGCTCTTTAAAGGCGATTTAGCATAAAATCTAGCATCTTCATACATATTATAATGCTGCATTTTATTTATGATTGTCATATTTTATTTTTATGTAATTTTGAATTATGTAATTTTACTTAGTATAGCCTTAGTTTTAATTGGTATTAACCGAAATGTATGGGAATATCGATTCGGTTGTAATTATTGTGATCTCGTATCACCGTTTTGTAATTTAATAGATTTATTTTTAATTACAAATGTATAATAGGAAATTATGTAATTCATTTTGTAATTTAATTATTCCGGAGTTCCTTGAAGACGGTGCCATTCGAGAAGGTGGTCCATCAAAGAAAGTGTTGCCTTGAAGTGTGTGCCAAGACCGAAGTTCAAGGGACCAAAGGAGTTGATTTCCAAATTTGTAATAGTTTATTAGATTTACTATTTTAGGAAGGCCATACTAGGATTTTATTTTTATGCTTTGCATTTTATTTATATGTTGCATGCATCGCTAAATCGCCATAACTAAACATGCATTTTAAATCGAGTTTATCGACCGTGTCAATTACAATTATCGTAATTCACCGCTTTAGTTCACGTAAAACGTGATAGAAAATAAATTGACATGACCTTTCGCTAAAATAAACAATTGAGACTTAGCCTTACCAAAAGGTAGAAACCATGAAAACCTATTTCGTGAGAGAGTGCGCTAGGCCACACCGGGGTACAAACGTTGTTACGTAGGGGAAGTGGGTGACAAATGTCTATCCACCGAATTCATGTTGATGAGGGATGAATCGGCCACACCGTGTCCAAGTTAATATGAATTTGGATCATGTACACATTTATTCGAAATTTGGGTTGAACTCAACAAAAGTATTCTCGACCATAGCCGGATGTGTTTTGGGCTAAAGATAAATATTAATGTAATTTTATCGACCAAGAGTTCTAAAAGTAGAATCGATTAAAGAGTTAATCCACCGAGTTATATTGATAAGGGATGAATCGGCTACACCGTGCCCAAGTTAATATGAATTTGGATCTTGGAATCATTTATCATAGTTGGGTAGAGGTCACTATGTAAATGCTTTACTTGTTGAATTATTTACAAGTATTAATATAACGATAAATGTTTTTGTTTTCATTATCCCATTTTCATATTGTTCTATTTCTTTACCTCAAAATATACGATATCATTTCGATTTTAGTTCAAATCTCCATTAAAACATCGTAACTAAAGACAAAATTTGAATTTTCTTCTAAAAACTTCGTATTATCCATTGTAAGGATCTCTTGTGAAGAGTATAGATAAAAGTTGTTCATGAGCAAACGAGTTTTTGATTCTTGACTAACATATCTACTTACAATGAATTGTTTCTCATATGCTTAATTGAGTTAAGTACTTTGAAACGTTAAATCATTTTGGTAACTAGATTTGTAGGAAATCAAAATTGACCAAAATACCGCAACCACTTCAATGAAAGTTTTAAGACTAAACAAACGAATGAAGAGTAGTCTTCATGAATTTCAATTTTGCTTCTCTTAGCAAGTGGGAGCATTCTCTTAAACCGTTAAGAAAAGGGTGAGGTTTAAAGAAGTAAAATTAGAATGGAATTGATACAAGGTAATATTAAAAGTAAAAGGTATTGAGAATAACGATACTAAACCTATCAATCCCGACCGACAAAGTTTCCATTGTCTTAATTGTTGGACGCTAGAAAGGAAACTACCCCAAATTATTGAAGAATCAACAAGTTAGTTGTGGGACATCTAATGGGACCTTCTTCTTTAAATGTTTATTTGATTAACATAAATATTGCTAGTACTACTTCGTCAATATTAGAAACCAGTGGAGGTTTTCATCATTGTATTCAATGCATAAGATGATTAGAATATGACGACTAGCAACAATGATGTCGAGAGATAGAGTCATTGTGTACTCAATCTAGTTTTGGGTTTATATTTATACCTTAATTATGACTATTAAGTGAATAAACTGTAGATAAGAATATAATTTTGTTAAGATACAAAAGAGGTTTTACTTTTGTGACCCTATACACCACGATTTGATGTATGGCTAGACCATTATCAAGGTGATTATATTCTAAACCAAACTAGAATGATATATCATGTAGATGATGCAAGACTCAAATTGGTAACCCAAGATTAAACCTTAAATTCTCAAATGATGAACGCAAAGAGTTATCGAGTACTATTGAAACCATTAGATTGTTAATGGTATATGCGTATCTTGTATTCAAAGCAAGATATGTCGTGCTTTTTGGTTGAAAAGGAGATCGAGGTTGTAAATCATTGATCCAAAATAGGTTGATCATTTTCTTTTACCAACGATTTAAGTTGACGCTAATGTGTTCACTTAATAAGGTAAATAGAGAAATCTTTGAAGAAGTTCAAAGAGTTCAAAGAATCACGATTTAGTCGTGATGTGATTATCAAAGTGAAGACTTTGATATAAGCCAAAGGAAATGTGATATAGTATCACAAATTAATCTCTCTTAGCACGCATTATGGGATAATGTGTGGTTGGATAAAGAAATCAAATGCTATTCGATATGGTTTGGACTTCAATCAAGTTACTTTAACTTACTTGATCCTTTTGGGGATTTTATTATTTTGTCTAAATTATTTTTCCACTAAATCTAAAACGAATCATATGAGATATGAAATGGTAGAGTACCATGCTTGTAAGTTTTCACAAGAAACAAATGCTCATTTTTCCTTACTATAATCACGAGTACAACGAGTTTGTGGCTCGTGAAGCTGTCTTTCTAGAATATAAGTTTATTTCTAGAAGACAGAGTGGGAGAAAATTGAAAAGTCTATTGATCCAAAATACTCAAGAGGGGGGGGGGGGGGAATTGAGGATTTAAAACTTTTTGAAAGCTTTTTCGATTATGCTAATGTAATTGGTTATTTAATGTTTATTGATTAAACTTTAACTAATCAACTAATGAAGATAAACGTAATAAACGAAACAAATGAAATAACGAAGAGACACACGGTTATTGAAGTGGTTCAGTTTCACAAGTCGAAACCTACGTCCACTATTCTCGATTAATAAATTTAGTACCTTTCTACGGATTACAAATTTACTAACCCAACTCGTACAACTAACTCTAGCTGTAACTCAAAGAGTACCGTTAAATACTAGAGTGACGAACTTACGCTAATAGGAAAGCACTAATGATTCTAACATAGGTTCACGTTAATGAACGAGTTAAGAAATCAACTAAGCACTATTATCTTATAACGATAAATGAAGAACGAGTATGCGAGTTTTATGACACACGACCTTTCAAGATAGCAAATCGGTTTTTCTGCTTAAAACACACGGTTTGCTTTGTAAAATTAAAATCAATTTTTATGCTTAAGGTCTCTATTTTAGATGTTGTAAATAGCAAAGTATTTATAGAGGAAGAAGAAGTAGGCTACACGGTTTTGTCAAACCCTAATAGCCGAAATATTAAGATATAAAAACAAATTATATCTTATTATTATCTCTTTCCTAAAAGCCTTAAAAGATAATAAAGAATATTCTAAAAAATAGAATATAATCTTTCCAAATATTATCTTTACTATAAATTCTAAGATTATGATAAGATTTATTAAAACAAGAATATCTTTTACCATAAACAAATATATTAAGTAAGATATATAAGATATATAAAGATATTATTATGGAATAAAATCTTTACCTAATATAACCTAGGCAACACGAGATACCACGGCCCATAAGCTTCGTGAATCGTGCAAACCCTAGTCTTAACATATGATTAGAATTTAGGTTTTAAGAGAGGCTATATAGAAACCCTAATTAGTAGCAAAGTCCAACTCATAAGTTGACCCATCATGACTACCAATTAACGTTTACTATAAAACCGGACTCCTCACTAAACCGGGCTTTTAATATATAAATACTTTCATTAAAACATTAAAATAAACTTTAAACAATTATGAAACAATTTTCGAAACAATTAAAAGTCGTGTATAAAAACTCAGCATTTCAATGTTATAGTAGGAGAGCTATAACATTGAGCTCTTTTACTAGTAATGTTATAGCTGCAAAGCTATAACTTTACTAATTCAAGAAACTCATTCTTGATTACCATTACGAGATAATCACCTATACTATTCTAATCTTCAAGGAGATCTTCGAGTACATGCTACGTCATCATCCAAGCTTGATTAATCTTTAGACGGACTTCGTCTTCACATAATACTTGAATGAATCTTGAATTGTTTGATCTTGAACGAAGGCTTAAACTTCTCATGCAATTGTCACAATCTTCTACGTTGCTCGTAATAGGTTAATTCTAATGCACTTCACAAACGATTACAAGCACAAGTATATAGAATGTAAAACACCTTGACATCATCAAAGCATAAACATATAAGCTATATGGTTCAACAAATTCCCCCTTTTTGATGATGGCAAGCCTCCTATCATTTGTGACTAATTGTGTAGTTCCCCCTCAATATAATACCGTTATCTTGATAATAAAGATTAACGCAAGATCCAAACGATTCTTCAAAAACCGAAACTTAAGGACTTTAAGAGACAATTGGTCTTGACAAGGAGCAAGCTTAGGTAGATGCTTACTATAAACGTTCTTTCCCCCTCATGACATCATCGAAAAGCTAAGAACAAATCAAAAATGACTAGAATAATATAAGACGAGACAAGAGATAAAACGTCATAGGAAATAGTAATAACACGCAAGACTATAAGCATCCAAAAGATAATTAATATACAAACTAGGAATTAAACATGTTTAAGCCAAAGTGGGCCGAATTAACACATGTCTAATGAAACACTTGGGCCATAACCACAAGTGCATTTGCCAAAATGGGCCGAATAAGAAGTTTGTTTAACACATCATTAAAAGAAATAAAAAGAAAGCTAATTAAGATAAGGGCTAATGATGGTAAAGCAGGGAGATGAAATATTTCGGGTACGGTACGGGTTCACGTAGTCGGGCCTAGTACGATGCTCTAAGGCATCAAGATGGTCAAACGAGCTCCGAACCAACTGCGAAAGAGTACTAATGCTCCTTTCAAAGTTAAGCACTTTCAAGGAAAGAGCTTTCGTGGCCTCCAACGTAAGAGCTTGATCACCCGCCATGACTTTCCCGTGCATCACCAAAGCTCCACCTTGACTCGTAAGGAAGGTGAGACGATCACCGTGTGGGAACACTTCCCCACGAATTGCCTTCAACTCCCTCTCAAAACCCGCTAACCTTTTGTCCACTTCCTCCATCCAAGAGTACACCGGAGTAGCATCCAAGCCCGAGTCTAAAGACCGAGAGGGTCCAACCCGTGACAACACCGTAGCCAAATTAGTCAAATGCTCCTCGAATTTCTCCATTAAACCACTCATAAACCCCTCCAACTTTGATTCCATAGCTCCCAAACCCGCATCCACCGGGGTTTTCTCAACATCTTTAGCAAGAAGCAACTCGGGTCCATCAACAACAAGACCCATTAGCTTGATCAACTTGTCACACATACTGTCCCGCGCACTAACACCGTAGCTATCTTGTCCTACCACACGCTTAATCTCCAACAACCGAGACACCCACATCCCAAAAGGTAAATCGATTGTGGTGCTCAACTTCTCTTTTGTCACCGTGAGACTAGTCTGAAGTATACGGTGCAACACGACACTGCCCAAATTCACTTTCTGACCTTCCAACCAAGAATAGACCATTATAGCTTCATAACTCGACACCTTATCACGGCCTCCTCTCCTCGGCACCACTGTGTTCCACAAAAAGCTCAAGAGGCACTTGATTTTTGCCGAGAGAGGACGAACCACGATATTACCTCCCTCCGTCATCTCCTCAAAATACTTCTTCACTAACAACTCCTTTTCACTTACAACATTAGACCACTCAAGACTCGGATTTAATTCAATTCCTTCATCGGGAACCAAAAAAGCAGAGCAGAAATCCGAAACAGAGACTGTTACATCAACTCCATTAACAACCGCATGCAAGACTCCTTTCTTAATTGAGACACTAGCAAAGAATTGAACCACCTCAACTGGGTAAACAAGACCCGAAAACTGACTGATGTGACTCCACCCTTGAAAATCAAGAAAATTAACAAAGAAAGCAAGAGCGCGTACACTATCCAACCAAAATTTTGGATAGTACCTACCACCATAAATGGAATACCTCAAAACTCGATTAACTAGGATGCTTTCATCATGAGTAACCGAACACGATTTAACCCTTCCTTGGTCGCGGCTTTTGAAACATCCCTAAGCAAGGTACGAGCAACACCATTCCGAACTATTACCTCGGGTTCTTCCACAGCTTCACTATTGTCGACAACCACCTTATTTTTTCCTTTGAAAAGACGGCGTCTTTTGCCTTCGGACACCGACTCGTCCCAACTACGAAACAGGGGCGTATTTTGGTTTGGTTGTGGTGAAGGACAATTAATGGAATGAGGATCATGTGGTGGTAGAGGTGATGTTTGGTTAGGAAAGGGGCGGTTTTGGTAGTGACGGGTTGAGGATCGGGTATTTTTTGCATGAGATGGATTCATGATGATGGTGATTGTTGAAAAAGGAGGTGATGGTGATGGTTTGTGTAAAGGAGATGAATTGTGATGATGGTAAAAATTTGAGAGAAAGAAAAGTATGCAAGTGGGGTTGGGTGGACGGTTAACACGCAAGGGGTAGATATAGGTGTAGGCTAGGGTTAACAAGTGGAGAGTAAATATGGTAAGTGTATAATTAGGAGTATGAATTATGGTAGGTGTAGGAATTTAAGGGATAGATTTATTAGGCAAAAGATAAGAATAAGGAATTTGTGTTTGTATAGGAAGTTTATTGTTTGAGCCGTGTACAAGAATTTGCAAAAAGGAAAGATTCTTTGTGATTTAGAAAGATAAAAATATGGTGTGCTTTGTTTATTGTGATAAGGAATAAGTTTGTATAAAAATTAAATTCTAAATAGCCAATTGAATTTTATGATAAAATATTTCTATAAACGAAATTATTCATGCAACGCAATATACGGACAAAGTTATACAATCTTAGCTTAACTAGTCAGTCATAAAAGGATTGAACAAATATAGAAGCTTAGGTACCACTGATTAAACCAATTTCCAACCGTAAAGTCTCAAATCGTTCTCTAGCTAATGATTTTGTCAAAATGTCTGCCCATTGTTTTTCAGTACTACAAAATTCAAGTTTTATATTCCCCTTCTCAACATGGTCTCGTATAAAATGGTGTCTAATTTCAATATGTTTGGTACGTGAATGTTGTGCGGGATTTTTAGAAATTATTATCGCACTAGTATTATCACATAAAATAGGAATACATCCTACATCAACACCATAATCACGTAATTGTTGCTTAAGCCATAATAGTTGAGTACATACCAGTCCTGCGGCAATATATTCGGCTTCAGCAGTTGAGAGAGAAATCGAATTTTGTTTCTTCGAACCCCACGTGGTGATACACGGTCCGACAAAGGTGGCGACATCCGACGTGCTTTTTCTATCTAGAGAACATCCTGCGTAGTCGGCATCGGAATAACCGACTAGATCAAAATTGCACTCCATTGGATACCATAGGTATAAGTTGGCCGTTTCAATTAAGTAACGTAAAATTCGTTTTACGGCCGTCATATGCGATTCTTTGGGAGATGATTGATATCTCGCACAAACGCATAAACTAAACATAATATCGGGTCTACTCGCGGTCAAATATAACAGTGACCCAATCATCCCACGATAAGTAGTTTCATCAACTGATTTACCGTTTTCATCCAATGTCAATTTCTTGTTCTCGACCATTGGAGTAGGCATAACGTGTGAATTTTCCATTCTAAATTTCCGAATGAACTCCTTGATGTATTTCTGTTGATGAATTTTAATGCCTTCATCAGTTTGTTGTATTTGCAGCCCTAAGAAGAATTTTAATTCTCCCATCATACTTATCTCGAACTCGGAAGTCATCAACTCAGAAAAGTATTTGCACAAGCTTCGGTTGGTCGATCCAAAGATAAAATCATTGACGTATATTTGAACAACCAAAAGGTCAGAACCCTCAGTTTTTAGAAAGAGGGTTTTGTCGACGGATCCTCTACTGAATCCACTGTCAAGAAGAAACTCAGACAATCGATCGTACCACGCCCTAGGTGCTTGCTTTAATCCGTATAGGGCTTTATCCAATTTGAACACGTGATCCTCAAATTTGATATTCTTAAAACTAGGAGGTTGTTCAACGAAGACTTCCTCTTGTAGATAACCATTCAAGAATGTCGTCTTAACGTCCATCCGGAAGAGCTTCATTCCCTTGTGTGCGGCAAATGCTATTAGAAGTCTGATAGCTTCAAGACGAGCAACAGGTGCGAAAGTCTCGTCATAATCTATTTCTTCTTGTTGATTATACCCTTGGACCACCAATCTTGCTTGGTTTCTGACAATGACTCCGGCATCATCTAATTTATTCCTGAAGACCCATCTAGTTCCAATGACTGAACGATGTTTTGGTCTAGGAACTAAATGCCAAACCTTGTTTCTTTCGAACTGTTGAAGCTCTTCTTGCATAGCTATAATCCAATCTGATTCAGCGAGAGCTTCATTGATATTCTTTGGTTCGATCATGGATAGAAAAGAGTAGAAGGAACAGAAGTTGTTTAAGGAACATCTTGTTTGAACACCCTTCTTAATATTTCCAAGAATATTATCCATGGGGGTGTGAATTCTTGTATTTCCATTTAGTTGAAGTACTTGGTTCTTCATCGTTATTTGAGCTTGACCCGACTTCATTTGGTTCGGAATTAGAGGAAGTTCCCCCTGAATCCAATCCGGGTGTTGTGTTTGAGCCGATAATAACCTCGGACACTACACCTTGAGTTGGATTCAATGTTCTAGTAACATCATCTATAACATTGGTTTGGGAGTTCTTGTCTTGAGTCAATGTTATAGTATCATCAACTATAACTTTGCCTTTCTCCTTTTTATCTTTTGAGGAACGATCAAGTTCATCATTCGTTCCCTCAATTTCATTGTCCTCCAATTCCAATTCCGGGGGATCGTCTCTTGAAAGACGAAAGTCGGGTTCATCCAAATCTTCTTCCTTATCCTGTAAAGGCTTATCGAACACGTTATCTTCA
Organism: Silene latifolia; assembly: GCF_048544455.1. Lineage (NCBI taxonomy): Eukaryota > Viridiplantae > Streptophyta > Magnoliopsida > Caryophyllales > Caryophyllaceae > Silene > Silene latifolia. Next base: position 75,906,333 of record NC_133534.1, read on the forward strand.
TCAAAGATAACGTGGACACTTTCTTCAATAAAAAGAGTTCTCTTATTGAAGACCCTGTAAGCCTTGCTATGATCTGAATATCCTATAAAAATCGCCTCATCACTCCTAGGGTCGAATTTACTTAAACGGTTTTTACCGTTATTATGTACCAAACATTTACTCCCAAAAGAGCGAAGATGAGAGATATTAGGTTTTCGACCTCTAAGGAGTTCATAGGGGGTTTTCTTAAGGATAGGTCGGATCATAGCACGATTATGGATGTAGCAAGAAGTACTAATGGCTTCAGCCCAAAAGTTAAGAGGTAAACCACTACACAGAAGCATTGTACGTGCCATATCTTCTAAAGTTCTATTCATACGTTCAACGACACAGTTTTGTTGAGGAGTTCTTGGTGCAGAAAAGTTATGCCCTACACCATTAACTCTACAATATTCTATAAAGGTTTGGTTGTCAAATTCGGTGCCATGATCCGTACGAATAGATACGAGATTAGTCTTATATTTGTTTTGAACACGTTTCATAAGACAATCAAATTCATCAAAAGTTTCATCTTTTGAGTGAAGAAAGATAGGCCATACATACCTTGAGTAGTCGTCTACAAGAACAAAGACGTACCTGGATCCTCCTCTACTCCTTACCTTCATAGGTCCACATAAATCCATGTGTACTAATTTCATGGCTTGATTTGTGCTTACTACTCTTTTCGGTTTAAAAGATGATCTTACTTGTTTGCACCTTGCACACGTGTCACACATCTTTTCTTGGTCGAACTTGATTTTAGGTAACCCTTCCACCAAGTCCCACTTCTTGAGTTTATTCAAGGTTAGTGAGCTAATGTGACCAAAACGCTTATGCCATAGACAAGGATCATCAAGTGTAACTTTCATGCATGAAAAGGAGTTAGTAGGCACAGCATTTAAATCTACCATATAAACATTCCTTTTTCTGTGGCCTTCAAAAATAACATTGCTAGTTCCTTCAATAATAATGCGACAACTGTCAGTATGAAAAACTACTTTATTACCTTTGTCGCATAGTTGAGATATGCTTAGCAAATTATGTTTTAGACCATCCACGAGGTAAACGTCACTGATTGCATGAGACTTAGAGATTCCGATTTTGCCAACGCCAATAACTTTTCCCTTTTTATTGTCCCCGAACGTTACTTTTCCTCCATTGAAGGGCTTAAGTGAAAGAAACAGATTCTTATCTCCGGTCATGTGTCTTGAGCATCCACTGTCAAGATACCATTGATTGTTTTCTTTCACTTATTCCTGCATAAAGGATTAGATACAGTTTTTAGGTACCCAAGCTAAGTTGGGTCCCTTAAGATTAGTTACTCTATAAACTAAGTCCTTTCGAATCCAAACTTGTTATTTTTGAAGGCCACAAAATTTAACTAATAGTTACCAAATAGCCATATATTTTTCTTAAGTGCTTGAAGAAGCATTAAAGATGCAAAGTTAAGTGTTTTTGATGCAATTTTGTGTAAGGGTGTTACACAACTGACAATTGACAATTGAGATTGGCAATTTTGTGTAAGGGACGAGCAAAGGTTCGGTTTGGGAATATTTGATGTGACTCATATTTGAGCATATTTAGTCCCCGAATTAGCCTCGTTCCTATATTTTTTAGTGCATAATTGGGTCATTTACTATTTTTAGTCTTTCGTTTTGCATATTCTTTGAGGTTTTGATCCCTTGGTAGGAAAGGAGTAAGAACCTTGCATTTTCATGGCAAAATTGAGCTAAGTTGATTGAACTAATGACCAAGCATCAAAAGGACGATAATGCTAGAAGGCCTATGTATATAATGAAGTAAACTGGGCAATGATGAACAGATCCTTGCATCTCCAACAAGATCCTTGAGGATTGTTGAAGAAAGAAACGAAGAAGAAGTGACTGCCCAGCAATCCGAGCGTCGCAGTGCTCGGGACGAGCGTCCTGCCTTCTCACAATCCGAGCGTCCCGTGGCCAAGACGCTCGTCTTGGCGCCTGATGATCCGAGCGTCGCCTTCCCCAATCCACTCGGATTCCTCTCCAGTGCAAGCCGTCCATCAGCCAAGCCGCTCGGGACGAGCGTATTTCTTGAAGACTACGGAAACGGACATGCGCATCTCCTTCGAGAGGAGCACTTCCTCAACTTTTCTTAAGGGTCTTAATCATCATTTAAGCCCTTAGTAACCCTAATTTATGTACCTGATCCTTAGTATAAATACCCCATTGTACTAATTGGATTATCATGTTCTACTTATCTAATCTTAATCTCATCTTAATCTTGTAATCAACTCTTAATTTAGCATTAATACAAATCTCATTTCTTAATATTTCCTTAATTTCTCTATTGTTCATCATTTATTTTTGGTAATTGAAGATTATTTGGGGTTTATTTGGAGGATTGACAACCTTCCATCAATCATCAAGTACTTCTATTATCCTTTGCTTTATTATTTGGAATCGTCTTTGGGTATAATTCTCTTAAACCCTTTTTAATTATTGTTAATCATCTTCATTTATTCATCATGTTTTGTCTTGCTAGTATGATTGACAACCTTGTTAGCATGTTAAACTTGATAATGAGTGAGTAGTCATCTTAACTAGGGTTAATGGGGAATTAGGGGAAACCAACATGAGGATTGATTCATGCTTAATCTAATATGCTTTCATATTTAATTTGCTTGCTTGTTGTGATTTCAACTTATGCACATGTTATGTTTGATGAAATGCGAGCCTATGAATCCTTGCATTTTTTACCCATTACTTATCTTTTCAATGAGACTTGTAAGACATAAACTAACTCGAGTCTCATTAGACCATGCATATAGTTGGATAGGGAGGATTAAGTCGACTTGTAGGTGTTGTACAATCTAATCGATTCGGCTCCGCGACCCAAACCTTCCTAGGGATTGTAAGATATACACTAACTCGATCCCATCACGACAATAATTGCTTGCATCTAGTAGAAAACATATTTGTATGATCAAATCCCATGAATCCCCTATGAACCCATGACACCCTAGTTGTTTTAATCAATTGTTTACATCTCATTTTAATCATCTTGCTTGTTTATTTACATTCTTATTTAGCTTAATTGATCTCCCACCTCAACCCAAATTGTGACAACCTTAGACACAACCATTTTCAATCGAAAATCCTACATCAATACCCGTCCCTTGAGATCCGGCCTTTACTTACCTCTTTACTAATAGTAGAGTAGTTTGTGAAGTTATAAGTATTGTTTTGGTCTAGGTAACTTTTGACGCCGAGTAACAAAACCGACGAACCAAGTACCTTGTGGAGTGATAACTCCTTGGCTACCATTTATTCCAAGGTGACCTTTGAAGTCATGCAACCGTTCTTTCACTTCTACAATCATATTTTGTCAACAAAAAGGGAATGGGCACAAAAATCTCCAAATTGAGTTCAAGTACCAAAATGAAAATCAAAAAGTTTGCAAAGTGCATCATTGAAAAGAGGAACAAAAATAGACTCTTATGCTTCAATAAAAGTACCCTTGCTACAAAATGGGGTTACTTTGAAAAATGTTCAAAAATGCAAAGATTGAAAAAATTGTCAAGTATCAAAAATGTCAGACATCAAAGAAATGGCAAAGAAATTGTTCTCAAAAATGTCAAATGCCACAAGAAATTGGGGGGAATAACAAAACAAAAGCAAACTACCATTATGAAACTCAAAATCATATTGATCCCTTTTATCCATTGATGATCATTTCTTTGTTGCATGGTGGAAAGGGGACGACCCTTCTTCTTGTCTAGGGCAAGAGGGGGAATTCCGCGATCCTCCAGTGTTTCTAACACCATAGGGAGTCTACTCTTGACGAAAGCATTAAACGATTGAGGACAAAGGTACCTGATACCGTTGTTTTAGTATCAAAAATAATATTTATAAAACCAAATTACTAATAGGTAGTAATAAGGGTCGATCCGCAGGGAAGCAAGATATTTGTTTTAACGGTTCGTTTATTCGGTCACAAGTGGGGGTTTTATATAATTGGTTTTCTAAACTACGAGTTCAAGAGAGTAAGAGAAAAGCAAGGAAAGAGGGATAGCTAAGACAGTCGGTTCACCATGATTAATCAGTTTAGCAATCTAGGTCTAAGGTCAAGCAAATAGATTTAAGGGGTAACGAACGTCACCTTTCGGTCCTTAATTCGCCCTAAAACACAAATAGCTTAGCTCTCGCCCTCACTACCGCGTCCTAATGTATCGCTACGAGTCTCACCCTTTCCAACCTTTCGGTCCAGGTCAAGGTTTACTAAGATCTATAGACTAACTACGTCGACTCAATTAGACTATAACAATTAATTGCAGCGAAAACAGCAAAAATCATATGAGCATTATCATAATAAAATCGATTGCTAATCTAATATGATCACGGATCCCCTAATGTCCTAGCAAGAGAATTAGCAATGCGTAATTAAAGAATAAAGCATAAAACAAGGGGAAGAAAATACCGAAATGAATTAAGAATAGAATAGAGTTTCAAGATCCGGAATAAGGAAGGGTCGAAACTGGAGAAGAGTTCCAGTCCCGTCTGTGTATCTATCATGTGTTTGGCGTGCAAGCCTATTTATAACAAAATAATGACTTGCTAAACCTAAATAACAAAACAGGCCAAGCCCGTCAATGATTGTTGCTCGATCGAGCAAATGGGCTCTCGATCGAATAGAAATAGTTCTCGATCGAGCACTTCTCAGCGCGTAATTCCTGCTTCGCGCACTGAACTTCAAACGGCTGCCATTTCTTCGTTACTTGTCCGAATCAAGCGATTTTTGTGGCGTTGGAAAGCTAAAAGGATAAGCTTTCATCTCCAATTCGAATCACCTGAATATCAGTTGTAGAACTCGAGATATGGCTCTTTGAATTATGCACTCGTAATTTGGAGTTCTTGTTTTGCTCGCCTAGCTTCTTTACTTCCGCGCGCATCTCAAATCAATAGTTCCCAAGCTCCAATTCAACTCATCTCCTAAATGCATGCCTAGGGACATGTTTTAGGCTTGATTTACTCCTTTCTGGCTCATACTTGCAAATATGACAAGAGAACCCAAAGTAGACTATTCGGGGCATATTCGTAGCAAATTACTACTAAAATAGCATAGAAATGTGTGCATAAATGGCCTATAAAGACTATGTAAAATGCACACATCAAACTTCCCCAAACCAAACCTTTGCTTGTCCTCAAGCAAGCTAAATGCAACTAACTAATGAGCTAAATGGAAAGGAACAAAAACTAGGACAAGCTAAAACCGTTTACTCAAACCGATTTAATGCAAAAGAGTCAACTACTAATAGCGCAATAACAAAGCAAACGAATTTATACATATCTCATAAATAGTTGAACTTTTGACCTTGCAAGACATTCAAAATTGGACTCTCCCGGGTCACTCTCTCTCAATTAAGCACAAGGTAAGCATTATATGTAAGAGAGAAAGAAAAATAGACGCTCACCTAAACTACGACCCACATAAACATGCATGCAACTAATATGATAGACAATTCTAGCTACCGTACACATACATTCCAACCAAACGAGGTCCGTCACAGCCGAGAGCTTACAAAATTATGGTAAAGTGAGGCAATGGGTAAGAATAGGCAAAACATTTTTCGGAAATGTGAAGGTATAGGTGATCAAGCTAGCACCCTAACAGAACCAAATGGAACATATCCATCTCTTATCCATCAAAATTAAGCAGAAGTGCTCTTCATCTGGCACGAAACTCACTGAAAATACTACTCAAATGATTATAATAAAGCATAGGAGTGAAACATCTTTCTTTTTTTTTTCTTTTCTTCTTTTTTCTTTTCTTTTTCGATTTTTTTTTCCTTCTTTTGATTTGTTCATTTTTTCCTCCTTTCCTTCATAAATTACCAACTCCCACAACTTTTAGATATAAGACCAAACTTGGCACAATAAATAATATACCACAAAACAATCTAAACTAGCTTGACAGGGCAGGCTAAATTTGGATGTATTTAAGGGACAAAAGGCAAATTTGGCTAAATGTGGAGTTATATGGGTAAAAATGAAAGAAAAGGTAATGTAAGCATCTCCTTGCATGTGACGCCAACCACTAACCCGAATGTATGTAGGCAATAAGCAATTGAATTTCATAAATGTGCAAATTGATGATACATGATATGCAAGGAGTACTACTCTCAATTCCTATATGAAACTGGTCATAGATGTCACCAGTTTATAAAGCTCTAAACCTCAGAAAGTTGTTGTAGTTTGCCAAAATTTCAAGTCAAGTCTAATTGTTCAACATATTTAGAAACGAAATTCAAGAAATTGCTTTGAAAATTACTAAAAGTCGTGAGAAATTTGGAAGGCTTAAGTGAAAACAATTCTAGCATAGAAATGTTCCATTCCGACATAACCTAAATTCAAAATTAAACGTGATTTTTTTTTTTTGAATTTTTGTGATATTTTTAAGTTTTTATGGGTTTAATAATTTTTCGAAATTAAGTGGAATGCATACGGAAATGCAAGAAATATGAATACAAAACGAATGCAAATGCAGACTCAAAAGGATGCATATACCCTCCCCAAACCAAAACAGACAATGTCCTCATTGTCTTCACAACTAACTAACAGCAGCAAAAAGGGAGATGGGGTACGCAAACCTAATACATGTTCCTAAAATACAGTAAATGAGATGGAAAAACAAGGGAAGGCGGTACTCACAAGACGGCTTCCCCAAACCAGCATCAAACTAAGGGGACGAGTAGCCAGCGTACTACTCAGTAAGCGCGCACGAGACAAAAGCACAGCAGAAGAGGTGGCTACGGCAACAGCAGGGTCCGTAGTCTTATTTGGTATTTTCTGGGCTAATATAAACAGATAGAAAATTAAGGGGGAGGGGGTGCACGAAATTGGGAAGTAACAAGAGGAGGAAATAAGGTGAAAAGAAATAAGAAAAGTCGAAAACTCCCCTATCTTCTCGATCGAGATGTTCTTTCTCCATAATCCTCTCGATCGAGTAACAAAGTTACTCGATCGAGCCTTCACTAAGGTCTGCTTCCTCGATCGACCAGAATGGCCTTTCGATCGAGGCCTTGACTTTCCAATTTCCCCTCGATCGAGTAGTAAACTACTCGACCAAATCCTTTATCAGCTACCTGCAAAACTAAACACAAAAATATATCCAAATACCAAATAATTGTTTCACGCAAAACATTGTCTTAGAATTGCCTAACAAAAACAGAAATGGTTTTAAGTATATAATTTATTACAAATTGCACGGGGTTGCAAACCCGGCTTAACGAATAACGAAATAAATCGCCCCTCCTCGAGGCTTTTGACTGAAAGCAGTTATTTCAGCCATCGACAGCTTCACTACCGTCCTCCATAGTATAGCAGCAGCAAGGCAGCGGCCTATCATAGCATCCATCACGACTCTATCAGCTCTTTGTCGTGCTTTCTTCCTAGGCTGGATAGAATCTTTCGATCCCTTTCCCGGGTCACAACTCGTTAGACCTGCATAAGAAGAAATATAGCGATTTTCCTCCAAATTGCTCCCGAGTTGGGACGGAGGCGTCAATTCAAAGGCAGTATATGAATTAACGGAAGGATGAAAAGTAGTCATACTAATGTCAACAAAAGGAGTGATACTACCTTCCATTGAAGCGGTATGGTCTTCCTTCACCTTCTCATCGCTAATTTGGACAGAGTCGGATGCTAACTCAATGCTGCCCGCAGCTATTGTGCTCGATCGAGCAACTAAATCACTCGATCGAGACTCTTCTTCACCAAATCCATTCGATCGAGCAATGGTAATAGCTCGATCGACCAAATTTTCCCCACCAGCAGTCGATCGAGAGCTTTGAGGAGCTCGATCGACCAGTTCTTCATAATATTCAGTCGATCGAGAGCTTTGAGGAGCTCGATCGACCAGTTGTTCATCAAAATCAGTCGATCGAGAGCTTTGAGGAACTCGATCGACCAATTTTTCTACTGGGATGTCCTTGTCAAATGTCGCAATAAAGTAATCATCCTCGAAGTCCGAGTTGTACACATCAAAATCCGTCTCGACTGTTATCTGAGCGACCTGGTGCGTAAGACTTTCAATTGAGGCATTCCTCGATTGTTCCATTTGTTGCGATTGAAGAGTGAGTGACGCTAATAGCGATTTCAACTCGTCAAACTCTTCATTGTTGACAGCGGGAGGGGTTGGTTGTTGCGGTGGTGAAAAAGAATAGGAGGGCTCTCGGAAGCCTCGTTGATAGTACGGATGCGGTGGTGCATAACTGCGAGGTGGGGACGAAACATAGTGACTTTGTTTATACTGTCGATAAGCATAAACTTGGTCACGATCTGCGAGGCAGTGAACTGCATCGTGTCCCACAGTACCGCATCTCTCACAAAATACCTCCTGAAGCATCGCCATAGGACCTGTAGGACCTATCAAACAACACTAGCAAGGAAGATAAGAACTGTCTCAGGAAATAAAATTCCCTGAGACGGAAGGGAAATAAACGAAACAAGAAAAACAAATAGGACAATTGCCTCCCCGACAACGGCGCCAAAATTTGTTACCGTCGTTTTAGTATCAAAAATAATATTTATAAAATCAAATTACTAATAGGTAGTAATAAGGGTCGATCCGCAGGGAGGCAAGATACTTGTTTTAACGGTTCGTTTATTCGGTCACAAGTGGGGGTTTTATATAATTGGTTTTCTAAACTACGAGTTCAAGAGAGTAAGAGAAAAGCAAGGGAAGAGGGATAGCTAAGACAGTCGGTTCACCATGATTAATTAGTTTAGCAATCTAGGTCTAAGGTCAAGCAAATAGATTTAAGGGGTAACGAACGTCACCTTTCGGTCCTTAATTCGCCCTAAAACACAAATAGCTTAGCTCTCGCCCTCACTACCGCGTCCTAATGTATCGCTACGAGTCTCACCCTTTTCAACCTTTCGGTCCAAGTTAAGGTTTACTAAGATCTATAGACTAACTGCGTCGACTCAATTAGACTATAACAATTAATTGCAGCGAAAACAACAAAAATCATATGAGCATTATCATAATAAAATCGATTGCTAATCTAATATGATCACGGATCCCCTAATGTCCTAGCAAAAGAATTAACAATGCATAATTAAAGAATAAAGCATAAAAGAAGGGGAAGAAAATACCGAAATGAATTAAGAATAGAATAGAGTTTCAAGATCCGGAATAAGGAAAGGTCGAAACTGGAGAAGAGCTCAAGTCCCGTCTGTGTATCTATCATGTGTTTGGCGTGCAAGCCTATTTATAACAAAATAACGACTTGCTAACCTAAATAACAAAACAGGCCAAGCCCGTCAAAGATTGTTGCTCGATCGAGCAAATGGGCTCTCGATCGAATAGAAATAGTTCTCGATCGAGCACTTCTCAGCGCGTAATTTTTGCTTCGCGCACTGAACTTCAAACGGCTGCCATTTCTTCGTTACTTGTCTGAATCAAGCGATTTTTGTGGCGTTGGAAATCTAAGAGGATAAGCTTTCATCTCCAATTCGAATCACCTGAATATCAGTTGTATAACTCGAGATATGGGTCTTTGAATTAAGCACTCGTAATTTGAAGTTCTTGTTTTGCTCGCCTAGCTTCTTTACTTCCGCGCGCATCTCAAATCAATAGTTCCCAAGCTCCAATTCAACTCATCTCCTAAATGCATGCCTAGGGACATGTTTTAGGCTTGATTTACTCCTTTCTGGCTCATACCTACAAATATGACAAGAGAACCCAAAGTAGACTATTCGGGGCATATTCGTAGCAAATTACTACTAAAATAGCATAGAAATGTGTGCATAAATGGCCTATAAAGACTATCTAAAATAGCATAGAAATGTGTGAAGGAAATGTAGATCTATATACATACTAACATACTCATATATGTTAAAATTAATTTGTCATAAAATTAAATACGGATTTTATGCATGCAAACAATATAATAAAATAGAGAAGAAATCATATTCTTACAATGGATGATTCGGTTTTATGGGCACAAAAGAGATCTCCTTCTCTTTTGTTCTTGAGCTTTCCAAATGGATGAACAAGATCTAAGTATAAGATCTCTCCCTAAGCTTTATACCCAAGGCTTAACACATAATCTAATTAATATTATGAATACTAGTATAATATTAATCTAGTAGAAAAATGACCCAAAATTATTATATACACTTAATAATTTCGGCATATGGGAGAGAAGAAGAAGAGTGAGTTTTGTCTCTCTAGACATCTTATATTTTGATGAGTAAAAGAATGAATGAGCATCCACTACCTCTTAGTGAATATTAGGCAAAAATAAGAAAACAAACTCAAGTGTTTTTACTTCCCAAAACCGGTGGGAGTGGAGGAAGGAAAGAGCCAATGCATGAAATTGTTGTTCTTAACAATGTTCATAGGCTTGCATGGCTAGATAACTTTACAATCATTATGTTTTCTTATTTAAAATATAAACACAATATTAAGTCCATTCCCCTCTTATTTTCGGCACTTTACATAACATGGTGTCCATATTATTTTTTTTTTTTTTTTTTTTTTTTTTTTTTTTTTTTTTTTTGTCAATTGTCTATATGTTACATGTCACATGTCACATATATTGTTATGTAATTTTTAACATATTAAAAATCAACGTATTATCAAAAATACGTCACATACAAAAATTGACTTAGTAATTTCACAATTACTCGTACCAAAATATTTTACCACTTTATAAATCACAACAGTTTGTATTTATAATAATTCATTCAATTCAATTGTTACATTAAACAATTATTTCATCCAAGTAATGATACAATTCAATTACTTGGACCGTATCTCATTTAATCACATTTCAATTTGATACGTAAATTTTACTTCCAAAATCGTCCATCAATTTTCAAGTAATTTAATCAACTCGTAACGTTATACGATTAATTAAATAATCAATTAAGTGTATTGCCCTTTAGGTATGACCTAGGGGGTCAACTGATCACCACCGTCACACGACAAAGAATGTCAAACTCTAGTCACCAATCATTACCGATATATGTTGACCGATTGATGATAAAATATTACTTCCCAATTGTATTCTTTAAAATGAGATTTGATAATGATATTTAAATCATGTAATCGCACTATTGTTGAGGACACATTTCCCAACAATCTCCCACTTGTCCTCGACAAGTGTGCGTCACCAATTCTCTTGTCCTATTACTATCTCCCACTCAATGCAAGGTGTCTTTCGGTCGTACTTGCAAGTGATCATATCGAGAGTGGTTTCCTCGATCCGAGAATAACGATTGACCGGATTTATCCACTCTGGATACCTTCCGAGCGTGGCCACGCATTTCCAATTCATTACTCCTCGAGTGGCCCCGAGATATTGTTTTAACCCTGACAAGGGGATGGACAATTCCTATCGCACTCATTCCCTTCGACTAGCCACACCATCATAACCCAAAATATGCCCATTTGACCCCATTTACGAAGGTCGTAGTAACACAAATCAAAGTTAATCTGAATCTGTGCCATCTTAGGTGAATAGTCTTTAGTCAAAAGAATCGACTCATTAGAATACTATAGCAGCTCTCGCCACGACCAGGCTATATAAATTTGCAGAACTCTATAAGCGGTCATAAGGCCCGACAAGGTGTTCCTAACATCTGCCTATGTGATCGACTAGTCATCTCACATGACCGTATGGCACTTGAACTTGCCATCAATCGCATCACACTCTAGTCACTTCGAGACGTCACCTCATACAAGTGACTATGGGCGAATACCATGCTAATCCGTGTTCACTTTAACGGGGTTCAATTGTCTCTACAACCCGTTTGGATGTAACAAGGTATAATAAAAGAGTTTTAAAGTAAAACTCGAACGACAAATGCGATTATCACATATGAATAGTCAATGCTTGATTACTATTTCATAATCTATAATCTAATTTGATCTTGTATGTAGTTGTTCATTTCAATTCAGTTGAAATGGCATGACTCATCATGTTTAGCCTTTGAGAAGGTTTTGGTTAGTAGGTTTTATCAATTTCTTGTACCTTACTCAACCTCACTACATACTTGTTTTCCTTTGTAATGTATACATTTGCATTACAAAACTTCCCGAGTACGTGTCGAGATCCAATCAAGACATAGGCCCTCTAGCCTAAGAATGGCTCCCACTTTGTTTTCACGGTGTGCGGGACTCATCTTTCTTGCACATCTCATGATCGCAAGTGTACTTAATTTCCGTTATAAAAATCTCTCATTGTTCTTTATTGCCTAGAACGATTCTAGAAAATCTACTTCTTAATTAACATAACCACAATGGTATCTTAACCATCATAACCACAATGGTATCTTAACCATCCTAATGTGTTTTGATTATGGTTTTGTCGGAAACCATGCGCAATCTCAATTGTCAATTGTCACTTGTGTAACACCCTTACACAAGATTGCATCATAAACACTTTGCTTTACTTCCTTAATGCTTCTGCATGCATTTAAGGGTAATCTTTATAGCTTACTTGGTAAAGATTACTTAAATTCGATTTTGAAAACAATTCATCATACTCAAAGCATATGAAGTGTTATACATCATTACTCATTTAATTGATCCGGCAGCGGAAGCAAATGAAATCAATCAAATATGTTCAAATTAATTGAACTAGTCATGAATCTTATCAACATAAGACTTCTTACTGACGCTAATATCATGTGGATTTATCTTCATAGATCCGGATATTAAAGATGTATTATAATACTCCAAAAGTCTTAAATCATTCTTGATGATCAATATGTCATCCACATATCGGACTAATTAAAATTTCCGTAACTCCCACTAAACTCCATGTATAAACACAACTTCTTGACTTATCGAGAAACGTTTTATCACATGATCCAATAATGTTGATTCCAACTCATTGATGTCCTACTTAAGACCCTCTCTTAAGTTTCACATTATCTTAGGATTGCAAGAATCTACTAAACTCAAGACATGTATTGAATACATTCCTTCTATTGAAGAAGTGGGTTTTAGATTCACTCGCTATGTATTTCATGACCTCATAATGAAACATAATCCCTAAGAAGATCCAAATAGACTTAAGCATTTCAATTGGTGCAAAACCCTTTGCAACCAATCAAACCTTGAAATCTCTCTTTATTAGTGCAAAACCCTTTGCAACTAATCAAGCCCTTTTATTTCGGATTTTCATGGCTCTAAGCCTTGTATTGAGTTGTGACTTAAACACTCTTATGTAAGTCATATGTTCATTACTTTCCAGAAGTAATCAACTTGAATCAAACAATTTCTTTGTAAGTTATAAGCTCTTTACTTTCTTAAAAGTAGCATGAATTCATCATTTTTGACAAGTGACGAATTTAACCTCCTAGGTTTTGAAGAAACAATGTCTTACACAAAACGTCTTATGTAGCCAAGAAAGACCAGTTTCTTGCGATATAACATTCTCTGTGGCATTCTTTGTGGCTCTTGAATAATTTCTCCCACTCTGTCTTCTAAAAATAAACTTGTATTTTAGAAAGACAACTTCACGAGCCGCAAACCCGTCATACTCGTGATTATTTAAGAGGAAAAATTGAGCATTTGTTTCTTGTGAAAACTTACAAACATGGTACCCTTACCTTTTCATATCACATATGATTCGATTTAGTGGAAAAATAATCTAGACAAAATGATAAAATCCCCAAAAGGATCAAGTAACTCAAAGTAACTTGATCGAAGTCCAAACCTTATCAAATAGCGTTTGAATTCTTATCCAATCATACATTATCCCATAATGCGTGTTAAGAGAGATTAATTTGTGATACTATATCACAATTCATTTGGCTTATATCAAAGTCTCCACTTTGATAATCCCATCACGACTAAATCGTGATTCCTTGAACTCTTTGAAATTCTTCAAAGATTTCTCTATTTACCTTATTAAGTGAACATATTATCGTCAACTTAAATCGTTGGTAAAAGAAAATGATCAACCTATTTTGGATCGATGATATACAACCTCGATCTCCTTTTCAACCAAAAGGCACGAGACATCTTGCTTTGAATACAAGATACGCATATACCATTAACAATCTAATGGTTTCAAGAGTACTTGATAACTCTTTGCGTTCATCATTCCAAAATTTAAGGTTTAATCTTGGGTTACCAATTTGAATCTTACATCATCTACATGATATATCATTCTAGTTTGGTTTAGAATATAATCACCTTGATAATGGGCTTGCCATACATCAAATCGTGGTGTATAGGGTCACAAAAGTGAAACCTCTTTTGTATCTTAACAAGTTTATATTCTTATTTAGAGTTTATGCACTTAATAGTCCCAATTAAGTACCACTTTAAATCCAAAAACTAGATTGAGTACACAATTACTCTATCTCTCAACATTATTGTTGCTAGTCGTCATATTCTAATCATCTTATGTGTCGAATACAATGATGAAAACCTCCACTGGTTTCTAATATTGACGAAGTGGCACTAGCAAAATTTATGTTTAATCAAATAAACACCTTTTAAAGAAGAAGGTCCCATTAGATGTCCCACAACTAACTTGTTGATTCTTCAATAATTTGGGGTAGTTTCCTTTCTCGTGTCCAACATTTAAGACAATGGAAACTATATCGGTTGGGATTGATAGGTTTAGTATCGTTATTCTCAACAACTTTACCTTTAACATTACCTTGTATCAATTCCATTATTATCTTTACTTCTTGAACCTCGTTCTCATCTTAACGGTTTAAGAGAATGTTCCCACTCATTTCAATGAGTCTTTGCTTTGAGAAGCAAAATTGAATTCATGAAGAACACTCTTCATTTGTTCGTTTTAGTCTTAAAAACTTTCATTGAGGTGGTTGCGTTATTTTGGTCAATTACGAATTCTTGACAAAACTAATTACCAAAATAATTTGTCGCTTCAAGGTACTTAATTCAATTAAGTATATGAAAAACAATCCATTGTAAGTAGATGTGTTAGTCAAGAATCAAAACCTGTTTGATAATGAATAACTTTAATCTATACTCTTTACAAGAGATCCTTAACAATGGTTAATTTGAGGTCTTTAGAAGAAAACTCATATTTGTCTTTAGTTACGATATTTTAAAGGAGATTTGAATCAAAAAACGAAACGATATCGTATATGAATTGTGGTAAAGAAATAGAACAATATGATAACGGAATAGTGGAAAACTTAACATTTATCGTTTTATTAATACTTGTAAACAAGTATAGCATTTACATAGTGACCTCTACCCAACTATGATAAATGATTCCAAGATCCAAATTCATATTAACTTGGGCACGGTGGGGCCGATACATCCCTTATCAATATAACTCGGTGGATTAACTCTTTAATCGATTCTACTTTTAGAACTCTTGGTCGATAAAATTACATTAACATTTATCTTTAGCCCAAAACACATTGACAAGGGCACGGTGGGGCCGATACATCCCTTATCAAATACTTTTGTTGAGTTCAAACCAAATTTCGAATAAATGTGTCCATGATCCAAACCCACATTAACTTGGGCACGGTGGGGCCGATACATCCCTCATCAACATGAATTCGGTGGATTAACATTTATCACCCACTTCCCCTACGTAACAAGGTTTGTACCCCGGTGTGGCCGAGTGCACTCCCTCATGAAATAGGTTTTCATGGTTTCTACTATTTGGTAAGGCTATGTCTCAATTGATAGTTTTAGCGAGAGGTCATGTCAATTTATTATCTATCACGTTTTAAGTGAACTAAAGCGGTGAACTACGATAATTCTAATTGACACGGTCGATAAACTCGATAAAAGACAATGCATGTTTAGTTATGGCGATTTAGCGATGCATGTGACATAAAATAAAATGCAAGCATAAAGGAAAAAATAAATCCTAGTATGGCCTTTCCTAAAAAAAGAAAAACTATTAATCTATTACATATTCGGAAACCAACTCCATTGGTCCCTTGAACTTCGGTTGTGGCACACATCTCGAGGTAACACCGTCTTTATGTATCGCCATTCTTGAAGAAATCCGTCTTTTGGAACTCCTAATGAATAAAATTACATAATAAATTACATAATTTCCTATTATACATTTGTAACTAAAATAAAATAAATTTATTAAATTACAAAACGGTGATACGAGATCACAATAAAAATTACAACCGAATCGATATTCCCATACATTTCGGAAATACCAATTAAAATCTAAGGCCATACTAATAAAAATTACATAATTCAAAATTACATAAATTAAAATTATGACAATCATAAAGTAAAATGCAGCATTATAATATGTATGAACATGCTCAATTTTATGCTAAATCGCCTTTAATTAGCCAATATCATATATTACTCGGTTTTTACGGATTTGCGTGATTTCAACGTTTTATAATCACAAAAATACATAAACTCATATTTATGCATAAGTTAATTACCCTAACCTCTTAGGACTCAAAAAATAGTCTTCACTAATAATTTGACCATAATTAACTTTTATTTACAAAATTGTTCATAAATGGGCCAAAAATACAAAATTAAGCTATTAAACTTCAAATAAATCCAAAAATTCCAAATAAATTCAAAATTTGAAATTTAAATTCATGAACATTCTGGAAAAATTCCATGACACTCATAATGTTCAAAATCTTAGGTTAAAAATTTCGAAAATTTTCCGGAAAAACAATGTTGCGGTTTATCGATATTTAATAAAATAATCATAAAAACATGGAAAAATTATTTTCGTTAACTTTTCAATTTTAGATCTGAAAAATATAATAAAATGCAACATTAGACGTTTTTCCTAAGTCATAGATTATATTTTATTAATTTTCATTAATAATGTCACTATTTATGCCATTTTTCTTCAAAAATTCATAAATCATGCTAAAAGACTTCTTTATAGCCAATTATTTTACACACATCTTGTAAAATTGCATGTGACAACATATAAATTTTCTATGACCAGATTCGAAATTTAACTCATATTAACCTATTTTTCTCTTAAATCCGAATTTAAAAATGAAAAATTCATTTTTCGAGCATAACAAGTGCAAAAATTATGAAAATTTACAGGTTATCTCAAAATAATATATGTAACAACATATCCAAAAACCAACTTAAAATTCGAAGTATAGCTAATTTTCGACCAAAAATGACATTTTTACTCATAAAATCACATTTAAATGTCATTATTGTAAATTATGAACAATAAAAATCCGAAAAATTAACCAAAATATCCTAAAACACTTTAGGACCAGAAATATTAACATGCATGTAATTATTTCGTGATATATCATAATAACACAAATTTTACAAGTTTTATTTTGTTATTCATATAACTCGGAAAAACTTTTAACCAATTTGCATGCAAACAACCGTGGCTCTGATACCAATTGAAGGAAATGTAGATCTATATACATACTAACATACTCATATATGTTAAAATTAATTTGTCATAAAATTAAATACGGATTTTATGCATGCAAACAATATAATAAAATAGAGAAGAAATCATATTCTTACAATGGATGATTCGGTTTTATGGGCACAAAAGAGATCTCCTTCTCTTTTGTTCTTGAGCTTTCCAAATGGATGAACAAGATCTAAGTATAAGATCTCTCCCTAAGCTTTATACCCAAGGCTTAACACATAATCTAATTAATATTATGAATACTAGTATAATATTAATCTAGTAGAAAAATGACCCAAAATTATTATATACACTTAATAATTTCGGCATATGGGAGAGAAGAAGAAGAGTGAGTTTTGTCTCTCTAGACATCTTATATTTTGATGAGTAAAAGAATGAATGAGCATCCACTACCTCTTAGTGAATATTAGGCAAAAATAAGAAAACAAACTCAAGTGTTTTTACTTCCCAAAACCGGTGGGAGTGGAGGAAGGAAAGAGCCAATGCATGAAATTGTTGTTCTTAACAATGTTCATAGGCTTGCATGGCTAGATAACTTTACAATCATTATGTTTTCTTATTTAAAATATAAACACAATATTAAGTCCATTCCCCTCTTATTTTCGGCACTTTACATAACATGGTGTCCATATTATTTTTTTTTTTTTTTTTTTTTTTTTTTTTTTTTTTGTCAATTGTCTATATGTTACATGTCACATGTCACATATATTGTTATGTAATTTTTAACATATTAAAAATCAACGTATTATCAAAAATACGTCACATACAAAAATTGACTTAGTAATTTCACAATTACTCGTACCAAAATATTTTACCACTTTATAAATCACAACAGTTTGTATTTATAATAATTCATTCAATTCAATTGTTACATTAAACAATTATTTCATCCAAGTAATGATACAATTCAATTACTTGGACCGTATCTCATTTAATCACATTTCAATTTGATACGTAAATTTTACTTCCAAAATCGCCCGTCAATTTTCAAGTAATTTAATCAACTCGTAACGTTATACGATTAATTAAATAATCAATTAAGTGTATTGCCCTTTAGGTATGACCTAGGGGGTCAACTGATCACCACCGTCACACGACAGTAATGTCAAACTCTAGTCAGCCAATCATTACCGATATATGTTGACCAGTTGACAGTAACAATGTTACTTCCCAATTGTATTCTTTAAAATGAGATTTGATAATGATATTTAAATCATGTAATCGCACTATTGTTGAGGACACATTTCCCAACAATGTGTACATAAATGGCCTATAAAGACTATGTAAAATGCACACATCAGTACCCTAGCTTGACACAACTGGGAGGTGATTTGTTGGTATCCTTTTAGACTTAGTAGCTTGGAGAAACAATATCTATGATAGAGTATGCACCCTTAAATTTCTTCCCTTATAGATGATTTCCACCACTTAGATGAGGAAAATGCAAATTCTTTTGTAACTGCATCCATTACTTTCTTTTGTGTGCTTAATGCTTGGATGTATCGCCATTTTGGCAAGCCTCACCTTGCCTTGCAAGAAGTCATCTGAACTCATGGGTGTCTTGTTGTGAGTTGAAGGGGCGGAGTGAGACCCGCTAATTGTCTCACATCGGTTATATTACTAGGATAGTTTAAATAAAGGTCTAGTTCTAGTTACCTCTTTACTCGGGACGAGTAAAGGTTCGGTTTGGGGATGTTTGATGTGACTCTTAATTGCGTACATTTAGTCCCCAAATTGAACCAATTTTGCATACTAATATAGCATTTCATGGCCTATTTATCCGTCAATTCCTTCCTATTTTGCTTTCCTAGTACATTTTATATGTTTTATAGGAAAGGAGATAATGAGGCGGAATTCCCGTCTCTTGCGCATATTCGGAAGCTTGTTGACAATCTCAGATGGACTAATATGAAGAGGAGGCAAGAACAATGATGAATGAAATAGGAATAAAGAGTATACGTAGATCATAGGCTTCTAAACCAAGAGGGTGGAAAACTATGCCAAGATCCGTGCATCCTAAGCACAAGACGAGCGGATTGCGTTGTCCAGATCCGAGCGGCCCGAGCACGAGATGAGCGGATCCGAGATCTTTGATCCGAGCGTCTTCCTTACAATACGAGCGGATCCCTTGGCAGAATCAACCGTGCCTCAAGCCAAGACAGGCGGATCGTGTTAGGAGTAGTAGTCCAAACTGCGCATCTCCCTTGGGACTTGCTATTCCCTATTTAAAACTTAGCATTATTATTTACTAATCCACCCTTGCTTAACCTAATGATGTACTACTATATATACTCCATTTGTAATAATCAAGAGGAGAGTCCCAAGAGGAGGAAAACCTTCCTTTAATTAGATTAGGAGTAGATTAGAATATAGATTAATCTCAATCATTCTACATTAATCTTTCCTTAATTATTGTTCATGTTTATTATTGGGTAATTGAAGATTATTGGGTTATTATTGGAGACTTCATAACTCTTCATCAATCAATCAAGTTTTCTTCTATTATTCTTTGCTTTATTATTTAGATCATCTCATATAGGTATAATCCCTTTTACTCTTGTTTAATTATTGTTAATCACATCATTTATTTCTCTTGTTTTGCTTTGTTGGTATGATTAACAACCTTATTAACATGTTAAACTTGATCATGAGTGAGTAGTTTCCTTAGCTAGGGTTAATGGGGAATTAGGGGATACAAACAAGGGGAATGATTCATGCTTAATCTAATATGTTTTCATAATTAAATTGCTTGCTCGTTGTGATTTCAACTTATGCACATGTTATGTTTGATGAAATGGGAGCCTATGAATCCTTTAATTTTTTACCCATCACCTATCTTTTCAATGAGGCTTGTAAGCTTATACACCAACTCAAGCCTCATTAGACCATGCATATAGTTGAATAGGAAGGATTAAGTCGACTTGTAGGTGTTGTACAATCTAATCGATTCGGCTCCGGGACCCAAACCTTCTTAGGGATTGTAAGATATACACTAACTCGATCCCACGACAACAATAAGTGCTTGCTATATAATTGAGAACATGTTTGTATGATAAACTCCCATGAATCCCCTATGAACCCATGATATCCTAGCACTTTTAGTCATTTATTTGGATCCTTCCTTTCATTGCTTGTTTTACTTTATTGCTTCTATTAGTTTAGACTCACCAACTGCAACCCAAATCAATTGTGGCACTAGCATAAATTGAGATAGATAGACTTAGGACCCAAAGCACACCATCCCGTGGATCGACCTCGACTTAACTACTAACTAATTGTTTGTTCAATTTATAAATGTGTGTGATTGAGAGCCCCAGCGACACTCTCATTACAACTCGAGTCTCTCACATAGCCAGATCTGTGAAAAGGACCGACAAAGCGAATCAGACTACATGAAATGATGTGAAAACCCACTAAAAAGAAAGGAGGTGGGAAAAAAAAAGACGAAAAAACAAAAAAAAAAAAACAAAAAAACAAAAAAAACAAAAAAAGAAAGGAAAAAAAAAAGGCAAAAGAAATACATGTAGAAGACGGGTTGATCCAATATAAGCAAGGTTCGGGTTGGCCTTTCTATCATCTAACCCAGCAATAATTTCAGCAAGAATGAGCCAAGTCGGGCTCCTTCGCTGCTCCATTTGTTTAACGATCCGAATGAATTTCGCTTTGCCATAACAAGTTGGTACCTCAATATGCCCTTCAAAAGCATAAAGATGAAACATAATCAATCCAACAGCCCTACGACGGAACGCCGCAGGAATCAATGGGTCGTCAGCACGACCAACCTTCTGAGCAATAGAGAGTAAGTTTACTTGTTCCCCATCAACGAAGGCACGTGCCTCATCACGTGACAAACCAAGGAAATCATAATACTTGTTAGTCCATCCCCTCTGAAAGTCGGGAATAACGGGAGTTAGCTCAATCTTCCAACCTCCTCGAATGGCAATTTCTTCCGGAAAGGGACAAATCTCTCCTTCTGGAAAGGCGAAAACATGATAGGTAGGGTCCCAGAATTTTAAGCATTCATCAAGAAAGACAGTTTTTGGCAAGACATGCCTCAACGGGATTAATTGTTTTAATTTCGTGCCAACAAGTATTTGAAAATCCAATCCTTTGAAATCAGAAGCCCAAGATGACATGGTTTTTCAAAGAGAATTCATGCTTAACAAAAGTTTTTGTGAAGAAAAGAAGAAGAAGTTATGATTTACCTCCTATCATGATCTCCTTATATAGGAAAAACAAGGAGAGAATTCCAAGGGTTTTAGGAAAGTCCTTTCTTGCTGTCCAAGCTTTTCGACCGAATCCTTGGGGCGCGGGACTCCGGGTTTTCCTTACATCTCTTTATCGTTTGTTGCACCAAAGTTCGTTGCCACGAATTTACTTGTGTTTCGCGGGCCAGAATGGCCAATCTACATTTTTTATCCCCAGCGAGTCCATACTCGAATTAATTAAGAAATCTGTACGCACTTATGGATTTTTTATGTTTTACGGGTTATGTCTTGCCCATGTCATTTACGGGTCATTCCCTGAGTCAAAAACTCGAAACATATTTACTCATCATTCTCCTATGAAATTTCAAAAAAATCCAAAGTCCCGGGCGAAGCCCATTTTCAAAGTGAAACTTTAGCTCCGGGCGAAGCCCATGTTCAAAATAAAATGAACTCGGGCGAAGCCCATCTTCAAAGTGAAACTCTAGCTCCGGGCAAAAGCCCATATTCAATGTTCCGGGTGCAACCCATTTTCAAACCTTAGCTCCGGGCGAAGCCCATTTTCAAGATGTTAATTCCGGGCGAAGCTCACCTTCGCATACATGTCGGGTCAAAAACCCAATCCAATGTTTAGTTCGGGCCTTGAGCCCATCCATGTGAGGTATGATTTCTGAAAGTTCGGATAGCATTATGTGAGTTTCTGTTATGATATATGTCTAAGTTTTAAAGAGGTACGTTCCAGCCAAGCACCCTAAAGTTAGAAACTTTAGACCCAATGCAATGAGGGATCTGTTCGCTTTCTAGCTCTAGAGACCTCCAAAATGATGTACAGAGAAGTATCCACCGAGTAAAACTAATCCGTGTCGGGTTACTAAAATGACAATATTCCCAAGTGGAATGCAACCAGTGATATTACAATAATACTGCTCAAAGTTGGGCACCAGGAATTACAGCTCAAGTGAGCTATGATGATGAAAACTGTTAACTCTAGTGGGTGACAGTATGGGAGAAGTATCTCCAATATATGACGGCAACCTCTCGGGAAGAAACCGTCTATTTGGGTATAGTTAGCAGAATGCATACCAATAACATTTGGGTATAGTTAGCAGAATGCATACCAGCAGCATTTGGGTATAGTTAGCAGAATGAATACCAGCAACATTTGGATATAGTTAGCATAATGCGTACCAGCAGTATTTGAGTACAGTCAGCAAAATGCCAATGTTTGCCGAACTACGATGCGGGTTTGATTGCGTCATAACGGATACGTAGGCGCCTAAGGATAAGGCTCAATCCACCATATATGCAAGTTTATGGGTCGACGACCAATGATGATGATTTGATGCAACAAATGTAAGAGCCAATCTCCAGCAAAGTTTCAGGTATGATCTCTTCTTATGGCTGGCGAGCTTACATACGCAAGTCAAATAGACTCTAAATGACCCGCAGAATCCTTAGGTCGAGAGGGACCTGGGGTATACTTTGACTTTCGCCTTGTCCAAGCCTCAGTCAAAGTGGGGGCTCTGTAGATACCCGTATCCGTCGATATTGGAATTTACAGAAATCTCGACAAAACACCCGATGATGATAGGACACATGTTTACTTACATCGCTCGTTAGCGGATTTCGTTTAGTGATGCAGGACAAGCATTATTTGACGGTTTTATAATTTAAATGAGATTTAAATTATTTTGAAATAAATGAAATTTATTTCATGGATTTTCATATTTTGAAGTTTATTTAAAATTTATGCTTTTATGATTTATTTGAAAAATAAATTATCGTTCGAAGTTTTTATTTTATTTGAAATGAGATATGTGACGGTTTTATTTTATCTGTAACACCCCGTAAATTTGAAGACCTTTATTATATTTTAAAAGTAATATTTTAATCTATTTTAATTTAATATTAATTTATTTGAAATAAAATTTATTTGATAAAATATAATCTTATTTTATTTTGAAGAAATGTAATTATTTTTGATAGTTTAGAAATGTTTAAAAGTGATTTAAACTATATTTAAACCTTTTCCTTTAATAAAATAGATTTCGGATAAAAGTCGTAAAATTGGGATTTTCCCATTTCTTACGGTCGTCGGGTAAACGAGTTTGGATATTGGGCATATGAGTACTTTATCTTTTAGTAAAATCGTGTTTAAGAACTTTAATATTCTCGGAAATCGCGTTCGACGAATATTTCTAATTTCCGTCGAAACGAACCAAAACGTAAACAATTGAAACTCACCAAAACACCCTACCCCAAACCAAGCACCCTCCATCCTCCATGGGTCTCCTCTTCATCTTTCTTTTCCTCAATTCTCATTCTCTCTGTTCCTTTCACCAAACACCAAATTCCTCTAAAAAAAAAAATCCTCCTTACAATCCCTAAATCCTTCAGAAATCCACCAATTTGCATAAAAATTATATATTTGGAATCCTCTTTTCATCCTTCATCTACTAGTATGCTTTATTTTCATTTCCCCCAATTTTTGTTTAAGACACTTTTTTTAAGGTTTCGAATTTAAGCTTAATAATTGTGTTTTTGTTGTTCTTATAGGTGAAGAATTTGAAGATGAGTTAGGTGACTCATATGTTGTTGAAGATGAAGAGTAATTTTGGGTTTTAGAAGCTTTCTCAAGTTATTACTTATCTCTTTGCTAGCTTAAGGTAACTATTCCGAGTTACTCGACGAATTAATGTCACATTAGTAGTTGTATTTGTTGTTTGTTGTTGTTTGTTGTTTGTTGTTTGTTGTTGTTTGAGACGATCTTGTTGATAAATGAATGAATGGAGTAAGATGAGTATGCTTATGTTTAATTTATGTTACCCATTTGTATATTATTGTTTGGAACAAATTTGGATGAGGAATTATGTGTTGTGACCAGTCCGTGTTTTGGCTGGAACGCGTTAGTACCAGACCGAGACGGTTTTTCAATGTTTCCAAAAATATGACAGATTGAACGGCGTCGAAAAATTAGGTGGTTTAGCCACTTGAATCACTCAATTCGGAGTCCGTATGAGTAAATGGCGTCGTTTTATCGATTAAAATTTATAGAAAGTTTACCCTCGTGTGAGACGGTTATTTATGCTATTTTATTATGCGAGAATCTTGTGGAATTAGTTATTTTGTAAGTTGGAATTTATTTTCTTATGTTGGTAGTCTTTCACATGATAGAAATTGGAAATGGCATGAGAATGATATTGTGATGAATTTTGTGATTTGGGCCAAACTAGGCCAAGACTCTGAGCTGGGCCAGATTGACCGAACGAGTTTGGTCAAGCTAGGTTTAAACCAGTCAGCCTCGATTTGACCGATGACCCGTCGCGGGACTAGGGTCGAGGGTCTGTCTTTGAGGTGAGATTGGTTGTTATTGGATGTTTTATGTTATGCCTTGATATTTGTAATTATCATTTCACATGTTGGTTTTTGGATGCTTTGGATGCCTTATGCTTGAGTCTTGTTGCCTCTTTGCCATTTTAGCTTGTTCTCATGGATTATGGTACTGTTGGTTAGCTGGAATTTGGATTATTATTGATATTGGAGATATTGTTGGATTGTCAGCTGAATATGCTCTTGCGTAGTCTTTCATATGCTAGGGTGTGTATGATCATTTGTGTGTGTGCAAGTTTGGACAATTTGCCCCTCTTATGGTTAATTGGGTGTCCTACTTGTCTTGTGTGGTGTGGGCTAAAGTATTCAACCTGGGACTAGCTCCTAGGTGAGTATTTCGGCCTTCGTCATAGATAGCCCCTTATAGTCTTTGACGAGTGTATGTTCACAGCTTAATAGCCTTTATATCTTAGCTTGGTGGGCTTATATCCAAGTTAGGGCATGACCTCCAGACGTACTCTTAGAAGTATGTGGTCAGCTTAAGTACTAGCCAACCCTTTGGTGGACTCCTTAGGGGTACTCATGTGTGTGATCATGGGTCTTGGATGCGGTACTTTCCGCATGTCGCTAGGTCTGCGCAGGTTTAGGACTATGGTGTTTACCTTACCTCGTGGTATAGACTCGACTTACAGAGTGACTATTGACTATCCTAAGAACTTATGCCTGTCTCTAGATATATTGTCCTTTCTTGTTTGATGATTCTATGAATCATAGAAGGTGAGATGCAAGCCGGCTATGGTTGATAGAGTTTGGATTCCTGGATGTTATGTGATTCACATGATAGTGTAGTATGAGTCGGTCTAGTATTCACATGCTAGGACTATGTGTTGTTTTATTGTTGTTCACATTATAAGCACAATTGTCTAGCATCTATATGCTAAGGCTATGTGTTATTCATATTCATCTTCTTATGTTTACACGTTATATTAATTATGACATTTCGTGGCTGGGAGAACTCGGAGTTACTCCCCACTGACTGTGGCTTTCGTATTTGTATAAAATGCGATTGACAGGTAGGTGATGCATATATGGGGTACATGGACGAGCTAGCGAGCAAAGTAACCTTGGGACCTAGATTGGCTTTATTTTATTGTGACCCTTAAACACTTTTCATGTCATATACTTTTTAGGGACATATGTCTCCCTTTTTCATATTTGGGTTGTATAACTTTGTTTCGCGACTTTAGCGATGTTTTATTTATGAGATTTACTTTAGACCTTGCATGTTTGACACCTTCCCATTTGGATATTTTTATAACAGGTTCAGGTTTTTAAAAATTACAGGTTTTCACCCAAATGAACCTATTACAAACATATCCATGCAGTTTTTATCTAGAATTATGTGTTTACTTTTCCACAATGAATGAGGGTGTCACAGTTGGTATCAGAGCATATTTGCTCCCGACGCACGTTTGTGCACCCCCGATATAAATAACTTGATCTTAAAATAATAAACTTGAGAGATGGGTAGGATGGGTAGACTTAGGACCATATGTTGTAGTCTCTTTGTGATTGCTCTTTGTTAGGTTCTAACATGTTTGTTGATTGTCATTTAATAATTTTTGTGCCCTTGGATCGATAACTGTGAGCTTACCTATGTGAAGATCAAGATTTGGTACCTATTGCCGGGAATTGAAGATTTGTTCAACCTTTGGAGAATGCTTCTTCTTCCTCGAAGTTATCCCTCCATCTTTGTGTACCTTGCCTTACTCTTTACTTCTTAATGCTTGCTTCTCCTTCTAAACTCAATTTTCTTTCCTTAGGAGTGACTCTTGTACCCTCCCAACTTATGTTTTGTTCCTTGCTTATTTTCCCTTAACGCCTTTTTATAGTACTCTTTCTTTTGAGGAATGTTGGCCTTGGTTGGAGAATTTGACTTTTGAGGAGATTGTTTGTGGTTAACCCATAACCCTGGTTTTGAGAGGTTGTGATGTTAGAAAGACCTAGGTAGTGTGATGAGACATACTTAATGATTCTTAGACCTAGATCCTTGATAAAGTGAGTATTCTTGATTGGTGGATTTTGTGTTGTCAAGTGTGAGTTGCGTTTGTTACTAAGGCTATAGAACTTGGCTTTGTTGTTTAGGTTTGGGATTTGAGAGCCTTGGGAAGTGTAGTGAGACATGTCTAGGGATACTAGTGCTTGGTACTTGACTTTAAATGGATGGAATTGAATGGTGGAATATTTGAGGAACCCTTTCTGGGAATTTATAGCTTGGTATTCGGATCTTTGATTGAGGATTTTACTATTTTGAGAAACCCATGGTTGACACTAGTTGGATATGAGTATAGCTTTGTTGGAACTTTGACCTTGATCTTGTGGAAGTTGTTTGTGGATGTTTGAGGATTTGGAGTGGTGAAATCACACTTATAGTGGAGTACCCTGTTTCAGGGAATAGATTAGGATGAAGTAACATGAGCGTTTTGAGGAAATCCTTGGGAGTGATGTGGTTATAAGTTTTGTTGCTAAGAAGTTTTCGGAACCACTTAGGTTGATGTTGTTGTGTGAGATTTGAGTACCTGGCGTTTCCTTGTTGTCTAATTTCCTTTCTTCTTTGACCATAAGCGTTACCGTTCATACCTCCTTTCCTCGCTTAATCTTGCTCATGATCTTGAATTAGCCGCCGTGGTACATGCCTTGAAGACATGGAGGCATTACCTTATTGGAGTTCATTGCCGCATTTATACCAATCATAAGGGTTTGAGGTGTATCTTTACCCAGAAAGAATTGAATATGAGGCAAAGAAGATGGCTAGAGTTGGTGAATGATTATGATGCCGAGTTGATTTATCATGAAGGGAAAGCAAATGTGGTGGTCGATGCTTTGAGTAGGAAGACTAGTCACTCTTTGAGCACTATCCGCGTGTTACCTGATGAACTTACCACGGAATTTCAAAAGTTAGGGATAAGCCTTGTTGGGAAGGGCTTTGACTATCTTAGTGCCTTGAGTGCAGAATCCGACTTTTACCGTGAGATCCGTACTTGCCTACCTGAGGATGCTACTTTCAAGTCCATTCAAGCAAAAATCCAACTTCGGCAAGCTAAGGATTGTGTGGTGGATAGTGATGGATACCTTCGTTACCAAGGTAGGATGTATGTTCCGAGAGTAGCCGAGTTGAGGAAAAAGATCCGTGATGAAGCTCACCTTTCTCCTTTACTCTATTCATCCTGGTGGTGACAAGATGTATAAAGACTTGAGATTACAGTTTTGGTGGCCTAGGATGAAGATTGATGTCCTAGAGTATGTTAGCAAGTGTCTTACCTGTCAGAAAGTGAAGATTGAGCATCAGAAACCCCGGGGTTTGCTACAACCTTTGGATGTTCCCCTTTGGAAATGGGAGTCCATCTCCATGGACTTTGTGATGGCTTTACCTAAGACTGCTAGCGGATAAGATGTGGTTTGGGTGGTTCTAGATCGATTGACCAAATGTGCTAGGTTTATACCTATCAAGGAGACATGGAAATTACATGTCCTAGCTGAGGCCTGTGTGAGGGAGATAGTACGCTACCATGGAGTGCCTAAGGATATAGTTTCAGATCGTGACCCGATATTCTGTTCCCGTTTCTGGACTGCTTTACAAGAAGCCATGGGTAGTAAGCTACTGATAAG
This sequence comes from Silene latifolia, assembly GCF_048544455.1. NCBI lineage: Eukaryota > Viridiplantae > Streptophyta > Magnoliopsida > Caryophyllales > Caryophyllaceae > Silene > Silene latifolia. The sequence continues at coordinate 75,934,962 of NC_133534.1, forward strand.
TACCGCTTTTCTTGCCGCTACAGATGGGCAGACTGAGAGGACTATCCAGACTTTAGAGGACCTCCTCCGTGCTTGTGCTTTAGACTTCCACACTTCTTGGGAGAAGTGCTTACCTCTTGTTGAATTCTCCTACAATAATAGCTATCATACTTCTATCAAGATGTCACCTTATGAAGCTTTGTATGGTAGGAAGTGCCGTAGTCCGGTCTGTTGGGATCATGTCCAAGATGCTCATGTGTTGGGACCCGATTTGGTGACTGAGACCATCAATCAGGTTCAGATCATTCGAGAGCGTATGAAAACCGCTCAAGACCGACGGAAATCTTATGCCGATGTCCGTCGTCGACCACTTGCCTTTGAGGTTGATGATCAAGTATTCCTTAAGGTGTCACCTATGAAAGGGGTGAAACGGTTTGGCCTGAAAGGAAAGCTGAGTCCCAAATACATTTGATCTTTCCGTGTGCTTGAGAAGATTGGTCCCGTTGCTTACCGTTTAGAGTTGCCCCCGAATTTGAGCAAGGTTCATAATGTCTTCCATGTATCTCAGTTGAGGAAGTACATTAGTGATCCGAGCCATGTTATTCAAGAAGAAATCCCAGATTTGGAACCTAACTTGACTTTGGAAGAAAGGCCAATCCGAATCCTCGAAAGAGCAAACAAGCAACTTAGAAACAAAGTTGTGCTCCTAGTTCGTATCCTTTGGCGTTGTGGAAATGTCGAGGAAGAAACTTGGGAGCCTGAATCTTCTATGTTAGCTAAATATCCCGAACTCTTCTCGTGAGGTACTTTCCGTTCCTTTATCTAATTCTTGTGAGTTTAGCTATCCTTTCGAGTGTTTCCCTCTCCTTCTCTTAAATACTCTCCGCGTTAGTAGTCCTTGCTTAGTTGTTTAAAAGTCGTAGTTAGAGTTTGGTCATAGCTAGTGGAGTTATTATCCTTATTATAGAGGTTCGAACTAAAGATTTTTCAAAATGTTTTAATGTTTTCCACTGGTTTTAACGTCAATGAGTGGTAAAGCTCGTTATTGGAGACGTCCGATAATTGGTTTTCTCATTTGTTGGTGTAAAAATATATATTTTTATGTCTTTGATTTGGAATGTTGATGTTCTTGAACGGCCGACGAGGATATTCCGTTCCATTGAAAAGACACTTATATTCCATACGTTCATATTTTGAAGATTTTGTTTACTTGATTTTAAAGAGATAGACCTACATATATACAATGTTCCTTCTTCAAAGTTTCGGGGACGAAACTTCTTAAAAGGAGGGATGATTGTAACACCCCGTAAATTTGAAGACCTTTATTATATTTTAAAAGTAATATTTTATTCTATTTTAATTTAATATTAATTTATTTGAAATAAAATTTATTTGATAAAATATAATCTTATTTTATTTTGAAGAAATGTAATTATTTTTGATAGTTTAGAAATGTTTAAAAGTGATTTAAACTATATTTAAACCTTTTCCTTTAATTAAATAAATTTCGGATAAAAGTCGTAAAATTGGGATTTTCTCATTTCTTACGGTCGTCGGGTAAACGAGTTTGGATATTGGGCATATGAGCACTTAATCTTTTAGTAAAATCGTGTTTAAGAACTTTAATATTCTCGGAAATCGCGTTCGACGAATATTTCTAATTTCCGTCGAAACGAACCAAAACGTAAACAATTGAAACTCACTCAAACACCCTACCCCAAACCATGCACCCTCCATCCCCCATGGGTCTCCTCTTCATCTTTCATTTCCTCAATTCTCATTGTCTCTCTTCCTTTCACCAAACACCAAATTCCCCTAAAAAAAAACTCCTCCTTACAATCCCTAAATCCTTCATAACTCCTTCATTCCTCCACCAATTTGCATAAAAATTATATATTTCAAATCCTCTTTTCATCCTTCATCTACTAGTAAGCTTTATTTTCATTTCCCCCAATTTTTGTTTAAGACACTTTTTTTTAGGGTTTCGAATTTAAGCTTAATAATTGTGTTTTTGTTGTTCTTATAGGTGAAGAATTTGAAGATGAGTTAGGTGACTCATATGTTGTTGAAGATGAAGAGTAATTTAGAGTTTTAGAAGCTTTCTCAAGTTATTACTTATCTCTTTGCTAGCTTAAGGTAACTATTCCGAGTTACTCGACAAATTAATGTCACATTAGTAGTTGTATTTGTTGTTTGTTGTTGTTTGTTGTTTGTTGTTGTTTGAGACGATCTTGTTGATAAATGAATGAATGGAGTAAGATGAGTATGCTTATGTTTAATTTATGTTACCCATTTGTATATTATTGTTTGGAACAAATTTGGATGAGGAATTATGTGTTGTGACCAGTCCGTGTTTTGGCTGGAACGCGTCAGTACCAGACCGAGACGGTTTCCAATATTTCCAAAAATATGACAGATTGAACGGCGTCGAAAAATTAGGTGGTTTAGCCACTTGAATCACTCAATTCGGAGTCCGTATGAGTAAATGGCGTCGTTTTATCGATTAAAATTTATAGAAAGTTTACCCTCGTGTGAGACGGTTATTTATGCTATTTTATTATGCGAGAATTTTGTGGAATTAGTTATTTTGTAAGTTGGAATATATTTTCTTATGTTGATAGTCTTTCACATGATAGAAATTGGAAATGGCATTAGAATGATATTGTGATGAATTTTATGATTTGAGCCAAAGTAGGCCAAGACTCTGAGCTGGGCCAGATTGACAGAACGAGTTTGGTCAAGTTAGGTTTAAACCAGTCAGCCTCGATTTGACCGATGACCCGTCGCGGGCCTAGGGTCGAGGGTGTGTCTTTGAGGTGAGATTGGTTGTTATTGGATGTTTTATGTTATGCCTTGATATTTGTAATTATCATTTCACATGTTGGTTTTTGGATGCTTTGGATGCCTTATGCTTGAGTCTTGTTGCCTCTTTGCTATTTTAGCTTGTTCTCATGGATTATGGTACTGTTGGTTAGCTGGAATTTGGATTATTATTGATATTGGAGATATTGCTGGATTGTCAGCTGAATATGCTCTTGCGTAGTCTTTCATATGCTAAGGTGTGTGTGATCATTTGTGTGTGTGCAAGTTTGGACTCTTTGCCCCTCTTATGGTTAATTGGGTGTCCTACTTGTCTTGTGTGGTGTGGGCTAAAGTATTCAAGCTGGGACTAGGTCCTAGGTGAGTATTTCGGCCTTCGTCATAGATAGGCCCTTATAGTCTTTGACGAGTGTATGTTCACATCTTAATAGCCTTTGTGTCTTAGCTTGGTGGGCTTATATCCAAGTTAGGGCATGACCTCCTGACGTACTCTTAGAAGTATGTGGTCAGCTTAAGTACTAGCCAACCCTTAGGTGGACTCCTTAGGGGTTGTCATGTGTGTGATCATGGGTCTTGGATGCGGTACTTTCCGCATGTCGCTAGGTCTGCGCAGGTTTAGGACTAGGGTGTTTACCTTACCTCGTGGTATAGACTCGACTTACAGAGTGACTATTGACTGTCCTAAGAACTTATGCCTGTCTCTAGATATATTGTCCATTCTTGTTTGATGATTCTATGAATCATAGAAGGTGAGATGCAAGCCGGCTATGGTTGATAAAGTTTGGATTCCTGGATGTTATGTGATTCACATGATAGTGTAGTATGAGTCGGTCTAGTATTCACATGCTAGGACTATGTGTTGTTTTATTGTTGTTCATATGATAAGCACAATTGTCTAGCATCAATATGCTAAGGCTATGTGTTATTCATATTCATATTCTTATGTTTACTTGTTATATTAATTATGACATTTCGTGGCTGGGAGAACTCGGAGTTACTCCCCACTGACTGTGGCTTTCGTATTTGTATAAAATGCGATTGACAGGTAGGTGATGCATATATGGGGTACATGGACGAGCTAGCAAGCAAAGTAACCTTGGGACCTAGATTGGCTTTATTTTATTGTGACCCTTAAACACTTTTTATGTCATATACTTTTTAGGGACATATGTCTCCCTTTTTCATATTTGGGTTGTATAACTTTGTTTCGCGACTTTAGCGATGTTTTATTTATGAGATTTACTTTAGACTTTGCATGTTTGACACCTTCCCATTTGGATATTTTTATAACAGGTTCAGGTTTTTAAAAATTACAGGTTTTCACCCAAATGAACCTATTACAAACATATCCATGCAGTTTTTATCTAGAATTATGTGTTTAGTTTTCCGCAATGAATGAGGGTGTCACAGTACTGTAACACCCCACGGTAATTGAAGAGGTCCAGTGATAGGCTTAAATGACTAGTGCTTAAAGGGATTGAAAGTACTACTCATATCAAGAAAGTGCACTTTCTTTTATGGTCATCCATGCAAAAGAACTCCACACTTAAGCGTGCTTGGCTGGGAGTAGTCTTAGGATAGGTGACCTCGTAGGAAGGTTCCCGAGATGCGCATGAGTGAGGACAAAATGCGCTATAAAGGACCCGTGTTGATATGTGGGCTATGTACACAGCCTGGTGAACTATCATAATTAACCGCTCCTAACCCTAGGTTTGGGTCGGGGTGTTACATTATCGCTTTATTTTTAAATTGAAAAAATAATTTTAAAACCAGTTTTAAAACGAGTTGTCTAAGCGAATTTTAACTCGATTTTAAGACGGTTTTAAGCTCGATTTTTAGATGGATTTTAGCACGATTTTCGAGGCTTGCTTTGGCCCAACCTATCCCCCCATATATCCTAGGTTCGGATCTCGTAACCACCTCTCTTTCCCTTCCCTTTTTCCACCCCAACCCACGACAAAACCCGCACCCTTCCCCTGTTTTTCCCGAGCCCACACCAACACCAAACACCACCCAAACTACAACCCAGCCCAGCCAACACCACACCAACACCTTACCCATTAACCCAACACTCAACCTAACCCATACCTGTACCCAAACCCAGCTCAAAACCCACCCCAAGAACCCCAACCCGAGCCCCTGTTTTTTCGAGCCAAAACAGGGAGCTCTCGATCCCTTTTCGAGCCCCTATCCAAGCCCTAGTCCTTACCTTATATTTCCTTCCTTTTTCAACAAGCAAAGGAGATATTTTTCCTTCCAATAACCAGCTCATACAATCTCCACAAAACCGAAAATAATCTCCCTAAATCCTATCCTTCCAAAACCGAAACCAAATCCTTCACCTTCCATATCTCGTCCCAGCTCTCTTTCCCCTTACACAAGCCAAACCTAAGCAGCCTCTATGACCTAACCCTAGCTTCCCTACCCCATTTCCTATATAAACCAACTCCCACACTCCAAAAAACAGGACGATTTTAGAGCGAAAAAGCACTCGGTTTTGAGAGCTCGAAACCCTAGGCAAATAACCATCAAACTCACGTTCAAAAGCAACCCTAAATCTCTATCCTACCCAGAAACAAAGTACAAGGTTCATACAAAGGATTAGACGAACATTAGAGCATCGATTTGCTCTCTTGTTCGTGTCTTCTCGCGTTATGAATAGCCAATGTTCTCATCCGTTTCTCTTTGTTTTAAAACCTTTTTCACTTCTGTTTCTTGATAAAGTTTGAATCTTTGTCATTCAAGGATTCCGTGACATCTTTCGGATTCAGATTTGACCAAGAAACGAAATCACAATCTTCGTTTGAAAATCGTTGTACAAAGTACAACAAAAATCGCGTTTTTGAACTCGTGTGAACTCCATCTATTCGCACTCGTTTTTAATCATTTCAAAGTGATTTTTACTTCTTTTTTTGCTAAAGTTCAAATCTTTGGAGTCTGGGGATTCCAGAACATCTTTCGGATTCAGATTTAAGTAAGAAACGAAGTCACAATCTTCGTTTGAAATTGCTGCACGAAGTGCCTTTTACGCGAGGAAATTAGTTTGTTTTTCGAAATTGTTTTCGTTAAATTGTTTCGAAATTTGTTTTACCATCGTAGAAGACACGCCTTCTAAGCAAAACTTGCATACGGGATCTCGAGTGGTGTCCAAGTTCACATATAAGTTGAGGGTGCATAAAATCCCGTCTCTTCCCCTCTCTTTCACTCGTGTATGTCACGGCCTAAGGCCTTTTTATTTCGTTTTTTATCGTCTTTTAATTATCGTTTCATTAGTTAATGTTTCATAATTATGATGTTCATGATGGATTAATTGCTGTTTAGAATAGATAGTATGTTAATCATATGCTTAGTTTTTCATTTATGACGATAACATGCTTAGTTAGAATAATTAAGATGCATGTTTAATGAAATAGTTTGAAATTGTATGACGATAACATGGTTTAAATTAATTAAAATGAAATTTTAGTTAGTTTGATTCAATCTCACATGTTTAATATTTTAATTAAAAAGTAATTATTTGGTTTGACATGTTTAATGTTTGGTTTATTTTGATTATGAAATAATTAGATTAAATCATATGTTTCAATGGATTTATGATGCATGTATGTTATTTGTATTGTTTATCAATTGTTAAATCTCAACTTGGCTTAATTAATATGTAGAATGCATGCTAATTAAATTAGACATTCATAGGTCATACAAAACCCGACATAGGATCTTAAAATGAACTTCTTTAAAGAATTTAATGAATTCATCATTTCTTATGACGATTTCTCGCTAGTTGAATTGCGCATGCTTAGCATTTGATTCATTGCACTCGATTTTTAGAATAGTCAACGTTGACCACCCCTTGGGCCGTGTGTATGGCTGTGTGATGCCTCGGTTTTCGTGCTAAGTTTGCTCATTCTTTTATTTTATTCATTTATTTCGGTTTTATTTCAATTGTCATTGTAATTTAACCGTTGTATTTATTGTAATTCATTTCAACCAATGTAATTTGTACTTTAAAATGTGGGTTTAGTTAGTCCTTTATTTTGAGTCAAAATGATTTTACAAAAACTTTGTTTTAATTGGTTAAATTGAAGTATTTCATCATTTGAATCGAAGCGAGTGCGCAAAACGATGATAAGACTAAGGACGAAGTCCATGTGAGCCATGGCCTTATCATTGGCATGAATTTCAATGCCTAAGTCGGCTATTTCGTGTCGTGAGTCAAGTGTCGTGTTTTAGCAATTGTATTTAGATCGAGTTGTATCTTTATTTCAATTGTTTGCAAATCGAGTCGACGAGAATCGTCTGGGTTGTAATAGTTAGTCTCCCAACGACGAGAACCTAAGTCATGTTTGTGAATGCTTGTTAGTATAGTTCAATTCAACCTCACATGCTAAATCACTTGGACAAAGTAGATTAGATGTATTAAACGATTAGAAACCAAGCTCACATTTTAGGATCAAAATGGTGGGGGCCGTTATTGCAACGGACGGGGGGTTGGGTCTTTTATTAACGAACTTCTCATCACGTACTTTCGACAACGAACTCAAATCTCATTTCTGATTCCCAAATTTCCTTAAATTTGGTGGCGACACCAAAACGATTTTCAAACCCGTGGATATCCAAATCCCCACATCCACAAACCTTAACCCCTAGGATTACATCAGCTACTCGTAACTCCTTCATCTCAAATTGTGATGACAAAAAATCTTTGGTTTTAATTATTACCAAGTATTAACATGTCATCAACATAAAGGCATATAATTAAACAATCAGATTCTATCGCTTTTCCATAAACACATGAATCAGAATTGTTAATCATATAGACATTACTTAACAAAGTGTTGTTAAATTTCGCATACCACTGTTTAGGTTCTTGGTTTAGACCATATAGTGATTTGTTCATTTACACGATTTATTCTCTTGACCCTTAACCACAAAACCTTCAGGTTGCGACATATGAGAGCCACTACCTTGAAAACTATTTCGGCACAACCGTGGTGGCGATCAGCAAGTGCCGATAGTCCCCCAAGGATTTACACTACAGTGCTCGAACTTGCCCACTCAAGACGTGTGAGCTTTGGAACGATAGCAATACGATTACATTAACCCAAGAACATTATAGAGAGGAAGAGAGGAATAGATTGCATATTTGTGTGTTTCTGATTGAGCATCAGAGGTTCTATTTATAGGAAAATAGAGACGGTTAAAGGCGCCTGGTAGTGCTCCTAAAACAGAGTCAGTCGGTCGAGAAATGCGAAGCATGACTCTCAAATTCAAACAGCCATATTGACTAACATTTACACACATGCAAAACGAATCTGACAAAAAATAGTGGACCGGACCTGGCCCAAAACGATAGGCACAGCCCGCCGCAGGCGATTGCCAAATCCTAAATACCAAATTCCGAATCACGAATCCGGATCCAGGCTAGGACACGGGCACGGCGTACGCGCGTGTGCGAGCTGATTTATGCACCTCGCAAGCCTCAACAAAAGACTCCCTTTACCCACTAGTGATATGGTAAGGAGTAGTTGGATATATAAACACCAAAAACCAAATAAATTCTACCAATGTGGGATAATTGGAAAAAGTACACAAGGCATAAAAGGGCCCATATTTCCAACAATTGAGCTGTCATCGGATTGCTTCACCTCCTTTGATCGCCAAATATCTATTCATTTTGATACTCTGGGTTTGTTTTGTTTTGATGACGGAGGAATGTGAAGACCAACTTTAGTTGGGAAACTGACGAACTTGCCCTTTGCATTAACTCTTTTTGTGGGGTTAAAGTGAGGGGTGATTTAGTCTTTTAAGTTTTTTTTATTTGAGTTGTATGAAAGCTCACTTTGTGAGCGGACGACTTTACACATAAATTATTAGGACGCAACAAACAACAGGTAGTAGCTTAGGAAACACTCTCTTATTTCTCTTTTCAAGAATCATTTAGGCTTTAATTTAGTTAATTAATTTTGGTTCAAGTTTCCACCTTTTCTAATCCAACAATTAGATCACATCTAATTCAAGCATTTCCTTTGTTTTGGTATAATTTTCTCTTCCCTTTTTCATTAGTGTTACTATTTTCACTTTATTATTTAGGTTTATCTTAGTAATTAATTCATCTAAAGTTCTAATGTTTTGTGTTTAACTATGTTTATTTCATGTTTAATGTTAGTCGGTAACAAGTTTTATTGTATTTAAACCATAGTTGAGACCCTAATCGACAATAATCTCCTTAATTAATGTGCTAATTGGTTGTTTGAAAGAATGCTAATTAATGATATGTTTCCATTTTCTTAGACCGAAACTTGACTACATGACACCCCCGCTACCCCTAACTTCCTTAATTTATCGTTTTATATCTATTCTAGTTATTAATTTCTCATTTCATTAACTTAGTCACTTTTAGACTATTTTCAACATTCAATCTTGTTTTCGACTAAACTAGAACTAAATCGAGACTTGTAGCCTAACCCCACCATCCTTGTGATCGACCTCGACTTACCCGACCATAATAGTTTGTTATCGAGTTATAAACTTGTTTGATAGGGTGTGACGACTTAACCCACCATCAAAATGGCGTTGTTGTAGAGGATGGTGCTTTGTTAGATATAAGTCTTTGTTGAGTTTTAGGATTAGTTGTTTTATTGCTTTTGAAAAAACATTGAAAACAACAAAAAAGATGGAAAATTCTAATTATGGTATGCATCCTTATTCTTATTGTTGTGAGTCATGTGGTAGATATGGACATGATTTTACTTGTTGCCCTTCATATGCACCCCCTCCTCAATATAACATGTGTGATGTGCAATGTGAATCATGTGGAAATTTTGGACATACCTTTGATATGTGCTCCACACCCCAAATGAATATGTATAATGTATAATGTGGGTCATATGGTGTCTTTGGTCATTCATTTGATGTGTGTCCATTTTATTTCCCCAAAACCTATGTGGATTCTTATATGTGTAATGAGAACAATAACATGCAACCATTCAATTCTTGCTCGCCATACCCCCAACAACAAGAGTTATCTTATCATGAAAATCTTAATTTAAATGGGTGTATGTATTAGGATATGAATGTTGTCAACCCTTTGACTCTTGTTTGCCCGACTCTCGTGACTACCCTCAACAACAAGACTCCATTTATCATGAACCTTTTAATACCTCTTGTGCTTCACTTGTTCACTTTTGTTCTAGAGTAATGGGATTGGTGAATGGTCTTGATAACCATTCCGAAAATTGCCAAGTGAACAACACTTTATTTGACCAAGAAATGGCTTTAACTAATGACGCTCTTGAAACTAAGGCTTTGCCTTGTGAGGTGATGTGACCATAATTGGCGCATATTTAGCCCCCGAATTAGCCTTGTTCTCATGCTTTTTAGTGCTTATTTGGGTCATTTCTTATCTTTAGTTCTTTGTTTTGCATATTCTTTGAGATTTTGATCCCTTGGTAAGAAAGGAGTAAGAATCTTGCATTTTCATGGCAAAACGAGACTAAATCGATCGAATTCAATGACCAAGTATCAAGGAGAGACAAGATTAGAAGGCTTTTGTACATATTATAGTAGAAGAGCAATGTTGAGAAAAGATCCTTGAGTCCCCAAGGAAATCCCCAAGGAATTTATGAAGAAAAGGGAAGAAAAGAAGAAGTTACTATGCTGACTGACAATCCGAGCGGATTGTCAACAATCCGTCCGTCCACCCAAAGACAATCCGAGCGTCCTTGCCTCAATCCGCTCGGATTCCCCCTCCACAATCCGCCCGGATTCGCCTGAATCCGCTCGGATTCCAACGGTGCAATCCGCCCGTCCCGACCCTATTCCGCCCGATTTCTTCACAAAGACGGATTGTCTTCTTCAAGCTACGAAAAGAGAAGCCCTTCTCTCCAAAAATACCGGGTCCTCCTTGCTCGACTTAAAAAGTGTAATTACTAGTTTAGCCCTTAGTTAACCCTAATGCATCCTCCCTAATTTTCACTATAAATACTCCATTAGTCTAATTAGAGGAGTATGTTCTTCTTATCAATAATTAGTATAGTTAATATCAATCAAATCTCTCTTCAATATTGTAATCAAGTTTTAATCCAAGTTTTAGTTCTTTAATCTCTCTCTTGTTCATCCTTTATTTTGGGTAATTGAAGATTATTTGGGTTATTGTTGGGAGATTGACAACCTCTCAATCAAGCATTCAAGTACTTCTATTATTCTTGCTTTATTATTGGAATCATTAGTAGGTATAATCTCTTAATCCCTTTTTAATTATTGTTAATTACTTTCATTTATTCATCATGTTTCATATTGTTGGTATGATTGACAACCTTGCTAGCATGATCAACATGATAATGAGTGAGTAGTCTCTTAGCTAGGGTTAATGGGTGATTAGGGGAAACCAACATGGGGAATGATTCATGCTTAAATTAATATGCTTTCATGTTTTATTTGCTTGCTTGTTTTGATCTCAACTCATGCACATGTTATATTTGATGAAATGCTAAGCCTATGAATCCTTGCATTTACTATCATCTTCTATCTTTTCAATGAGACTTGTAAGACATAGCCCAACTCGAGTCTCATTAGACCATGCATGTTGTTGAGTAGGGAAGATTAAGTCGACTTGTAGGTGTTGTACAATCTAATCGATTCGGCTCCGGGACCCAAACTTTCCTAGGATTGTAAGATATAACCCAACTCAATCCATCACAACATTAATTGCTTGCTTATAATTTGAGAACATGTTTGTATGATCATATCCCATGATTCCCCTATGATCCCATGACACCCTAGTGCCTTTAATCAATTGTTTACACCCCTTTAATTCATCTTGCTTGTTTATTTTCATTGTTATTCTAGTTTAGTAACCTTCTACATCAACCCAATTTGTGACACCCCTTAGACACCACTAGTTACAATAGAAATCTCATTTCAACTCCCGTCCCTTGGGATCCGACCTTTACTTGCCTCTTTACTAATTGTAGAGTTGTTTGTGGAGCTATAAATTGTGTTTTGATTCGACACTGACCAACGACCACATCTTAATTTGTGAACACTTAGCGGGACCGCATTAAAAATGGCGCCGTTGCCGGGGACGGTGTTTGTTTGATTTAGATTTCTTTTTATTGTCATTAGTTGTGTCTTTCTTTGCCTTGAGGAAGTAACACTCCTCAAGGTTTGTTCTAATCATTTTCGAGTTGTTTGATATTTTGCGAGATGGATTTTGTAGACTGTTTTGTAGAGGACCACTTGAGTATCCCTTACTTCAAGGATCCCATGCAAGCATTAGAAGCCTTAGAAGCAAGTGAGGCTAAGAGCATGTATTGGGAGTTGGAGGTGGATCTCTTTGAGGCCGCTCTAGCTAATAAGGAACTAACTCATGCACAATCCGAGTTGGTGCATAATATTCTAGTAGAAGCATGTCAACCCATAGAGGATGAGCAATCCATCCTAGAGGATATTTTGCAAACTCAAGAGCAAGAGGAACCCATCATGGGATTTGAATATGATGAGGTTGATGAAAGTGAAGTTGAGTATGCTATGAGAATGGAATGTCTAATGGAGATGGAGCAAATTCTCAATGAAACTCCAAAAGAAGAAAGTAAGGTACAAGCTCCTACTTTGAAACCCCTTCCCCCAAATTTGAAATATGCTTACCTTGATGAATCAAAGACCAAACCCGTGATTGTTAATGATAGACTTGATGATGACCAATTGGGAAAATTGCTTGATATGTTGAAACAACATGAGAAGGCTATAGGTTATAGTCTAGATGACCTTAAGGGGATAAGTCCCGACTTTTGCATGCATAGAATTCATCTAGAGGACGACCATAGACCTACCATTCAACCCCAAAGAAGATTGAACCCCCACATACAAGAAGTTGTCAAAGGAGAGGTCATGAAATTACTTGATGCGGGAATCATATATCCCATATCGGATTCTTTGTGGGTTAGCCCCGTTCAAGTGGTACCTGAGAAAGGAGGTACCACGGTAGTGACAAATGAGAAGAATGAATTAATACCCACAAGAATGATCAACGGTTGGCGTATGTGCATTGACTACCGGAAATTAAACTCCACAATAAGAAAAGATCACTTCCCCTTACCATTCATTGACCAAATGCTTGAGAGGTTAGCCTCTAACAAATTCTTTTGTTACCTTGACGGGTATTCGGGATTCTTCCAAATCCCTATACACCCAGATGACCAACATAAGACCACCTTCACATGCCCTTATGGCACTTTTGCATATAGGAGGATGCCTTTTGGATTATGTAATGCCCCCGCCACTTTCCAAAGATGCATGATGAGTGTCTTCTCCGATTACTTAGAAACCATAATGGAAGTTTTTATGGATGATTTTAGTGTTTATGGAAAGGACTTTGACTCATGTTTGCATAATCTTTCTCTTGTATTGCAAAAGTGTGAAGATGTTAGCCTTGTTTTAAATTGGGAAAAGTGTCATTTCATGGTCAATGAAGGAATTGTTTTGGGTCATTTGATTTCGGAAAAGGGCATCGAGGTCGATAAAGCTAAAGTTGAGGTGATAGAGAAACTCCCACCTCCCGTGAATGTTAGAGGGGTGAGAAGTTTTCTCGGTCACGCGCGTTTTTATCGTCGTTTCATAAAAGATTTTTCGAAAATAGCAAAACCCCTCACTCAACTTTTGCTTAAAGATGCCCAATTCCAATTTACTGACGAGTGTGTTGAAGCTTTTAATAGAATCAAAGAAGCATTAATCTCGGCACCAATGATTCAACCCCCGAATTGGGAGTTACCTTTCGAGATTATGTGTGACGCTAGCAACTACGCCGTTGGGGCGGTTCTTGGCCAACGGGTAGGAAGAGCTCTTCATGCCATCTATTACATAAGCAAAACCCTCGACCCTTCTCAAGTGAATTATGATACAACCGAAAAGGAGCTTCTTGCCATTGTTTATGCTTTGGATAAATTCCGTTCCTACTTGGTTGGATCCAAGGTGATTGTATTTTCGGATCACCATGCTCTTCGACATCTCTTGATAAAGAAGGAGGCAAAACCAAGATTGTTGAGATGGATTTTGCTTCTTCAAGAATTTGACTTGGAAATAAGAGACAAGAAAGGAGCCGAGAATGTAGTGGCGGATCACTTGTCAAGGATCCGGTTCCATGATGAAAATGGAGAAACACCGATCAATGACTCATTTCCCGACGATATTTTGATGGCTATTCAAACACAACTTGAAAGGCACATCACCCCATGGTTTGCCGATTATGCCAATTATATTGTTGGAAAAGTGCTCCCTCCAAACTTGAAACACAACCAAAGGAAGAGATTCCTATTCGAAGTGATGAGGTACTTTTGGGATGACCCAAACCTCTACAAGGAGTGTAGTGATGGGCTCTACCGGAGATGCATCCCTTAATGGGAAATCCAAGGAATCTTGGAAGGATGTCATTCATCACCCTACGGTGGGCACCACGGAGCAAGGAGAACCGTTGCAAAAATTCTCCAATCGGGCTTCTATTGGCCTACAATGTTTCAAGATACAAGAGAATTCATCATTCATTGCGATGCTTGTCAAAGAACGGGGAATATATCTTGGAGGAACGAAATGCCACAAAGGGGCATTCTAGAAGTAGAGATCTTCGATGTTTGGGGAATTGACTACCAAGGGCCCTTTGTGACATCCAATGGGAATAAGTACATCCTTGTGGCCGTCGATTATGTCTCAAAGTGGGTGGAGGCAATTGCCACCCCAAATGATGATGCAAAAACGGTCACCAAGCTCTTCAAGAAGATAATTTTCCCAAGATTTGGAGTTCCTAGAGCAATCATTAGTGATGGAGGAACACATTTCCATGAGAAGAAGCTTGCATCCCTTTTGACCAAATATGGTGTTCAACATCGAACCGGCTTGGGATATCATCCTCAAACAAGCGGTCAAGTAGAAATTTCAAATAGAGAGATCAAGCAATTCCTTGAAAAAGTTGTGAACAATACTCGGAAAGATTGGAGCACAAAGCTTGATGATGCTCTTTGGGCTTATAGGACGGCCTATAAGACTCCCATAGGAGCCTCCCCCTACAAGCTTGTATATGGAAAAGCATGTCATTTGCCAATCGAATTGGAGTACAAAGCTTATTGGGCAATCCGAGCACTTAATCTTGATCTCAAATTGAGCGGTCAAAGGAGGATGATTCAAATCCAAGAGTTGGAAGAATTCCGACTACAATCCTATGAGAATGCAAAGATTTACAAAGAAAGAACAAAATTGCTTCATGACAAAAGAATTAGACAAAAGGCCTTGCACAAGGGAGACAAAGTCCTTCTATTCAATTCCCGCTACCGACTTTTTCCCGGAAAGTTGAACTCTAGATGGATGGGTCCCTATGTGATAACCGAAGTTGGAAAATATGGAGATTTCGAACTCAAGGCGGAAGATGGAAGCAAATTCAAGGTAAATGGTCAAAGGTTGAAGCCCTATTATGAAGGAGCGTTCGTTGGAGAGGTCGAGGCTACCTACCTCGGACCTCCTCCCCCTTGAAAGGACCATCTAAGGGAGAGTTTGGTGGAGTCCTCCCTAAACCACCACTTGTAAATATACTAACCCTCTAACTTGTATTTATTTATCGCATTTGTTTTAATAAATAACTCTTTTCATGAGCGTAAGTAAGGGAGGGTTACTAATGATTTTTGAATGAAGGAAGGAACAATTGCTCAAGTGTAGGGATGTATCTAAGAAAGGAGAAGAAGTCAAAACTCGCAGTCTGAATCCGTGCGGATTCCCTGGAATCCGGCCGTCTTGCTTGAATCCGGGCGTCTGGGGGAGAAACCGTCGTCCGGCCGTCTTTGAGAAGTTGAAGATTTCCGGACTGAGGTGGAATCCGAGCGTCCAAGGGAGAAATACGCCCGTCTCGAAAGAATCCGGCCGGATCTGAGGAAAGACGCCCGTCTTTCTACCTGTGCTGTTCAAAGAAAATCTCTGTCGAAGAATCCGCCCGTCTTCTCAAGAAGACGCCCGTCCCACCTTAAAATAATCCGAGCGTCTTATGCTCGGGACGCCCGTCTTGGGGCGTCAAAATTTTGGGAATTTTCTCTGTGGCGGAATCTGAGCGGATTGTGAAGAATCCGCCCGTCCCGTGAAGCAAGAATCCGAGCGTCTTCACCTCGAATCCGCTCGTCTTCTCACAGCGTCTTGTCCCGACTTCTTCCTAATTAAAATACCCCCACCACACATACTTTGACACATCACTATTCCTTCCACTTACCCTATAAAACCCACCTCATTATGACTCCCATACATATCCAAATCACTCTCTTTACCCTCAAAATCAAAAATCCCCAATTTTCTAGGGTTTCCTATACTCAATCAACAAGGAACATCCTTAGCAATCTTCAAATCAAAAGAACCCAACAAAAGAAGCAAGAATGGCACCAAGGAGATCCTCCTTTAGAAGTGCAAGAAGACCAAGGATGGTGTGAAGTTCCTCTACCTCACATCTCAACACCATTAGAAGGGAACATGTAGAGATTGTAGATCTCACAAGGCTCGATGATTTCTCGAATGTGGAATTCCTTGATGATGTGCAGCGATTGGTCTTCCATCGACTCTTAAGTAAGAATATTCTTCCCACTAAATTTCTTTGTCATGCTACCCTAAGAAAGCTTGGGATTTTTCACCAAGTAGAAGCACTCTTTGAGGCTTTTGGTCTTTCAACTCTCTTTCGCATGTATGAACCAACCTATCGGTCCCTTGTGCTAGAATTCTTAAGCTTTTTGAAGATTACAACCGTAAACAAAGTGATATGCATAGAGTTTAGGTTGGAGAATGTTTCTAGGATGATGACCCTTGTCGAGTTTGCCAATGTGTTCGGACTTGATGTTTCGCCTACCCGAACATCAAAGCCCAAAAAGTATAATGTTGCACCATTGTGGAGGGCCATGACGGGCCGGGATTTCATTCTTACTAAAGAGTGTCTTGCTTTTCACATCCAAAACCCGATCTTGAGGCTTACATATCGATTTCTTTCGGGTACTCTCTTCGCCCGCCGAGATCCGGCCATCGTCAACCAATTGGACCTTGTATTTATGGAATCATACCTCAACATTCAAGGGAGAGATGGGTATCACTTCAATGCACCTCTAGTTTTGCTAGAGAAGTGGGCAAAGTTTAGAAATGGGGATGATGATGGAATGAAGCACATAGTGAATGGTGGACTCATAACTAGACTTGCAAAGCACTTTAACCCAAGGTTCAATGAGAACAATGAGTACACTCCACTTACGGGGAGCACGAGAATTAATGAAGATCTCCTTGTCGTCCAACACCATTGCATAACCCTTGAGGGGGTCGATAAGAGGATAAAGTGGTTGACAAAAGGGAGAGATCCGATCTATCTCCCAATAACCGATCTACCACGGATCTCCCCAAGAAGAGGAAGCTTGTCCCCAATGCCCTCCTACCTCATCCCAAGTCAAACAAGGCAAACTCCACCACCACAAAATCCACCACCACAACAACAAGAACAACAAACTCAAAATGAGAAGATAAAAGTGCCTCCTTACCCCTTTCCCTACCAACCATATAACTATCCAAATCCCTTCATCCTCCCCCGTGACGACTTTGTCACGGGAATTTTGCAAGATTTACACTACCGTCAATATGAGACCTCCGTGGACACTTACTACGCTCTTTACCCCCAATACCATGAGATGGCTCTAAAAGGACGGATTAGTGAGGAAGGAGCTTTCCCCTCATGGGCTCAAATGGAATTGCTCTTTCCCAACTCGGAGAAGGCTAATGAAGGGGCGAACGGTCGCCAAGGGGAGGAGAGTGGCAATTCTTGTGGAGGTGACACAGTGAAACTTGAGAGTGAGGAAGACGAATTCATGGATCCAAGTTTAAGTGATGCTTCAAAGGATATTTGGGATAGCGATATAGAGGGAGATGATGCCGATGTCTAGGGGACCACTTCATCACTAGGTGGAGCAAAGCAAGAGCACCCACCTAAGTTCAAGTGAAGTTTTCTCATCTCTCCTCTTTATCTTTATTTTTCATGAAAAGAAGTTTGTGTCTTGTACCTTTGTTTTTTAAATAATTTTGATCATTGTTGGAGTAGTCCTAGCAACATCAAAGGACTCACACCTGGGTACCATTGAGGTGTTCTTATTTTATTGTTCCCATTTGTAAAATCCAAAATGACAAATTAGTTTCATGCATAGCATAGTGTGTGCATGAACTATACCCATCCTTGGACATTAGCAATAGTGTCTCACTCGGTTTGGGGAAGTTAATGCATACGCAACGGGAGGTAATCTAAATTATCCTCTCCGTCATAACAAAAACCATGCATCATGTCGCATAGCTTAGTGTAGATTGCATTTAGTATAGAAATCATGCATCATCTTTGCATAATTTCCATCATTTTGGCCATTGAGGACAATGCCCATATTAGTGTGGGGATGGGAATTCTAACATTTAACTCTATGCCTTTTGATTTCGTTTATCCTCTATGCATTTTAATTTCGTTTATTTTTAAATTTATGAGGAAAAATTGGAATTAGGGTTCGAAATCTTGCTTTAGTCGAATTTTTTCGACTTTACTTGCCTTTGGTTGCCCTTACTTGTCTTGTTTGGTGATCAATTCCCCTTTCTCACTGCTGTTGCATGCTTAATTCGATTTTTACATGATTTTTTTTATATGGGTTCAGGACAGTCGAGATTTTCGACTGTCACTTTGGTTATTGCTGTTGTAATTTGTCTAGCTAGCATCTTTATTGCGATATTGCTGCTGATTGTAGACTGTTACCACACCCCTGTCGATGCTTACCATGCTTCTATTCGAATCTTGCGCGAATTTTCGCGATTACGGCTGTTCAGTCGACATTCTTGACTGTCAGACGGGTTTGCATGCTTTCTTGACCTAATTAACCTCACTGTTGTTTACATGCTGTTGTTGTTGACTGTTATGCCTGCCTTATCGCTATTTACATGCTGCTTTTCGATTTTGTTTGAGGAATTGTTGGGAATTTGTTGGGAATTATGTGTTGTAGGTCGGAAATTTTCGACTGGTAGGTGAGTTTTTATGGTTTAACATGCTGATTTCCTGCTGTTTTAGCCTTTGTTAGCCATTGTTTTCTTATCATACCCCTTACCCTTTGTTTACAGGATGGATTCTAGTTCTTTACCCTCTACTAGTTCATCCTCTAGTCCGTCTTACTCTGAGACAGTGGCCCCTGCTGTTGCCACTGCCTCCACTTTCGTGACTACCGCAGCCCCAGTGTTCCTAGTTTCAGCTGCAGGTACAGTTTTTGCTCCAGCTGGCTCAGCTCCTAGCTCAGTTCAGGCTGCCACTTCTTCTACGGTCACCACCCCTGCTAGCACTGCTGCTAGTCCCTCTTCAGTGGTGACCACAAAGAACCACTACCTCTCGCACCTCTACTTTTACACTGTGGCGGACTCGCCAAAGATCGCGCCAACCTTTAGAGCAAGCCTGGTTCCTCACACCGTCGCTGCACGGGCTTCTGCTTTGAGTTCCAGAGGCCTAGGTCGTAGACAGTCCCGAGCTACGCCAACTCGAGTCACCTCTACTTCCGCTCCTAGCACTTCTACAGGGCTGCAGCCTTCTACTTCTACAGCACGATCACGGTCCGAGGTGACACTTCCCTCGACCCTCACCCAGATTACCCGCAGGTACTTTTCGTTAACGCCTTACATCGTAAGAAATTTTATAACCTGCTTCGCTGTGTGCATGTACCTTCCCGATTTCTAGAGAAATCGGCACTTGAGAGACTCGGTATCTACGAGTCAGTTTGTTACTTACTAAGGGGCACGAGGATGGCCGGGCTCATCACTATGAGCGGCCGTACCTTTTTAGAGCTGAGCCTCGAGTTTCTCAGCTCTTTTACCTTCTCCCCCGGGGCACATGAGGCTGACCCCAATAGCTCTTCAGTGTCCTTCCAGTTGTTTAACCGGACCTTTCCGATGACACTAGGGGAGTTGGGTAGGTTACTTGACCTTTCCTCTACGGGCCTGACTGCTGCCCCGTGGAAGGTCTACCGTCAGCTTTGGCGGTGCTTGGCCCAGACCACGTTTAGGGAGCGAAAGCTCCATCAGGTCCACCTTCCCCCCGTCCGCTATTTCTTTAGACTGATGGGGAGCACTATTTTCGGCCAAAAGGAGCCGAACAACATGACCAACACCGAGCTCTCCATCCTGGGCGGTTACCTAAACATCGACTGCGAGAGTCCTTTTACCCTCAACATAGCTTACTTGACCGCCCAGTACCTTCTGAGCCAGGGGAAGAAGGAGACGGGAACCATTGCCTGCGGTGGCATAGCCACCATTCTTGCCCGTCGCCTTTTCCCCGTTTGGCCTCGTGACCTGCAATATCTCGAAGGAGAGAGGCTACTGAGTCTGGATGCCATGCTTTCTCAACATTGGCTGACTCCAGACTACCAGACTTGGAAGATTGACGGCTCCTTGTCTGTAGACTTACCTTGTGACACTCTCCCCCCGTCTTGAGCCCCTTCCCACTGTTGCTAGGGGCGCCCGTCTGCCACCACTACCTCACCTTCTCTTTCCACCCAGACCTACTCCTGCTGCACCCGCCCCCAAGAAGCGGTGTCTTGAGACCAGAGAGGGGTCTACACCTTCAGGGAGTGCCCAGCCTTCCACGGCTACTCCCGCTCTGACCCCTACTCCCACTACTACTACCACTCCTACTCCTACTCCCACTCCCACCGACCGACTGACACGATCGAACCGGTCTTACTGGCTACTTTCGTACCACCTCCTCCTTTGTGGCGCCCGCGATCATGGACCAAGGGGGCGGCGTTCTGATTTGTTGCTTGAGGTTGCGAGAGCGTCGGCTTGTATGGAGAGGGATTTGGCTCTTACTTTACACCCTCTGTACGAGTACCACTTACGGCGACACCGTCCGATTCCGAGGGTTGGCCACACCCTTCCTTCTTCTCGGTTCCCACCGAGGGGTACCCGAGTCTGCCGACGAGGAGGAGGACGAGGACCCGGAGGTGGCAAAGTGGAGAGAGTTCGAGCCGAGGAGCAGAGAGATGAGAGAGGAGGAGAGAGACTCGGAGTTCAGGGTGGAGAGATCCGTGATGTTAAAAAGGATTTACGACGACGACGAGTAGCTATTTGGCTACTCACTTCCCCAGTTTTCTGGCTGGTTTGGGGAAGTTCGTATTTTGTATGTATCTCTTACTCTTTTATTTTGTCTCCTTTATATTTATTGTTTTTTATTGATTGGTTGTATATTCCCGTTCCCTTGTATATATCTGCTGGTGTATGCTGGAGGACAACGAGGGCGTTGTCCGTTTTGGTTTGGGGAGGGTATTGCATCCTTTTGAGTCTGGATTTCCGTGATGATAATGCACTATAACTTGTCTTTTTGCTTGAGCCTTGCACTTCTTTTGATGGTTATTAGCTTTGTCATACGCATAGTCTACGAGTTTCTGTTCAAATATAGCCGACTGTTTAGACTTGACCTGATAAATTGGCAAACTACTTGAAAATTCTGAGTTTTAGAGCCATAACTGCTGACATTCATGACCAGTTCATTAGGAATTGAGAGTAGTACTCCTTGCATAGCATGTCCATCTTTTTTGCACTTTTATGACATTCAATTTCTCGTGAAATGCACATATTCGGGTTTGTGATTGGTGTCACATACAGGGAGGTGCTTGCAAATTTCCCTTTCTTTCTATTGTTCACCCATTTAGCTCCACATTAGCCAAGTTTGCCTTTTTGACCCATCAGCTACATCCCAAACTAAGCCTGCCTAGTAAAGCTAGTTAGTATGTTCTTTTGTGGTATGATTTTCCGTTGCATTTTGGCCCGTATTTCTTGTTTGGAGTTGGTGTAAGTATAGAGGAAGGAGGAAAAGAAAGAGAGAAAAGAGAATTGAAAAAAAAAAGAAAAAAAAAATGTGAAAGAAAAAAAAAAGAAAAAAAAATGAAAGAAGAAGGCTGAATCACGTGAACAGGAGAAAAAAAAAGGAAAGAAAGTTTGAAAAAAAAAAGGTTGTTTGTTTCAGTTAGTTATTCCAGACGGTGTTTAAAAAAAGGAAGTTTGTGACCGTCTGACTCCTCCGTTTTATCCCATACTTTCTGAGGAGATTGTGTTTGAGTTTAGTGAGTTATGTGCCAAATGAAGGGCACTTGTACTTAGTTTTTCAGTCAGTTGAGTTTTAGATGGTTTCATTATGGTCCTGTTAGGAACTAGCTTGACGCTTTTACCTCCACATTTCCATAACATGTTTTGCCTTTCTCACCTGAACCTCACTATTCCCAAATTATTTGTAAGCCCTCGGCTGTGACGGACATTATTGGTTGGAGTGTGTGCATTAGTACTTGAATTGTCTTTCATTTTTGTTGCATGCATGCTATGTAGGTCGCAGTTAGGTGAGTGACTGCCTTTTCTTCTCTCATTTACATATTATTCACCCTTTGCTTCATGAGAGAAGAGTGACCACGAGAGAGTTCGATTTTGTTGGTCTTGCAAGGTCGATAGGTTGGCTATATTTCTGAACAGCTTATAATTCGTTTGCGTATTGACTGCTTAGCTTTAACTGTTAGTTTTTGTTGCATTAAATTGGTTCAAGTAGACAAGTTAAGCTAGCTCTGAGTTATCATTTCCGTTCCATTAGTTTAGTTTTGAGTTTACTCGAGGACGAGTAAAGGTTCGGTTTGGGGAGATTTGATACGTGCATAATATATAGTCTTTTTAGCCAATTTCAGCACGTATTTTTATGCATTTTTATACTGTTTTTATAGTATTTTGCCCCGAATTGGCTACTTTGGTTCGTTTTGTCCATTTTGTAGAAATGAACGCGAAAGTAGTGGAATCGTACTCTTTTTCGTCCTTTTTGCATGCATTTAGAGGAGACGGGATTTCTCCAGAGTGAGATACTGCACTTGAAAGCGTCATGGCACGGACTACGAGGCATTTAGGCGCGGACTTGAGCTGAAATAAAGACCAAGAACTCGATCGAGCAGTTTAATCACTCGATCCAGTGATTTTTACGTCCCAGATTGGTCGATCGAGTGGTTTTCCACTCGATCCTTAGCCTGCAGAAAGACCAGTTACTCGATCGAGTAACTTTGTACTCGATCGAGTAGATTTGCTGAGGTGTTTGCTCGATCGAGTGGTTTTAATCCACTCGATCGAGTGGTTTCGCTGATTATGGGCTTTAAACAGCCCGTGTGTTGTTTAATTTCGCAAAACTTAAGTACTTTACTATTTAAACCTACGTTAACTAGGTTATTAGGATCTTTTATCTACTTTTCAATTATCAAACTTTTACTGCGTACTTCATTCTTCTCTACTGTAACTTTATTTCGGGATTACTTTCGCTTGGATTTTGTGTTCTTTACGCCGGATTCTCATCGATTGTAATTCTTTCTCTTCTCTTATTAATAATTAATCTCTTGTTGCTGTAATTCTTCGTTTCGTTACATTTATTCTTCTGCCCTAATTTACTTTTATGCGATTTATTGTTTATTTCATTATGTTTACTGCTGGAATTTTAATTGCTGTTAGTTTAATTAGCGACATGAGTAGCTAAACCCCTTTTATGTTGGGATTAGGGGATCTGCAGTAGGATTGTGACGATGTAGTAAATGAAACAGATAAAATAATTACGAGACTCTGTCACCATAGCAATTTAATTGTATTTATTCAACTTAGTTGAGTGCACACTTCTGAGTTAACCTTTAATCTGGCTAAAATTAATCCTAGATCGAAAGATTGGACTAAATAGGCCTGCTATGAACAGTAGACTACCCTGACGAGAATGAAAGTTAAGTTAGTGGTATTTTAGGATAGAAAGTGGATCGAAAGGACCTTTCAACATCCGTCTTACATTAATTAAATGAGTCATTTACAAATGAGTCAACGGACTACCGTAGTGAACCGAAATCCTGACATGTCCCTCTCTATCTGATAGTTTTATCCTTTTTCTCTGCTTTTATTGCTCTTGCCCTTTATTCCTCTTTCCTTTAAATCTCGTAGTTTAGATAACAAATCAAACAACCCCCCCCCCCCCCCATTTGTGACCAAATAGACGGACTTCTACAAATATCTTGCCTCCCTGTGGAGATCGACCTGACTTCCCTAGCTATATAGTTAGTTGAGTTAGTTTATTTTTGACAGGTATACGACAGACGTGTCAGTATGAATTAGTTAGATCAGTAAGGGTTAATTTCCTTTTAATCGACCATTTTTCCTGCAACTTTCTCATGAGCAAGAGATACCCTATGTTCTTATCGAACATTTTAATGATTAGGGATCGTCTCCAAGGCCGACGCAGCTTTGCTTTCTCTTCCTTGGTGAGAATAATGCATGGACAAATAGTGTCATCTTCATCAGGGTTTGCATCCCCATCGTCAACAGAGTCAAGATCAATATCATCTAGAGAAATGTCGTTTAAAAAATTCGAATCTGACCCGAACCCTTGAACTGTCTCCCTATAGGAGAGGTTTTGTTTTCTGGGATTGTCTTGAATATTAGATGGTGGGTGATTAATGATAGTACGGGTAGTATTTGGATTCGGAATAATTAAAGGTGTATTGATAAATTCACTTAAATACATGGTTTTTCGTTTCGAGTTTTTTGTGATTGATGAAGGAGAGGTATCAATTCCATTGGGTGACAGAGGAGGATCCGGGAGAGCGGGTTGATTCGTTGTGGTATCCGGCAGGAGACCATTGACAGCGGTATTCATTCAAAAGGGATTGAGGGATTGATGATGATGATGGTGGAGATCCCAGAAGTTATTTAATTTGTGCCTTCAATTAAAAGGGAAAATAATTAAATTTCTTTTATTTGAGTTGTATAAAAGCTCACTTTGTGAGCGGACGAGATGACACACAAATTTTTAGGACCCAGCAAACACTAGGTAGTAGTTAGAAAACACTCTCTTATTTCTGTTCTCAAAAATCATTTAGGCTTTAATTTAGTTAATTAATTTTGGTTCAAGTTTCCACCTTTTATACAATTAGATCTCATTAATTCATGCATTTTCTTTGTTTTGGTATAATTTTCTCTTCCCTTTTTCATTAATGTCACTATTTTCACTTTATTATTTATGTTTATCTTAGTAATTAATTCATCTAAAGGTCTAATCTTTTTGCATTTAATTATGTTTATTTCATGGTTAATGTTAGTGGGTAGCTTAATTATTGTTAATTTAATTATGTTAGAGTAGTATAATAGTTAGGATTTGGGGATTTGTGTAGAAAAGTTAGAGTCTTGAATTGGGTAATTGTTTAAATCATGTTTTGTTTGATTATTGTTTATTATTAGTCTTGTGACATTAATGATAATTAGTGTACTTAATTAAGCCGACGATATATTCGGTGTTCGATTAGTTTAATTTTTTTTTTTTTTTTTTTTTGCAAAAGGATATCATTTCATTTCGTAAAGAAAAGAAATTACATTTTTTGCTAAGCTATCACACTAGAGACTACAATCCAACAAGGCTAAGTACATAAGCAATCTAACATTTTTTGATCAATCCGTCTTGCTTGTGACGGAGGTATCCGTCACAAGCTTGCGACGAGTCGAATAGTACCGTATACAAGCAAAATAATAGAACAACCCCACCACTTTGTACTGTTGGCTGATGACAGATGGAGTAGGATAGGTGTGGGGCGTGTAGACTGCAAGTTGAAGTGACTTTTAACATTAAAAAATTGTTTTCCCCACATTTTTTTATTACTTGCTTTCCCCATACAAACTTTTAGCCACATAAAAATTATATGAAAAGCTCCCCGTTTTTACAGAGATCAAAATCAAACGAATTTTCAAAGCCCATTTCAAACCCTTTGTCATCTCCTCCCTTACACCTTCACCTTCTCCCTTACAAATTAACAAAAATTCAGAACAATATCATAGTTAATATAAACATGGTAAAGAAAATAGTAGCAAGGATGATGCCTCCTAAGAAGAATGCTAGACTGCTAGTACGCCACATGCAAGTGTTGAAGCCAGTGAAGGTCTTTTCGATTTAATTTCCAATATTTTAGTTCGTTTATGTGTATTTGTTTGTTGTCGTTTTAGGATTTGTTGTTAATTTTTTGTTGGTGATTGTTTAGTTTTTAGATTAAATTTTTGGGGTCAATTTTAGAGTTTTTGACATATGAGTTAATCTTTTTTGGTGATTGTTTGTTGTTAAACTTTTAGTTGTTATTTTCTTTAATTTAGGTTTATTCATTAAAATGGTCATATTTATTTTTCCTTGCTATGCCTATGGATCACGATTTTGCTATGTCATCGTGTTTTGTTTTCATTTTTGACCAATTTTAAAAGGGTAACATATTTAACATGAATGTCAACAGTATTTACAAAAAAATTATCATATGTATTGGACTATATTTTAACTCATGTTCATACAAGGAGTCAATGTGTTACCAATTTATGAATATTAACATTTTGTATAAGGATATGAACATAATTAATAATATACACTACCATAAGTAATAAGTAATCCACTATATTTCACCACATGTTTACAAATTTGTAACAAATTGTTCAAAGATGATATAGGATGTGAACATTGTTTGAAATATACATTGTCAAAAGTAAAACACTATGTTTTATCAAATGTTCACATAGTTGTCAAATATGTTACCAATGCCAAATGGTAACATATTAATCAATAATGTCAACATTATTTGAAACAGGTTGACATAAGTAATAATATAGGTAATACACTAACTTTTAGCACATGTTGGCATAATTTTCCACATAATTAAAAGCATTACATTTTCACAAATTAGAAACATTATATTAACATAAAATGTTACATGAACTGCGGTTACATATCCAACACGTCTGGGCATATATTGATATTAAGCATATCAAAAAGGTTCACAAAAATATGCATTTGATTGCGTTTGAGATATTGATCAGCTTCCTGGATCCAAATGTTATACCTGCATCATGTCGGCAAAAAAAATATTACCACGTCTAAAGACGATCACAGGAGCCGCATAACTTAAATGGTTTCAAACTGACTTAAAATGTTTACATTTTTTTGTTAGTTACAAAACTTAAATGGTTTCAAATTTGGTTCAAAATGTAGGTAGGTAACATTGTTAGTTAAAATACATACATGTTATGTATTTGGTTAATGAGTAATTTGTTACCATTTTAGATATCATTGTTGTCTAGTCGAAGCGGTCACAAATGAACTTAAACATATTACATTTTCTGTAACTTTGATAACTTTAACTATCGTATTTTTATGTTATTAAAATTCTTTATTCATTTGGGTACTGTTAAATGCTAAGACAGTTGTGAATGAGCCGATTGAGTAGATAAAGGCTCAAAGGAAAGGGTAAGGCTGTGGGGGCTGAAGAGGAGGAAGATGATGTGGTGGCTGAAAAGAAGGTCGTTGAAGAGCAGAAGGGGAGGAAGAGGAAGGTGACATTTCGTATAAGGAACGTCAGCAACAATGGCAAGGGTAAGAGTCGTTGCTGAAGAAGGGGAAGAGGTTGCATCAGATGATGAAGAGGAAGGGGAGGATGATGGTGTGAATGTTCTGTTTCTTTGGGACTTGGTGTATGGCCTACTTTTGGACATCTTTTATGGTCTTGTTTGGAATATGATTTGTTAAGTTTATGTTACGTTTATGTTAGGCATGTTAGCTCTATTTTGGGCATGTCTTTTTAAACAATTGTCACCACGCTTTGACACTATTTTACCTTGCTATGGAATGGTGGCAACTTCTTCAAGAATGTGAATATTGGTCATTGCTTTAAATGATCACATGTTGTACGCAGTTGTTTACATTTCTAAATATGGTAACATATTATTAAAAATTGTGAACATAATGGGCATTTATATTGGTTATTTCAAATATAATGTTGTTACCATGTCCGTTGTTTACATTTTTATCAATATTGTTATCAAATTATAAAGTCTAACGTATTGTTCAACAAGAATGGCAACATGTCCATTGTTCACATATTCATTTATTATGTTAGCACATTATTTATGGAAATGCGAATTATTTATGGTAATTAAAAAATGTGAACATAGTGGGCTTTTCTATTGGTAATTAAGAAATATAATGTTGACATGTCTGAATAAAATTTACATATTGGTTGTTCACATTTTTATCAATAATGTTTACATGTTTGTAAAAAGTTGACATGTTTGAAAAAAGTTGTTCACATTTTTAATGATAATGTTACCACATTGTAAATCCTAACATATTGTTCAAGGATGGCAATATGTCCGTTGTTAACATATTCATTTATGTAAGCAAATTATTTATATTAGTCAACAGATATAGTGTAACTTGGTATGGAATGATGTCATTATTGATAAAAATGTAAACATATTGGGCATACATATACGGTTGAAGAGTGGCAACATTACTTGTAAACTGATATAGTGTAATTTGGTATGGAATTGTTCACATTTTTATCAACAGTGTTACCAAATGGTAAATGCTAACATATTGTTGAAGAGTGTGAGTGTTTCTTATACATCTCATAAATAAGTTCCCATTTTTTTTTTTGTCATTCCCAATAGTGACTTGGAATAATCTGTACCTACAACAATATACAGGGTCACATTAGACCAAAATTGAAGACATTGATGAGATCATCAACATATGCATTTTGATAAACCGCCTTACTCTAGTTACAGGGTAACATTAGGAGAAAAGGTAGACACATTTATTAGATATACAAAATGTGCCTTCAAATAATCCGAACTACTCTAGTTTACAGGGTGACATTATGAAGAAAAGTGCAAACATTAGTTAAGATATAATATGTGCCTTCGAATAATCCGACCTACTCTAGTTGACAGATGACATTAGGCAAAAAAGTGTAAACATTGCACTATGCCAAATAAGACATCCAATAACGGTCAAATAATGCAAATTACCGTTTTTAAATAGAAACACAGGACCATTATTGCAACGACGGTTGTTAAATATATACCACCGTTGTACAAATAACACGAGGCCGTTATATAACATCAAGAACCGTTATAAAATCTTTTAAGAAACCGTTGTTAAATCTTAAGAACGATTTCAAATCCGTTGTCGTAGTTTACTATTGACAATGTCTTATCATTCCAAAACCGTTGTTAAATATTATATATGATAACGGTTCATTTTGTTATCTTATTTAATTGAATATCAAAATTTAACAACGGCTTTATTGCGTGCAAAATCGTTGTTATATTCATCTGTTGACAACGGTATGTAACCGTTATCTATTTATATTGATGAAATTTTGTCAACGGTTCTGCTTAAATAAACCATTGTAAAAGTTTTGAACTCGACAACGGTTATCGTTCGTTATCTTATATTTTTGGCGGTTTGAATGGGAGGGAAAATATGTCAACGGTTATTTATATAAATAAAACCATTGTCAAATAATTGTTTGCAACGGGTTGTTTTTAACCGTTATCGTTTTTTATTTATTTATTTTTTTAAAAAAAATGATTTTAGCTTGTTCTAGCAAAATTCTTTGAAATGTTTTTTTTTCAAAGACGTTTGTAGCAACTGCATCGAAATGTTACTTTTTTTTCAATTTAATGAAAAATAGCATTCCAAAGAAATTGTGCGTGCAAAAAAAAATTCAATCTCGTATCAAAATATTACACCCCACAATCAATTAAACCCAGTTTAAAACCAGTACAAACAGGATGATCAACAGCCAAAACATAACTGCTATTGAGAAAACAAAACAAACCAATACACAATGGATCTATATATACACAGTCGTACATAAAGCATGAGATTACTATTGAGACCTCGCTAATGAAACAACATAACTGGCCCACATATTTCTCATCTGGTTGATGTCCTCTGGGGAATATTCCGGGGCTTTGTTGAGTATTTGTGGAAACTACAATTCAAAATATACATAATCAAAATAGATATAATACATGTAAGTATACGGAATTGAACTCAATTTATGTCTGAAATAGTTTTAAAATCACACTAACCCGTATCAGAATGGTAGATAGTTTTCTATTGATAACCTCCCACATGGACTGACAAACGTAAAAGGCGCATTGTTTGTCATCTGGTGCTTTAGGGGACTATTATATAAATCACACACAAATCAGCTGAATTAGATAATCAACCTCTCGCATAAGCATTAATTAAATGATACGAGTAATTATTAAGAATACACTTACTAATGGCGTGATAAATTTGGGAACAACGTCGCTTTCATATTTCCCAAGTGGACATAATCTTTTTTTTGCTTCAAAAACACTAAATCATAAATATACACACATGCCATTATTATTTGCGTATATATGTCTCAAGTCATACAATAACAAATGACATTATTGAAGGTTGTAAACATACTCAATTATCATCCTTACACAACTGTCAGAGGGTTTGCCTTCGCGAGAGTCAATCCAGTACACTGTTTTTGTTTCCACTTGGATTGCCAGTAGCACCCAATGCTTCATATTCAATTTGGGACATTGAACTGTTAGTTCATTTATACGCATTTAAGCATGTTAATAATAAATTTGTAGAATTGTTATTCATTACAATAATCACGTACTATACATACATATTCTCATTGTAGCGGGCAAGCCATAGTTTTTTGGATGACATCAACCGACGAGCGATACTATTAATTTGTTCTTCGTATGAAATTCTGTGCACATAGAACGCCTTAGGACTCAAGAATTCGTAGGCGTGAAATAGGAACTTCCACTCAGCGATCTGATTATTCAGGTACCTATTACGCCACATGGAATGAAAAATGTTATTGTAATTGATAATTTTAACAAACATCATTATTCGTAAATGAAAATGACTAAATAGTTTTATTAATAAAACTTACTTCAGCCAAATCAAAATGTGAACAACATCTAAATTGTCAAGGTCGACAAATTCCATCAGTTGCTTCGGGTCCAGTATGGCTATATCAGCTGCGCCCATAATTTCCTCTTCAATGTTAATCATGACTACATCCCCTCTAGGTGACTTCTTTACAGCCAGGTTGTGCAAAGCCATCAGCGAAGGAGTTTTTATTTTTTTCTTATATTCACACGATTCATAATAAGAATCATAAGCAGGCTTGACTGCAACAACTTCCGTTGACGTAGTAGTAATTGCTTTAGTTGCTGTCATGGCTTTGCTTAACTTCTGCAAATGTAAAGATTAAAGTACTTACGATGTGTTAATATTCGTACCCTAATATATTTAAATAACAAGTAATAAATAACGTCTGCGTATAGGTAACTCGGGGATGACAACATTAATGAGGTTGTTAGGCCATTGCACATAAGAGCTCAGAGCTTCTTTCAAATAAGTGATTTCCTCATTAGGAAATGGTACTTTTACTTCCCCATACTCGTCTTTCTATAATTGGGACACTTCCACTTTACTGCAATTGTGACAAAGAGGTATACCATGAACCTTAACTTGTTGAAGCCGGTCGTAAGCGAACACGTATCCCCCGGCAACAGCAACTTTCTGTTACCCTTGTAAATAGAACAGACGACAAGCCACCTTAAAATTTCCCTTCACGACAGCTTTAATCAATTAGCACACAGACATTCACTACCTTTAATAAATTTCATAAGTAAAAAACGTGTACTGAGATGAATAATTATAAACTAGCAGCTATTACCTTTTTCGGTGTAGAGAAGAACATCTGATCATCAACTACCTCAATCTCTTCCTGTGTCACGGCCTTCCTGGCTTCCTCTTCCTCTTCAACTGCCTGATATCGATCATCGGCTCCCACCTGAGTCTCCTTTGCCATTTCTTCTCCCTTTCCATGTCCTCCTCGGCTTCCTTCTTGAAGCAAATCAAGCCACGGTTTTGACCCCGTCACACAAAACGAGGTCGAACCAAATTTCCGTCTAAGAACTTGTATTAAAAAATGTTACTACTCAATTCTAGGAAGAATTTGGAGTATTTTTGTCTAATGAACCTTGCATAATAGAGCCACCAACAATGAAACAAAATGCAACAAAACCGAGTGATGGGGACATTTACACGGTTTAAGAGGCTGATCAAGGGGTCACTTTCAACCTTTTCCTCTTTTGAACAAGCAAGTTCTAAAACACCTTTGGAAGGCTACCAAGCATGTGCCGGTTTGTAAGCTTCTAAGAGGTCCATTGTCATCATAAATAAGTCAATAGAACATGCCAAAGGGAGGTTGTACCTTTATTCTTTATGTCATTGTCTTGTGTAAGATTGTGTAAGTCATGTAAGGCCTAGAGGGCCGTTTTTCTTGTTGTCTTTTCAGCTCACATGTGAGCCTTAGATCTTAGTTTGTAATCAAGGGTCAAGATTGTATGGCTTGTAGTATAAAAGCCAAGGTTAGAAATGGAAAAATTCAGATTGAGTGAATTAAAGAATGAGTAAGAAACCAAGAGTTTTCTTCATTAAAACCTATTCTTTGCTGAGTGCTTGAATAGTCCTTTTGCTTAGTGCTTGAGGTTTGGGTAATTTCTTTGCTTAGTGCTTGAAATTTCCCTTAGGCTTAATCTAGTGGCGTAGTGCTTGGATTAAGTCATATCCCAATCACGCTTTTTACCCTATTCGATTGTAGAGTTCAGGATTCCGTGGTGCCAAACAGTTCTGTCGACTGTTCGATTGCAGTCTTCAGAGTTCCTGTTCGGTTTTTAGTCATTTTATCACGTTTAAACAGTTCAAATCACTGTCCAAATCGAATCATATTTAGTCAAATTCTGAGTCTTGAGAGTTTTACTTCAAATTGGTTATCAGAGCAAAGGTTTAACACAATTCCATTGTTGTGTTAGTCTTGGGTTGGTAATCATTCTTGTGAGTTCACTAAACCTCAAGTACTTTTAAAAAAAATACAAAAACAACCATGAGTGAGGAGAGACTACTCGGTATTGGGAACCAAGTTACCAAACTCTCGGAGAAATGTGACCGTGTGTTGGATGCTCTCAATGCCATGATGACCAATGTTCCAACACCACCAAGGAACCGGAGAAGACCACACCGTGGTATGGAAAGGGGCCGTGACTACATGGGAAGAGAGCAAGTTCATGGAATGCAAGAAGAAGAGCCATGCCCGGATTTGGAGGGGTACATGAACGAATCCTTCCATGGAGACCTCAACAAAGACTTAAAGGTAGAGATTCCCAACTTTCATGGTAGTTTAAATCCCGACGATTTACTAGATTGGATTAGAACCATTGAAAGAGTCTTTGAGTTTGAGTATTACTCAGATTATAAATCCTTTAAAGTTGCCTAAGCAAAACTTAAAGGGTATGCTTTACTTTGGTATGAGTCCTTGAAATCTCAAAGGAGAAGGGAGGGGAAGGAACCTATTAAGTCTTGGATTAAAGTTAAAAAGAAGCTTGTAGGAAAGTTTATGCCTAACGGCTACACCCAAGATTTGCCTCTTAGACTCACCGTGAATATGACCTTAGGGGTGGAAAAATTGGGCAAAGGGAAGACCTCTAAACCCACCTATGCCGAGGCTAAACCCAAAGACACCAATACTCAAACCGAAAAATCCACACTTGACAAGAGTAAGGACCTTGAAACCCCACAAAAGAACACCTTGCTTCCAAAAGAATGTCACCAATGCCAAGGTTATGGACATCTTGTCAAAGAATGTCCAACCAAGAGAGCCTTTGATGACTTTGAGGAGAGTCATAGGAGATTAGATGAGAGTATTGTTTGTGTTGGGGAGGAGGAACCCGTGGAGACCAAGGAAAAGGAGCTAGTAATGCCGGATTCCGGGATGAGTCTAGTCACTTGGAGAGTGTTGAGTGCTCAACCATTGGAAATGGATCAAAGACAACAACTTTTTAGGTCTAGGTGTACCATTGGAGCAAAAGTTTGCAACCTAATCATTGATGGAGGTAGTTGTACTAATGTGGCCTCTAGTGTCCTTGTTGAGAAGCTTTCCTTAACCACCCAAAACCATCCATGTCCTTACAAATTGAGGTGGCTTGACAAGGGGGCCGAATTAAGGGTTGACAAACAATGTTTGGTGCCTTTCTCCATTGGCAAGAACTATGTTGATGAGGTCCTTTGTGACATCTTACCTATGGATGCTTGTCATTTATTACTTGGAAGGCCATGGGAATTTGATAAGAACGTGGTACATAATGGGAAGGATAACACATATGCCTTGAACTTTGACAAAAAGAAGATTGTTCTAGCACCACTTCCACCGTCAACCATGTTTGAGCCTTCTAAGGAGGCGATGTTGGTCCAAGAAACCGAGGAGGACCAAGAGGAGGGTGAAATAGGAGGTGCTCATGTCCCCCATGCCGAGTGTGTGTCCAAGGAACAAGTCCATGAACCGTTCACTAATATGGTTCAAGCAATGATCAACCATGGTGTTCACAAGTCCACGAACAGACTAGGAGACTGTTCAACTACACAGGGAGTGTTCAAGTGGGATGGTACCAAAGAACGAGTTCAAGAGAAGCTCCTTGATGACAAGGGAACCGAGGGCACCGTGGATAATGTGTCAAGAAAATGTCCCATGTTCTCTACTACTTGCTCATTTGAGGAAGATTCCAAGGCTAATAACAAATTCCACATGGATAATCAAGTCAAGTCAAGTGTCTACTCGAGCAATCAAGGAAATGTGGTCAAGAAACGGGTTCAAGAGGGGATCCTTAACAATGTTCAAACCGTAGGTGTCCATGATGATGTGCATTGTGACTATTCCATACACTCTACTCCAAGTTTTATTGAAGTTAAGCACAAGGCCAATGGCACGGGCGGTATGAATAGAACAGTCAAGGAGAGTGTTCACCCAAGTGAGCAAGAAAATAGTGTCAAGGAATGGGTTGGACAAGGGCTCATTCGTCATGATCAAGTCATTGCCAATAAGGAAGGGTCCATGAACTCCAAGCAAGGTACGAAATTCAGAATTAGGGATCAAGTTTGGGTCCGATCATGCAAGCTAGGAGTCCTCACTAAATGGGACAAGTTCATGCCAAGAGATGAAGGTCCATTCAAGGTCATGGGTCAAGTTGGAAATGACAAGTACAAGGTCAATCTATTGGGAACTCATACCACCTTCAATGTGGAGGAGTTTAGTCGTTGTGATGAAGAGCTTAGTGGTAACAATGGCGAGGATTTGAGGTCAAATCCTTTTCAAGAAGAGGAGATTGAAGCAAATCAAGCCACGGTTTTGACCCCGTCACACAAAACGAGGTCGAACCAAATTTCCGTCTAAGAACTTGTATTAAAAAACGTTACTACTCAATTCTAGGAAGAATTTGGAGTATTTTTGTCTTAGGAACCTTGCATAATAGAGCCACCAACAATGAAACAAAATGCAACAAAACCGAGTGATGGGGACATTTACACGGTTTAAGAGGCTTATCAAGGGGTCACTTTCAACCTTTTCCTCTTTTGAACAAGCAAGTTCTAAAACACCTTTGGAAGGCTACCAAGCATGTGCCGGTTTGTAAGCTTCTAAGAGGTCCATTGTCATCATAAATAAGTCAATAAAACATGCCAAAGGGAGGTTGTACCTTTATGCTTTATGTCATTGTCTTGTGTAAGATTGTGTAAGTCATGTAAGGCATAGAGGGCCGTTTTTCTTGTTGTCTTTTCAGCTCACATGTGAGACTTAGATCTTAGTTTGTAATCAGGGGTCAAGATTATATGGCTTGTAGTATAAAAGCCAAGGTTAGACATGGAAAAATTCAGATTGAGTGAATTAAAGAATGAGTAAGAAACCAAGAGTTTTCTTCATTAAAACCTATTCTTTGCTGAGTGCTTGAATAGTCCTCTTTGCTTAGTGCTTGAGGTTTGGGTAATTTCTTTGCTTAGTGCTTGAAATTTCCCTTAGGCTTAATCTAGTGGCTTAGTGCTTGGATTAAGTCATATCCCAATCACGCTTGTTACTCTATTCGATTGTAGAGTTCAGGATTCCGTGGTGCCAAACAGTTCTGTCGACTGTTCGATTGCAGTCTTCAGAGTTCCTGTTCGGTTTTTAGTCATTTTATCACGTTTAAACAGTTCAAATCACTGTCCAAATCGAATCATATTTAGTCAGATTCTGAGTCTTGAGAGTTTTACTTCACTTCTGTTCATTAACACTTGTCTATATAACACGTACTGATTTTCTAAATTATATAACACATTGTATATATATAAGACATAAATATTATTACCTCTTTTGCCTCCTCATCCTCCTCCTACTCCTCCTCCTCCGCCTCCTCCTCCTCGTCCTTCTCCTCCTCCTCTTCTTCCTTTATGACTTCTTGAACCATATCCAACTCTTTTTCTGATGGCTTTTCCCCAGTTTCTAACATTGTCATCATCAACCTGGCTATTTTATGTAACTGTGTAGTAGAAATTAATGTCAACATATATAGTTATAAATTACGTTGGTTCAAATACAGTATTTATAGATTACCTTCTTGGAATCATCCCCACTTCGAGTAGTTTTTCCAAAATACTTAGTAATACCAACATGCGTCGATACCCCTCTCACACGACCTGGATGCTCTTCTTCGCCGATTGCCCTAGCCTGAATGTCATCACGTCCTTCAAGCTTCCATTTTCCTTCATGTACCTCTGTTAAGCGCATAATTCACTATATTTTATATACTTATTTCCCATAATTTTACTTATATTTTCAGCATTATATTTCATTTTAATAATAAATTACTTCCTAGAACATCTTACTGTGATTTATATAATTATTTGTAGGAAAGAGTTATTTTGATGCTGATATTAGCTAAACAGCTAAGCGAGTCGATGAATAAAAGACGACAAAATAAATACGGACTTCAAGCTCAGATTCAAAACCTCCAAGTCCACAAAATAAAGACAAAGGAGTCCAAAATAAAATGAAAAGCCAAGAATTGAATAAAATGTTGACAAGGCTGTCATTTACAAATGATGAAATAAAGAAGCATATTCGTAGAAGTTGGTGCATTGAAACATCCAGTCTTGAAGCATTCAATTTGATGATGTTACATTTAAGGATTTTTAAGAGGAAAACGCATGCTAACATTTACATGGGTGAAGAGTTATTCTGAAAAATACAACATGAAACATCTCAAATTAATTATTTAATTCATGAAACATTCATATTTTGAAGAAACTTCAAGCACTAATAGCATAAACTGTAGGAATAATTTTACATGTAATGTACATTAATTAGTGATGTAAACGTACGTGTATTATTTAATTTAGAAACTCACATGATCACCTATATAAAGAAGGTGATTTACATTTGAGAGGGCGAGACAGAGAGAGAAAGATAATAAGCAATAAAATAATTAGTTTCATATTAAATTCTCTTTATTCTCTCATTATTCACATCAATTATCTTATTCACATTTTTACACTTTCATGCTATTATTTGACGACACGCTCAAAGTTCTCAACTTGTCATTGCCATAGATAATACTTTATTTATCTCCCTTATTATCTCTTTTATATTTGTTTTATTTATTTATTTAACTATGTTATCTTCTATTATTAAAATTGTTATTTTAGTTATAATTATGGATCGTGAGTAGTTTTTTATCTAGGGCTCGGTGGAGCCTTAATATGGATTGGTCAATGTTATAATTTTCTAAACATTATTTAATGGTTGAACTTAGATTTGATAAGGTTGTGTTAAAGTATTAATTTATTGGTCATAATCTATATACGTAGCTCTTGATTAATACTACAATGAGAGTTGAGTTTAGTCCTTTTGAGTTAGCATATATATTATAAATTGAATATAATTAATAATTACTCAGTGTAAATTGCAATGAGAGTTGAATTTCCACTTAGAGAGCCCGAGTCAAAATTAGACCCCTCCTATGAGAATTGTGAGAGAGATAGTTGAGACATTTTAATTTTGGTCCTTAAAGCTCCTTTATGAGTTATAAGACCCATGATAATATTATTATTTCACTATAGGAAGGCTTCTTATATCTCGAGAGAGGATAACAAGTATTGGTTTTAGTTTTCAGAATTAAAACAAGAAGATTATTCTCACCTTAGTACACAATTAAATATGTTGTTCCTTCCAATAGTCTATATTGATCAATCTATGTTAATGGTGATACTGTGTCCTAGAGCTTTTTATTATTGAATTAATTTTATTATTCAATTATTATATATTATTTTTATTCTGTCATACCTCACACATACACAAATATTATTCCGACGTAGATAAATCAAATCTTAAATCGACTAGTACTCAACCTTCACTTCCCTGAGATCGACCCGTAAGTGCTACAACAGACACCGTTCACTTGCGGTAATTTATAACTGAACAAGTTTTTGGCGCCGTTGCCGAGGAAGTAAAGGTTTGATATTAGTTAATTTTAGATTATTTTCGACTACGTTTTTTAGCGTACGCAAGTATGCCTATTTTGTTACTAATTCTTCTTCTTTAGTTTTGTTGTTAGTTTTATATGCACACGCGACATTCTGGTGGTGAATTGCTATTTGACCCTAAGATTGAAGCTACAGCTAGGAGACGAAACGCTCAAAGAAAGAAGAAGTGAAAGGAGCCTGAACTCGATACTATTGAGTCTTTTATAGAATTTGATACACCAATCATCATGACTTCTATGCGAGATGAAAGTGCTCCAAAGCCGAATTTCAATTCAAGTATCTCAAAGCCTAAAATTGATGCAAACAATTTTGAGTTGAAGACTTCTTTGATCCAGTTTGTTCAAACCGATCAATTCAGTGGATCACCAACTGAAAACCACAACGAGCACCTGAATACATTCCTTGATAAGGCTGACATCAAGATTAATGGAGTCTCTGATGACACAATTCGGTTGAGATTATTCCCCTATTCTCTTCGAGGGAGTGCACGTGAATGGTTGAATATTTGTGATCCTGAATCGTTCGATACTTGGGATAAGCTTTCTACGGCTTTTCTCCAAAAATACTTTCCACTAGGGAAGACTGCCAAGTTTAGAAATGACATTACAGGATTCGTCTAACATGCAGATGAGTCTCTCTATGAAGCTTGGGAAAGGTACAAGGAACTTCAGCGGCAATGTCCTCATCACGGGATCCCATCTTATGTATTGATTCTTACTTTCTACAATTCCTTAAAACCTGAGCTGCAAATGAGCCTTAATGCCGCTGCTGGAGGGCGGTTAGACGAGATTTCTTGGGACAAGGCCAAGGCACTCATAGAGGATCTAGCAATAAGCACTTATCATTGGGGTAGTGACCGTCATGTTCGAGGGAGTAAGACTAAACATGACTTTATTAATGTGATGCAAGCCAACATTGATGATTTATCTCAACAAGTGACTCAGCTTAAATTGAGTAATGGTTCTAGTTCTTCATCGCTCATATGTCTGTTGGAATATGTATCCTTCGACAATAATGCGATCACAACTGTTGATCATAATGATCACATGTTTAAGTCTCATTTTAAATAATACATTTGGGAAGTATTTTTACTGTCAACTGGTCCACACATATCGGTAATGATTGGCTGACTAGAGTTTGACATTACTGTCGTGCGACGGTGGTGATCAGTTGATCCCCTAGGTCATACCTAAAGGATAATACTCTTAATTGATCATTTAATTAATCGTATAACACTACGAGTTAATTAAATTACTTGAAAATTGACGGACGATTTTTGGAAGTAAAATTTACGTATCTCATTATAATCTGATTAAATAAGATACGGTCTAAGTGATCGAATTGTTTTATTACTTGGATGAAATTATTGTTTAAGGAAACAATTGCAATTGAATGAATAAATTATTATAAATACAAGATGTTGTGATTTATAATTGGGAAAATATTTTGGTACAAGTAATTATGAATTACTACACTACTGCAGATACAGTTTATAACAACGGGTAAAAACCGTTGTAAAAACAAAAAGCGGACGTTGTTAAAGCGGCCGTTGTAGAAGGTATTTACAACGGTTTGGTTATTTAATGAAACCGTTGTCGAAAGTATTCACCACGGTTAAAAGCCGTTGTTGTTGGGTGTTCTCCTTTGTGGAAAGTGTTTCAAAAATTTGGAGGGAATAATATAACAACGGTTGTCATATGTATAACCGTTGTTGTAACTTTCCCGCCAAAATTGTGAAGTCTTTTAACAACGGGTTTATGCTGCATACCCGTTGTTGAAATTGTAAGTAACAACGGTTCTTAGTTTAAAACCCGTTGTTGTAACTTTACCTCCAAAATTGTGAAGACTTTTAACAACGGTTCTTCGTTTAAAACCTGTTGTTGAATATTATGCGCGGTATTTGTGAAAGTCATTCACAACGGTGTTTATTTTTATTAACCGTTGTGAAAGGTCTTCACAACGGTTTTTTTTAGTAACCAGTTTTTATTACGAACTCCTAATGTTTTGAAAAATTAAATTTGTTTCATGTCATTCAAAAAATCGCATATATCAAAGACACCATATACCAAAGACCAAAGATAAATCACAAATGAGTTCATCGAACTCAATAGATTCAATTCAACCACAACAGCAGCATCATATATATATATATATATATATATATATATATATACTTACAAGGAGTTGAATTTACATGAACTAATCATTCCCTAACTTCAACAAAAAATTTACTAATAAGCTGATCTAAACTCTGAGTATCATGCATTTCTATTTTCTAAGACGTATTTGCCCAACATGTCCCTTACCTCGTCTATATCTACACTTGAGTACTGCTCAATCTGTTGTGACGGGTTGATTACATACTGCGGAAAAAACAAATAGAAGACATTATTGTAACAACATCAATTACTGCATAGCAACATCATGGTATATATAGTAGCAAGCAAGACAACATTAGCTCTAATTTAAAAAAAGTAATAAACACATTATTAAATTACTAACCTTTTCTGGAATAATGATATATCTTCGCCTAATAATCTCCAACATGAACCGACAAACGTAGTATCCACATTGTATGCTATCTGGCTGGCGAGGGGCCTATTATTACATAAAAACAAACAGACGAGAGAAGGCTCACATCAGAATCTTGAACTTTAGGCTTTGTATTAGTATTAAACACAGATTTTTGCACTTAATGTATTGTATTTGAGTACGTACCCATGTTATCGTAATAAAATTAGGGCCATCATCAGAATCTTTCGTGGGTTGATCCTGCTCGTTAGCTCTTCTCTTCTCAAAGGCCCTTATTTTAAAAAAAACCAAAAGGAGGCAGATACTCATTTTTTTTAGGGGCAAAATGAGCTTTTTGCTATAAATAAAAATTGAAACTTAATGTTAATATAAATAAATCAGTATTATAAACTTACTTATTAATCAAGTGCTTAAAAGTCTCGCTTGGTTGATTATGTAAAGAGTCCAACCAGAAAACTTTATTCCTTGTCGGCATGATGGCTGCTAGCACCCAATGAGTCCTACATCAAGAGACATCATCATTATTAACAAGTACATATATATATTAGTTATGAAAATGCAATTGTAGGGGGAAACGTAATATTAATTTGTTTATTACCCTTTTTCATTATAAGCGGCAAAAACCAGCTTCTTGGTTGTCGCCAATTGCTGAGCAATATAATCAACCCGATCTTCGAACGAGAATTCCGTAATAAATAAAGATAAAACAAAGAGGCCCAGGAATCCGTATTGATCACCTGGAATCCTATTCTCGGGCATCACTCTCAATTTCAATATCCTACATTATTACGGTATTAATTCCGGTATTTAAAACACTATCTAGTAGTCAGAATATTAGAATATGAAATTATTTATTAAGAAACTTACTTCATCCAAACAAATAGGTGTTGGACATCAATCTGGTCTAGGCCAGCCCAAATGGCTAGCATATCCCATGATAGAAGTGCTTCGCGCTCAACCCCTAGAATATCCTCCTCGAGCGGAATAACTATCAATTGCTCGGTGGCTATGCGATGGCCAGCCTCCTCATGCAGTTTCCTCATCGTCACCGTTCTTACTTTTTGCATGTAATCCTTCCCAAGATATTGTGTGGAGTTTAAACTCCTAACTTCTTTCAGTCCGGGAAAGAATGAGTCTTTGATTTTGTGCTACTACCACCAGCCTACACATGTAGTAGATAATTAAAATAATAAAAAATCCAAAGGTAACATATCCTAGTTGGAGTAATTAAAATAAAAGCGTACTTAATTAAATACCTCGTCAACCTGCTCTTTCAATGATGAGGTAGTAGTAGCAGGTAAGACTGGGGACTTAGGCTTATCAGTCTTTTTTGTCCCCTACACAAAATTACCATGCTTCTTATAAATACAGACAAAATTTAAATAAAGGGAGCGAGGTTTTTAAAAAAATGGAGAAGTTAATTAAATACCTCATCAAGTTGTTGTCTCGACGAGGTCGTTGGCATGTCTGTGGACTAAGGCTTATCCGCCAAAGCCGGCTTTTTTGTTCCCTACAAAAAAAAAATAACATATAAAAACATTCAACAATTAAAAATTTAACATATATATAAAGGTATTTCTTCTAACCCCAACTGCTTTCCGCTTCTGAGGCGGAGACGGCCGAGCCAAGTAGATGTGAGTTTCAGGCCATTGGATGAAACTTCCAACCGCATCTCCCAGAATGGTAATGTCGTCACGAATCGGGACAGGTTGAAAGTTTTCATGGCCTGGAAATACTGTAGTTATCTCTACTTTGGTATGATTCGGCAAAAGTTTTTCGCCATGAACTACGCTTTCATTCTTTCGCATTTGGTGTGCATTTCTACGAGACCCGCCAACACGCACATGTGGCTTTTCGGTTTTAGGGTCAGAAAGAATAATCGGCCTCTTGTTTACGGTCTGAAG
Organism: Silene latifolia; assembly: GCF_048544455.1. Classification (NCBI taxonomy): domain Eukaryota; kingdom Viridiplantae; phylum Streptophyta; class Magnoliopsida; order Caryophyllales; family Caryophyllaceae; genus Silene; species Silene latifolia. The sequence continues at coordinate 75,977,484 of NC_133534.1, forward strand.
AATATACACATACATTATTATATCCCAAAATTTAATAGAATTCATATAAATTTAACTAATTAAACACTTCATGCATACCATACCGAAAAACAGAACCGACTTGAAGGGGATGTATCTTTCGTTTTCCATCACCGTCTTCTCAAGTTGCATCTCCTTTTCGGACCCATTATTTACCTAATAAAATTAACCAATGGCACCATGTCAGAAGTTATAGCATTAGAGCTGGTAGGGAACACACCCCCTGATCTTACCCAAAAAAAAGAAAAGAAAAATAAGGAAGTATTAGGTACTGATCGGCTTTAGTTGTTACAACTTCGAAGCATTATTAGGTACCGATCTTTCTCAATCTCGTTGACCGATACTTCCTTCTCATGTATTGCCAAGGTAGTAGCGGCCTCTTGACCAATCTGTTGTACCTTATTATTACCCCCTTTAGAAATGACATCCTCCATCATCTTCACTTCTTCTTCGGAAAGTTTGCCTCCGAAGATTCACTTTAGTTGTACGGATGCCATTAATCAAGTCATGCGTGCAAGAATGTAATGTGTCAGCAATTTTTATCCCAACAATAACATGTGAATTGAACTTAAATGAAAATAATAGATAAATGGTACCATGTCAGCCTTCTCGGACTTAGTCTTCCTTTTCTTCTTTATCGGGGCAGTTGTCCCATAATATTTCGTTACTCCAACCTGTAACGGACGCCCCTCAAACGACCTGGATGTTCGGGTCGGCCGATCGCTCTAGCAAGAACGTCATTACGACCACCGGGAGTGAATTTCCCTTCTTCTACCTCTTTCAATACGTTGTCCTATAATATATTAAATAAACTTCAAATTATATTTGTGACTAAAATAATAAAATTAGTAATGAACTCGTCTTAATAAAATAATGCTTACTATGTTGGCCAACACTTCCTCATCATATTTGTCACGCGACCAGGATCCTTTAGGCGTGTGCCCTTCTTTATAAGTTACATGTCGATCCACCTCTTTCACTCCCTTTGCCACCTACACATTAACATGGTAACATTTATACACGTAAATGTGTATCAATGCAAGTCCAAGTGTGATTAAAAAAATAAAGTCTCACAGGGGAATAATGCATGCTACTTACGAGGTTCTCTTCTATGTTTCAGAATCCGCCTCGAGAACCATACCATTTCCCCTTCTTGCATGAAATGTTAGCACGATTTCTTCCGCTAACGGCCTTCAAATAATTATATAAAAGCGCAAGTAGATGAGATAATAAAAAGATTATATAAAGGACTCATTAATTAAAAAATGATAGGTAAATCGTTAAAAGGCGAGGATATTTAACCTGAAACTTCTTAGTAGTTCTCATCTTTTGAAAAGATCCCATTGTTCCCGATCGATGGTGGGACACTTGTTTTCCTAGGTGGGCTCTTAAGCATCTCCCCGTTGCCTTGTCCACATACAACCAATCCCTAGCAACGTCACACCTCCACCGCTCGTGGACATCCGCTGCCTTATGCATTAAATACTTATCATGGCTTTCATCGGGTATAATAAAGCCTTCCTTTACACGAGCCAAGTATAACTCCGCCAATTTTGGATTCAAAGTTCTAACATCATCTAAATGGATAGGCACAAACTGTCTTGTGCAACATCCAATCCAACTGGAGAAATAACACGCATTTGGATCAGTAGGGAAACCCTTCGAGCTCCATGTTATTTCCAACGGCTGTTTAGCGGCTATAGCTGCAAGGACTTTCTGGCACTTCGTAGCACCCCTCTCACCAGGCTTATTATCCCCAGGCTTGTTATTCTTTTGACTTCTTTTCCGTTTTTCACCCATGATAATCCTAAAACCCAAATATGAATGATATAGGAAATGAACAACTTAACAACGTACATGATTAATAACAAACAAAAGCCTGAGGAGAGGATTTATAGTAGGATTGATAGATTCCTGATTAATAAGGGCTGGTGTGATCACCTCCCTGATCTTTATGCTCATTTTTTGCCTGAGGGACTCATGGATCATACTCCTTGTATCATTAGCAGCACTAAAATTACCCAAAGAAAAAGATGCTTTAAGTATTTTAACATGTGGGGAGAAGCAAAGGAGTTCTTGCCTGCTGTCAGCAATAATTGGGATAAGGGGATGCTGGGCACTAGCATGTTCAGGCTAGTCAAAAATCTCAAGAATCTGAAACCAGTGTTGAAAAGATTGAACAAGGAAGGATATACTGATATTTAGCACTCAACTAACAGACTCCAGAGAAAGGTTCATGAGTTACAGGAGCAAATTGGAAAGAATCCCACCGATGCTCATTTGTCAGCTGCTGAATTTGAGGCTTCTCAGGAGCTTAAAAAATTGAGTAGTGCCAGAGACAGTTTTCTAGCTCAAAAGTCTAAGCAATTCTGGATGAAAGAGAGAGACACCAACAGTGCCTACTTCCATGGCATTCTCAAAAAAAGAAGGAATAGAAATAGGGTGATTTTCATTGAGGACATGAAGGGAAATATATGTGACAAATCCGAGTTAGTTCACAAGATTCCCGGAATATTATCAAGCACCTTCTTGGGACTAGCCAGGCTACTACTAAAATTCACAGGAAAATCATTGACCAAGGACAAAGATGTAGGGATGAACACAAGCTACTCTTATTGAGACCTGTAACTGGGGAGGAGATTAGAGCTGCTGTATTCAGTATCCCTGATAATAAATCACCAGGGCCAGATGGTTATACAAGAAGATTCTTCAAGGATGCTTGGATAACAATTGGAGGGGAGGTGATTAGTGCAGTCCAGGATTTTTTCAGGACCAGACAGTTACTGAAACAGGTGAATGCTACCAATGTGATCGTGATCCCCAAGTGTGATAGGCCTCAAACTGTTGCTCAGTTTCGACCTATAGCCTGTTGTAATGTAGTATACAAGGTTATCTCCAAGCTGCTATATGCCAGATTAGCTGAGGTGTTGCCTCTCATCATTGATCCTAATCAGGGAGCCTTTATACAAAATAGAAGCATTCAGGAAAACATCCTTATTTGCCAGGATTTAATTAGATGCTATGAGAAACCTAATGCCTCTCCTAGATGCCTATTCAAAATTGATCTCCAAAAAGCCTATGACACTGTGGAGTGGTCCTTTGTTGCAAAATTACTTGAAGAATTGAGATTCCCAGAGGAGTTCCAGGAAATGCTGATGCAATGTATTACTACAGCATCCTTCTCCTTATCTCTCAATGGGGAAATGTTTGGATATTTCCATGGCAAGAGAGGTCTAAGGCAGGGGGACCCCCTCTCCCCCCTTGTTTTCACTCTTTGCATGGAATATCTCACAAGAACTATCAAGTATGCTGCTGCTAAGTATGAGTTCAGATTTCACCCTATGTGCAAGCAAGTACAGCTGGCCAACTTGATGTTTGCAGATGATGTGCTTCTCTTTTGTCATGGGGATGCCAAGTCCATTATGCTACTTCTTCAGTCTTACTCTACTTTTTCTAAAGCAACTGGACTAAAGATAAGTGCTGCTAAATCCAATGCATATTTCAGAGGGGTGCCTGATCAGTTAAAGCAAGATATCCTGAGTGTTTCTGGTTTTGTAGAGGGTAAGCTTCCTTTCAAATACCTTGGTATGCCTATTCAAACTACCAGATTGCAAAAACAAGATTGTGAATGTTTAGTTGAGAAGATTTGTAGTAGAATTCATGGTTATGGGGCCAAAAAATTCTCCTATGCTGGGAGACTTGTGTTAGTAAAGGCTGTGTTAACTACTCTACACTCCTATTGGGCTTCATTGTTTGTATTGCCAAAAGGAATAATTGCAAAGGTGGAAGCTGTCTGCAGAAATTTCCTATGGGACAACAGTACTGAATACCATAGGGTTCCTCTGGTGGCATGGGACACTGTTTGCAAGCCTAAAGCAGAGGGTGGATTAGGGATCAAAAATCTGGAACTTATGAATAAGGCTTTGATAGGAAAACTGGTCAACTGGATAGCTGAGGATAAAGACACCATTTGGGTCAAATGGGTTAAACACAATCATCTGAAAGGGGTGAACTGGTGGCAATACCAACCTAGTGCTAATACAAGTTGGGTTTGGAGGAGAATTTGCAGGGTTAAACAGGACCTGGCTGCTGCTTATACCAATGGAGCATGGCATGTACAGACTGGTTTCACTACAGCTAGTTGCTATCAATGGCTTATGGGGACCCGTCCTAAGGTGAGTTGGGAAGGGGTAATATAGAATGAATGGGTGATTCCTAAACATCAGATCATGGGTTGGCTCCTAGCTCATGGAGCTTTCAAAACTAAAGATAAGCTGATTAGGTATGGGGTGGATATTGATGATAGTTGCTGGCTATGTGGACAGGCATCAGAAGATTTGGATCATCTGTTTTTTGGATGTGATTACAGTACCTGGATAGTTCAGCAATTCCAACAGAAAACTGGTTTAATACTACCAGTCTGCAATGCACTGGACTGGTGTATGCAGGATATTGGCACTAAGATGCAGAGGGGTGTACGAGCAGGACTGATTGTGGGAACTGTATATCACGTTTGGCATCATAGAAACAAATGCAGGAATGAGGGTGTTCTCCTAAGGCCACAGCAGGTTGCATCAAACATTGTTGAAGAGATGAAGATGAGAATCCATGGTAAAGGCAAACAACATTTTACTATCCTAGAGCTAGATTGGCTTAAGGACATTGGCCTGATGTAACTGGTTTTGATCATTTGTATTGCTTTAAACTCCTTTTTTTGATATATATATATATACCTCTCACATTTCACCAAAAAAAAAAATAACAACGTACATGCAGAGTATTATCTAAAACCCTAAACCCTAATAGGAATGAAAATTTAAAACAACAGATTGAGCTTCAAAAATCCTAAACCCTAATAAGAGGAGTGAAGTAGATGATGCGGGATGATAAAGATAACAAAGAAGACGAAAAAGAAACAGATGCATGAAAAAGAAAAAAGATGATCGTCTTAAAACCCTAATGATGAAACACAAAATTAAAGTGAACATACCTGATTATGATGATGATAAAGAGAACGAGCAGGATGATAAGGGAAGGCAACGGCATCTGGGCGTCGGAAATTGGGCGACGGCCGGCAACGAGAATGTAGAAAGCGAGGAAGAGAGAAGAATTAACTCAGGATACCAACGGTTGAACTAATGTTGTGTGTGTTTGTGTATGGTATGTTGTATATGTTTGTAAATTAGTTTTTTATTACGACAAACTATTGACAACGGGTGCTCAAAGACAAACCGTTGTTATATGTTAATAACAACGGGTCAATAAAAGTCAACCGTTGTCAAAACTTTATTACAACGGTTAAAATATACCCGTTGTAATATATTTTCACCAAATTTGCGCCAAAATGAAATATGTCAAAAAAATCAATGACAACGGGTAGGGGTACTACAACCGTTGTTGAAAGTAATAACAACGGGTAATGTAACTATACCAGTTGTTGAAAGTATTAACAACGGGTAATTTAAATATAACCGTTGTTATTGTTGAACCTTTATTTTTTTAAAAATTACTGTAATTCCATTACAGTCCAAACCTGTAAGAATACATACAGTAATGTAAAGAGAAGCACCATATACTTTGCAACATTATTCAAAGAATTTCAACACCAAAGATCCACATCTAATAATAAGATCAAGAAAATAAGACAACACCAAAGATGCATGCATACTCTTTGCATATCTAAGCTACAGGATTTACCATGCCATGCAAATTTGGGAGTTTTTATTTAACAATGACCATTATTGATTTACCAATAAATTAAACCATCAAAATATTGGTCTGAAAATGACTCAAAATGTTGGTCGTCCATATCACTGTGTCCTGATGAACTATCTCACGATCGGGGACGTTTCTTGGATGTCATAGTTTCTTCGTTAACCCAAATACCTTCACCATGGTCATCACGCATATAGATGCTTTCAGTGACCTCATGATCAGTGTCAACATCGTCGAAATAAGATACAGTGATAGACTGATCCATTTCCTCAAACACGACATCCTGATCATCATCACCATTATCGGATGGACTACTCCTTCTACTCCTTATAGACAGTACTGTTGGGAAATGTGTCCTCAACAATAGTGCGATCACATGATTTAAAAATCATTATTAAATCTCATACCAAGAATACGAAATGGATGATACATTACATATATAGTCAACTGGTCCGCACATATCGGTAATGATTGGCTGGCTAGAGTTTGATATTACTGTCGTGCGACGGTGGTGATCAGTTGATCCCTTGAGGTCACACCTAAAGGACGATTCCCTTAATTGAAAAGGTTAATTAATTGTATACCGATACAGATTAATTAACTCCTTAAAATTGAACAATTCAATTTGTGAGAGAGAATATTGATATCTTATTGTAATGGGATTGAATAAGATTTATTTTAGTAAATAAAATGCTTTATTACTAAAATTGTTTATTGTTTGAGAAACAATAAAGATAAGAATGAATGGTTGATTATAATTACAAGATGTTGTGAATTATAATTATATGACCCATTTTATTTATGTGATCAAGAATCACTAGTCAATTTGTTGAATGTAATTTAATTAATTTATAAAATGATATTTATGTGATAAATATGCATTTAATTAATTAGTAACATGTATCATACTACATGTGACATATTGTGTGACAAATGACAAATTGACAAAATAAAATGGTAGTCCATTTTATGTATATATGGACCGAAATATGGAAGGAGTTAGTGGGTTTTTGGTTGTTTTATTTTATTTAATAAAATGGCATGATGATGCCTACCTACAACTAGCCTTACACCTACTCTTACACATCTATTTTCTTGTAAAGACAAAAGTAAAAAGGAAAGACCATGCATTGGTCTTACTTAGCCCTCCAACCGGTTTTGTGAGGGGTTGATGGAGAATTTTATTTCTCTTAATTCACTTATCATTCATTCATACAACACATGCAAAAGTTCATGTACTTTTCTCTCTTTTCTCTCTTTAATCTTCATCAAAAAGATGAGTTTTTGATTCAATTTGTTCAAAAAGATTACTAAAATTATTAATGTAATATATGAGTATTAGTAATCAATTTTAAGGTAAACCACAATATAAATATCTAGTACATATTAGTTTGTGGGTTTGAGGGATAGTCTTGGGTGCAACTAATTGGAGGGCTTCTATTTTGAGGTCATGTATGTTCATCCAATATTGGAAAGCTCAAGAACTAACAAGAAGGAGATCTTGTTGGTGCCCATTTGACCGAAATTCATGTGGTGAGAAAATGATTTCTTCACTTATCTATTTTAGTTTGCATGCATAAGATTTGCAATTTATTTTATGACTAAATAAATTTGAAACATATAAGAATATGTTAAATAATGAGATATAGATTTCTAACTAGCGGTATCAAGAGCACAAGGTTGTTTGCATGCAAATCGGTTATTGTTTTTCCGAGTTATATGATTAACAAACAAAACTTATAAATTTGTGTTTATTATGAAATATCACGAAATTTATTTTGCATGTTAAAGGTTCTGATCCTAAAATGTATTTAGGATTTTTTGGTTAATTTATGGATTTTTATTGTTCATTTTATATAATAATGACATTAAAATGTGATTTTTATGATAAAAATGTCATTTTTGGACGAAAATTAGCTAAACTTTGAATTTTCCAGTGGTTTTTGGATATGTTTTCACATATATTATTTTTAGATGATCTGGAAATTTTCGAAATTTTTGGAGTTATTATGCTCGAAATATGGATTTTTCATGATAAAAATCGAATTTAAATGAAAAATAGGTTAATATGAGAAATATTTCGAATCTGGTCATAGAAATTTAGTATGTTGTCACATGCAATTTTACAAGATGTGTGTAAAATAATGGGCTATATTGAAGTCTTTATGCATGATTTATGGTTTTTTTGGTGAAAAATAGCATAAATAGTGACTTAATTAGTGAATAATTTGCTAAAACATACGTCATGACTAAGGAAAAACGTCACATGTTGCATTTTATTATCTTTTTCAGATCTAAAATTGAAAAGTTGATGAATATAATTTTTCTCATGTTTTTTTGATTTTTATTGATAAATCCGATAAACCGCAACATAGTTTTTCCGATAATTTTCGAAAATTTTAACCTAAGTTTTTGAACATTATGAGTGTCATGGTATTTTTCCAGAATGTTCACAAATTTTAAATTTTGAATTTTGAATTTATTTGAAATTGTTGTGATTTATTTGAAGTTTATAGCATTTTTTATTGTAATTTTGAGTCCTTTTATGAACAATATTAAGAAATATGAGTTAATTATGGTCAAATGGTTAGTGAAGACTAATTATGAGTCCTAAGAAGTTAGGGTAATTAACTTGTGCATAAATATGATTTTATGTAATTTATTGTGATTTTATAAAGTTGAATCACGCAAATCCGTAAAAACCGTTTAATATACGATATTGGCTCCTTAAAGGCGATTTAGCATAAAATTGGGCATGTTCATACATATTATAATGCTGCATTTTATTTATGATTGTCATAATTTTATTTTATGTAATTTTACTTAGTATGGCCTTAGTTTTTAATTGGTATTACCCGAAATGTATGGGAATATCGATTCGGTTGTAATTTATTGTGATCTCGTATCACCGTTTTGTAATTTAATAGATTTATTTTTATTTTAATTACAAATGTATAATAGGAAATTATGTAATTTGTTATGAAATTTATTTATTTCGGAGTTCCTTGAAGACGGTGTCACTCAAGAAGGAAATCCATTAAAGACGGTGTTACCTCGAGATGCGTGCCTCAACCGAAGTTCAAGGGACCAATGGAGTTGGTTTCCGAATATGTAATAGTTAAATAGTTTTTCTATTTTAGGAAGGCCATATTAGGATTTATTTTTATGCTTTGCATTTTATTTATATGTTGCATGCATCGCTAAATCGCCATAACTAAAACATGCATTGTCATTTTATCGAGTTTATCGACCGTGTCAATTAAAATTATCGTAGTTCACCGCTTTAGTTCACTTAAAACGTGATAGATAATAAATTGACATGACCTCTCGCTAAAACAATAAATTGAGACATAGCCTTACCAAGTAGTAGAAACCATGAAAACCTATTTCGCGAGGGAGTGCACTCGGCTCTACCGGGGTACAAACCTTGTTACGTAGGGGAAGTGGGTGATAAATGTCTATCCACCGAGTTCATATTGATGAGGGTCTCATCGGCCATACCGTGCCCAAGTTGATGTGGATTTGGATCATGGACACATTTATTCGAAATTTGGATTGAGCTCAACGGAAGTATTCGCGACCGTAACCGCATGTGTTCCGGGCTATAGATAAATATTAATGTAATTTTATCGACCAAGAGTTCTAGAAGTAGAATCGATTAAAGTGTTAATCCACCGAGTTATATTGATAAGGGTTTCATCGGCCCTACCGTGCCCAAGTTAATATGAATTTGGATCTTGGAATCATTTATCATAGTTGGGTAGAGGTCACTATGTAAATGCTTTACTTGTTATTTACAAGTATTAATAAAACGATAAATGTTAAGTTTTCACTATGCCGTTATCATATTGTTCTATTTCTTTACCACTATTCATATACGATATCATTTCGATTTTTGATTCAAATCTCCATTAAAACATCGTAACTAAAGACAAATATGAATTTGCTTCTAAAACCTCAAATGAACCATTGCTAAGGATCTCTTGTAAAGAGTATAGATTAAAGTTATTCATTATCAAACAGGTTTTTGATTCTTGACTAACACATCTACTTACAATGGATTATTTTTTCATATACTTAATTGAATTAAGTACCTTGAAATGATAAATTGTTTTGGTAATTAGATTTGTTGGAATTCATAATTGACCAAAATAACGCAACCACTTCAATGAAAGTTTTAAGACTAAAACGAACAAATGAAGAGTAATCTTCATGAATTCAATTTTGGTTCTCAAAGCAAAGACTCATTGAAATGAGTGGGAGCATTCTCTTAAACCGTTAAGATGAGAATGAGGTTCAAGAAGTAAAGATAATAATGGAATTGATACTAGATAATGTTAAAAGTAAAGTCATTGAGAAATGACGATACTAAACCTATCAATCCCGACCAATAAAGTTTCCATTGTCTTAAATGTTGGACACAAGAAAGGAAACTACCCCAAATTATTGAAGAATCAACAAGTTAGTTGTGGGACATCTAATGGGACCTTCTTCTTTAAATGTTTATTTGATTAAACATAAATTTTGCTAGTACCACTTCGTCAATATTAGAAACCAGTGGAGGTTTTAATCATTGTATTCGACACATAAGATGATTAGAATATGACGACTAGCAACAATAATGTCGAGAGATAGAGTAATTGTGTACTCAATCTAGTTTTTGGATTTAAAGTTGTACTTAATTGTGACTATTAAGTGCATAAACTCTAAATAAGAATATAAACTTGTTAAGATACAAAAGAGGTTTTCACTTTTGTGACCCTATACACCACGATTTGATGTATGGCTAGCCCATTATCATGGTGATTATATTCTAAACCAAACTAGAATGATATATCATGTAGATGATGTAAGATTCAAATTGGTAACCCAAGATTAAACCTTAAATTTTGGAATGATGAACGCAAAGAGTTATCGAGTACTCTTGAAACCATTAGATTGTTAATGGTATATGCGTATCTTGTATTCAAAGCAAGATGTCTCGTGCCTTTTGGTTGAAAAGGAGATCGAGGTTGTAAATCATCGATCCAAAATAGGTTGATCATTTTCTTTTACCAATGATTTAAGTTGACGCTAATATGTTCACTTAATAAGGTAAATAGAGAAATCTTTGAAGAAGTTTAAAGAGTTCAAGGAATCACGATTTAGTCGTGATGGGATTATCAAAGTGAAGACTTTGAGATAAGCCAAAGGAAATGTGATATAGTATCACAAGTTAATCTCTCTTAGCCCGCATTATGGAATAATGTGTGGTTTGATAAGAAATCAAACACTATTCGATATGGTTTGGACTTCAATCAAGTTACTTTGAGTTACTTGATCCTTTTGGGGATTTTATCATTTTTGTCTAAATTATTTTTCCACTAAATCGAATCATATGAGATATGAAATGGTAAGGGTACCATGTTTGTAAGTTTTCAGAAGAAACAAATGCTCATTTTTCCCTTTTCAATTATCACGAGTACGACGGGTTTGCGGCTCGTGAAGCTGTCTTTCTAGAATACAAGTTTATTTCTAGAAAACAGAGTGGGAGAAATTATTCAAGAGCCACAAAGAATGCCACAGAGAATGTTATGTCGCAAGAAACTGGTCTTTCTTGACTACATGAGACGTTTTGTGTAAGATATTGTTTCTTTAAAACCTAGGAGGTTAAATTCGTCACTTGTTAAAAATGATGAATTCATGCTACTTTTATGAAAGTAAAGAGCTTATAACTTACAAAAGAAATTGTTTGATTCAAATTGATTACTTCTAGAAAGTAATGAACATATGACTTACATAAGAGTGTTTAAGTCACAACTCAATACAAGGCTTAGAGCCATGAAAATCCAAAACAAAAGGGCTTGATTAGTGACAAAGGGTTTTGCACTAATAAAGAGAGATTTCAAAGCTTGGTTGGTGGCAAAGTGTTTTGCGCTAGTTGAAATGCTTAAGTCTATTTGGATCTTCTTAGGGATTGTGTTTCATTATGAAATACATAAGCAAGTGAATCTAAAACCCACTTCTTCAAAAGAAGGAATGTATCCAATACATGTCATGAGTTTTATAGATTCTTACAATCCTAAGATAATGTGAAACTTAAGAGAGGATCTTAAGTAGGACATCAATGAGTTGGAATCAATGATTTGATCATGTTATAAAACTTTTCTCGATAAGTCGAGAAGTTGTGTTTATACATGGAGTTTAGTGGGAGTTACGGAAATTTTAGTAGTCTTATATGTGGTTGACATATTGATCATTGAGAATGATTTAAGACTTTTGGAGTATTATAATACATCTTTAATATTCGGATTTATGAAAATAAATCCACATGATATTAGCGTCAATAAGAAGTCTTATGTTGATAAGATTCATGACTAGTTCAATTAAATTGAACATATTTGATTGATTTCATTTGCTTCCGCTGCCGGATCAATTAAATGAGTAATGATGTATAACATTTCATATACTTTGAGTATGATGAGTTGTTTTCAAAATCGAATTTAAGTAATCTTTACCAAGTAAGCCATAAAGATTACCCTTAAGTGCTTGCAGAAGCATTAAGGAAGTAAAGCAAAGTGTTTTTGATGCAATTTTGTGTAAGAGTGTTACACAAGTGACAATTGACAATTGAGATTGCACATGGTTTCCGACAAAACCATAATTAAAACACATCATGATGGTTAAGATACCATTGTGGTTATGGTATTTAAGAAATAGATTTTCTAGAATCGTTCTAGGCAATAAAGAACAATGAGAGATATTTACAACGGAAATTGAGTACACTTGCAATCATGAGATGTGCAAGAAGGATGAGTCCCGCACACTGTGAAAACAGTGGGAGCTATTCTAAGGCTAGAGGGCCTATGTCTTGATTGGATCTCGACACGTACTCAGGAAGTTTTGTAATGCAAATGTATACATTACAAAGGAAAACGAGTATGTAGTAAGGTTGAATAAGGTACAAGAAGTTGATAAAACCTACTAACCAAAGCCTTCTCATAGGCTTAACATGATAAGTCATGTCATTTCAATTAAATTGAGATGAACAACTACATTCAAGATCAAATTAGATTATAGAACATGTAATAGTAATCAGGTATTGACTAATAATCGCATTTGTCGTTCGAGTTTTACTTTAAATCTCTTTTATCATACTTTGTTACATCCAAACGGGTTGTAGAGACAACATTGAACCCCGTTAAAGTGAACCCGGATTAACATAGTATTAGCCCATAGTCGCTTGTATGGGGTGACGTCTCGAAGTGACTAGAGTGTGATGCGATTGATGGCAAGTTCAAGTGCCATAGAGTCATGTGAGATGACTAGTCAATCACATAGGTAGACTGTTAGGAACACTTTGTCGGGCAGTGACCGCTTATAGAGTTGTGGCAAATTTATAAAGCCTGGTCGTGGCGAGAGCTACTATAGTATTCTAATGAGTCGATTCTTTTGACTAAAGACTGTTCACCTAAGATGGCACAGTTTCAGATTAACTTTGATTTGTGTTACTACGACCTTCGTAAATGGGGTCAAATGGGCATATTTTGGGTTATGATGGCTATGGCTAGTCGAAGGGAATAAGTGCGATAGGAATTGTCTACCCCCTTGTCAGGGTTAAAACAATATCTCAGGGCCACTCGAGGAGTAATGAACTGGAAATGCGTGGCCACGCTCGGAAGGTATCCATGGTGGATAAATTCCGGTCAATCAGTTATTCTCCAGATCGAGGAAACCGCTCTCGATATGATCACTTGCAAGTACGACCCGAAAGACACCTTGCATTGAGTGGGAGATAGTAATAGGACTTGAGAATTGGTGACGCACACTTGTCGAGGACAAGTGGGAGATTGTTGGGAAATGTGTCCTCAACAATAGTGCGATCACATGATTTAAAAATCATTATTAAATCTCATACCAAGAATACGAAAGGGATGATACATTACATATATAGTCAACTGGTCCACACATATCGGTAATGATTGGCTGGCTAGAGTTTGACATTACTGTCGTGCGATGGTGGTGATCAGTTGATCCCTTGAGGTCACACCTAAAGGACGATTCCCTTAATTGAAAAGGTTAATTAATTGTATACCGATACAGATTAATTAACTCCTTAAAATTGAACAATTCAATTTGTGAGAGAGAATATTGATATCTTATTGTAATGAGATTGAATAAGATTTATTTTAGTAAATAAAATGCTTTATTACTAAAATTGTTTATTGTTTGAGAAACAATAAAGATAAGAACGAATGGTTGATTATAATTACAAGATGTTGTGAATTATAATTATATGACCCATTTTATTTATGTGATCAAGTATCACTAGTCAATTTGTTGAATGTAATTTAATCAATTTATAAAATGATATTTATGTGATAAATATGCATTTAATTAATTAGTAACATGTATCATACTACATGTGACATATTGTGTGACAAATGACAAATTGACAAAATAAAATGGTAGTCCATTTTATGTATATATGGACCGAAATATGGAAGGAGTTAGTGGGTTTTTGGTTGTTTTATTTTATTTAATAAAATGGCATGATGATGTCTACCTACAACTAGCCTTACAGCTACTCTTACACATCTCTTTTCTTGTAAAGACAAAAGTAAAAAGGAAAGACCATGCATTGGTCTTACTTAGCCCTCCAACCGGTTTTGTGAGGGGTTGATGGAGAATTTTATTTCTCTTAATTCACTTATCATTCATTCATACAACACATGCAAAAGTTCATGTACTTTTCTCTCTTCTCTCTCTTTAATCTTCATCAAAAAGATGAGTCTTTGATTCAATTTGTTCAAAAAGATTACTAAAATTATTAATGTAATATATGAGTATTAGTAATTAATTTTAAGGTAAACCACAATATAAATATCTAGTACATATTAGTTTGTGGGTTTGAGGGATAGTCTTGGGTGCAACTAATTGGAGGGCTTCTATTTTGAGGTCATGTATGTTCATCCAATATTGGAAAGCTCAAGAACTAACAAGAAGGAGATCTTGTTGGTGCCCATTTGACCGAAATTCATGTGGCGATAAAATGATTTCTTCACTTATCTATTTTAGTTTGCATGCATAAGATTTGCAATTTATTTTATGACTAAATAAATTTGAAACATATAAGAATATGTTAAATAATGAGATATAGATTTCTAACATGTACAACAGACCACTTCTTATCCATACGATCGGTGACATAGAACACTTGTTTAGCTTGGGATGCCATTATGAAAGGATCATCCATATTATTGCCAACCTTACCCAGATTGACCAACGTAAATCCCATCTTATCCTTTCGGACACAATGGATGTTGTTATCAACCCAGTTACATCGAAACAAAGGCATTGTGAAATCAATGTAATCTAGTACCAATATTGTTTGAATAACACCATAATAAAGGCATTTTCCCCAAATAGGCTTTTTATCTTTTGAAGTAGCAAAGTGCATTGCCTCAAATTCAGAACTCACACCACTATTTTGCATTGTGCTCAACTCATCTTGCTCGCGGGTGTAAAAAGTATATCCATTAATGGCAAAACTGTTGTAAAAGGTGACCCTAGCATTTGGACCTAAACCAAGACGTAGTAACCTAGGAGAGATGTCATCACCAGTTTGATCAGTACACTCTAAGACAATATTCCTAAACCACTCTGCAAACGTCTTCGTATGCTCGTTCGCAATCCACTTCTCGGTCTTGTTTGGGTGATCGTATTTGAGCTCATCTTTGTGTTGTTGAATATAAGGTTGCACCTCATCTTCGTTGTTTAGCACATACGTGTGTGCTAAATGCAACATTTCACGTGTAACAATTTTTTCAACCCGGCCCCTAATACCTTTTCCGGTCATCCAATCACTATGACGATTCTTAGGAACGCCAATCAACTCCTCAGGGGAGAGATGAGCGTAACAATATGAAAGAGCTTCGTCTAAAATAGCGCGTTCAAAGAATACAACCTTCCTGGACGATACCGATTAGATGTATAGTCCTTGTAGACTTTCATCAATCTTTCGAAAGGATACTGGTATCTCAAGTACACGGGCCCAAGGTACAAAATCTCCCTAACCAAGTGAATGGTCAGATGAAGCATGATAGTGAAGAAAGAGGGTGGAAAATACATTTCCAACTGACATTTTTGTGAACTTACAACCAGGATACAGAGGTGCTTCAGACTCACACAACTTCTCATACATGTTGTTAAGGTCATCCCAATTACTAGTGTCATCACCTACATCTTCAAAAGCAATGGACTCATTATAATTCTCTTCATTATCTATAGACCCAACATTCAACTTCTCTACTTCCAACTCTTCCAACTCAAAAAACTCGGCAAACTCAGGATCATCAGTTAGCCTCTCGTGTACCTCAACACCATTTTCTTCAGAGTTATTCTCTTCCTCTAATGATTCCCTATGAAAAATCCAACGTGTATAGGATCGACTAAATCTCCACTTTTCTAGGTGTATTTTAACGTCCGAAAAAGCCATATAGCTAATATTACCACATCTTTCACAAGGACATGCAATACTAGAAGAACCTTTCAAATTGTTCGAAACGAATTCATAAAATTCAGCTAAACCATCCTTGTAGGTGCGGTCACTCATATTTGCATCAATCATCCAAGTTCGAGTCATTATTCTACATTCGTAATAATAGGCAACTAATTCAGAAAATACAATAATAGGCAAACAAATAAACGAAATTCAGGAAAGCAATTAAGCTAAATTATCAACAAATTAGATAATAACCCAAAAAATCCTATATCTATAAGCGTTGCTAAGAAACATATATATATCTGATTGAAAAACACGATGAGGGAGAGAAGACGGTGACAACAGTGACGGAGATGAAGACAGAGAGACGATCAGGGAGGAATGGTGGATGATATAGTAGCAGTATTAGCTTGTGTTTGTGTTTTGTAGCGTATAACAGAATAAAGCAATCTGTTGTTCTTAAGATTTTCATAACATTAATAACAACGGTTATTGAGTCTACAACCGTTGTTAAAAAGTATTAAAAACGGGTTCTAATATAACCGTTGTGATTACTTTTCACTAATTTGGCGCCAAACCATTAACAAAGGTTAAAATTTAACCGTTGTTATTAGTTTTTATATTAACAACGGTTTTTCAAGTATGACCCGTTGTTAAAACCAATAACAACGGTTAACAACACAGAACCGTTGTAATTAAGTTTGGTAAAATTCGCGGAATCAATTCTACAACGTGTTTTGATGATTTTCGTGAATAAGCGTTGTTAAAGGGCCGTTGTGGTTGCCTGTATTTGTAGTAGTGCTAAGTCAATTCGTATATGACGTATTTTTATTAATACGTTTATTTTTAATATGTTAAAAATACATAACAATTTTATGTGACATATGACATATGACAAATTGACAAATTGACAAAAATAAAATGGAGTCCATTTTATCTATTTGGACCGAAATAATAGGGTAGTATTAGCAATATATTATGTTAATTGACTTAGTGGAAAACATGATCATGGTTGCCTAATACTAGCCATGCAAGCCTACTTGTTCTTGTGAAGGCAACCTTATGCATGCATTGGCTCCTTCTTTTTCCCCCCTCTTCCACCCGGTTTTGAGAAGAAAACCACCTTGGTTTTTCTTCTTATTTTTACCAAATATACACTATGATATTTACTAGTGCATATTCATTCATTCATTCATCATAAAAATATTTTAGAGAGATAAAATATTTCTTCCTTCTCCTCCCTCTCTTAACCGGTTTTCATAGAGAGACCAAATTATTTTTGGGTCAATTTTTATACAAAATTAATATTGTTCTAGTAATAATAGTATTAATTTTACTAAGAGTATATCTAGGGTATTATTCCTTGGGAGGGATTCTATACTTGGATCCTTGTTCATCCATTTAAGGAGAGCTCAAGAACAAGAGAGTAGGAGAACTCTCTTGTGCCCTTTGTGTAACACCCCGTAATTTCGGACCGTTATTATATTGCGGAAGTAATTTATTAATCAAGTTGAATTTAATATTAATGTATTTGAAGTAATAATAATTCAATGAAATATAATTCTATTATATTTTGAAGTAAAGTATTTATTTTGATAGTTTCGAAATGTTTAAAAATAGTTTAAACCATGTAAAAACCTTTTATTTCGAAATAAGGGCATATCGGGTAAAATGGCGATTCTCGTGAAAATTGGGCAAACGATTTTGGAAATGGGTCATATGAGTACTCAATCTTCTTGTAATCTCGTGTTTAAGAACTTTGGCATTGTCGGAATTTGCATTTGACAAACGGTTCTAATTATCGTCGAAATTATCGTCGAATCGAGCCAAAACCGACTAATGAAATTCCGCCAAATTCCCGCTCCTTTCTCCCTTTCCACGGCCCACCTTCTTCCCCCTCCTTCCTATTTCTTCCTAAGGCTTCTTTTGCCTCTTGACCGAAATCCACAACAAAAAAAAAAAAAAAACTTACAATCGTAATTTCATCATAACTTCTTCGTTTCTAGTCCGATTTTCGCAAAATTTATATTTTCGGAATCCTCTCTCCAAGATCTACATCCTAGTATGTTTTAATTTCAGTTTTCATTATGTCGATTTAAGATGATTTTGGGCATAATTTCGGTTTTAGTAATTATTATTGTGTTTTTGTTGTTTTTAATAGGTGAAGATTATGAGGATGATATAGGGGACTCCTATATAGTAGAGGATGATGGGTAGCTACTGTTTTTAGGGTCTTCTCAAGGGTTATTTTGCCTTTTTATAGCTTAAGGTAACATATTTCGAGTTACTCGACGAATAAATGTCACATTCTTTGCTTTTTGTATGATTTTGTGAATGTTATTTGAGTAGTTGTATTTGTCGTTTGATGTTGTTTGAGACGATCTTGTTGATAAATGAATGAATGGAGTAAGATGAGTATGATTATGTTTAATTTATGTTAACCATTTGTATATTATTGTTTAGAACAAATTTGGATGGATAATTATGTTATGTGACAAGTCCGCGTGTTGGCTGGAACGCGTCAGTACCGGACCGAGACATTTTCCAATGTTTCCAAAAATATGACAGATTGAACGGCATCGAAAAATTAGGTGGATTAGCCACTTGAATCACTCAATTCGGAGTCCGTATGAGTAAATGGCGTCGTTTTATCAAAAAAAAATTTATAGAAAGGTACTGTTCACAGACCCGTGGTACTGTTCACAGCCGCAAAACAGGCCCGTGACGGGCCGCGGCAGGCCCGTGCTTGGCCCGGGTCGGCCCGTTGCTTGTTTTCGCGCTTTTTCATGCGTTGTTCGTCGTTTCGGGCGTATTAATGTTATATTTAGTATAAGTAACATATGGGTAGTCTTATGAAATGAATAATGTTAGTAGTAAATATAATGTTGATGGTAAAGTTATGTTTATATTGGTAGTTGGCACATGTTAGGATAGGTTATAATATGAAATTGTAATGAATAGGCTTAAAATGAATTTTATAGCGATAATTGTAATGTTTGGATGATTATGCCGAAAATCGAGCCTTAGTCCCTTTGATCAATCGATGTCGATCAATTGTGTGATTGGTCACCAGCGATTGAACCCGTGCACTGCGCAGACTCGGGGTTGCGGGTAAAAATTCGGTTGGATGAAAATTATTGTGAAAAATGGATAATTGGCCTTATTCTTGTTTTAGGCCATTTATTATGTTTTTAGTTCACATGTGATGTTGGTTGAATTGAATGGTTTCTTATATTGTAGAAACGGCCTTAGATTCCCTGAAACCTTTAATATTGTTAATATTGCTTGAAATGGAATTGGTATTGAATACTTCTTGCTGGTTGTTGTGTTGGTCATAGATAGGTCTTTATAGTCTTTGACGAGTATATGTTCACTGCTTAATAGCCTTTGTGTTCCTGACTTGGTGGGTTTATATCCAAGTTGGGGCATGACCTCGTTACTTATTTTGATGGTAAGTGGTCAGCTTAAGTACTAGCCAACCCTTTGGTGGACTCCTTTGGGTACTCACTTTGTTTTTAAAAAAAATTGTGGGTCTTGGGTGCGGTGGTGTGTATCCGCATGTCTAGGTCTGCGCAGATTTAGGACTAGGGTTGTGTTGTGTCTTGGCCATGTTTTGATAGAACCTCTGAGCCAAGATACCGGTTCGATTACCTTCCCTACCTCGTGGTATAGACTCGAGTTACAGAGTGACTATTGACGGTGCTAAGAACTTATGCCTGTCTTTGATATACTGCCCTTTCTTGTATGGTGATTTTATGAATTGTAATAGGTGAGATGCAAGCCGGTTACAATTGATAAAGTTTGGATTACTGCTTGTTATATGTTTCACATGATAGTTTAATTTGGTTAGTTTAGTGCTCATATGTTAGAATACTCGATAATTAATTTATTTATGATGTTGTTTACATGTTACATTACATGTTACATTAAATATGACATTTCGTGGCTGGGAGGACTCGAAGTTACTCCCCACGGAATTGTGGCTTTCGTGTTTGTATAAAATGCGATTGACAGGTTGATGATGATTAATTGGGGTACACGGACGAGCTAGTGAGCAAAAGAACCTTGGACTTAGTTTGGTTATATTTTGTAGTAAACCTTTAAACATTTGGTTGTGTTTATATTTTGAAGGGATATATGTCTCCCTCTTTTACTTTGGTTTGTATCACTTTACTCTCGCGACTTTAGCATGGTTATGTGAATTAGTTTGTTAGTATTTGCAGGTTTTGGCACTCTTCATTTGGAAATGTTTGTGAATGGTTTAGAAAAGTTTTTAAAATTACAGGTTTTATTTAGTTGAACCAATTACAAACATATCCTGTCAGTTTTTCTGTAGAATTTACGTGTTTATTTATTGCTAAAAATGAGGGTGTCACAGTTGGTATCAGAGCATATTTGCTCCCGACGCACGTTTGTGCACCCCAATATAAATAACTTGACCTTCAAATAATAAACTCGAGAGATGGGTAGGATGGGTAGACTTAGGACCTTATGTTGTAGTCTCTTTGTGATTGCTATTTGTTAGGTGCTAACCAATGTTCTCTTTTGCAAGATGGCCCCTCCAAGAAACGTAGATAATGCAATCCTACAAGCTAGGTTTGTTAATTGTTAGTTATTAATTTTCGTGTCGTTGAAGCTATGACCGTGATCTTACTCGTTGGTGACCAAGATTGAGTGGCCGTTGCCGAATGTTGAAGATTGGTTATGCCAAATGGAGGATGCTTCCACTTTCTCGATATTTCTTTTCGTATTCAGTGTACCTTACCTTAATCTTTCAATCTCGTTGTCTATTCGTCTTTCTAATTCCTCTTCTCTCGCCTTGGTAACTACTCTTCTATTCTTTCTCCCGATTCATCCTTGGTTCGTTTTCTTCTTATAATAAGAGTCCTTGTGGACACCTTTCTTTTATTCCGCGGGCCTTGTTCAAGAGAACTCGGTTTTGAGAGAATGTTTTTGACTGAGCCTCGTACCTTGGGGTGAGTGAATGTACCATTGGAGGGCGTGAACGAGTTGAGAAATTGATTGTTTAAGGTTTGAGTTGTATATGAGAAGATAACTTGGGATCCTTTGGTTAGTCTTGTTAGTTGTGCTTGATGTGAGAGCCTAGTGAGTTGAGAAACACCTTGGGATTTATGTCTATTGAGAGCTTGTTTGTTATAGGTGATTGAGCATGGGTACTACCTTAGCACATAAGTTGGAATGAACCTAAGCTACTTCATTTGAGAGTCTCGATGTTTCTTGTGGAGAATTAAAGGAATGATAGTTAGCCCCAATCTTTGTAGGCCTTGAAAGGAATACAATAGGACATTGACCTTGCTTAATGGATTGGTATCGTACTTTGGAATTAGTTAGTTTGTTAAACCTTTTGAGTTGACCAAATCTAGTATAGAGTAGCCCTTGTTGACCTTTTGAAATTTGAGAACACGTGGTTGACCTTATTAATCATATCTGAATTTGGGAATTTTGGTGGGAAGTTGTTCGATGTAGTTCGTGAGTTCAAAGATGCGATTCTAATTTATGGTATCGGAGACTAGAAGTACGAAGTGGTGAGATGATAGTGTAAACAACCCATGGTACTTGGGGATGACATAGCAAGTGAAGTTCGATGACGAGAATTGTAAAGGAGACACTTTGGGACTTGGATGGTAACAAATGAATTTGTGTGGTGAATTGATTTTGGCTCTTGGAACCGATTGAGTTGAGGAAGACCTACCATTGTGGAGTCCTTGTTAGTCCTATGATTTGGTAGACTTTTGAGTCTTTGTTGAGCACCTTAGTGATGTAACCTTATCATAGAGATCATAAGCTTTGAGGAGTGTTTGGTTAAGCGGTAACCCTTTCATTATGCCGCTTCTGTTCTCCTCTCCTTCTCTTTAGCGTTCGTTGAACCCTGTTTTTTTTTTATGCCGAAGTTTACGTATCTTCTTCTTGCCTGAGAAATCTTCTTAACTCGAGTACCTCTTGTTTCTGTCAACCGTTATCTTTACGGTCCGACTCCTTAGTTTCCTAACTTGTCATGCTCATGCACCCTTCGAAAATATTTTACCGTTTCTTTATCCCGTTATCACTCCTTATCTACTTAGTATAGTTGGTACCTTGTTGACCATGTTTACAGAATTAGTGGGATGTGATTTGAGGATTTTTGTATGTTGATTTTTGTCGGGAATTGGTGTAGGAGTTTGTGTCTGTATTTGGCCATGTAATATGAGAGCTAGATTTTTGATGGAATTCTTATGATGGCAATGTTGTAGTCTCCATGCGATTTGAGGTTCGCGTGATTTGGTGGTATAAGACTCACTTTGGTTTCGATTTGATGATGAGACTAATGGGATTAGTTTACCTTAGTGGAGTATTTCTATGGTTATTTTGGATTTGTTTTGGGCATTGTTCGTTCGGGGATTGTTCGTTTGTCATTTGAGCCTTACTTTATGGTATTGGGGATTGATAGCTAAGTTTGTGGAATGTTATTGTTAGTTTGGACCTTATATTTAATCCTTTGAGGAATCTTTCTATTGGAATTGGAATATTGTTGGGAAGTAGGATAGTGAATTTTGAGTAAACCGATCAGATGATTTGTGTGATGAACCCATTTATCTTATAGTTAGTGCTAATTATGGATTGGATAGTGCAACTTGTTGCTTGTGGGTTGGTTTCAAGCATGAATGCGTTTGGGAATATTGAATCTTGGTAAGAGTATAATATTGTTACTAGTTTCGACTTTGGATTTTGATTTTGTTCGGTGGAGGATATTGGTGGAAACATTTCGATTGGGAAATTGTTAAGTTATAATTGTAGAGGATATGATTGTCTCAAGGATTAGCTTATAAGTAGACTTGTCGATGAGTGGTTCAGATGGCTCTTTGGATTAGTGTGGCCTATGGTTGTTGTCCTGTTGATGTTCGAAGGACCTAGTAGGATGACTCTGTGGTTGGAAATTGAGTGAACCTTTCTCGATGTACCGATCTTCCTAATTCCGATCTCCGACAATTGTCATTCTTGCTATTCTGGCTTGTTCCGTTGAGTTCGCCTTTTTGGAACTCATTTGACCTTTTGAGTAAAGTGTCTTGTACGTTGACATCTTTATTGACTTCATCCAAAAATTCCACCTTTAAGAGTTCAACTCCTTCTTTTCTGTTGGGTGTGAGTTCCCTATCGCGAGTTGCACTTCTCGTTCCCGAGTTGTTTTTCCATCTTGCATAGATTCTATCTTGTTTGAGTGAACTTTTGGTTCATTATTTTAAATTTGGAGTTAAATCTACAAATTGACCTCTTTCTATAACATTTGAAAATGATTTTCCACTCTCTTTCAACCTTAGTGTTCGATTTGATACCTAAGTTATTTTTCGTTTTGTGTAATTTCGGGCCAATGTGAGTTAACTTTTCGATTCATTGTTAAAATTTGTATTATGGTTGGAAAACTTGACTTCTGGTAAAGTTTGAAAAATGATTTACCATTTTTCTATAACAATTTCATTTGACCTTTCGCTTTCATTTTGTTTGGCGTTGATTCGTTGTCGGGATTCGTTATTGGAGACGTCGATAACTAGTTCTCGCATTATCGGCGAATGATTTCGTATTTTGATTTGTCCTTGATTCGGAATGATAGCGCGCTTGCATGCATCAAGAGTTCTCTCATTCCCTTGATATGGACATTGTGCTTTTGAAAGTTTTCTTAACCCCTTTTGAAGGATCATCTTTTAAAATTCCAATTTGTTTTGAATGTTTTGATTTTCGCCCTTGGAAAATTGAGTTCGTCCTTATTGTATTTTCATTTTCTACTTGCAAGTTTCGAGGACGAAACTTCTTAAAATGAGGGATGATTGTAACACCCCGTAATTTCGGACCGTTATTATATTGCGGAAGTAATTTATTAATCAAGTTGAATTTAATATTAATGTATTTGAAGTAATAATAATTCAATGAAATATAATTCTATTATATTTTGAAGTAAAGTATTTATTTTGATAGTTTCGAAATGTTTAAAAATAGTTTAAACCATGTAAAAACCTTTTATTTCGAAATAAGGGCATATCGGGGAAAATGGCGATTCTCGTGAAAATTGGGCAAACGATTTTGGAAATGGGTCATATGAGTACTCAATCTTCTTGTAATCTCGTGTTTAAGAACTTTGGCATTGTCGGAATTTGCATTTGACAAACGGTTCTAATTATCGTCGAAATTATCGTCAAATCGAGCCAAAACCGACTAATGAAATTCCGCCAAATTCCCGCTCCTTTCTCCCTTTCCACGGCCCACCTTCTTCCCCCTCCTTCCTATTTCTTCCTAAGGCTTCTTTTGCCTCTTGACCGAAATCCACAACAACAAAAAAAAAAAAAACTTACAATCGTAATTTCATCATAACTTCTTCGTTTCTAGTCCGATTTTCGCAAAATTTATATTTTCGGAATCCTCTCTCCAAGATCTACATCCTAGTATGTTTTAATTTCACTTTTTATTATGTCGATTTAAGATGATTTTGGGCATAATTTCGGTTTTAGTAATTATTATTGTGTTTTTGTTGTTTTTAATAGGTGAAGATTATGAGGATGATATAGGGGACTCCTATATAGTAGAGGATGATGGGTAGCTACTGTTTTTAGGGTTTTCTCAAGGGTTATTTTGCCTTTTTCTAGCTTAAGGTAACATATTTCGAGTTACTCGACGAATAAATGTCACATTCTTTGCTTTTTGTATGATTTTGTGAATGTTATTTGAGTAGTTGTATTTGTCGTTTGATGTTGTTTGAGACGATCTTGTTGATAAATGAATGAATGGAGTAAGATGAGTATGATTATGTTTAATTTATGTTAACCATTTGTATACTATTGTTTAGAACAAATTTGGATGAATAATTATGTGTTGTGACAAGTCCGCGTGTTGGCTGGAACGCGTCAGTACCGGACCGAGACGTTTTCCAATGTTTCCAAAAATATGACAGATTGAACGGCATCGAAAAATTAGGTGGTTTAGCCACTTGAATCACTCAATTCGGAGTCCGTATGAGTAAATGGCGTCGTTTTATCAAAAAATTTTTTATAGAAAGGTACTGTTCACAGCAGCAAAACAGGCCCGTGACGGGCCGCGGCAGGCCCGTGCTTGGCCCGGGTCGGCCCGTTGCTTGTTTTCGTGCTTTTTCATGCGTTGTTCGTCGTTTCGGGCGTATTAATGTTATATTTAGTATAAGTAACATATGGGTAGTCTTATGAAATGAATAATGTTAGTAGTAAATATAATGTTGATGGTAAAGTTATGTTTATATTGGTAGTTGGCACATGTTAGGATAGGTTATAATATGAAATTGTAATGAATAGGCTTAAAATGAATTTTATAGCGATAATTGTAATGTTTGGATGATTATGCCGAAAAATCGAGCCTTAGTCCCTTTGATCAATCGATGTCGATCAATTGTGTGATTGGTCACCATGCGATTGAACCCGTACTGTCCGCAGATCGGGGTAGCGGGTAAAAATTCGGTTGGATGAAAATTATTGTGAAAAATGGATAATTGGCCTTATTCTTGTTTTAGGCCATTTATTATGTTTTTAGTTCACATGTGATGTTGGTTGAATTGAATGGTTTCTTATATTGTAGAAACGGCCTTAGATTCCCTGAAACCTTTAATATTGTTAATATTGCTTGAAATGGAATTGGTATTGAATACTTCTTGCTGGTTGTTGTGTTGGTCATAGATAGGTCTTTATAGTCTTTGACGAGTATATGTTCACTATTTAATAGCCTTTGTGTTCCTGACTTGGTGGGTTTATATCCAAGTTGGGGCATGACCTCGTTACTTATTTTGAGGGTAAGTGGTCAGCTTAAGCACTAGCCAACCCTTTGGTGGACTCCTTAGGGTACTCACTTTGTTTTTTAAAAAAATTGTGGGTCTTGGGTGCGGTGGTGTGTATCCGCATGTCTAGGTCTGCAAGCAGATTTAGGACTAGGGTTGTGTTGTATCTTGGCCATGTTTTGATAGAACCTCGAGCCAAGATACCGGTTCGATTACCTTCCCTACCTCGTGGTATAGACTCGAGTTCTGAGTGACTATTGACGGTGCTAAGAACTTATGCCTGTCTTTGATATACTGCCCTTTCTTGTATGGTGATTTTATGAATTCTGATAGGTGAGATGCAAGCCCGTTACAATTGATAAAGTTTGGATTACTGCTTGTTATATGTTTCACATGATAGTTTAATTTGGTCAGTTTAGTGCTCATATGTTAGAATACTCGATAATTAATTTATTTATGATGTTGTTTACATGTTACATTACATGTTACATTAAATATGACATTTCGTGGTTGGGAGGACTCGAAGTTACTCCCCACTGAATTGTGGCTTTCGTGTTTGTATAAAATGCGATTGACAGGTTGATGATGATTAATTGGGGTACACGGACGAGCTAGTGAGCAAAAGAACCTTGGACTTAGTTTGGTTATATTTTGTAGTAAACCTTTAAACATTTGGTTGTGTTTATATTTTGAAGGGACATATGTCTCCCTCTTTTACTTTGGTTTGTATCACTTTACTCTCGCGACTTTAGCATGGTTATGTGAATTAGTTTGTTAGTATTTGCAGGTTTTGGCACTCTTCATTTGGAAATGTTTGTGAATGGTTTAGAAAAGTTTTTAAAATTACAGGTTTTATTTAGTTGAACCAATTACAAACATATCCTGTCTGTTTTTCTGTGGAATTTACGTGTTTATTTATTGCTAAAAATGAGGGTGTCACACTTTGATCCGAAAATCAATGTAAGAATGAAGATTTATTCCTTGTTTTGTTTATTGTTTGCATGCATAAGATCACTATTTAATTTTATGACTAAATTAAATTAAAACATATATGAATATGTTGAGTAAAGAGATCTTGATTTCTAACAATGTCAACTTTGTGGGGTTAATGGGCATGACTCTTCTGGGTGTGGGAATGCTTCTATGCTTGAGCAAGTTAATGCTCTTAATGGGAAGCAACAATGGGACCCTTATTTTAATACTTACAATCCAGGATGGGCTCATAATCCTAAGCTCTCATATGGAAATACCAGTAACATTCAGAATCCCCCACATCAAGTTAAGAAGACTTTTCAGCAACCGCCTGGTTTTCAACCAAAACCGTCTTATCATCATTCCCCCATGCAATCTCGTTCCCCATTCCAACAACAACAACAACAACAACAACAATTTCAACAACCTCAAGCTCCTCAAAAATCCAATGTGGAGGTGATGTTAGAGCAAGTTTTGTCCCAAAAATCTCAATATATGCGGGACCAAAACAAAAAAATGAAGAGTTTTCTACATCAATTTCTCAACTCAAATCCTCACATAAAATGGTAGAAACTCAACTTGCTCAAATAGCCCAACAAGTAAGTCAGACTGTGAAATCTCAAGGTGAGTTCCCGGGAAACACTGAAGCTAATCCAAAAGGTCAGATGAATGCTTTAACCCTAAGGAACGGGAAGGTACTTGAAGAGACTATTAATCCTAAGAGCATGTTTGTTGAAGATGAAGCTATTGTGATCGAGGATGAGGGCAAGGCGATGGAGGAAATTGTAGTTGAAAAGAAGCAAGATTATGAGAAGGAAGCTTCGCTAACTCCATCTAGAGTATATGTGCCGCCTGTACCTTTTCCTCAAAGGTTATCCAAGGCAAAATTAGAGCAAAAGTATGAAAAATTTCTAGATATCCTAAAGGAAATGCGCATTAATATTCTTTTTTTGGAGGCTATTTCTGAAATCCCATCTTATGGAAAATTTCTCAAGGAGCTGCTTTCTAGCAAAAAGAAACTTGGAGCCAGCACGACTATTAACTTGTCTAAGGAGTGTAGTGCCATACTCCTTAACAAGCTTCCACAAGCTTGACGATCCTGGCAGTTTTTCAATCCTTTGTTCTATTGGAGGTATTTATATTCAACGTGCCTTGTGTGATTTGGGGGCTAGTGTTAGCCTTATGCCTCTGTCGATTTTTAAAAGGTTACAAATGATGGATCTAAAGCCGACTAGAGTTTCACTATAATTGGCTAATCGGTCAATCAAATTTCCACTTGGGGTCATTGAAGATGTTCCCTTAGCTATTGGGAAACTTGTTATTCCATGTGATTTCTTTGTCATGGACATTCCTGAGGACACTCAAGTACCCATTATCCTGGGACGTCCATGTTTAGCCACTGCTGTAGCTATAATTGATGTGAGGAGTGGAAAGCTCTCATTGCAAGTTGGTGAAGACAAGATAGAATTTGAGCTTAGCAAAACTATGGGCGGTCCTTTTATGTGTGATAGTTGCTACCAAGTTGATGTTTTAGAGGAGTACTTGTCTGAGCCCTGTTTGGAGTGTACATCGTCTGATAAACTACAAGATTGTCTCACCAACTCTGATTCTGAGGATGTAGAGTTGTTAGCCTATGCTTGGCTGCTTGATTCCTCTCCATCTCATTTAACTGAGCCTCCAGTAGAAGTGTTGCAGGTAACGGGTAAGCTAGGGGAGAGTTCTAAGCCTCCAGAGGTAGAATTAAAACTACTTCCATCTTCTTTAAAACATGTGTTTTTAGGAGAAAATTCAACTTACCCAGTTATCATCAATAGTGCACTCAATCACAGCTAAATTTCTAAATTGTTGATTGTTCTTCGAAAATATAAAAGTGTCATTGGTTACGCAATTGACGATCTTAAGAGAATCAGTCCATCCTTTTGCTCACATAGAATCCTTCTCGAGGACGACAATGCATCCTCCATTGAGCCTCAATGACGCCTCAATCCTAATATGAAGGAGGTTGCCAGAAATGAGGTCTTGAAGTTACTTGACGCGGGAATAATCTATCCTATCTCTGGTAGTAAATGGGTGAGCCCGGTTCATGTCGTTCCAAAGAAAGGGGGGATGACTATCGTAAAAAAATGATAAGGATGAACTAATTTCTATCAGAACTGTTACCGGGTGGCGAATGTGCATTGACTATCGCCGATTGAATAAAGCCACCTGGAAGGATCATTTCCCCCTTCTATTTATAGACCAAATGCTTGAAAGACTAGCAAAACACTCCTACTTTTGTTACTTGGATTGGTATTCCGGATTTTTCCAAATCCCAATTCATCGAAGTGATCAAGAGAAGACGACATTTACATGTCCATTTAGCACTTATACTTATCGTTGGATGCCATTTGGATTATATAATGCTCCTGCCACTTTTCAAAGATGTATGATGGCTATTTTTTTTAATTATGTGGAGCAAATTATGGAGGTGTTTATGGATGACTTCTCGGTGGTTGGCACTACTTTTGACGATTGTTTGATAAACCTTGAAAAAATACTAAATCGGTGCCGAGAAGCTCATCTTGTGCTAAATTGGGAGAAGTGCCATTTTATGGTACAAGATGGGGTCGTCTTAGGACATATTGTGTTTAATCGTGGCATTGAGGTAGATAAAGCAAAAATTGAGGTGATTGAGAATCTACCACCTCCTCTCAATGTGAAAGGGGTAAGCAGTTTTCTTGGACATTCAGGATTTTATCGCCGCTTTATCAAAGATTTCTCTAAGATTGCTCGTCCTTTGACCGAGCTTTTAGCTAAAGATACCCCATTTTTGTTCACTGATGTTTGTCTTGAAGCTTTTAACAGGTTGAAAAAAGCTTTAATTAGCGCCCCGATTATTCGGCCACCGGATTGGAGCTTACCATTCGAGCTAATGTGTGCTGCGAGTGATCATGCAGTAGGAGCGGTACTGGGGCAAACACATGATGGTAAGCTACATGCCATCTATTATGCGAGCAAGACTGTTGATGCAGCGCAGGCTAATTACACCACCACAGAGAAGGAGTTGTTGGTTGTGGTATTTTCTATTGAGAAGTTCCGATCTTATTTAGTAGGATCTAGAGTAATTGTGCACATTGATCACGCAACACTCAAGTATCTTTTGAGCAAGAAAGATGCTAAACCCAGAATGATTCGCTGGATTCTTTTAATGCAAGAATTTGATATGGAGATTAAAGACAAAAAGGGTGCTGATAATTTAGTAGATGATCACCTATCTTGTCTGGTTCAAGAAGGCCCTACTGATGGCCTTCCTATTGATGATTCATTTCCTGACGATCAATTATTTGCTATTGCTATTGTTAATACTCCATGGTTTGCTGAGATTGTGAATTATTTGGCATCGGGAGTTACACCCCATGGGTATGATTCCTACCAAAGGAAGAAATTCTTTAGTGATGTCAAGCATTATTATTGGGATGACCCCTTTCTCTACAAGTCTTGTATTAATGGTATTATCCGACGATGTGTGCCAAATGAAGAGGCTAATTCCATTATCTCCCATTGTCATGATTTGCCATGTGGTGGTCATGCTAGTCCCACCAAAACTGCAGCTTAAGTCCTTCAATGTGGCTTCTATTGGCCAACCTTATTCAAGGATGTTGCAACATATGTGAAGGGGTGTGATAGATGTCAACGGACAGGAAACATTTCTAGGAGGAATGAAATGCCTCTACACTTTATTCTTGAGGTTGAGATATTTGATGTATGAGGCATTGATTTTCAAGGTCCTTTCCCGTCCTCCTTCGGAAACAAATACATTCTAGTAGCTGTGGATTATGTATCAAAATGGGTCGAAGCTATCGCCTCCCCTACAAATGATGCTGGAGTTTTATCTAAATTCCTTAAGAAGGTTATCTTCCCCCATTTTGGTGTCCCTAGACTTCTTATTAGTGATGGTGGGAGCCATTTTATTGAGAAGAAATTTGAAGCTCTTTTAAAGAAATATGGGGTTCAACACCGACAAGGACTTGGCTACCATCCTCAAACTAGTGGACAAGTTAAAATTTCAAACCGGGAGATAAAATCTATCCTAGAGAAGACAGTTGTTAGTTCTCGCAAAGATTGGTCTATCAAGCTAGATGATGCACTATGGGCTTATCGTACTGCTTTTAAAACACCAATTAGAAGCTCCCCATTTCGATTGGTGTATGGTAAAGCATGTCATTTACCAGTTGAGTTAGAACATAGAGCATATTGGGCCATCAAAGCCCTTAACTATGATTATAAAAGTGCTGGAGAGCATCGTCTTTTCCAATTAAATGAGCTTGATGAGATTCGACTTGAATCTTACAAGAATGCTCGTATTTATAAAGAGAAGACTAAAAGATGGCACGACAAGCGCATTTTAAGGCGATAATTTGGTCGGATTTCGGAGCTATATTCTATTTTTCGGAACAATTGTCGTTGGAAGCACCTAGACCAAAACACAATTTATAACTTCACAAACAACTCTACAATTAGTAAAGAGGCAAGTAAAGGTCGGATCCCAAGGGACGGGAATTGAGATGAGATTTCTATGGAAACTAGTGGTGTCTTAGGGGTGTCACAATTTGGGTTGATGTAGAAGGTCACTAACTAAATAGCAATGAAAGTAAATAAGCAAGATGAATTGAAAGGATTGTAAACAATTGATAAAAAGCACTAGGGTATAATGGGGTCATAGGGGAATCATGGGAATTGATCATACAAACATGTTCTCAAATTATAAGCAAGCAATTATTGTTGTGATGGATTGAGTTGGGTTATATCTTACAATCCTAGGAAAGTTTGGGTCCCGGAGCTGAATCGATTAGATTGTACAACACCTACAAGTCGACTTAATCTTCCCTACTCAACAACATGCATGGTCTAATGAGACTCGAGTTGGTTTATGTCTTACAAGTCTCATTGAAAAGATAGGTGATGGGTAAAAAATGCAAGGATTCATAGGCTCGCATTTCATCAAACATAACATGTGCATGAGTTGAGATCAAAACAAGCAACAAATAAACCATGAAAGCATATTAATTTAAGCATGAATCATTCCCCATGTTGGTTTCCCTTAATTACCCATTAACCCTAGCTAGGTCACTACTCACTCATTATCATGTTGATCATGCTAGCAAGGTTGCCAATCATACCAACAAAAGGAAACATGATGAATAAATGAAAGTAATTAACAATAATTAAAAAGGGATTAAGAGAATTATACCTACTAATGATTCCAATAATAAAGCAAAGAATAAAAGAAGTACTTGATGCTTGATTGAGAGGTTGTCAATCTCCCAATAATTACCCAAATAATCTTCAATTACCCAAAATAAAGGATGAACAAAGGAGAGATTAAGGAAATAAAACTTGTATTAAAACTTGATTAATTGTTGATTACAAAACTAAAGAGAGATTTGATTGATATTAACTACTCTAATAATTGATAAGAACAACATGCTCTTCTAATTAGACTAATGGGGTATTTATAGTGGAAATTAGGTGGATGCATTAGGGTTAAATAAGGGCTAAACTAGTAATTACACTTTTGAGATTTGAGCAGGGAGACGCCGGTATTTTTCGAAGGAAGGGCTTCTTTCTTTGAAGCTTGAAGAAACGGATTTTTACTGGACTGGAATCCGTGCGTCTTAGGCACGGGACGGCCACATTCCACGGTCTCTGCCCGGGCGTCTTTGGGAGAAGACACACGTCTTCTGGAGCTGCTGCCCGGGCGTCTTTGAAGGAAGACGCACGGATTGTCGTGCTGGGGACGGCCGGATTCAGGACAATCCGCACGGATTGCTCCTCAGTCTTGCTTCTTCTTCTTTTCTTCCCTTTTCTTCGTAAAATCCTTGGTGATTTCCTTGGGGATGCAAGGATCTTTCCTTAACATTGCTCATCTACTAAAATATGTACAAAGTCCTTCTAATCTTGTCTCTCCTTGATGCTTGGTCATTGAATTCAATCAATTTAGTCTCATTTTGCCATGAAAATGCAAGGTTTGCACTCCTTTCCTACCAAGGACACAAAACCTCAAAGAATATACAAAACAAAGAACTAAAGACAATAAATGACCCAAATATGCACTAAAAAGCATGGGAACAAGGCTAATTCGGGGACTAAATATGCGCTAATTATGGTCACATCAAATATCCCCAAATCGAACCTTTGCTCGTCCCGAGTAAAGTGGTGACAAAGACTAGGACCATTATTTAAACTAACCTAATAACATAGCCGATATGAGACAATTAGCGGGTCTCACTCCGCCCCTTCAACTCACAACAAGACAACCATGAGGTGGGATGCCTTCTTGCAAGGCAAGGTGGGTCTTGCCAAAATGGCGACACATCCAAACATTAAGCACACAAAATCAAATAATGGATGCATCTACAAAAGGAATATCCACTCCCTTATCAAGTGGCGGGGGCAACTAAAAGAGAACAAATTTAAGAGCATATAATCCTCCACAAATACTAGTTCAACAAATTACTAAGGCTAAGAGGATGGCACTAAATCACCTCCAAATGGTGTTAAACTAGACTACTTTCGTCCTCAATTTCCAATTGCTTTCATCAAGAGCGATCGGATGGTATGGAATGATGATCCCTATGATGCTAGTAGCATATGACATGACAAGTCTCGAATTCTCTACAAAAGTAAAGGTCATGGATTGTCCCAAGCTCGACAAAGTGACTTGACAAAAAGGTTTTTGGGAATGAAATGCTCAAATCGTTATAAACAAGGGGTGGATATGACTAGTATTCAAAATTGACCTCATTCAACTTTCACATTTCAAAAATTAGAGATGGGGTTTGTCCCTTCCGGGCTAGTGTCCTTTGCTTTCGCCAATCGCTTATTAGGCAACCGGTTAACCTCTAGACAATAGCTTTTCGGGGTGATAGTCACTCTGTCTCTGGGCGGTCGAATTCACAACCGTGTGGGGGCCCAATTCAATGGATCCCTCTTCAAAGCACATCGAAGTGGTACGCCTCCATCAAAACGACTAAAATTCTCAATATTTCAACATTTCATAACATTTGAGGTTTCCTTAGCAATAAATTACTTCCACATAACAAAATTTTCGAAATGAGCACTTCAAACTTATTGATAGAAAGTATTTTTGGGTTGCCTTACCACAAGGTCAATCAAGGTCACCTAGACAAGTTAACCAAGTCCACATCACATCACGGGGTTGGAATAGGTGACTCACATGCAAACTCTTGACTAGGCTTTGGGTCATGGGTCAAAAGACACTAGTATGACACAATCTAGGGTGTTTTACAACTATTCTAGTAGGCAAAATCTTAAGTTGAGAAAGTATTTGTAATGGCTTAGTTGCTCTTGTCAAAGTTCTCAATTAGGCACTTTTCAAAATATTTCATCTAAATGCAACTATATGCCATGATGCAACTATTATATACATCCTAATGCAAGTGATTCTAGCAACTAATATGACATATAAACTAAATGCAAGTCCTAAGTTCACATTGTTATACCGCATCAATCAAAATAAAGCCACATAGTCATTAACATAAAGAGGAAAAAGGAGATTGGAAAGATCATACCATGCTGTCTTCATGATCCTCATGTCTCGGATGTGGCGTAGTCAATCAATGTGAACAAGGATAGAACAAACACAATATATACAACAATATATACATGACTACACTACAAAAGAAAAGAACATGTTTTTGGTTTTTCAATTTTCAAATTTTTATGGTTTTTTTTCGAAATTTTTCAATTTTTTTGGATTTTTGAATGAAAGTTAAGTTAGAATTCCCCATCCCCACACTAATATGGGCATTGTCCTCAATGGCCAAAATGATGGGAAATTATGCAAGCACGATGCATGATTTCTACACTAAATGCAAGCTATACTAGTCTACACTACATGATGCATGGTTTTTGTTTATGACGGAGAGGATAATTTAGATTACCTCCCGTTGTGTATGCATTAACTTCCCCAAACCGATCTAGACATTATTGCTAATGTCCTAAGGTTGGGTGTAGTTCATGCACACACTATGAAATGCATGAAACTAATTTGTCATTTTGGATTTTGAAAGGTGGGAACAATAAAATGAGAACACCTCAATGGGGCCGAGGTGTTAGTCCTCTATGGTGCTAGGACTACTCCAACAATGATCAAGATTAATAAATAAAACAAAGAGAGAAATAGATAAACCTCAAGAGGGTAGGAGCCTCTAAAGCTTGCTAATCTTCCATCATATCATCACTATCATCATCTTCCTCACTAGAATTGGATTCATCACCACCTTCTTCTTCACTTTCTTGTTCACCTTGTTCATCCTCCTCTTCTCCTTCTTCACTATCTTCTTCATCAATGTTATCATCAACTTCTTCATTACCGACAACCTCATTATCACCCCGAGCAACCCTAGATGCACTCGGAAAGAAGACTTCCCTATCCGCCCAACTAGGCAAAGGACATGAAGGGTCAAGTAGTCCTTGCCTAGCTAAGTGAATGAGGGGTGGATATTGGGCTAAGTAAGCATTTTTCCGATCCTCGAAAGCTTGCTTGTGCATCTCTTGCATGAGAAGAGTCAAATAATCATTTCTTGCTTCAACGCCTTTGGGTTTGAACTTTTGGTACTCGAAAGGGTAGGGTGGTGTGACAATGGAAGAGGATGGTGTTTCAATTTCACCCTTTTGTTCTTGGATAATGTACTCGGCCTCTTTTGAAAGGGAAAGTAGATAGTTGGTCCAGTGGACACTCAATCGACAAATCTTTGAAGGCAAAGTGAAAGATCTAGCCTCACTACTGAGCCATCCATACTTGGTGTCAAGAGGGTTATGGGTAACCCACTTGTACTTGTATATCATAGTATTAATATCAATGAGATGACCACCCTCTTTCGCCTCATACTTGCTATCCTTGTTGAAGTTTGGATCAAAGTATGTAGTTAGGATAGTGACTAGGCCTCCATTCACAATAACGGTAGTGCCTTTCTTCCCACAATCAATATTTAGCCATCTATCCACCAAAAGCCTTAGAGAGTTGAGAGGCTTGGTGAATTCCCTTCCATTGTTCAAAGCCGACTCAAGAAGAACAAAATCGAGTTTGGTGAAATGGTTGGTGTCTTTTCTTGCAATGATGGTGTTCCCTATGACCTTGTGCCACACTCTAATGCCCGGATGGTGGACTAATAGAGCGCGACTAGCATGAAAGTCCTCAAATTTCCTTCCGGAAATTGTCTCCCAAAGAGGGTCGGGGTCATACTTTCCATAATTCTTAAAATAACTCGGTTCATCACTAAGACCCAAAATTTCACCCAATTCCCTAAAGGAAATGCATCTACTAACATTAGCTAGACGAAACTCGAGATTCTCCCTAGTCTCAACTTTGGTGACTTTCAAAGAACTCAATAACTCCAAGGTAAGGGAGGGGTATGTCAATTCTTTTGATTCAAACAATTTCTCCAACCCCATGGTTTTAAAGAAGGCTCTAGTTTGCTCAAGGACACTTAACTTATCTAAGGTATCTTCACAAATAAACTTGGTGGATAGAAATGATTTTCTAGCAAACTTGGCAAAAGTGTCCCTATGGGATTTGGAAATGAAAATTACCTCCGGATAATTCGAAAGTTGAGCAATTTCCGGAGTAGAAGATGTTGTTGCTTCCATGGGAGGTTGTTGTTGTTGCATTTCCAAGTTTGGGCTAGCTACCACCATAGCCAATGCTTTCTTTGATTGAAGACTCTTTTGTCTTGATGAGAGTGCCTTTGCCTTTGGTGCCTTTGCCTTTGTTGCTTTTGTTGCTCCCTTAGTCCTTGCCATTGATGAATAAACCAAGAAAAGAGTGAAAATCTTCAACTTCTATTGTACCCGAATCGATTTAAAGATGAAAGGCTTTGCCTTTATGAGTTCAAAAATCGACTCAAAGGTTGAAGATTTTGTGGTTGGTTTTGATTTTTGTTGAAAGAGAAGTGATTGAATTGTTGTTAAAAGGATGTTTTGATTTGATTTTGGTGAATGTTGTTGAGGAATCTTGTTTTTGTGATGGAGAGGATGAGGGTTTTGGAGTTATGGGGTTTATGAGTAGTGTTATGAATGAAGGAATGAAGAAATGAATGTGGGAGGGGGTTTATAAAACCCGAAAAATTTGAAATGTGGGGCAAGACGGGCGGTTTTTGCTCGGGACGGCCGGATTTGGCCTGTTCGGGGTTGGGAGAAACTCGCCTAAAGACGGGCGTCTTTGAACAAAGACGGGCGGATTTGAAAACACGGGACGGGCGTGTTTTACAGAAGACGGGCGGATTCCTTTACAGGGATTTTTCTTGTTTTCCTCAGCCAAAAAGACGGGCGTCTTTCTTTCAGGACGGGCGGATTTTTGAAGACGATCGGATTTGAATGCAGGACGCCCGGATTCGTTGACAGTCAGAAATTTCAAAAATTCAGCTCATAATGGACGGGCGTCTTCTACACAATATGCCCGGATTGCCTGAAGACGGGCGGATTCTCCTGAATCCGCTCGGATTCGACCCCTTTTTACCCGGATTCAGTTCCATCTGTGTACTTTGCATATCCCTTGTCATTTTCCATTCTTCTTCATATCTCGTGTTCTTCATTGTGGGGGCACTACTAAGGCATGGATAGCCTAGGCAATTGCCATCCCAACACTAAGCTAAAGCACTACACATTAGTTGAAATTATTAGTCCCTCCCTCACTTCTCTGAAACATGATAATTATCTTGATCAAAGTATAAAAATCCAAAAATGACAAAAATGCAATATAAGATTTGAAATGCAAGTTAGGGAGTTAGAAATATTTACAAATGGTGGTTTAGGGAGTACTCCACCAAACTCTCATTCTTGATGAGATGTCAAGGGGGCATATTCAAGGTGTTGTTGATGTTGCTCAACACCTTGAAAAAGTAATCAAACGCTTGTTCATTGTCATGATAAAGGTCTTCAATAGACCTTGGCCCTTATTGTCGGTCTTGATCGATGGCATTACCAATGTAGGGATTAAAAATCCCTTCAAATTCGTCGTCCCAAAGACCACAAACTTCATTAAGTTGATCATTGAAAATCTCTTGATTTGGTGGAGACAACTCTCCCATTTCCTTTTCTTGGCCAATAAGGCCATCTTCTTCATTGCTTGACTTTGGTGAGCTTTGCAAGCTCTCTTTGTCACAATTCACTTGCTCTTTGAATGGAGCATCTTCAATTTTCTTCTTCCATTGGAGTTCCGACTTCTTCCTATCATCCTTTCGACTATAATGATCGATCATAAAACATGGTTCATGTAAACGGGGAGCTCTCATAGTCTTGTCAAGGTTGAAAGTTATACTCTCATCTCCCACTTCTAGAGTGAGCTCACCATGTTTCACATCAATTACCGCACCTGCGGTGTGTAAGAAAGGTCTTCCTAGAATGATTGGAATGTTGGAATCTTCCTCCATATCAACAATGACAAAGTCCACCGGGATGAAAAACTTCCCAATTCGTACGGGAACATCTTCCCATATCCCTAATGGTGTCTTCGTCGATCTATCGGCCATTTCGAGTGTGATATTGGTGCATTTAAGCTCTCCTATTCCCAACCTTTTACTCACCGAGTACGGCATAACACTCACACTAGCCCCTAGATCACATACGGCTTTGTTGATCGTGGTGTCGCCAATGGTACACGGTATTGAGAAGCTTCCCGGATCCTTGAGTTTTGGAGGTGAACTCCCTTGATGTATTGCACTACTCACCTTAGTGAAGGCGATAGTCTCAAGCTTCCGGATCGACTTCTTCTTTGTGAGGATGTCTTTCATGTATTTCGCATAGGCCGGCACGTGATTGATTAATTCCGTGAAAGGAATTGAGACTTCCAAATTATTCACAATTTCCATAAACTTTCCAAGTTGGTCATCAAATTTGGGCTTGGCTTGACGACTTGGAAAAGGAAGTCTAATCACAATGGGCTCCTTCTCCTTGACCTTGTCTTCATTTTTCTTTGAAATTTCTTCTTTTGATGGTTCTCTATCTTTGGAGTTTTGCACAATTTCTTCCTTATCACTAGCTTCCACAACTTCATCCTCAACTTGCTTCTTCGGTGCTTCATACCTTGTACCACTTCTCAAGTGAATGGCACTAACCGTTTCATGTCTTGGGAGATTACTTTGAGGTGGCAATTGCCCCTTTTGTCTTTGTGAGCTTGAAGATGCTAGTTGAGTCAATTGGGTTTCCAACATTTTGGTGTGAGCTAGAATATTGTTGATGGTGGTTTCCTTTGCTTGACTATCTTTTTGCATTTGAGTGAAAAATTCTTGTTGATTCTTTTGCATTTGGAGGACCGCTTTTTGAACATCAAAACCTTGGTCATTTTGTTGATTGTATGGATTTTGATTTTGGTAACCTTGGTTTTGGTTGTAAAAGGGTCTTTGATTTTGGTTTCTCATGGGAGGTGGGGTGTATGTTGTTTGAGGGTTTTGAACATTTTGGCTTTTGTATGAGACATTTGGATGGAATTTGGTGTTTTTATTGTAATAGTTGGAATAAGGGGTACCACTCTTGTATGCTTGGAAAGCATTCACTTGTTCATTTGATCCCCTACATTCACTTTGGTCATGTCCCAAAGTTCCACAATTCTCACATATCCCACTTGGGATTGATGAAGATGCCGTCATGGCATTAACATGATGCTTTGGTGATTTCGAGGCTTCTTCAAGTCTAGCCATAGCTTTTTCAAACATCAAATTGATTGTGTCAATGTGAGCACTAAGTTGAGCACCCAATTGAGTAACGGAGTCCACTTCATGCTTTCCTCCTCTAGTAGCCTTGCGAGGTCTACAATATTGTGAGTTATGGACCGCCATTTCCTTAATTTTGTTCCAAGTTTGATTGTCATCAACTTCGGTGAACATTCCATTTGATCCCATGTTGAGAATGTTCTTTGAATCTTCATATAGACCGTTCCAAAATTGTTATACCAAGAACCACTCGCTAAGTCCATGGTGAGGACATGAGCGACAACTTCCTTTGAACCGCTCCCAAGCTTCATACAAAGATTCTTCATCCCTTTGCTTAAAACCCGTAGTTTGAGCTCTTAGCATGTTAGTCTTTTCCGGTGGATAGAATTTTTTGTAGAAAGCTAGAGCCAACTTCTTCCAAGAATCAATTCCGAGAGTGGCCTTATCAAGGCCCTTCAACCATTGTTTCGTGGTGCCAATTAGAGAAAAAGGAAATAAGACCCATCGAATTTGGTCTTGAGTTACACCGGTTTGAGAAATCGCATCACAATAGTCACAAAAGGTTTCCATATGAGAATGAGGGTCTTCACTAGGCATCCCCCCAAATTGGCTCCTTTCGACTAATTGGATAAAGGCGGATTTGGCAATAAAATTTCCGGTCAAATGTTGTGGTGTGGGAGTACCATTGGGTAGGTTCTCCTCGGTGGGTACGGAATGTGATGAAAACTTAGGCATTGTGGGTTGATTTTGTATGGTATTTTGTGTTGGGTTCTCCTCACCTTCTCTTGCAAAAGGGTTGATGAACTCAATAGTTGGTTGAATATCTACAACCTCACTAATACCTCTCAAATTTCTCCTAGCATGTCTTCTATTGGTTGTCAAAGTTCTTTCAATTTCACGATCAAAAGGTAACAAATCACCTTGTGACTTTCTAGACATGCAAAATATCAAACAACTCGAAAACAATTAGAACAAAACTTGAGGAGTTTTACTTCCCCAAGGCAAAGAAATATACAACTAATAACAATATAAGAAAATCTAAATCAAGCTAACACCGTCCCCGGCAACGACGCCATTTTTGGTCGGATTTCGGAGCTATATTCTATTTTTCGGAACAATTGTCGTTGGAAGCACCTAGACCAAAACACAATTTATAACTTCACAAACAACTCTACAATTAGTAAAGAGGCAAGTAAAGGTCGGATCCCAATGGACGGGAATTGAGATGAGATTTCTATTGAAACTAGTGGTGTCTTAGGGGTGTCACAATTTGAGTTGATGTAGAAGGTCACTAACTAAATAGCAATGAAAGTAAATAAGCAAGATGAATTGAAAGGATTGTAAACAATTGATAAAAAGCACTAGGGTATCATGGGGTCATAGGGGAATCATGGGAATTGATCATACAAACATGTTCTCAAATTATAAGCAAGCAATTATTGTTGTGATGGATTGAGTTGGGTTATATCTTATAATCCTAGGAAAGTTTGGGTCCCGGAGCTGAATCGATTAGATTGTACAACACCTACAAGCCGACTTAATCTTCCCTACTCAACAACATGCATGGTCTAATGAGACTCGAGTTGGTTTATGTCTTACAAGTCTCATTGAAAAGATAGGTGATGGGTAAAAAATGCAAGGATTCATAGGCTCGCATTTCATCAAACATAACATGTGCATGAGTTGAGATCAAAACAAGCAAGCAAATAAACCATGAAAGCATATTAATTTAAGCATGAATCATTCCCTATGTTGGTTTCCCCTAATTACCCATTAACCCTAGCTAGGTCACTACTCACTCATTATCATGTTGATCATGCTAGCAAGGTTGTCAATCATACCAACAAAAGGAAACATGATGAATAAATGAAAGTAATTAACAATAATTAAAAAGGGATTAAGAGAATTATACCTACTAATGATTCCAATAATAAAGCAAAGAATAAAAGAAGTACTTGATGCTTGATTGAGAGGTTGTCAATCTCTCAATAATAACCCAAATAATCTTCAATTACCCAAAATAAAGGATGAACAAAGGAGAGATTAAGGAAATAATTGATTAATTGTTGATTACAAAACTAAAGAGAGATTTGATTGATATTAACAACTCTAATAATTGATAAGAAGAACATGCTCTTCTAATTAGACTAATGGGGTATTTATAGTGGAAATTAGGTGGATGCATTAGGGTTAACTAAGGGCTAAACTAGTAATTACACTTTTGAGATTTGAGCAGGGAGACGCCGGTATTTTTCGAAGGAAGGGCTTCTTTCTTTGAAACTTGAAGAAACGGATTTGTGCTGGACTGGAATCCGTGAGTCTTAGGCACGGGACGGCCGGATTCTACGGTCTCTTCCCGGGCGTCTTTGGGAGAAGACGCACGTCTTCTGGAGCTGCTGCCCGGGCGTCTTTGAAGGAAGACGCACGGATTGTCGTGCTGGGGACGGCCGGATTCAGGACAATCCGCACGGATTGCTCCTCAGTCTTGCTTCTTCTTCTTTTCTTCCCTTTTCTTCGTAAAATCCTTGAGGATTTCCTTGAGGATGCAAGGATCTTTCCTTAACATTGCTCATCTACTAAAAAATGTACAAAGGCCTTCTAATCTTATCTCTCCTTGATGCTTGGTCATTGAATTCAATCAATTTAGTCTTATTTTGCCATGAAAATGCAAGGTTTGCACTCCTTTCTTACCAAGGACACAAAACCTCAAAGAATATGCAAAACAAAGAACTAAAGACAATAAATGACCCAAATATGCACTAAAAAGCATGGGAACAAGGCTAATTCGGGGACTAAATATGCGCTAATTATGGTCACATCATAATTCCATGAAGGGGATTTAGTTCTTCTTTTTAATTCTAGGTTGAAAATATTTCCGGGTAAGCTTCGTTCTCGGTGGTCTCGGCCATTCCGTGTCACTAAGGTATTTCCATATGGAGCAGTTGAATTATTTGATAAAGCTAAAGGCTGCTTCAAGGTCAATGGTCAGCGCCTTAAGCCCTATATTACTGGTGAACCTATTCATGAGAAAGTAATCTTCACACTTTCTATCGTTCCGCCTGCGAATTAATCTACAAAGGAGTCAGGCTCGTGACGTTAAACAAGCACTGCATGTGAGGCAACCCATGAATCTTTATTGAAAAAAA
The DNA here is from genome assembly GCF_048544455.1 of Silene latifolia. NCBI lineage: Eukaryota > Viridiplantae > Streptophyta > Magnoliopsida > Caryophyllales > Caryophyllaceae > Silene > Silene latifolia. Next base: position 76,020,315 of record NC_133534.1, read on the forward strand.
ATAAATAAATAAAAAGAACTAATTAGTACAAGCTAAATTGTACAGGTCACGCTCGTGCTCAAATTTCATGCGACAATGCCTGGTGAGCTCGTTTCCTTTCCCTAATCATTTGATGTTCTTTAAATTCATAAATTGAGGACAATGCTTGGTTTAAGCATGGGGGAGGGTAATTGTATTGATTTAGCTTTTAAATTAGCTTATATTTGTTTGATTTATATTTCATAAAAACACAAAAAAAAAAAATAAATTTGAAAAAAAAAATGCAATTGATTTGTGGCTAGTCTTGTGGATGTTGAGCATAATTTGATCAAGTTATTATCTTCAAATTTACAATGATTTTTCATTTTTGATCACATGAGGTAAGCTAAGACAGCTTCGCCCTTGAATGTCTGATAGAGTTTTTTATTTTGTGCTTTTCTTGTGACACTGAAAGCGGTAAGATGGTTTGAGTAGACTTGTGACAATATAACCATGTGACCAAAAGCTGTGAGATCACATAGCCAAATAAGATTGGGACATCCATGCTAATCTAATTCTTTATTGAGTGGTTTAGGATTAGTACTTACCATTAGGATTGCATGAATGATAGAGGCATTCATTTGTTTATAAGCTACATGAGCTAAAAAGCCGTCCCGGATTTAATATTTCCTATTTGCAACTCCTTTGAGCCTTTAGCCTTATTTATTTGTTAACCCAACATTACAAGCCATTTCCGTACATTATCCTACCCTAGTAAGGGTTAGTGAAGTATTTGTTTTTCTTGGTTTGAGTAAAGCTATGATACAAGCGAAGCATGGGGGACTAACTGATGGTAATTTGGTGAACATTGATATATGAAATGGGTTGATGGTTGTTTGAAAAAAAAAAAAATCGAAGAAGACCAAAGTAATGAAAAAAAAAGAAAAAAGAAAAATCTGAAAAAAAAAAAAGGTCATAGTTGTAATTATTAATAAATGGGGTTCGAGTTTTACTATTTATGAAGGTGTATGTTTTAAATCATGGAATTTGGTAAAAAAAAAAAAAAAATTGGTGTTTGTTCTATATTTCATACGAAGAGTAGTTGTTGGAGGTTTTTGTATCCATACTTCCGACCGACATTTGACAAATTCTTCGCTAACTCTTACTCTTAACACCACATTTCCAGAAAAATCCACACCTTTAACCCCTAGCCCCGTTACAACCCATAAAAGTCCCCTTGACATGTATTAGTCGGCAAGTTTAGGCTTAGTTTTATGTGTAACCCGTGCCTTATAACTCGGACACATGAGAGTAGTGATTTTCCGCGTTTACGTTCCCTAAAGTGAGGGTCCACTGGTTTGTCACTTGTCTAGATGGTTGGTGGTAAGATTGAAAGGTCACTTGGGCACATTACATAATATTTTGTAGGATTTGTTAGGGTGATTGTTCTTGCGAGTTAATTTGTGATCTTAAACTCTATTTCGAAATTAAAATGATTTTGAACTTATGTTTAATTTCTTTTCGAAAACCTTGATTGAATTATTGATATATCCCTTGACTTTTGCCACATTCGACCTTTTGTTGCGTATTAGTTATTTATGCCTATGGAGTTTACTCGAGGACGAGTAAAGGTCTAGCATGGGGGAATTTGTTAAGCACATAATTTACTATAATTTATATACTTATTTTCCATAATTTTACTTATATTTTCGACATTATATTTTATTTTAATAATAAATTACTTCCTAGAAAATCTTACTGCGATTTATATAATTATTTGTAGGAAGGAGCTATTTTGATGCTGATATTAGCTAAACAGCTAAGCGAGACGATGAATAAAAGACGACAAAATAAATACGGACTTCAAGCTCAGATTCAAAACCTCCAAGTCCACAAAATAAAGACAAAGCAGTCCAAAATAAAATGAAAAGCCAAGAATTGAATAAAATGTTGACAAGGCTGTCATTTACAAATGATGAAATAAAGAAGCATATTCGTAGAAGTTGGTGCATTGAAACATCAAGTCTTGAAGCATTCAATTTGATGATGTTACATTGAAGGATTTTTAAGAGGAAAACGCATGCTAACATTTACATGGGTGAAGAGTAATTCTGATAAATACACATGAAACATCTCAAATTAATTATTTAATTCATGAAACATTCATATTTTGAAGAAACTTCAAGCACTAATAGCATAAACTGTAGGAATAATTTTACATGTAATGTATTTACATTAATTAGTGATGTAAACTTACGTGTATTATTTAATTTAGAAAATCATATGATCACCTATATGAAAAAGGTGATTTACATTTGAGAGGGCGAGACAGAGAGAGACAGATAATAAGCAATAAAATAATTAGTTTGATATTAAATTATATTTATTCTCTCATTATTCACATCAATTATCTTATTCACATTTTTACACTTTCATGCTATTATTTGACGACGTGCTCAAAGTTCTCAACTTGTCATTGCCATAGTTAATACTATATTTATCTCCCTTATTATGTCTTTTATATTTGTTTTATTTATTTATTTAAATATGTTATCTTCTATTATTAAAATTGTTATTTTAGTTATAATTATGGATCGTGAGTAGTCTTTGATCTAGGGCTCGGTGGAGCCTTAATATGGATTGGTCAATCTGATTATTTTCTAAATATTATTTAATGGTTGTACTTAGGTTTGATAGGGTTGTGTTAAAGTATTAATTTATTGGTCATAATCTATATACGTAGCTCTTGATTGATACTACAATGAGAGTTGAGTTTAGTTCTTTTGAGTTAGCATATATATTATGAATTGAATATTTTTTATTTTTTTTGCAAAAAGCCTCAAATGATTTTAATATATATCACAAATGTCAGTCCCGACGACAGTAGCAAATTCAACCGGCAAATCAGACAACCAAAAACGTCTACCAATAACGCATGGCCTAGCATGAGCTAAAGAATGAGCTAACAAATTCAAATTCCTACTAACATGCTTAAAAACAACAAAATCAAACGACAAACAAAACTGCCTAATCTCATTATAAAGCACAAACAACTTGCTTTTACCGCAACGCTTCTTTGTCAGATCTTCAACAACCTCAAGAGAATCACTTTCAACAATCACACGCCTCGACCCCATTCTCCTTGCTTCCTTCAGGCCCAGCAAAACAGCTTCAGCTTCAGCCTAGCCACCTCAGTACATACTTCCCTCTGCACCACACACGCCCATTCCACCATACCCTCCGAGTTCCGGCTTACAACCCCCAACCCCACACCCACACCTTCCATGACACCCGCATCTGTATTAACCTTAGAAACTCCATCTTCTGGCCTCTACCACCGACTGCTCCGAGCTTCCGCCGCCAATACTGGAACCGTCTTATCTCGAATGCTATCCATCTCCCAAACCAGCTCCCAAATCATGCGCATAATCTTCCCAATATCCCATCCTCCAGCTTCAAAAATAAACTTATTACGCCTTTCCCATAACACCCAACATGTTGTTAAGAAAATCACCCGCTCCTTCTCCCCCAGCTCTCTCAACCCCAGCTCAACCCACTCCCTCCCACTTACACCTCCCCCGCCATCCCCTACCTCTAGGCCTACTTCCTCCCAAACCTCATCACCCCAACCACACCCCTTAATAGCATGGAAACATGTCTCCATATCATGGCATCGAGGACAGCTAGCATCCCCATATCCCAACCGACGTACCAAATTTGCCCTTTCAGGGAGAGCATCATGACACAGCTGCTAGATAAACGCCTTGATCCTCGAAATGACCGGCACACGCCATATCAATCTCCACAACCACCCTTCCCTTGCAAAATCCGACTGCTCAACATCTGACCCATTATCCGCCATAAGCAATCTATACCCGGACCTCACCGAATATACCCCACTGCGCTCCCCATCCCAACACCAATCATCATCTCCACCCTCCTCACTCAGCCGTATACTTAAGATTCTACTAGCTTCAAACGGCAAAAATAATTCAGAAACTTTAGACACATCCCATCGACGTTCACCCACAACCATCAAATCTGCTACCCTTAGGTCAATTGCACTATCTCCACGCGGGGATATTACACACCGCGACCTCGTCGCTGGAATCCACGGCTCAGTCCACACCCTTGTACCCATCCCCGACCCTATCCTGCGCCTAATACCAAGCCCCATCACCTCCTTTGATCCATGTATGCTCCTCTATGTATAACTTGGATTAATCCCAACCTCTGCCTCCATAAAAGAACAATCCGGGAAATACTTCCCCTTCAACACACGGCCCATCAAACTACCATCATCACATAACAACCGCCAATTGGTTTTGAGATATTATGAATTGAATATAATTAATAATTACTTAGTGTAAATTGCAATGAGAGTTGAATTTCCACTTAGAGAGCCCGAGTCAAAATTAGACCCCTCCTATGAGAATGGTGAGAGTGATAGTTGAGACATTTTAATTTTGGTCCTTAAAGCTCCTTTATGAGTTATAAGACCCATGAGAATAGGATTATTTCACTATAGGAAGGCTGTTTATATCTCGAGAGAGAATAACAAGTATTGGTTTTAGTTTTCAGGATTAAAACAAGAAGATTAGACTCACCTAAGTACACAATTAAATATGTTGTTCCTTCCAATAGTCTATATTGATCAATCTATGTTAATGGTGATACTGTGTCCTAGAGCTTTTTATTATTGAATTAATTTTATTATTCAATTATTATATATTATTTTTATTCTGTCATACCTCACACATACACAAATATTATTCTGACGTAGATAAATCAAATCTTAAATCGACTAGTACTCAACCTTCACTTCCCTGAGATCGACCGTAAGTGCTACAACAGACACCGTTCACTTGCGGTAATTTATAACTGAACAACCTCCTTCTCATAGATCCTCTATATATACATAGAACCATTAAGCAACTCACAATTATATAACTCCGACTACCAGTGGTAGGAGTGACATATTTATTCAAACTTACAATTTTCTCTTTAATGTCCTTATCATATTCAGTTTCTGTCTTTCCATTCTTAGGAGTGTGACCTTCCACCCAAGCGTCGTGACGACTGAATTTTCCAAGCTTTGCCTACAATTTATTCATCACATTGATATCCTCTCAAAATATGTATGATTACTATGAACATATATAACATCCGACTAAAACACCTAATAGTCTAATACTATAAGAATTATGTACTTACAAGTTTCTTCTTAATCAATCTATAACCACCTCGGGAGCCTAAAAGACGGTCTTTTTCTTTGAAATGTTCACCTTGTTCCTCTCACTCATAGCCTTCATCAAATAAATTGTATCAAGAAACGTAAGCATGACCAAACACTAAACTAAGTATACTTCTTTACTTATTATTATTAAGTTACCTTAAAGTTGTCAGACTGCCTATAAGCGACGATATAGCTATCCCAATGGTCTTTACTGACATACGGATACTTCTTTGTTGGTGGGTTCTTGTTCATCTCCCCGGTTTCCTTGTTGAACAAGTGCTTCTCAGCAATCTTTAACTTCCAAGAACTGAGGGCTTCCCCTGTCATTGTTTTTAGGTACTTATCATACTTTTCGGGGAAAACGTAAGCTAACTGCATATATGATGAGCGTAGTTGGTACAAGTGTTTCGGCTAATACACATATCAAGTAGTAACTTAATTTCAGCAAAAACATTTATTATTGTATATACATACCTTTATTCTGTTTATTAGCATGGTGTTCCGTATTTTACTCAGTTCACTGATACGCGGCATACCGAGAGGCACATACTGTCTTACACAACAACCAATCCAACTCGCAAAATACCCGGCATACTCACCATGTGGTAGCCCCATATCTTTATCCCATTGCAAAGGATTAGGTATCTTTGAATTTAATGCTTCTAGGGAAACCCTGTGGCGCATTCGACCCGCAGTGTGTTGCAAATTATTCTCATCACCTGAGTCATCGCCTGACGCATTTCCATCGTTTCTTTTCCGCTTTTGGACAATATCTAAAGCAGAAATTAATAAACAAATAATAACAATGCATACTTATAAAAAACAAACAAATCTACCGAGAGGAGGGTTTATTACTTCTTTAAAGAGGAGAATCCGGATTGATCTGGTGGCGGTAATGGCGATGATGACGATGACTGCGACGGCGATGGGGTAGGCTGGTGGTTGAGAGGAAGCTCAATGTTTGAGAATATTATGTGGGGGAGGGGAATCTCAGAGTATATATGCGTGAATAATACAGCACTTGCAAGACCTTGTTTATTGGAAAGTAATAAACACGGTATAAGAAAAAACGTTATATTTTGTTTCCAAACAGACTACGGTTTTGTTTGAAACCGTAATTGATTCGTACTATCTACAATGGGTTAGAAATAACCGTTGTCTGTAATATTTTCATGTTGTTTGATTTTTCCGCCAAGAAATAAAGCATCATTTTTATATACATAACAACGGCCTGAACCGTTATAACTGTATACGTCCTTAACAACGGTTTGGGTATAACCGGTTTATTTTATATTTCATTGTGTTTGATTTTACCGCCAAGAAATAAAGCATCATTTCGTATATGCCAGCTAATTACAATACGTTTCATAGAAAATCTTGCTTATTTCCATTAATTTAAAGGATTACAAGTTGACACATAAAGAGTAGAAACAACCACCATACATAATAAACTTGGTAAATAACAATTAGAAGATGAAATTTGACAATTAACTTAAGCCATGCCTCATTATTTTTGAGTTCTACGATATCCATGGTTAACTTCTTGCATTCTTCTTTTACCTTCAATACTTCACTGTCATTTCCCCGCTTTGATTCTTCAAATTGATATAGTATACTTCTCACTTGAGTAATCTCGATATCCATGCTCTTTTTCTCATTCACTAACCTGTTTATAACCTTCCTCTGCCACACAGTCATTGGTTCATCAACCCACTTGAAGTAATTGCATCCACGCATTTTAGTCTCGGGATTATAGAATTTGCAAGTAAGAAACTTTCTTCCCGGATTTTGCAAACTCCAAGAAGTCCGCAATGCCGCCGAAACTGAGCAATTACATGTCCCTGTTGAAATAGAGGAAGAAGAAGAGCTACCACTTGACATAATTTGAGTAAAGAGAGAGAGAGAGAGAGAGAGAGATAGAGAGAGAGAGAGAGAGAGAGAGAGAAAGAGAAAGAGAGAGAAAGAAAGAAATGAAGAATTAAAAAAAGAAAGAAGGTTATTTAAAATAATGTTATTCAGGAATTCCATTATTTAACACAATTCTTATAAGAACCGTTGTAATTATCTTATTAATATCTTCCAATTTCCATATATTTTTAGAGGTGTTTGTGATCTAACACGGTTTTTATGCACTACCGTAGTCATTATATTATATGTTATTGTTTCATTCATCCATGTCATTACAAGTTATTTAAAATCTATGTTAATAAGCATTTGCATGTAATAAAGAGTAGAACAATATATTAAAACGAGCATATTATACAATGGCGTAAAAAAAAACAGTACAACAAGGGGAAAAAAACGAAACACAATAAAAAATAAAAAAACCATAAAAACAAACAGCTAACTAATTAGTAAATTAATCAAACACCCTAACAGGAGTTTGACTACGAGGTGGGTACAAAGGATAAACATGATTATAAATCAAGCGTACTACATCGGCATCAAGACGAGGATCAAAATGAGGCACTTCTTCGTCTTCCCATGATTTTGGTACATTAATAAAATTGTACGGAATGAACCTTCTCATCAGATGAGCGTCCTCAGCGGTGGCAACTCATAAGTGAGGCCCAGCATGAACATAACGATCCTTAGGGTCGTCACTATAATAGTTACTTTTGCCCCTTTGATGGTCACGTGATGCATACCTTGCAGCGAGTTGTTTTGCTTGGCGAAAATCATCAAGACCATCCCCTCGAAACACGATCAGAGCATATCTAAGAAACCCACTGTAATACGATGGATTTTCTTTGGTGACTACTCGACCGAGTAGAGCCTACTCGGCCGAGTAGTGCTGTTGTTGTGGGTTGTTTTGGTTCTGCCGATGAATACTCGGCCGAGTATAGTGAATACTCGACCGAGTAGAGGATACTCGGCCGAGTATAACTTTACTCGGCCGAGTATTCGGTCTGGCGAGTGTTATTTTGACGGTTTGATTAGGGAGTGTTTAAGATTATTTTTATATCCCGCGTCAGTTTCTAAACATCATTTCAAACTTCATCATTTCTACGTTAACCCTAATTTCTCCCTAATCACTTCCTAATCATCCCATAGCATTGTTGTGTGTGTAATCTTCGGAGTTCTTGCGTATAATTCCTCATTCTACTGTTGGTAAGTTCTATCTCTATGTTATTCGTATTCGTTGGGGTTACTGTGTACATTTACGGAATTGGGAATATGGGGGTTATACAATGTGTAATTGTGTTATGTGATTATGGTATAGGATAAGACTTCCTAAAGGAGCCTTTATGATTGTTCGAGTTCATTCCATTGTTGATTGCTAAGGTAGGGTTTCCCTACTCAGTTTACTGTTCTTTGTTAAGACATGTTTGTTGTGTGATTATTGTTATCTGTTGATCATCGGAGTATGGAGATTGTCGTGACGATGTTGGTGTGAGGGTGTTGTGACGGCTGTGATGTTGTGTGATTGTGATTGTGGTGGAGTCACTTGCGGGAGTGGCTTCACACCCTAGTTCGCCCTCCGTGGAACCCGCCACGGGAGGGGATGTGCACATTAAGCGACAGGGATTGTTTGTCGCTCGTTGAGGAGCTGGACTAGGTGGGATCGGCTGCGGTCACCGGCACCGGCGCGAGGATTACCCGTTGCGATGGGTAATCTGGCGGGCTACACACTTCGGTGTGTAGTCGATTCTGATGTGAAGAACGGAAGATTGGGATTGGACGATGATCAGTTGATTGCTTCGTTTGTTGTCTTATATTGATTGAGTAATACTGACCCCGTTGTTGTTTGTGGAATCTGCGGTGATCCATTCGGTGATGGTGAGCAGGCTTGACAGGTATTGCTAGTGTGAGCTTGGCGACAGTCATGGGAGTGTTGTCATCACCAGTCATAGCATCACCGTCTGAGTCTTAGTTTGATTTCTTTTATCGTCAGACTTTGAAGTTGTATTTTGTTGAATCAGTATTTGGATTTGGATGTTGTAAACTTTATACTTTACAGTACTTTAATAAATGTGCTCAGTTCAGACGCTTTTGATATGTACTAACCTCGGGCAACCGGGTAACACACTTTCATGGTAAGGTGGTCCTGGTAAGGCACCTTGGTATGAGGGGTGTTACAAAGTGGTATCAGAGCCGAAGATTCCGGCACCTAAACAAATCAATCCAATAAACCTAAGGAGTCTAAATAAAATGAACCCGGGGAGAGTTGTTTGGAGCTACCGCAAAGACTCGGGAGACGTCCCGCAGTCGCAAATAGGCCCTCATTAACTCGAGCCGGTAACATGGGGAAGTGTGATGAGGGTTAGGTTTTGTATGTACATGTATGTGAAGATGCATGTTGGTAATAGTTGATAATTGAAAGGGAATGTGTTGAAATTTGTAAGTGTGGTGATTGGAGAAATGGTGGAGGTGACGGGTATCTGAAGGTTTGTTATGTTGGAATTAGAATATGCATGAATTGTATGTTAGTATGTGTATAACGTGGCATTTAAGTTCTTGATGTTATGTGTTTGCTGCGGGAATAGTGAGCATGATAGAGAACTTTATACTGTGTACTCGTTTATTGTGTAACTCAGTCGAGCAGGGCAGGTACTCGACCGAGTAGGGAGCACTCGGCCGAATAACCAAGCACTCGACCGAGTATTATTTGGCAGTGAGTAACAGCGGCTACTGTATGCGATAACTCGACCGAGTAAGTACACTGGACCGAGTAGTGACTACTTGGCCGAGTGTTGTTTTACTCGACCGAGTGGTGTTTCTGAGTTTTTGACGTTTGCTGCTGGAGTCGAATACTCGACCGAGTATCTAAGATACTCGACCGAGTAGTCGTTACTCGACCGAGTATGGTTGTATACTCGGCCGAGTGTTCCTTTGGCGGAAGGTTGTTACATTTTGAGCCGTAGGCTTTTGTGTTTACGTTTCCTTGTTTCTTGTCAGCTCAAAATGCCGCCCAAAAGAACTCCCGCACAAATCCAAGTTTTTGAGATGACTCTTGATGAGGTTGCTCGCATGATTGAGCAACAAGAGGCTCTCCTTGAAGCTCTCAAAAATGTGGGAAAGGGGAATGAGAACTCGATGGATGCTACTCAGCTCAGCACCATCATTGCTCGTTTCAACCCTCCGACATATGATAAGGTAGGTGAACCAAAGCTACTCGAGAAGTGGCACCGTGAGATCGAAGCTCTCATGGAAATGGTTAAGTGCCCCGAAGACATGATCGTCGAGCAGGTAGTGTACTACCTAAGAGGTGAAGCTGCAGTTTGGTGGCAAAACGTCAAGGAAGATGCTAGAGCTTTTTATCAGGCTGAAGGAGCTATTCCTTGGTCTGGGTTGAAGAGTGCTATGAGGGATCAGTTTGTGCCGGAGCATATCCGACACAAGATGAGATCCGACTTTGATTCCTTCACCATGACTGATGAGATGACAGTCACTGACTACTATCATCGGTTTCTGGAGCTATCTCGTTATGTTGAGGACATGCAGCTAGGACAGAGAGGTTTGGCTCTCCGTTTTGAGAGGGGTTTATCTGCTAAGATCGTGAGTAGTATGCCAGCCAGGGTTGCTACTGACCTCAAGGAAGTGTATCTGAGAGCGGGTCAAGCTGAGAGAATGGTAGATCTCTCAAGAGAGATCGATGAGAGGACTGCTGCGGAAAAGAGGAAGGCTGACAGTGGAAGCAATAGTCAGTCGGCCATGCTAAGGCTTTTTCTGGTGGAGCTGGTTTCTCGGGAGGATCTCGTGGCTGGGGAAAGAATGGAGGTTGGAGTGTGAGTGACAACTCTAACCTTACATGCTTAAACTGTGGTGGGATAGGCCACAAGAGACGGGAATGCACGAGCTACAAGCCCGGCACTGGTTCGGGAGCTCGGTCAGGGAATTTTTCTCAGGGGCCGACTTAGAGTTTTGCTAGTAACCGACCGGGAGGTTCATGGGGCAACAGAGGTGGACAGGGCAACCAGGGCGGTTACAACCGCGGTGGTGGTGGATCATATCAGCGCCAGAACAACAGCACCACCCAGGATTCGGCAGCCAAGCCAAGTACCTCCAATGCTTCAGTTCAGGGTGGAGGACAGAAAAACAGTGGGAAGCTTTTCATGATGGACAAGCAGGAAGCACAGGATGATGCTCATGTAGTTACCAGTACCTTTCTTATTCATAACGTACCGTCCTTTGTTTTGTTTGATTTAGGGGCTACACAATATTTTGTGTCTAAGAGTCATGCTGTGTCTATGGGCTTGGGAAGGTTTGAGGTTGTAAAAGATGATGTGTTTATACCTTCAGGGGAGTCTTTGTCGTGTCTCAAGTTGTATAAGGGAGTATCCATGGTAGTTGGAGGGGTAGATTTACCAGTAGACCTGTTAGAGTTTCCTATGGATGGGTTCGACGTGATTGTCGGGATGGATTGGCTGGGTAAGTATGATTCCAGGATAGATTGTCGGCAAAAGAGAGTGTCCTTAAAGGGTCCCAAGGGTGTTAGGGTGTCCTATAGAGGGTTTGTGGTAAAGCCTAAGTGTAGGTTCATAGCTGTGATGACTTTAAAGTCATGTTTGAGGAAGAAGTGTCCCTTGATTCTCTGTCATGTGAGAGACCTGTTGGGAAATGTGTCCTCAACAATAGTGCGATCATATGATTTAAAATCATTATTAAATCTCATTTTAAAGAATACAATTGGGAAGTAATATTGTTACTGTCAACTGGTCAACATATATCGGTAATGATTGGTGACTAGAGTTTGACATTACGTCGTGTGTGACGGTGGTGATCAGTTGACCCCCTAGGTCATACCTAAAGGGCAATACTCTTAATTGATTATTTAATTAATCGTATAATGTTGCGAGTTAATTAAATTACTTGAAAATTGACGGACGATTTTGGAAGTAAAATTTACGTATCAAATTGAAATGTGATTAAATGAGATACGGTCTGAATAATTAAATTGTATAATTACTCGGATGAAATAAATTGTTTAATGTAACAATTAAATTTGAATGAATTGTTATAAATACAAACTGTTGTGATTTATAAATTGGTAAAAATTTTGGTACAAGTAATTATGATATTACTAAGTCGATTTTTGTATGTGACGTATTTTTGATAATACGTTGATTTTTAATATGTTAAAAATACAAAACAAATTTATGTCACATATTACATGTGACATATTGACAATTGACAAAAATAATATGGAATCCATATTATCAAATGGACCGAAAATTACAAGAAGAGGATTAAGCTAATTAATTGTTTAATTAGTAGCTAAACATAATGATTGTTTTGCTTCAGTAGCCTTACATGCCTATGGTGCATTGTGAAGACAAATGAGCCCATGCATTGGCTCCTTTCCACCTCCTCTTGGACGAATTTTTAGAGAAGAAAAACCACTTGGTTTTTCTTCTTATTTTTGATATACACTATAATGTCATGTGTGCATTATTCATTCTAATCTATCATCCAAAAATAGAGATTTCTAGTGAGATAAAAAGCTCTCTTCTCCTCCCTCATTCAAACCGAAATATTCAAGTGTTAATAATATTTTGGTTCAATTTTCTTCTAGATTTATATTATACTAGTTCCTATAATATCAATCTAAATTAAGAGAAAGCCTTGGGTATAAAGCTTAGGGAGAGATCTTATACTTAGATCTTGTTCATCCATAAAGGAAAGCTCAAGAACAAAATAAAAGGAGATTTCTTTTGTGCCCTATAAAACCGAAACATCAATGTAAGGATATGATTTCTTCTCTATTTGTTTTTAATGTTTGCATGCATAAAATCCACATTTAATTTTATGACAAATTAATTAGACATATATGAGTATGTTAGTATGTATATAGATCTACATTTCCTTCAATCGGTATCATGAGCCACGGTTGTTTGCATGCAAATTGGTTAAAAGTTTTTCCGAGTTATAAGAATAACAAATAAAACTTGTAAAATTTGTGTTATTATGATATATCACGAAATCATTACATGCATGTTAATATTTCTGGTCCTAAAGTGTTTTAGGATATTTTGGTTATTTTTCGGATTTTTATTGTTCATAATTTACAATAATGGCATTTAAATGTGATTTTATGAGTAAAAATGTCATTTTTGGTCTAAAAATAGCTATACTTCGAATTTTTCATTGATTTTTGGATATGTTGTGACACATAATATTTTGAGATAACCTGTAAATTTTCATAATTTTTGGACTTGTTATGCTCGAAAAATGGATTTTTCATTTTTAATTCGGATTTAAAGTGAAAAATAGGTTAATATGAGTTAAGTTTCGAATCTGGTCATAGAAATTTTATATGTTGTCACATGCAATTTTACAAGATGTGTGTAAAATAATTGGCCATAAAGAAGTCCTTATGCATGATTTATGGATTTTTGAAGAAAAATAGCATAAATAGTGACATTATTAGTTAAAAATTAATAAAACATAATCTATGACTTAGGAAAAACGTCTAATGTTGCTTTTTATTATCTTTTTCAGATCTAAAATTGAAAAGTTAATGGATATAATTTTTCTTCATGATTTATGATTATTTTAGTTAAAATCGATAAACCGCAACATTGTTTTTCCGGAAAAATTTCGAAATTTTTAACCTAAGATTTTGAACATTATGAGTGTCATGGTATTTTTCCAGAATGTTCATGAGTTTGAATTTCAAATTTTGAATTTATTTGAAATTTTGTGATTTATTTGAAGTTTAATAGCTTATTTTTGTAATTTTGGTCCATTTATGAACAATTTTATAAAATATGGGTTAATTATGGTCAACTTATTAGTGAAGACTATATTTTGAGTCCTAAGAGGTTAGGGTAATTAACTTATGCATAAATATGAGTTTATGCATTTTTGTGATTATAAAATGTTGAAATCACGCAAATCCGTAAAAACCGAGTAATATACGATATTGGCTATTTAAAAGGCGATTTAGCATAAAATTGAGCATGTTCATACATATTATAATGCTGCATTTTCTTTATGATTGTCATAATTTTAATTTATGTAATTTTGAATTATGTAATTTTACTTAGTATGGCCTTAGATTTTAATTGGTATTTCCCGAAATGTAGGGGAATATCGATTCGGTTGTAATTTTATTGTGATCTCGTATCACCGTTTTGTAATTTAATAGATTTATTTTATTTTAGTTACAAATGTATAATAGGAATTATGTAATTTATTATGTAATTTTATTCATTCCGGAGTTCCTAAAGACGGATTTCTTCAAGAATGGCGATACATAAAGACGGTGTTACCTCGAGATGCGTGCCTCAACCGAAGTTCAAGGGACCAATGGAGTTGGTTTCCGAATTTGTAATAGTTAAAGAGTTTTTCTATTTTAGGAAAGGCCATACTAGGATTTATTTATTTTTATGCTTGCATTTTATTTTATGTCACATGCATTGCTAAATCGCCATAACTAAACATGCATTGTCCTTTTTATCGAGTTTATCGACCGTGTCAATTAGAATTATCGTAGTTCACCGCTTTAGTTCACTTAAAACGTGATAGATAATAAATTGACATGACCTCTCGCTAAAACAATTAATTGAGACATAGCCTTACCAAATAGTAGAAACCATGAAAACCTATTTCGTGAGGGAGTGCACTCGGCCCTACCGGGGTACAAACCTTGTTACGTAGGGGAAGTGGGTGATAAATGTCAATCCACCGAGTTCATGTTGATGAGGGTTTCATCGGCCATACCGTGCCGAAGTTGATGTGGATTTGGATCATGGACACATTTATTCGAAATTTGGATTGAGCTCAACGGAAGTATTCGCGACCGTAGTTGCATGTGTTCCGGGCTATAGATAATTATTAAAGTAATTTTATCGACCAAGAGTTCTAAAAGTAGAATCGATTAAAGCGTTAATCCACCGAGTTATATTGATAAGGGTTTCATCGGCCATACCGTGCCTAAGTCGATATGAATTTGGGTCTTGGAATCATTTATCATAGTTGGGTAGAGGTCACTATGTAAATGCTATACTTGTTTACAAGTATTAATAAAACGATAAATGTTAAGTTTTCACTATTCCGTTGTTATTATTGTTCTATTTCTTTACCACAATTCATATACGATATCATTTCGTTTTTGATTCAAATCTCCATTAAAATATCGTAACTAAAGACAAATATGAGTTTGCTTCTAAAACCTCAAATGAACCATTGCTAAGGATCTCTTGTAAAGAGTATAGATTAAGGTTATTCATTATCAAACAGGTTTTTGATTCTTGACTAACACATCTACTTGCAATGGATTGTTTTTTTTTTTTTTTTTTTTTTATGTACTTAAATGAATTAAGTACATTGAAGCGATAAATTGTTTTGGTAATTAGTTTTGTCAAGAATTCGTAATTGACCAAAACAACGCAACCACTTCAATGAAAGTTTTAAGACTAAAACGAACAAATGAAGAGTAATCTTCATGAATTCAATTTTGCTTCTCAAAGCAAAGACTCATTGAAATAAGTGGGAGCATTCTCTTAAACCGTTAAGATGAGGACGAGGTTCAAGAAGTAAAGATAATAATGGAATTGATACAAGGTAATGTTGAAAGTAAAGTCATTGAGGAATGACGATACTAAACCTATCAATCCCGACCAATAAAGTTTCCATTGTCTTAAATGTTGGACACAAGAAAGGAAACTACCCCAAATTATTGAAGAATCAACAAGTTAGTTGTGGGACATCTAATGGGACCTTCTTCTTTAAATGTTTATTTGATTAAACATAAATTTTGCTAGTACCACTTCGTCAATATTAGAAACCAGTGGAGGTTTTCATCATTGTACTTGATACATAGGATGATTAGAATATGACGACTAGCAACAATAATGTCGAGAGATAGAGTAATTGTGTACTCAATCTAGTTTTTGGATTTAAAGTTGTACTTAATTGTGACTATTAAGTGCATAAACTCTAAATAAGAATATAAACTTGTTAAGATACAAAAAGGGTTTTCACTTTTGTGACCTTATACACCACGATTTGATGTATGGCTAGCCCATTATCAAGGTGATTATATTCTAAAACAAACTAGAATGATATATCATGTAGATGATGTAAGATTCAAATTGGTAACCCAAGATTAAACCTTAAATTTTGGAATGATGAACGCAAAGAGTTATCAAGTACTCTTGAAACCATTAGATCGTTAATGGTATATGCGTATCTTGTATTCAAAGCAAGATGTCTCATGCCTTTTGGTTGAAAAGGACATCGAGGTTGTAAATCATTGATCCAAAATAGGTTGATCATTTTCTTTTACCAACGATTTAAGTTGACACTAGTGTGTTCACTTAATAAGGTAAATAGAGAAATCTTTGAAGAAGTTCAAAAGTTCAAGGAATCACGATTTAGTCGTGATGGGATTATCAAAGTGAAGACGTTGATATAAGCCAAAGGAAATGTGATATAGTATCACAAGTTAATCTCTCTTAGCACGCATCATGGAATAATGTGTGATTGGATACGAATTCAAACGCTATTCAATATGGTTTGAACTTCGATCAAGTTACTTTGAGTCACTTGAATCCTTTTTGGGATTTTATCATTTTTGTCTAAATTATTTTTCCACTAAATCAAAACATATGAGATATGAAATGGTAAGGGTACCATGCTTGTAAGTTATCACAAGAAACAAATGCTCATTTTTTCCCTTTCAATTATCACGAGTACGACGGGTTTGCGGCTCATGATGAAGTCAGTCTTTCTAAAATACAAGTTTATTTTTAGAAGACAGTGGGAGAAATTATTCAAAGAGCCACAAAGAATGTTATGTAGCAAGAAACTGGTCTTTCTTGGCTACATGAGACGTTTTGTGTAAGACGTTGTTTCTTCAAAACCTAGGAGGTTAAAATTCGTCACTTGTTAAAAATGATGAATTCATGCTACTTTGAAGAAAGTAAAGAGCTTATAACTTACAAAAGAAATTGTTTGATTCAAGTTGATTGCTTCTAGAAAGTAATGAACATATGACTTACATAAGAATGTTTAAGTCACAACTCAATACAAGGCTTAGAGCCATGAATATCCGAAACAAAAGGGCTTGATTAGTGACAAAGGGTTTTTGCACTAATAAAGAGAAATTTCAAGGTTTGATTGGTTGCAAAGGGTTTTGCACCAGTTGAAATGCTTAAGTCTATTTGGATCTTCTTAGGGATTGTGTTTCATTATTATGAAATACGTAGCAAGTGAATCTAAAACCCGCTTCTTCAAAAGAAGGAATGTATTCAATACATGTCTTGAGTTTTGTAGATTCTTGCAATCCTAAGATTGTGTGAAACTTAAGAGAGAATCTTAAGTAGGACATCAATGAGTTGGAATCAATGATTTGATCATGTTATAAAACGTTTCTCGATAAGTCGAGAAGTTGTGTTTATACATGGATTTTAGTGGGAGTTACGGAAGTTTTAATTAGTCCGATATGTGGATGACATATTGATCATTGAGAATGATTTAAGACTTTTGGAGTATTATAATACATCTTGAATATCCGGATTTATGAAGATAAATCCACATGATATTAGCGTCAATAAGAAGTCTTATGTTGATAAGATTCATGACTAGTTCAATTAAATTGAACATATTTGATTGATTCCATTTGCTTCCGCTGCCGGATCAATTAAATGAATAATGATGTATAACACTTCATATACTTTGAGTATGATGAATTATTTTAAAATCGATTTAACTAATCTTTACCTAGTATGTAAAGTTTACCCTTAAGTGCTTGCAGAAGCATTAAGGAAGTAAAGCAAAGTGTTTATGATGCAATTTTGTGTAAGGGTGTTACACAAGTGACAATTGACAATTGAGATTGCGCATGGTTTCCGACAAAACCATAATCAAAACACATTAAGATGGTTAAGATACCATTGCGGCTATGTTAATTAAGAAGTAGATTTTCTAGAATCGTTCTAGGCAATAAAGAACAATGAGAGATATTTATAACGGAAATTGAGTACACTTGCAATCATGAGATGTGCAAGAGGATGAGCCCCGCACACTGTGAAAACAGTGGGAGCTATTCTTAGGCTAGAGGACCTATGTCTTGATTGGATCTCGACACGTACTCAGTAAGTTTTGTGATGGAAATGTATACATTACAAAGGAAAACGAGTATGTAGTAAGGTTGAGTAAGGTACAAGAAATTGATAAAACCTATTAACGAAAGCCTTCTCAAAGGCTAAACATGATGAGTCATGTCATTTCAATTGAATTGAAATTAACAACTACATGCAAGATCAAATTAGATTATAGAATATGTAATAGTAATCAGGCATTGACTATTCATATGTGATAATCGCATTTGTCGTTCGAGTTTTTCTTTAAAAACTCCTTTTATACTTTGTTACATCCAAACGGGTTGTAGTGACAATTGAACCCCGTTAAAGTGAACACGGATTAACATTGTATTCGCCCATAGTCACTTGTATGAGGTGACGTCTCAAAGTGACTAGAGTGTGATGCGATTGATGGCAAGTTCAAATGCCATAGCGTCATGTGAGATGACTAGTCGATCACATAGGCAGATTATTAGGAACTTTTTGTCGGGCCTAATGACCGCTTATAGAGTTATGGCAAATTTATATAGCCTGGTCGTGGCGAGAGCTGCTATAGTATTCTAATGAGTCGATTCTTTTGACTAAAGACTATTCACCTAAGATGGCACAGTTTGATTAACTTTGATTTGTGTTACTACGACCTTCGTAAATGGGGTCAAATGGGCATATTTTGGGTTATGATGGCTGTGGCTAGTCGAAGGGAATGAGTGCGATAGGAATTGTCCATCCCCTTGTCGGGGTTATAACAATATCTCGGGGCCACTCGAGGAGTAATGAATCAAATGCGTGGCCACGCTCGGAAGGTATCCAGAGTGGATAAATCCGGTCAATCAGTTATTCTCCAGATCGAGGAAACCACTCTCGATATGATCACTTGCAAGTACGACCCGAAAGACACCTTGCATTGAGTGGGAGATAGTAATAGGACAAGAGAATTGGTGACGCACACTTGTCGAGGACAAGTGGGAGATTGTTGGGAAATGTGTCCTCAACAATAGTGCGATCATATGATTTAAAATCATTATTAAATCTCATTTTAAAGAATACAATTGGGAAGTAATATTGTTACTGTCAACTGGTCAACATATATCGGTAATGATTGGCTGACTAGAGTTTGACATTACTGTCGTGTGACGGTGGTGATCAGTTGACCCCCTAGGTCATACCTAAAGGGCAATACTCTTAATTGATTATTTAATTAATCGTATAATGTTGCGAGTTAATTAAATTACTTGAAAATTGACGGACGATTTTGGAAGTAAAATTTACGTATCAAATTGAAATGTGATTAAATGAGATACGGTCTGAATAATTAAATTGTATAATTACTCGGATGAAATAAATTGTTTAATGTAACAATTAAATTTGATGAATTGTTATAAATACAAACTGTTGTGATTTATAATTTGGTAAAAATTTTGGTACAAGTAATTATGATATTACTAAGTCGATTTTTGTATGTGACGTATTTTTGATAATACGTTGATTTTTAATATGTTAAAAATACATAACAAATTTATGTCACATATGACATGTGACATATTGACAATTGACAAAAATAATATGGAATCCATATTATCAAATGGACCGAAAATTACAAGAAGAGGATTAAGCTAATTAATTGTTTAATTAGTAGCTAAACATAATGATTGTTTTGCTTTAGTAGCCTTACATGCCTATGGTGCATTGTGAAGACAAATGAGCCCATGCATTGGCTCCTTTCCACCTCCTCTTGGCCGAATTTTTAGAGAAGAAAAACCACTTGGTTTTTCTTCTTATTTTTGATATACACTATAATGTCATGTGTGCATTATTCATTCTAATCTATCATCCAAAAATAGAGATTTCTAGTGAGATAAAAAGCTCTCTTCTCCTCCCTCATTCAAACCGAAATATTCAAGTGTTAATAATATTTTGGTTCAATTTTCTTCTAGATTTATATTATACTAGTTCCTATAATATCAATCTAAATTAAGAGAAAGCCTTGGGTATAAAGCTTAGGGAGAGATCTTATACTTAGATCTTGTTCATCCATAAAGGAAAGCTCAAGAACAAAAGAAAAGGAGATTTCTTTTGTGCCCTATAAAACCGAAACATCAATGTAAGGATATGATTTCTTCTCTATTTGTTTTTAATGTTTGCATGCATAAAATCCACATTTAATTTTATGACAAATTAATTAGACATATATGAGTATGTTAGTATGTATATAGATCTACATTTCCTTCAAGACCAACGAGTAGAGCTGCCGACAGCTTCTGAGATATCTGTGGTGAGAGAGTTCGAAGATGTTTTTCCTGAGGAGATACCGAGTTTGCCTCCCAAGAGGGATGTTGATTTCAGCGTGGAGCTTAAGCCGGGAACGGGTCCTATATCTAAAGCACCTTACCGTATGGCACCTAAAGAGTTGGCAGAGTTGAAAAAGCAGATACATGAGTTGCTAGACAAGGGTTACATCAGGCCTAGTGTGTCACCGTGGGGAGCTCCAGTTCTTTTTGTAAAGAAGAAAGATGGGAGTATGAGACTGTGCATTGATTATAGAGAGCTCAATCGTGTCACAGTGAAGAACAAGTATCCGTTGCCTAGGATTGATGATTTGTTTGATCAGCTAAGTGGAGCAGGTGTGTTTTCCAAGATTGATCTGAGGTTTGGATATCCCCAGCTGAGGATAGCAGATGAGGATATTCCTAAGACAGCATTCCGATCTCGATATGGTCATTACGAGTACGTGGTGATGCCTTTTGGGTTGACCAATGCACCAGCAGCTTTTATGGATTTGATGAATCGGATCTTTACACCGTTCTTGGATAGGTTTGTGGTTGTTTTCATCGACGATATCTTAGTCTATTCTAAGACTAAGGAAGAGCATGAGGAGCACTTGAGGATAGTCTTGCAGACCTTGAGAGAGAATCTGCTTTATGCAAAGCTATCTAAGTGCGAGTTCTGGTTAGAGGAGGTGGATTTTCTAGGCCATGTGATATCTAAGAAGGGAGTATCTGTGGATCCTAGTAAGATTGAGGCCGTAACCAAGTGGGAATCGCCGAATAATGTTGCTGAGATTCAGAGTTTCTTAGGCCTTGCTGGCTACTACAGGAGATTCGTGAAAGATTTCTCTACCATAGGGCGGCCTATGACATCTTTGATGAGGAAGAGTCAGGTTTGTTTGGGATGAGAGTTGTGAGACGGCGTTTCAGACCTTAAAGGAACGCTTGACCACAACCCCTATCCTAGCCTTGCCAGAGGGATGTGAGAACTTTGAGGTATATACCGATGCTTCAAAAAATGGTCTTGGTTGTGTCTTGATGCAGGAAGGGAAAGTCATAGCTTATGCTTCGAGGCAGCTGAAGCAATATGAGGAGAACTACCCTACTCATGACCTAGAGCTGGGTGCAGTTGTTTTCGCTCTTAAGATTTGGAGGCACTACCTTTATGGTGCAACTTTTAATGTGTTCTCTGATCATAAGAGTTTAAAATATATCTACACTCAGAAGGAGCTTAACATGCGACAAAGACGGTGGATGGAGCTGATCGAAGATTATGATATGGAGATCATCTATCACGAGGGTAAGGCTAATGTTGTTGCAGATGCACTGAGTAGGAAGAGCGTTCATTCGCTATGTACAGCTATGTCCTTGCTGAAGTTGAGGGATGAGATGTCTAGGATGGGGATCTTTATTATACGAAAGGGGGATACCATCGGGGATTTGACGATCGAGCCAGAGTTGTATGAGAACATCAAGAGTAAGCAAGAGCGTGATCCTAAGATTCAGGAGTGGAAGTCAAGGGTAGAAAGTGGAACGGTTTCCAGGTTTTCTATCCATACAGATGGGAGTGTTCGTTTTGATGGGAGATGGTGTGTTCCTGAGGATGTAGAGTTGCGGAGAGTGATCTTGGCGGAGGCTCATTGCACTCCTTATTCAGTTCACCCGGTTGGGACAAGCTTTACAAAGACCTTAAGAAGACTTTTTGGTGGCCAAACATGAAGAGAGATGTAGCTGAGTTTGTAGCCAGATGTTTGACCTGTCAAAGGGTCAAGGGTGAACAAAGGAGACCACAAGGTAAGATACAGTCTTTGGAAGTACCCGAGTGGAAGTGGGAGTCGATCTCCATGGACTACATTGTGGGGTTGCCTAGGTCACATCAAGGTAACAACATGATTTGGGTGATTGTTGATCGGTTAACCAAGTCAGCCCATTTCGTTCCCATGAAAGATACTTGGTCTAAGATGCAGCTGGCATTGGGTTACAGGAGGCATGTGTTTCGGTTACATGGTATACCTAAAGATATCGTTTCTGATCGTGATGCGAGGTTCATATCCAAGTTTTGGCAAGAACTGCAAGAGTTGATGGGTACAACTTTGAAGATGAGTACAGCCTTTCATCCGGCAACCGATGGTCAGACAGAACGGACCATCAAGACCTTAGAGGACATGTTGAGGGCATGTGTTATGGAGTTTGGGGGCAGTTGGGAAGACAGGCTTGATCTTATCGAGTTTTCATACAATAACAGTTATCATACGAGCATCGGGATGGCACCTTTTGAAGCTTTGTATGGCCCGAAGTGCCGAAGTCCAGTTTGTTGGGATGATAGTTCTGAGACAGTGGTTTTAGGGCCACAGCTGGTACAAGATATGGTGGAGCAAGTCCAGCTAATTCGGCAAAAGATGAGAGCAGCTCAAGATCGTCAGAAGAGCTATGCCGATTTACACCGTAGGGACATTGAGTTTGCGGTAGGTGACAAGGTCCTTTTGAAAGTGTCACCTATGCGAGGTGTTATGAGGTTTGGGAAAAAGGGTAAGCTAAGCCAAAAGTTTATAGGTCCTTATGAGATTTTGGACCGTGTTGGCGAGGTAGCTTACAGGTTAGCGTTACCACCAGCTTTGGATAGGGTACACAATGTTTTTCATGTATCTCAACTTCAGAAGTATGTGAGCGATCCGTCGCATATGCTTGATATGGAGAACATCGAGCTTGATGAATCCTTGTCCTACGCCGAGATTCCTAAGGAGATTCTTGATCGCAAGGTACGTAAGACCCGGAATGGTGAGACAGTCTTACTCAAAGTCCTTTGGTCTAATCATAATGTAGAGGAAGCCACATGGGAACTCGAGGAAGCTATGCGAGAACGTTTTCCTAACCTTTTTTATCAGGTATGTTTGGTTACGGGGACGTAACCTATGTCTTTTTAGGGGGGTAGGAGATGGTCGCGGTCGTGTTTTGTCTTGTTTTGTTTTTTTGTTTTGAGTCGGGGTAGTGAATTTTGTGGTGACTTGTGTAGTTCTTTGGTCGTGTTTTATCTTGTTTTGTTGTTTTGTTTTGAGTCGGGGTAGTGAATTTTGTGGTGACTTGTGTAGTTCTTTGGTGTTGTTACATGTGGTTAGTATAGTCTTGTTGCGTTGTGTTGTACCTTGTTTTAGAGTGGAGTGTGAACTTCGGGACGAAGTTCTTTTTAAGGGGGGAACACTGTAATACTACGGATTTTCTTTGGTGACTACTCGACCGAGTAGAGCCTACTCGGCCGGGTAGTGCTGTTGTTGTGGGTTGTTTTGGTTCTGCCGATGAATACTCGGCCGAGTATAGTGAATACTCGACCGAGTAGAGGATACTCGGCCGAGTATAACTTTACTCGACCGAGTATTCGGTCTGGCGAGTGTTATTTTGACGGTTTGATTAGGGAGTGTTTAAGATTATTTTTATATCCCGCGTCAGTTTCTAAACATCATTTCAAACTTCATCATTTCTACGTTAACCCTAATTTCTCCCTAATCACTTTCTAATCATCCCATAACATTGTTGTGTGTGTAATCTTCGGGTTCTTGCGTATAATTCCTCATTCTACTGTTGGTAAGTTCAATCTCTATGTTATTCGTATTCGTTGGGGTTACTGTGTACATTTACGGAATTGGGAATATGGGGGTTGTACAATGTGTAATTGTGTTATGTGATTATGGTATAGGAGAAGACTTCGTAGAGGAGCCTTTCTGATTGTTCGAGTTCATTCCACTGTTGATTGCTAAGGTAGGGTTTCCCTACTCAGTTTACTGTTCCTTGTTAAGACATGTTTGTTGTGTGATTATTGTTATCTGTTTATCATCGGAGTATGGAGATTGTCGTGACGATGTTGGTGTGAGGGTGTTGTGACGGCTGTGATGTTGTGTGATTGTGATTGTGGTTGAGTCACTTGCGGGAGTGGCTTCACACCCTAGTTCGTCCTCCGTGGAACCCGCCACGGGAGGGGATGTGCACATTAAGGGACATGGATTGTTTGTCGCTCGTTGAGGAGCTGGACTAGGTGGGATCGGCTGCGGTCACGCACTGGCGGCAAGGACTACCTTTTGCGATGGGTAATCTGGCAGGGCTACACACTTCGGTGTGTAGTCGGTTACAGTGTGAGAACGGAAGATTGGGATTGGACGATGATCAGTTGATTGCTTCGTTTGTATTCTTATATTGATTGACTAATACTGACCCCGTTGTTGTTTGTGGAATCTGCGGTGATCCATTCGGGGATGGTGAGTAGGCTTGACAGGTATTGCTAGTGTGAGCT
Source organism: Silene latifolia (assembly GCF_048544455.1). Taxonomy (NCBI): domain Eukaryota; kingdom Viridiplantae; phylum Streptophyta; class Magnoliopsida; order Caryophyllales; family Caryophyllaceae; genus Silene; species Silene latifolia. Next base: position 76,045,086 of record NC_133534.1, read on the forward strand.
TGGGGACAGTCATGGGAGTGTTGTCATCACCAGTCATAGCATCACCGTCTGAGTCTTAGTTTGATTTCTTTTATCGTCGGACTTTGAAGTTGTATTTTGTTGAATCAGTATTTGGATTTGGATGTTGTAAACTTTATACTTTACAGTACTTTAATAAATGTGCTCAGTTCAGACGCTTTTGATATGTACTAACCTCGGGCAACCGAGACAGTAACACACTTTCATGGTAAGGTGGTCCTGGTAAGGCACCTTGGTATGAGGGGGTGTTACACCCACGACCAGAAATCCAAGCCGGGTAGATTGCCCTAACAATTGAAAACCCATTCTCAATGAGGATGTCCCTCAATGGGTTAAGAGACTTAGAAGCTGGATTCCCAGCAGCATCGCGTATGACTAGGAGATTGTGAACTATGCACGTAATCGGGTTAATATAGCGGGTTACCGATTGCTGAGGAGGTACGACTGCGGATGATGATGACGACGTTCTTTTAATTATGATATGTATGTATATGTAGATTATTTAAAAAGCGAAATAGAAAGGTTAGTAATAATAAAGTGATTCTTATTGTTACTGGAAATGTGATGCTATTTATAGTATAATAAAGCTAAAATTAATTGGATTAATTTCATCCATACGTTACATTCAAACATGTATTAATTGTGCATGCATGCATGAGGTGAATAATGGTCAAACAAACAATAATAATAGGGCATGCATTGGTAAAACCACAAACTTTTCAGTTTTGACAGTGGATCTGTATTTACAACGGTTATAAGAAAAACCGTTGTTTATTGGTGTAATATGACAACGGATTTACAATAACCATTGTTTATATATGAAATATGATAACGGCTTAACAAAGGACCGTTATCTTTTTGTGTTATACATACGGTCAAACAATCAATACTTCAACTTTGAATCAGAAAAAGTAAAATTTACAGGGCATGCATTAGTCAAATCACAAACACTAGAATACCACAGATAATTAAACAATTCTTTTTCAAAACGGATTTTGTCCAACCGTTGTTGATATGTGTAATATGATAACGTCTTAACAAAGAACCGTTATCATTTTATGTTATACATATGGTCAAACACGCAATACTGCAACTTTGAATCAGAAAAAGTAAAAATTAGAAGGCATGCATTAGTCTTGTTAAGTAATTGGACCGTTGTGTTTTTACTAATTGGACAACGGTGTTTTGATAATCGTTGTACGCTAATATGTTTAACACGGTAGAGTTGACCTATTCTTATTTAACTTGTACCGTTTCCACTTTCCAATTCTTAACTTGTTAAGTTTCCAATTCTTATCTTATTATTATACCGGTTCCAATTCTTACTATCTTATTATACCGTTTCCAATACAACCCAAACTCATTATAAGTAGAATTATAATTTTCACAATCTTAACATGTACCGTTTGCACTTTCCAATTCTTAACTTGTTAAGTCCTCCATTAATTTTCCACATCGATTATGTCGTCAAGTTCATCAACTTATAGTGGTTCATATTATTCATCCGCTGATGATGATGAAGCATCGTATGAACCTCTTGTAGGACCCCCAAGTAGATTTATGTACGCTAAACCCTTTACGTGCATCATTCACAATCTCCCGTATACAGAGGACGAGCATGGAAAGGCTATACTCTCGTATAGCCTTGACTGGTTAATAGGTTTGATTCGGTTAGCCGAATTGAATTTGGTTCAAACTATCTACCCGGACAATGATGCGCATCATGGCTTCGGGCGGTGCGCCTTCACACTACTAGGAAAACGCGGGATACCGACGGAAATAATCAAGCCGTACTGACGGCTTTTCCATCAGGAACCAGGGGCAGCGTATTTCGTCACTAAAATACCTATCGTGACGAAATTTCCGTCAGTAAACGAAAATACAGACGGATAACTGACGGGAAAACCGTCGTTTGATACTAGCTTGCAACTGACGGAATTTCCGTCAGTATATGAATTTACTGACGGAAATTCCGTCACAGACTGCACGTGGCATTTTTTAGTGCCAATCTGAAAAACCTAAAAAGGGAGATCTGACAGAAATTCCGTCAGTCTTTTCATATACTGACGGAATTTCCGTCGGTATAGGGGGGACACATGGTAGGTTCATGCAAATTTTGGAAATTTTCGAAAAAAAAGGCAGTGACGGAAATTTCGTCGGTATTTTTGCCATTACTGACGGAATTTCCGTCAGTTTTATTAAAAAACAGGCCTGGAAACAACAGCCTGCTGCCCAGCCATGATGCGTTTTTGCATCATTTCAAATACAGCCACGATGCCTATTTGCATCGTTTCAAATACAACCAAAACCTGCAAAACACATAAAATCGTCGACCGCCAAGCGGGAATCCATTTTCACGTCGACCGCTATTGCGGGAATCAAGAGAGACAACAAAAGAGAATTGAACGCAAATGTTTTACATAAAAAGATAGTCAAATTCGTACATTGTCTTACTAATTAAACACGAATCACCATGTTTTTCATACTCCCTACTAGACAACAATACTAACCAAACTAAATGCTCTAACCTAAAGGCTCTAACCTATAGGCTCAATAAAACTACGACCTCCTCCAAACCCGTGTCAATCATCCGCAAAGTCATCCCGACTATGTGGAGTAAATTGTGAACACGTGTTTGGGGGTTGAGATACTTGCATATCAGCCCAAGCGTTTTACATTGCCGCCATTTGTTCAGCTTGTTCAAGAACGGTTTTTTCAAGAGCAATTCGAGCGGCTCGCTCATCATTAATTTGGGTGGAAAGCTGTGAAATGATGCTAGGAGCATAAGGGAATGACCGTCGACTAGCTTTGTTAGTAGGAGGATTATACCTTATTTCGACCCCCTTATCTCCCGTCCCAAATATCCGGTCCTTCTCGTCAAAGCCCTTGACAGCGTTGTAGTACGCCCGGATCTCGTCGGGAGACTGTCCAGGTGGCAATGGTTGACTCATATCCTCATGGTAATCCTGCTGAAAAAAGAGACAAAATCGTCGAAATATATATATATATATATATATATATATATATATATATATATATATATATATATATATATATATGAATGAGATCATGTGAGGATACACTATCTTTTTGAGGATTGAGGATTGCGTTACAATATCAGAGGTTCTTCAATACAATATCACAGGTTGTTCGATAAAATATCACACAAAAAAACACCCGTGCAAAAAAAAATTTTTTTTTTTTTTTTACAAAGGTCTGATTTTTCGTGATATTTTACTGAAGAACTTGTGATATTGTATTCACAAATCCTCAATCCTCAAATATTTAGGAGTTCTCACCGGATCTTGACTCTATATAGGAATATATATATATATATATATATATACCTATCTTAATAAGAAAGATATTATCGTTCTTCCTAAGAAAGATATTACCGTTCTTTGTAATAAAAATAAATATTAAATTGAATACAAAAACTTACGTCAATCTCAGCAGCTCGAGGATTAACCCACTCGCCCTTCTTATTTTTCTTGTCTTCATAAACAACTTGTAGGGAGTGGCCTCTTGACCCTGAAATTAGTATGGAAACAAGTAAAATCAAGTATATATTTTTCAATCATATATATTAACCACTTTTTAAAAGCAATATAAACAATACTTACCAATTCCTTAAAAGCATCGGAGCAACTCTTCCGACCAAGAGTGTGGGTGCCCAATGCTTTCCCATCTTTACCACCCGACTTCCTATTTGCCACGTTGATTTTCGAATGTTTGGCAAAAGTAGGATCTTGTGGCCTAGTCTTAAGGTTCTCCCACCAAGTATCAGGCACCCACTTTGGTTTTTTCTTATTATATTTTAGTACATTAATAAGAGTGGTAATCCGCCTCGTTACCCTCGACTGCCACTCAGGCGTAGGATCATAGCCACGATCGATTGTTCTTACATGAGTCTGTTTAAAAAACAAGTGTGAAATTAGTTATATAAAACTTAAAAAAACTATTATAAACTTACGAAAATTATTATTGAAATACATAATTACCGCAAAGTAATTCCACATCTTCTGACGCTGTGCGTGACTCGCTTCACCCCAGTTAGTGAAGTACTCATCTCCTAGGTTACGGGTGAACGACCAAGTAACATATTTTTTGACCAGCGTGTCATCCCACCTGAAAAACACATATATATTTGAAATTAAAACTGTAAATGTTATATATATATATATATATATATATATATATATATATATATATATATATATATATATAAGCTTTAAAAATAAAAAAATTAACATAAACTTACCAAAAATGATCTGGTCGAGCACGGGCTGATGAGAGAGTCACCTGCATGCCCTCCTGCGCCCGTGTTGGAGGTTCAGGATCGTCCTCATCCTCAATCTCCTCGCCCTCCCGATCATTTTGAGATGCACTACTATTACTCCCAAAAACACGCCGAAAAATATTCGGCATAATCACTGCTTGAAAATAATTGAAATTGTTAGTTCAAAGAAAAAATCGTTAGTTCAAATCAACCATTTCTGCAGGTTATATATAAACAATGGAAACAAACACTAACTATGGAAAACTGGGTATATGTCGTTTTAACTTGATTCACACAAATTAAGATTTGCAACTGTACTACTTTTTATCATTATTGTTTTATTTGGTGTTCATGTGTCCTATGGAAAACTGTGAACTAATTACCACTTGCCAATTCTTTAATGCATTTTATTGGCTGAATTGAGAGGTTTCTTATAACCAAACCTTGGAAATTGAAACACACTATTGATGTTAAGCTAAAACGACATGTATAAAACAAAAAACCAAATAGGCTAGAACGACAAGTAATAAAAAACGGAGGAGTATAATTTTAAACAATGCAAATTTTATTGAATGTTTAAAATTTAAACTTTTTACAAATGTATTAATAATTGTACAATTACAACTAGTCCTCCTCACTATCATTGTCACTACAAATCAAAATAGGTTCATCATCTGAAAAAAGCACTCCTACTTCCTCCTCTGATTCCTCATTTTCGTATCTAATAAGTTCTTCAACTTCATCTTTATCCCCTTCTTCTCCAACGTCTATGTCATATTCCCCTTGACCTCTTTCCACTGCCACTTCGTATACATCTTCATCCTCTATATCTTCCAACAAAATCGGTGAAATTGAGTGATCATTCACAACCACATCTTCTTGAAAGCCACTTTCTTCAATAGGAGCATCTTCTTGAAAGACATAAAACCATTAGCGCATCTAAGAGATATGTTGTTCTCACATTTGAGTGATAACAACCTAGCAGCTGCTTGCAACAAACTCATATCACTTCCTTCATACACCGGCTGTTCGGCTTGCTCTAACATTTTAAAGAACGAAGAAACTTCGGGGTTCGGTGTTTCATAAAGCACTTCTTCATCGTTAAGGTAATCAGGATTAATTCGATCCTCCAAAATTTGGTCAACAGTATCACGCAATGCATTTTCCACGAACTCACGGTAAGGATTCTCACTAGCATTTGTACTAGGTAGTTTCTCACCGTGATATGTCAATACATAGTAATTATCGGCGAAACCATTCGACCAAAGATAAATTTGAACATCTCCTTTCCTTTTAAAACCTAGGGTTTTGCATTTCTTACACGGACACCTCATTTTACCTAAATTCTTGTACTCACTACTGATCGGTCCGTTTCGTATTCACAAATAAATAGATGTGGTCGTTGGTCACGGTCGAATCAAAACACAATTTATAGCTTAACAAGCAACTCTACAATTAGTAAAGAGGCAAGTAAAGGTCGGATCCCAAGGGTCGGGAGTTGAAATGAGATTTCTATTGTAACTAGTGGTGTCTAAGGGGTGTCACATATTGGGTTGATGTAGAAGGTTACTAAACTAGAATAACAATGAAAATAAACAAGCAAGATGAATAAAAAAGGGGTGTAAACAATTGATTAAAGGCACTAGGGTGTCATGGGATCATAGGGGAATCATGGGATATGATCATACAAACATGTTCTCAAATTATAAGCAAGCAATTATTGTTGTGATGGATTGAGTTGGGTTATATCTTACAATCCTAGGAAAGTTTGGGTCCCGGAGCCGAATCGATTAGATTGTACAACACCTACAAGTCGACTTAATCTTCCCTACTCAACAACATGCATGGTCTAATGAGACTCGAGTTGGGTTATGTCTTACAAGCCTCATTGAAAAGATAGGAGATGATAGTAAATGCAAGGATTCATAGGCTTAGCATTTCATCAAATATAACATGTGCATGAGTTGAGATCAAAACAAGCAAGCAAATAAGATATGAAAGCATATTAATTTAAGCATGAATCATTCCCCATGTTGGTTTCCCCTAATCACCCATTAACCCTAGCTAAGAGACTACTCACTCATTATCATGTTGATCATGCTAGCAAGGTTGTCAATCATACCAACAATATGAAACATGATGAATAAATGAAAGTAATTAACAATAATTAAAAAGGGATTAAGAGATTATACCTACTAATGATTCCAATAGTAAAGCAAGAATAATAGAAGTACTTGAATGCTAGATTGAGAGGTTGTCAATCTCCCAATAATAACCCAAATAATCTTCAATTACCCAAAATAAAGGATGAACAAAAGAGAGATTAAAGAACTAAAACTTGGATTAAAACATGATTAATACTTGATTACAATATTGAAGAGAGATTTGATTGATATTAACTACACTAATTATTGATAAGAAGAACATGCTCCTCTAATTAGACTAATGGGGTATTTATAGTGAAAATTAGGGAGGATGCATTAGGGTTAACTAAGGGCTAAACTAGTAATTACACTTTTTAAGTTGAGCAAGGAGAAGCCGGTATTTTTGGAGAGAAGGGCTTCTCTTTTCGTAGCTTGAAGAAGACAACCCGTGCTGTGAAGGAATCCGAGCGGATTAGGGTCGGGACGGCCGGATTTGGGCGATGGAATCCGAGCGGATTCTGGGGAATCCGGGCGGATTGTTGAGGGGGAATCCGAGCGGATTCCAGCTGGGACGCTCAGATTGTGCAAGGGCAGGACGGGCGGATTGTTGACAATCCGCTCGGATTGTTGACAATCCGCTCGGATAGTCAGTCAGCGTGGTAACTCCTTCTTTTCTTCCCTTTTCTTCATAAATTCCTTGGGGATTTCCTTGGGGACTCAAGGATCTTTTCTCAACATTGCTCTTCTACTATGATATGTACAAAGGCCTTCTAATCTTGTCCCTCCTTGATGCTTGGTCATTGAATTTGATCAATTTAGTCTTGATTTGCCATGAAAATGCAAGATTCTTACTCCTTTCCTACCAAGGGATCAAAATCTCAAAGAATATGCAAAACAAAGAACTAAAGATAAGAAATGACCCAAATAAGCACTAAAAAGCATGGAAACAAGGCTAATTCGGGGGCTAAATATGCGCCAATTATGGTCACATCAAATATCCCCAAACCGAACCTTTGCTCGTCCCGAGTAAAGAGGTGACAAAGACTAGGACCAATACTAACCTATCCTAATAATATAGCCGATATGAGACAATTAGCGGGTCTCACTCCGCCCCTTCAACTCACAACAAGACAACCATGAGGTAGGATGCCTTCTTGCAAGGCAAGGTGGGTCTTGCCAAAATGGCGACACATCCAAACATTAAGCACACAAAAACACATAATGGATGCATCTACAAAAAGAATAGCCACTCCCTCATCAAGTGGCGGAAATTATCTACAAGGGAAGCAATTCAAGGGTACACAATCCTTCATAGATGCAATTTGTTCAAACTACTAAGCCTAGAAGGATACCAATAAATCACCTCCAAAATATGTCAAGCTAGGGTACCTTTGTCCTCAATCGTTAAATGCTTTTGTCAAGAGTAGACTCCCTATGGTGTTAGAAACACTGGAGGATCGCGGAATTCCCCCTCTTGCCTAGACAAGAAGAAGGGTCGTCCCCTCTCTACCATGCACAAAAATGGATAAGATGGAAAAGGGATCGAGAGTATTTGAGTTTCATTTGGGAGTTTGCTTTTGTTTTTGTTTTCCCCCCAATTTCTTGTGGCATTTGACATTTGAGAACACTTTCTTTGCCATTTCTTTTTGATTTTTGGCATTTCAATACTTGACAACTTTTTGCATTTCTTTTTGAATATTTTCAAAGTCACCCCAATTAGTAACGAGGGTGCCTTGTATGTGAAGCATAGGAGTTCTATTTTTGCTCCTCTTTTCATTTGATGCATTTTTTTGCAAACTTTCTTTCACTTTTCATTTCTTTTCTTGAACTCAAATTTGAACAATTTTTGTGCCCATTCCCTTTGATGACAAAAATATATAGTAGAACATGGATGAATGACGGTTGCATGGTTTCAAGGGTCACCTTGGAATAAACGGTAGCCAAGGAGTTATCACACCACAAGGTACTCTTGACTCGGCCTTAATCCATGGGTCAAAGGATACTAGCATGACACATCCTAGGGTGTTTTACAAGCATTCTAACAAGCAAAGTGTTAAGAACAAAAGGCATCTACTAGGGCCTATATACACTTGTCAAGCTTCCCAAGTAGACGGTTTCGCAAAATTTTTCTAACATGCAAACTACATGCCATGATGCAACTAACATATAAACATCCTAATGCATATGATTCTACCAACTAATATGACATATAATCTAAGTGCAAGTCCTAAGTTCACATTGTTATACCGCATCAATCAAAATAAAGCCACATAGTCATTAACATAAAGAGGAAAAAGGAGATTGGAAAGATCATACCATGCGGTCTTCAATATCCTCATGTCTCGGATGTGGCGTAGTCAATCAATGTGAACAAGGATAAAACAAACACAATATATACAAGACAATATATACAAAGGAAATGAACTTGTTTTTGGGTTTTCAATTTTTTCAATTTTTATGGGTTTTTGAATAAGAGTTAAATGTTAGAATTCCCATCCCCACACTAGTATGGGCATTGTCCTCAATGGCCAAAATGATGGAAATTATGCAAAGATGATGCATGATTTCTATACTAAATGCAATTCTATACTAAGCTACACTACATGATGCATGATTTTTGTTATGACGGAGAGGATAATTTAGATTACCTCCCGTTGTGTATGCATTAACTTCCCCAAACCGAGTGAGACACTATTGCTAATGTCCAAGGATGGGTATAGTTCATGCACACACTATGGTATGCATGAAACTAGTTTGTCATTTTGGATTTTACAAATGGGAACAATAAGAACACCTCAATGGTACCGAGGTGTGAGTCCTTTGATGTTGCTAGGACTAAACCAACAATGATCAAAATGAAATACAAAGAGACAAGACACAAACTTCTTTTCATGAAAAATAAAGATAAAGAGAAGAGATGAGAGAACTTCACTTGAACTTAGGTGGCCGCTCATGCTTGTTCCACCTAGTGATGAAGTAGTCTCCTAGGCATCCGCATCATCTCCCTCTATATCGCTATCCCAAATATCCTTTGAAGCATCACTTAAATTTGGATCCATGAATTCATCTTCACTCTCAAGCTTCACCGTATCACCTCCACAAGAATCCCCACTCTCTTCCCCTTTGCGACCGTTCGCCCCTTCATTAGCCTTCTCCGAGTTGGGAAAGAGCAATTCCATTTGAGCCCATGAGGGGAAAGCTCCTTCCTCACTATTCCGTCCTTTTTGAGCCATCTCATAGTATTGGGGGTAAAGAGCATAATAAGTATCCACGGAGGTCTCATATTGACGGTAGTGTAAATCTTGCAAAATTCCCCTGACAAAGTCGTCACGGGGGAGGATGAAGGGATTTGGATGGTTATATGGTTAGTAGGGAAAGGGGTAAGGAGGCACTTTTATCTTCTCATTTTGAGTTTGTTGTTCTTGTTGTGGTGGTGGATTTTATGGAGGTGGAGTTTGCCTTGTTTGACTTGGGATGAGGTAGGAGGGCATTGGGGACAAGCTTCCTCTTCTTGGGGAGACCCGTGGTAGATCGTGTATTGGGAGATAGAGTGGATCGCTCCCTTTTGTCAACCACTTTATCCTCTTATCAACCCCCTCAAGGGTTATCCAATGGTGTTGGACGACAAGTAGATCTTCATTAATTCTCGTGTTCCCCGTAAGTGGAGTGTACTCATTGTTCTCATTGAACCTTGGGTTGAAGTGCTTTGCAAGTCTAGTTATGAGTCCACCATTGACTATGTGCTTCATTCCATCATCATCCCCATTTCTAAACCTTGCCCACTTCTCTAGCAAAACTAGAGGTGCGTTGAAGTGATACCTATCTCTCCCTTGAATGTTGAGGTATGATTCCATAAATACAAGGTCCAATTGGTTGACAATGGCCGGATCTCGGCGGGCGAAAAGAGTACCCGAAAGAAATCGATATGTAAGCCTCAAGATCGGGTTTTGGATGTGAAAAGCAAGACACTCTTTGGTAAGAATGAAATCCCGGCCCGTCATGGCCCTCCACAATGGTGCAACATTATACTTTTTGGGCTTTGATGTTCGGGTAGGCGAAACATCAAGTCCGAACACATTGGCAAACTCGACAAGGGTCATCATCCTAGAAACATTTTCCAACCGAAACTCTATGCATATCACTTTGTTTACGGTTGTAATCTTCAAAAAGCTTAAGAATTCTAGCACAAGGGACCGATAGGTTGGTTCAAACATGCGAAAGAGAGTTGAAAGACCAAAAACCTCAAAGAGTGCTTCTACTTGGTGAAAAATTCCAAGATTTCTTAAGGTATCATGACAAAGAAATTTAGTGGGAAGAATATTCTTACTTAAGAGTCGGTGGAAGACCAATCGCTGCACATCATCAAGGAATTCCACATTCGAGAAATCATCGAGCCTTGTGAGATCTACAATCTCTACATGTTCCCTTATAATGGTGTTGATATGTGAGGTAGAGGAACTTCCCACCATCCTTGGTCTTCTTGCACTTCTAAAGGAGGATCTCCTTGGTGCCATTCTTGCTTCTTTTGTTGGGTTCTTTTGATTTGAAGATTTGCTAAGGATGTTCCTTGTTGATTGAGAATTGGAAACCCTAGAAAATTGGGGATTGTTAATTTTGAGGGTAAAGAGAGTGATTTGGATATGTATGGGAGTCATAAGGAGGTGGGTTTTATAGGGTAAGTGGAAGGAATAGTGATGTGTCAAAGTATGTGTGGTGGGGTGGTATTTTAATTGGAAAAAGTCGGGTTGAAAAATAACGAGAAGACGAGCGGATTTAAAGAGAAGACGCTCGGATTCTCTCTTCACGGGACGGGCGGATTCTGGGCAATACGCCCGGATTCTGCCACAGAGTAAAATCCCAAAATTTTGACGCCATAAGACGGGCGTCCCGAGCATAAGACGCGCGGATTCTTTCAAGGTGGGACGGGCGTCTTTTTGAGAAGACGGGCGGATTCCAGTACAGAGATTTTTCCCTGAAATGCATAGGTGAAAAGACGGGCGTCTTTCTTCAGATCCGGCCGGATTCCTCAAGACGTACGGATTCTTCACAGGCCGCTCGGATTCTACCTCAGTACAGAAATCTTCAATTTCTCAGCGTAGATGGACGTGCGGTTTCTCCCCTATACGCCCGGATTCTGACAAGACGGCCGGATTCTCTGGAATCCGCACGGATTCTGGCTGCGAGTTTTGACTTCTTCTCCTTTTTAGATGCATCCCCACACTTGGGCAATTGCTCCTTCCTTCATTCAAAAACTCATTAGTGACCCTCCCTCACTTACGCTCATGAAAAGAGTCTAGGCTACTTATTAAAACGAATGCAATAAATAAATACAAGTTAGGGGGTTAGTATATTTACAAGTGGTGGTTTAGGGAGGACTCCACCAAACTCTCCCTTAGATGGTCCTTTCAAGGGGGAGGAGGCCCGAGGTAGGTAGCCTCGACCTCTCCAATGAATGCTCCTTCATAGTATGGCTTCAACCTTTGACCATTTACCTTGAACTTGCTTCCATCTTCGGCCTTGAGTTCGAAATCTCCATATTTCCCAACTTCGGTTATCACATAAGGACCCATCCATCTAGAGTTCAACTTTCCCGGAAAGAGTCGGTAGCGGGAATTGAATAGAAGGACTTTGTCTCCCTTGTGCAAGGCCTTTTGTCGAATTCTTTTGTCATGAAGTAATTTTGTTCTTTCTTTATAAATCCTTGCATTCCCATAGGACTGTAGTCGGAATTCTTCCAACTCTTGGATTTGAATCATTCTCCTTTGACCGCTCAATTTGAGATCAAGATTGAGTGCTCGGATTGCCCAATAAGCTTTATACTCCAATTCAATTGGCAAATGACATGCTTTTCCATATACAAGTTTGTAGGGGGAGGCTCCTATGGGAGTCTTGTAGGCCGTCCTATAAGCCCAAAGAGCATCATCAAGCTTTGTGCTCCAATCTTTCCGAGTCTTGTTCACAACTTTTTCAAGGATTTGCTTGATCTCTCTATTTGAAATTTCCACTTGACCGCTTGTTTGAGGATGATACCCCAAGCCGGTTCGATGTTGAACACCATATTTGGTCAAAAGGGATGCAAACTTTTTCTCGTGGAAATGTGTTCCTCCGTCACTAATGATTGCTCTAGGAACTCCAAATCTTGGGAAAATTATCTTCTTGAAAAGCTTGGTAACCGTTTTCGCATCATCATTTGGGGTGGCAATTGCCTCCACCCACTTTGAAACATAATCGACGGCCACAAGGATGTACTTGTTCCCATTGGATGTCACAAAGGGCCCTTGGTAGTCAATTCCCCAAACATCGAAGATTTCTACCTCTAGGATGACTCTTTGTGGCATTTCGTTCCTCCAAGATATATTCCCCGTTCTTTGACAAGCATCACAATGAATGATGAACTCTCTTGTATCTTGAAACATTGTAGGCCAATAGAAGCCCGATTGGAGGATTTTTGCAACGGTTCTTCTTGCTCCATGGTGCCCACCGTAGGGCGATGAATGACATCCTTCCAAGATTCCTTGGATTTCCCATTGAGGGATGCATCTACGGTAGAGCCCATCACTACACTCCTTGTAGAGGTTTGGGTCATCCCAAAAGTACCTCTTCACTTCGAATAGGAATCTCTTCCTTTGGTTGTGGTTCAAGTTTGGAGGGAGCACTTTTCCAACAATATAATTGGCATAATCGGCAAACCATGGGGTGATGTGCCTTTCAAGTTGTGTTTGAATAGCCATCAAAATATCGTCGGGAAATGAGTCATTGATCGGGGTTTCTCCATTTTCATCATGAAACCGGATCCTTGACAAGTGATCCGCCACTACATTCTCGGCTCCTTTCTTGTCTCTTATTTCCAAATCAAATTCTTGAAGAAGCAAAATCCATCTCAACAATCTTGGTTTTGCCTCCTTCTTTATCAAGAGATGTCGAAGAGCACGGTGATCCGAAAATACAATCACCTTGGATCCAAGCAAGTAGGAACGGAATTTTTCCAAAGCATATACAATGGCAAGAAGCTCCTTTTCGGTTGTATCATAATTTACTTGAGAAGGGTCGAGGGTTTTGCTTATATAATAGATGGCATGAAGAGCTCTCCCTACCCGTTGGCCAAGAACCGCTCCGACGGCGTAGTTGCTAGCATCACACATAATCTCGAAAGGTAACTCCCAATTCGGGGGTTGAATGATTGGTGCCGAGATTAATGCTTCTTTGATTCTATTAAAAGCTTCAACACACTCGTTAGTAAATTGGAATTGGGCATCTTTAAGCAAAAGTTGAGTGAGGGGTTTTGCTATTTTCGAAAAATCTTTTATGAAACGACGATAAAAACCCGCGTGACCGAGAAAACTTCTCACTCCTCTAACATTCACGGGAGGTGGGAGTTTCTCTATCACCTCAACTTTAGCTTTATCGACCTCGATGCCCTTTTCCAAAATCAAGTGACCCAAAACAATTCCTTCATTGACCATGAAATGACTCTTTTCCCAATTTAGAACAAGACTAACATCTTCACATTTTTGCAATACAAGAGAAAGATTATGCAAGCATGAGTCAAAGTCCTTTCCATAAACACTAAAATCATCCATAAAAACTTCCATTATGGTCTCTAGGTAATCGGAGAAGACACTCATCATGCATCTTTGGAAAGTAGCGGGGGCATTACATAATCCAAAAGGCATCCTCCTATATGCAAAAGTACCATAAGGGCATGTGAAGGTGGTCTTATGTTGGTCATCCGTGTGTATAGGGATTTGGAAGAATCCCGAATACCCGTCAAGGTAACAAAAGAATTTGTTAGAGGCTAACCTCTCAAGCATTTGGTCAATGAATGGTAAGGGGAAGTGATCTTTCCTTGTTGCGGAGTTTAATTTCCGATAGTCAATGCACATGCGCCAACCGGTGATCATTCTTGTGGGTATTAATTCATTCTTTTCATTTGTCACTACCGTGGTACCTCCTTTCTTAGGTACCACTTGAACGGGGCTAACCCACAAAGAATCCGATATGGGATATATGATTCCCGCATCAAGTAATTTCATGACCTCTCCTTTGACAACTTCTTGCATGTGGGGGTTCAATCTTCTTTGGGGTTGAATGGTAGGTCTATGGTCGTCCTCTAGATGGATTCTATGCATGCAAAAGTCGGGACTTATCCCCTTAAGGTCATCTAGACTATAACCTATAGCCCTCTCATGTTGTTTCAACACATCAAGCAATTTTCCCAATTGGTCATCATCAAGTCTATCATTAACAATCACGGGTTTGGTCTTTGATTCATCAAGGTAAGCATATTTCAAATTTGGGGGAAGGGGTTTCAAAGTAGGAGTTTGTACCTTACTTTCTTCCTTTGGAGTTTCATTGAGAATTTGCTCCATCTCCATTAAACATTCCATTCTCATAGCATACTCAACTTCACTTTCATCAACCTCATCATATTCAAATCCCATGATGGGTTCCTCTTGCTCTTGAGTTTGCAAAATATCCTCTAGGATGGATTGCTCGTCCTCTACGGGTTGACATGCTTCTACTAGAATATTATGCACCAACTCGGATTGTGCATGAGTAAGTTCCTTGTTAGCTAGAGCGGCCTCGAAGAGATCCACCTCCAGCTCCCAATACATGCTCTTAGCCTCACTTGCTTCTAAGGCTTCTAGTGCTTGCATGGGATCCTTGAAGTAAGGGATACTCAAGTGGTCCTCTACAAAACAGTCTATGAAATCCATCTCGCAAAATATCAAACAACTTGAAAAATGATTAGAACAAATCTTGAGGATTTTTACTTCCTCAAGGTGAAGAAAGACACAACTAATAACAAAAAGGAAATCTAAATCAAACAAACACCGTCCCCGGCAACGGCGCCATTTTTGATCGGTCCGTTTCGTATTCACAAATAAATAGATGTGGTCGTTGGTCACGGTCGAATCAAAACACAATTTATAGCTTAACAAGCAACTCTACAATTAGTAAAGAGGCAAGTAAAGGTCGGATCCCAAGGGACGGGAGTTGAAATGAGATTTCTATTGTAACTAGTGGTGTCTAAGGGTGTCACAAATTGGGTTGATGTAGAAGGTTACTAAACTAGAATAACAATGAAAATAAACAAGCAAGATGAATAAAAAAGGGTGTAAACAATTGATTAAATTAAAGGCACTAGGGTGTCATGGGATCATAGGGGAATCATGGGATATGATCATACAAACATGTTCTCAAATTATAAGCAAGCAATTATTGTTGTGATGGATTGAGTTGGGTTATATCTTACAATCCTAGGAAAGTTTGGGTCCCGGAGCCGAATCGATTAGATTGTACAACACCTACAAGTTGACTTAATCTTCCCTACTCAACAACATGCATGGTCTAATGAGACTCGAGTTGGGTTATGTCTTACAAGCCTCATTGAAAAGATAGGAGATGATAGTAAATGCAAGGATTCATAGGCTTAGCATTTCATCAAATATAACATGTGCATGAGTTGAGATCAAAACAAGCAAGCAAATAAGATATGAAAGCATATTAATTTAAGCATGAATCATTCCCCATGTTGGTTTCCCCTAATCACCCATTAACCCTAGCTAAGAGACTACTCACTCATTATCATGTTGATCATGCTAGCAAGGTTGTCAATCATACCAACAATATGAAACATGATGAATAAATGAAAGTAATTAACAATAATTAAAAAGGGATTAAGAGATTATACCTACTAATGATTCCAATAGTAAAGCAAGAATAATAGAAGTACTTGAATGCTAGATTGAGAGGTTGTCAATCTCCCAATAATAACCCAAATAATCTTCAATTACCCAAAATAAAGGATGAACAAAAGAGAGATTAAAGAACTAAAACTTGGATTAAAACTTGATTAATACTTGATTACAATATTGAAGAGAGATTTGATTGATATTAACTACACTAATTATTGATAAGAAGAACATGCTCCTCTAATTAGACTAATGGGGTATTTATAGTGAAAATTAGGGAGGATGCATTAGGGTTAACTAAGGGCTAAACTAGTAATTACACTTTTTAAGTTGAGCAAGGAGAAGCCGGTATTTTTGGAGAGAAGGGCTTCAGGAATCCGGGCGGATTAGGGTCGGGACGGCCGGATTTGGGCGATGGAATCCGAGCGGATTCTGGGGAATCCGGGCGGATTGTTGAGGGGGAATCCGAGCGGATTCTAGCTGGGACGCTCGGATTGTGCAAGGGCAGGACGGGCGGATTGTTGACAATCCGCTCGGATTGTCAATCAGCGTGGTAACTCCTTCTTTTCTTCCCTTTTCTTCATAAATTCCTTGGGGATTTCCTTGGGGACTCAAGGATCTTTTCTCAACATTGCTCTTCTACTATGATATGTACAAAGGCCTTCTAATCTTGTCCCTCCTTGATGCTTGGTCATTGAATTTGATCAATTTAGTCTTGATTTGCCATGAAAATGCAAGATTCTTACTCCTTTCCTACCAAGGGATCAAAATCTCAAAGAATATGCAAAACAAAGAACTAAAGATAAGAAATGACCCAAATAAGCACTAAAAAGCATGGAAACAAGGGTAATTCGGGGGCTAAATATGCGCCAATTATGGTCACATCAACTACTTTCTTCCGCGAATTTAATAAACTCTTTCACCCCCTCTACAAATGCTTTCTTGGGTTTCTTTTTTTCGTCTAATCTTTCATACATCCACTGTCATTCTAATCTTTTAATGTTATTATGTATCTACATATTTATATATGTCATTAAAAAAGATAATAACCTAACAACAATCATAATCAAGAATAATACACAATAATTTAACATTTTAACCAATATAAATATTGTTACAATTGTCTACAAATAATCTGTATTTCTTTGAATTGGATCCTTATCACTCCAACCTAAACCCATCAATGTACGTTTCAAGTCACTAGCAAACATGTTCTTGTGATTTATTAATGAGGACAAAAATTCGGCAGCAATTCCCATCCGTTCTCCAAATACACAATGTAGAATAAATAATTACTCCACATATGCATTTAGAGAACATTAAAGGAATTGTCACCAAACTCTTTCCTCATTAACAAATCACAAGCACATGTTTACTACCTAACTGACTTAAAACGTACAAAGACAGTCCCAAAACGGCGACTACTCAAAAATTACTCCTAGTGAGTAATTTTTGAACGGGTACTAGGTCAATATTAACAATAATTTTAACAATATTAAAAACAAAACATACAACAATGACTACTTTTTCAAATAACAAAAACTAACATGACTTATTTTTCATTTTACATATCTCTAATTCATATCTATTCTAATTAACATTTAACAAAATTTAACAATAATCTAATTAACAAAAATTCCAATTTTTAAAAATATTATTAACAACAATTCAATTTTTTAACAATAAAATTACATAGCTATCTTAAGTCAACATGCATACATTAAAATTTAACAACATACATTTAAACAAAATTGGCTTCTATCCTAAGCCAACATGTATCAACACCAACAATAATTCAACAACAATTAAAACAATAACTAATATTTAATCAATTAAGCTAATTAAAAAAAAATTAAAAGGAGAAATACCTAATTAACTTGACAAAGAAAAAAATGAAAAGGAAAGGAAGGATGAGGCGGGGCAGGGGCGGCAGTGGGCGGTAGAGGCGGCGGTTGACGACAAGGAGGGGCGGCGGCGGCTGTGGAAAAAAAAAATTAAAAACAAGAAAAGAAGAAGGAAAAAGAGAAAGGAGAAAGGAAGAAAAGAAGAAAAGACAAAGATAATTACTTTATAGTGACGGTGACGGCGTGGTGGTGTTGGTGGTGGTGGTGGCGCCAGAAGTGGAGGAGGGTGGTGGTGGTGGTGTTCGGTTTTAAGAAGGTTAGGGTTGGCGATTTTAATTAATTTGGGCGAAAATTAGTAAAGTGATGAAGGAATGATCCCGTGTTTGAGATAAAAGGCACGACTGACGGAAATTCTGTCAGTTAAATATAATTCCTGACGGAAATTCCGTCACTATTTCTAAAAAATTGACGGAAAATCCGTCATTATTCTCAAATTACTGACGGATTTTCCATCAGTTGGTCAAATAATGTGACAGCTGTGACGCATAGTGGATTCAAAAATCTAATACATCTTACGGAATTTCCGTCAGTTTTTTTATTTTACTGACGAAAGTTCCGTCAGATGTCCCAATTGTCTTACAACTGTAATGCACTACTCTGTGTGAATGCCAATGACGGAAATTCCGTCACTAATAGTATTATTCTGACGGATATTCCGTCAGATAAATTTAGCGCCATTGACTTAGTCAACGCGCCAAATATAACGGACGGAATATCCGTCAGGACACGGTACTGACGGAAATTCCGTCAGATATCCGTCAGTATCCCATTTTTTCTGGCGGCTTCTTTTTTCTGTCAGTATGCCCGTCACTATGCCGCGTTTTCGTTGTAGTATCATCGAGTTTGGCGGGGGTGAGGAGCGGGTATGCTTTCCTCAGGCTAACAAATTTGAGCGGGCATTCTATAACAATGACTCTTCGATACTCTAGTTTGATCAGGATGAACAGCGGGTAGGCCCATATTTATGGGTTGCGAATGAATCTGACCGTCTCCTATTATTTACGATTCTGCACCGCCAAGGTCGCATTGCCGAGCAGGGGACAGTGTCATTGCAATGGGAAAAGGATTTTGTGGATTCGGCTGAAGGTGAAAGAGACATATATGGTGATATTGTCTCTGAATTCCAGAGGATGGGGTAACAAAAAACATACTCCCTTCATTCAACTCCACACTGTTGGAGTATGTGTCCTCAACAATAATGCAATCACTTGTTTAAATCTCATATTAAGAATGCTGAGGGAAAGTAATATTTTATTGTCAACTGATCCACATTAATACTGACTAGAGTTTGACATTACTGTCGTATGACGGTGGTGATCAGTTGACCCCTTAAGGTCATACCTCTAGGGTAACACTCTTAATTGAATAATTAATTAATTGTATGTTGATACATGTTAATTAATTCCTTAAAATTGTATAAATGATTTTGTGAGTACGAATATGTATCTTATTGTAATTCGATTAAATAAGATTCGTACTAAGTAATTAAATTGTTTTATTACTTAGGTTTATTTATTGTTTATGAAACAATTAAAATAAGAATGAATGGTTTATTATAAATACAAGTTGTTGTGATTTATAATTCTATGACCGATTTTGAGTAATTATAATTGTGAATTACTAGTTAATTTTTGTATGTGATTTATTTCGTTAATATAATGATTTTTAATAAGTTAAAAATGCATTATTGAATAACATGTCTAGTAACAAGTCCAATATGTCACAATATACAAATTAACATATGACAAACTTAAAATGGTACCCCTTAATGTTGTGTGTGCCGTGAAAGTGGAGGGGGTTGGGTAGTTTTAGGACTTAATCGTTGCTCTAATTGAGAATTAAACACAATGATTATGTTTCTAAAATAGACCTAAACCTAGCCCTACCCTATGTTTCTTGAGAAGAACAAATATGTGCAAGTATTGGGCACCCTTCCCCTTGGACCATCCGGCCACCCTAATAGAATAAGGAGAGTTTTTCTCTTCTTATTTTACACACAATTTATTCATATAAAATTATCTTTATTGATAATTTGCATTCTCTCTCTAACTTGTTTTAGAAGGCTTAAGAAGTATATCTCACAAATCTCTAATATTATCACTACATTACTAGTAGTAGTAATCTAATAATATTAGTTAGATTTTAAGGGCTCATATTCTAATTTCTAGTACATAAATTAGTATATGAATTAAGAGTGATTACCTTGGTAAAATTCCTTGAGGAG
This sequence comes from Silene latifolia, assembly GCF_048544455.1. Classification (NCBI taxonomy): domain Eukaryota; kingdom Viridiplantae; phylum Streptophyta; class Magnoliopsida; order Caryophyllales; family Caryophyllaceae; genus Silene; species Silene latifolia. Next base: position 76,065,350 of record NC_133534.1, read on the forward strand.
TAGATCCTACTATTGGGTCTAAATTCATCCTTGGAGCACTCGGTTTTTACGAAGACTAATTTGGTAGGAGACCAATTAGTATAAACCATTTCGGCCCTCAATGTAAGATTAATCGAATTCTTCTTACTTGGTATCATTTTGTTATGCATGCATAAGATCTAGATTAGTTTATGACTAAACTAATATATATATAGTTATTAGAAGTATCTAATAAGAGGTTAATAAATCTAACACACACTACACATTTGCTTTTTCACGTTTGTCAACGCTTGTTTTACTCGATTTTTTTTCTTTAGCTTGATATTTTAATGTACTCCTAAAAACCTAAGTCATTATAATAAAAATTTGATATTTTTCTGGTGATATTGTCTCTGAATTCCAGAGGATGGGGTAACAAAATGTTAGATTCATATACCTATTATTAGACTCTTGTAATAGTGAACTAATTGACATATTAATATCAGTTTTCTAAATATAGTACATGCATAACTAGATAAGAGATAAAATAAGAAAAATAATGTTCCTTACATTGTTATATGGCTCAAAATAATGGGCACAAATAAGGTTACCTTCCTTATTTGTTCTTGAGCTTAAATGTAATGGATGATCCTCCTTAATCCCAAGTATTGAGATCCTCCTCTTCATTGCAGCCAAAATAAATCCCTTAAACTAATATATTAACTAACTAGATTAATATACTAGTATCCTTAAAATAATTCTAATAATATTCTTATTACTACACTAGTAATCTTATATGGTTATTATAATTTTGGATGAACAATCTAATGTATTCTAAAACTAGTTTTTAGAGAGATGAAAAGCTGAGAATAAGAATGGTGAATGCATAAGAATAAGAATGACCAAATGAGAACAAAAATTCTCTCATAAAGAGAGGAGTGGCCGGGTAGTGCAAGGCCTTGTGCCAATGCATGGCTTGCTCTTTTTCTTTTTGTTCTTCTTCAAAATGTAGGTGTGTAAGCTACTATGGAATAGCCCTGATGATATGCACTTTATCACATAAAATAATATCATCCACACTCCTTCCACCCTCCATTTCGGTCCATATGTATAAAATGGACTTCCATTTATTTTGTCAATTTGTCACTTGTCACACAATATGTCACATGTAGTATGTAATATGTTATTAATTAATTTAATGCATATTTATCAAATAAATATCATTATATACATTAATTAAATTACATATAGCAAATTGTCTAGTGATTATTGATCACATAAATAAAATGGGTCACATAATTATAATTCACAACATATTGTAATTATAATTAACCATTCATTCTTATCTCAATTGTTTCATAAACAATAATCAATTTTAGTAATAATATATTTTAATTACTAAAATAAATCTTATTTAATCAAATTACAATAAGATATAAATATTCTCTCTCACAAATGAATTGTTCAATTTTAAGGAATTGATTAACTTGTATCCTCATACAATTAATCAACTTGTCTATTAAGGGAATTGTCTCATAGGTGTGACCTCAAGGGATCAACTAATCACCACCGTCAAACGATAGTAATGTCAAACTCTAGTTAGCCAATCATTACTGATTAATGTTGATCAGTTGACTATATAAATGAATCATCCCTTACGTATTTCTTAATTTGATATTTAAACATGTGATTGCACTATCGTTGAGGACACATACTCCAACAATCTCCCACTTGTCCGAGACAAGTGTGCGTCACCAATTCTCTTGTCCTATTATAATCTCCCACTCAATGCAAGGCGTCTTGCAGGTCATACTTGCATTTGATCATATCTAGAGTGGTTTTCTTGATCTGGAGAGTAACTGTCTGACCGGAATTATCTACCATAGATACCTTCCCAGCGTGGCCACGCATTTTCAGTTCACTACTCCTCGAGTGGCCTTGAGATTTCAAACAACCCTGACAAGGGGGTGGACAATTCCTATCTCACTATTCCCTTCGTATAGCCACAGTTCATCATGACCCAAAATATACTCATTTGAGTTCACTTACGACAGTCGTAGAGTATAAATCAAAGCCATTTAGAAATTTGTGCCAACTTAGGCGAATAGTTTCTAGTCAAAAGAATTGACTCATAAGAATACCATAGTAGCTCTTGCCACGACCGGGCTTTACGAATTTCCAGAACTCTATAAGCGGTCACTTCCCGACAGAGTGTCTCATAAAGTCTGCCTATGTGAGCGACTAGTCATCGCATATAACCCTATGGCACTTGAACATGCCATCAATCGCATCACACTCTAGTCACTTCGAGACGTCACCTCCTTTAAGTAACTAAGTGCGAATACTATGTTAATTCTATTCACTTTAATAGGGTTAAATATTGTCTCTGTAACACCCCGTATTTTATTAAGTTGGATAAAATTCTTTTAATAGCTATTTTGAATTTAATTACATCATTTAACGATTTATATATATATGCTTAGCTAATTAATTAATTTCATCATAATTCGATACGTTAATTTTAATAATCATTAATAAGTTTATTTAAAGTTAGTTCGAGTTTATTGAAGTTAGTTCGAGTTTATTTATTTAATAATTTCCGTTTCTTTACGAGTCCTTATAAAAGTTGTTTTAAGTGAACCCGAGATTGATTTTGGGAACAAAACCGTCTTAAATTAACTATTTTGAGCTTATTTCACTAAATTAGCAAATTTTATTAATATCCGTTAGTTTCGTAAAAATCGCTAATAATTCCGATTCAAGCTGATATCGTATTATTTCCGTTAACTAGCTGAGTTTATTTTATTTTCATTCATTAAATTTATTTATTATTGAGTATGTTTTATCTCGAAAACCTTACTTAAATCGGTTTAATTTAACTCGAAACGGTTTTAATAACTATCGAAGTTTCTTAACGACGAAGAAACGTACGTATAATAAATAGCTAGCTAGCTAGCTGCTCCCTCTTTTTCTCACGCATCCCCTTATTTTTTTCCCCTTTTCTTCGTTGTTCTGTCAGAACAAACAACAACAACACCACCACGCTCAACCTCCATTCCCGTCCCCCTTCAAACTCCGATCCCGACTCCGTTTCTCATCCGTTTTCAATGATTTTTGTTCCATAGCGCTCCTCTCGTCGTTCTCGTCATTCCGATGTAAGTAACATTCATTTTCGTTATGTATTTTTACAAACCCAATTTATATTTTTAGCTTTGTTTATTATAAGACGGTTGTATGTACTAAAATAGACGGTCTGGTAGAAGATTTGTTAGTCATGAAGGACTAGTTCGATCGGAAAAAGGTAACGATAATGGATTACTCGATATTACTGGTAAAATATGTTTATTTCGAATCTTTGGTTAGTCTGTTTTTTATAATTGAGACGGTGTATAATTATATATAGGGATCCTTATTGATATTAATTAGTCGGTTGTATAGTTGAGACGGTGTATACTTGATATGTGGAGATGATTGAGAAGGTGTATACTTGACTTTGTAGGGATCATTTGGGATGCTAGCTAGTAAGTGGTATATTTAAGACGGTGTATGCTGATATGTATGGATTGTTTTGGGTGCTAATTGGTATCTTTTATAGTTGAGACGGTGTATGCTGACATGTAGGGATTGTTTTGGGATGGTGGAAGGGGGTAGAAATGGCTTGTCTGGTCAGCCATAATAGGTGTTGGTAGGGATGGTTGTTGGCTGCTTAGCAGCCATGGGGGAGGGAGAGTTGAAGGGGGTGGTGTTGGGTTGGACACGGGGTACCCATACCCCTGTTTTTCCCCTTTCTTCCTTTCCTTTGTTTATGGTCGGGTGGTCCATTAGGTGGAGTAGTAGCTAGTTGTTTGGTGATGGGCGTGGGGCGGTTCAACGGCCACTAGGGTCGTGGGTCGAGTTGATTTTGGTGCAAGTTTGGTTTATTTGAAATAATTAATTTTCGTCTCTTATTTTATATAACGATAATTCGTTAATATCGTCCTTTCACATAATTATTTTAGGTGCCTCATATGTGGTTGAAGATGAAGAGTAATTTTGGGTTTTAGAAGCTTTCTCAAGTTATTACTTGTCTCTTGCTAGCTTAAGGTAACTATTCCGAGTTACTCGACGAATTAATGTCACATCAGTAGTAGATGTTGTGTTTGGTGTTTGTTAAGTGTTTAGGTGATTGATAATGTGTTACTTTCGTTTTTCACATGATAGAAATTGGAAATAGCATGAGAATGACATTGTGATACATTTTGTAATTTGGGCCAAAGTAGGCCAAGACTCTGAGCTGGGCCAGTTTGACCGAATGAGTTTGGTCAAACTAGGTTTAAACCGGTCAGCCTCGATTTGACCAATGACCCATCGCGGGACTAGGGTCGAGGGTTTGTCTTTGAGGTGAGTTTGGTTGTTATTGGAAGTTTTATGCTATGCTTGATATTTGTAATTATCATTTCACATGTTGGTTGTTGGATGAATTGGTTGCCTTATACTTGAGTCTTCTTGCCTTGTTGCCATTTTAGCTTGTTCTCATGAATTATGAGATTAACGGTTAGCTGGAATTTTGATTATAATATTGATGGTTAGCTATAATTTGGTTATTGATGACATTGAGGATATGGTTGGATTGTCTGATGAATAGACATTTATATAGCCTTTCACATGATAGAATGTTAGCATTATGTTTGAAAGTTGGACTCTTTGCCCTCTTATGGTTAATTGGGTGTCCTACTTGTCTTGTGTTGTTTGGGCTAAAGTATTCAAGCTGGGACTAGCTGGGACTAGGTCCTAGGTGAGTATTTCGGCTTTCATCATAGATAGGCCTTTATAGTCTTTGACGAGTATATGTTCACTGCTTAATAGCCTTTGTGTTCCTGACTTGGTGGGTTTATATCCAAGTTGGGGCATGACCTCGTTACTTATTTTGAGAGTAAGTGGTCAGCTTAAGTACTAGCCAACCCTTTGGTGGACTCCTTAGGGTACTCACATGGTTTTATAAAAATTGTGGGTCTTGGGTGCGGTGGTGTGTATCCGCATGTCTAGGTCTGCGCAGATTTAGGACTAGGGTTGTGTTGTGTCTTGGCCATGTTTTTATAGAACCTCTGAGCCAGGATACCGGTTCGATTACCTTCCCTACCTCGTGGTATAGACTCGAGTTACAAAGTGACTATTGACGGTGCTAAGAACTTATGCCTGTCTTTGATATATTGTCCTTTCTTGTTTGATGATTCTATGAATCATAGAAGGTGAGATGCAAGCCGGATATGGTTGATAGAGTTTGGATTCCTGGATGTTATGTGATTCACATGATAGTGTAGTATGAGTCGGTCTAGTATTCACATGCTAGGACTATGTGTTGTTATATTGTTATTCACATGATAAGCACGATTGTCTAGCATCTATATGCTAAGGCATTGTGTGATTCGTATTCATATTTTTATGTTTACATGTTATATTAATTATGACATTTCGTAGGTCGGGAGAACTCGGAGTTACTCCCCACTGACTGTGGCTTTCGTATTTGTATAAAATGCGAATGACAGGTAGGTGATGCATATATGGGGTACATGGACGAGCTAGCGAGCAAAGTAACCCTGGAACCTAGATTGGTTTTATTTTATTGTGACCCTTAAACACTTTTTATGTCACATACATTTTAGGGACATATGTCTCCCTCTTTACATTTGGTTGTATAATTTGCTATTCGCGACTTTAGCGATGGTTATGTTATGACACTTCTAGTTAGACCTTGTATGTTTGACACCTTCCAATTTGGATATCTTTATAACGGGTTCAGGTTTTAAAAATTACAGGTTTTTACCCAAATGAACCTATTACAAACATATCCATGCAGTTTTATTCTAGAATTACGTGTTTACTTTTCCGCTATATTTGAGGGTGTCACAGTTGGTATCAGAGCATATTTGCTCCCGACGCACGTTTGTGCACCCCAATATAAATAACTTGACCTTAAAATAATAAACTTGAGAGATGGGTAAGATGGGTAGACTTAGGACCTTATGTTGTAGTCTCTTTGTGTTTGCTCTTTGTTAGGTACTAACCTGTTTGTTGATTGTTATTTAATAATTGTTGCGTTCTTGGATCAATGACCGTGAGCTTATCTATAGCTAATGGAGTTATTACCCTTATTATAAAGAAATTTTTGAACTAAAGGTTTTGAAAATATATTAATGTTTTTCACTGGTTTTAACGTCAATTAGTGTTAAAGCTTGTTATTGGAGACGTCTGATAATTAGTTTTATCATTTGTTGGTGTAAAAATGTATTTTTATGTCTTTGAATTGGAATATTGATATTCTTGAGTGATCGCCAAGAGTATCTCCGTTCCATTGAAAGGACACTTATATTTTAAGAAGATCAAAATTTAGTGCCTATTGTTGAGGATTGAAGATTTGTTCAACCTTTGAAGAATGCTTCTACTTCCTTGAAGGTGTTTCTCGCTCTTTTTGTATCTCGCCTTATTCTTAATCTCTTGGTGCTTATCCTCCTTCTAAACTCCCTTTTGTTTTACTTTAAAAGATACGCTTGTACTCCTAACTTGTCCTTTGTTCTTTGCTTATCCTCCCTTAACGCCATTAGATAGTACTTTTTCTTGTGAGGAATGTTGACCTTGGTTGGAAAATTCGACTTTTGAGGAGATTGTTTGTGTCTGACCCTTAACCCTGGTTTTGAGAGGATGTGATGTTAGAAAGACTTAGGTAATGTGATGAGACATACTTAATGATTCTTATACCTAGTTCCTTGACAAAGTGAGTATAATCGATTGGTGGATTCTTTGTGTTAGGAATGAGTTGCCTATGTAATTAAAGTTATAGAACTTGGCTCTGTTGTTTATGTTTGGGATTTGAAAGCTTAGTAGGTTGAGCGTCGTCACCTTAGGAGTAAACATGAGATAAGTTTAGAATATGAATTTGGAAGAAAACCCATTTTTAGATGTTAACAATCCTGTATAGATTGGGAATGTGATTTGGTGTTAGTTGTTTCTTGAGAACTTTGTTGAGAAGTCTTTGTCAATTTATTCTTTGGTTTTTAAAACATTGAGGTTGTGTCGAGTTCTTGAGATACAGAGATACTTTTATACTTGAGTGGTAGATTTGCTTTAGGGAAATCCTAATATGTGATAAGATAGGTGGAAGAAGTATCTAACCGGTCTATCACCCTTTAAGCGAGCGTTTATTTTACCTTGACCCTTGTTTGGGATTTGGTCGTTTTGTCATGAAGGTACAATACCCTAATAGGCGTGACCTTGTTAGAGAGGACCTTAAGTTTTAGGAAGCGTATGGATTAAGCCTTAATACCCTCTTTCGTACCATTAATCGTTTTCCTCCCTTTCGTTCATACATTGGTTGGATTTGATTCTTAAGTATAAAAGTTTACTCGTTATTTCCTTGTCTTGAATACCTTCCTAATTCTAATATCTCTTACTGGTTGGTAACTAGTTATCTTTATGATTCGACTCTTTTAGTCTCACATCTTGACATGTTCATATATCCCTTTTTAAATTTCCTATCATTTCCTGACCTGGTTATTACCCTTTGTTTCCTTAGTGGAGTGATGACATTGTTGTTTAAGATTTGAGTATCTGGCGTTTCCTTGTTGTCTAATTTCCCTTTCTCCTTGATCATAAGCGTTACTGTTCATACCTCATTTTCTCGCTTCATCTTGCTCCTCCTTTAAGTTTGACACTTGTATCTTGTGAAACTCTATCCTTGACATCCTTGTAAATTTGACTTCAATTCTTATCCCTATGAAGTTCATCATACCTCTTTTGTTGGTTAAACTTGAACCCTCTTAGCATACTTGTATCTATGATGTCTAACTTACTTTTCATTTCGCACAATTTCTAAATATTTCAAGCTACCATTTTTGGTTTGTTGTTAAAAATTTTATGTTACTATTACAAAATTTTCCCTACTTGTAAAGATTTGGAAAATGAAAATTCGATTTAATTCTCTAATTGCTCTTTGAGTATAGACTTCTTTATCATGGTATTGAGTTGCTAAACCTGAGATTTTTGTAAATTTTATCCAATTTCTATTCACTTTGATCTAATTATGATGCCTTTGTCAAAGTTTAATATTATATTTTCAGGAATTTGATTCCCCTTTGAGTTTAAAGGTGAAACCTTTATTTCCATTTTGGCTTTTGCAAAAGAAAAATTTGAATGGATTTCCTTTTCTTTTGATTTTAACGTTGATCGGATGTTAGAACTCGTTATTAGAAACGTTTAATAACTTGTTCTACGCTTGTCGGCGAATGATTTTTGTTGTCTTTGACTTGGAAAGTTAGCGTTCTTGTGTGCACGACAAGAGCAATTTCGTTCCATGAATGAGACTTATACTTTTGAAAACTTTTCATTAATGTTTCTGAAAGTATTTTGATTTTCGATTTATACAAATAATTTACTTTTTAACCTTATCTTTGATTTGGAATGTGATGTTCTTGAATACGTAACGAGAACACTTCCGTTTCTCTGATGAGAGTCTGGTTTTGTCGGAAAATTTTAGTTGAAGCTCTTGAAAGAATTTTGATTCTTACGATAAATAACCTTTAAAATGTTTTGGTTACCGATTCCAATTCCAGTTTTATTTTTATCACCTTTCATTTATACTTTCAAGTTTCGAGGACGAAACTTTTTAAAAGATGGGGTGATTATAACACCCCGTATTTTATTAAGTTGGATAAAATTCTTTTAATTGCTATTTTGAATTTAATTACATCATTTAACGATTTATATATATATGCTTAGCTAATTAATTAATTTCATCATAATTCGATACGTTAATTTTAATAATCATTAATAAGTTTATTTAAAGTTAGTTCGAGTTTATTGAAGTTAGTTCGAGTTTATTTATTTAATAATTTCCGTTTCTTTACGAGTCCTTATAAAAGTTGTTTTAAGTGAACCCGAGATGGATTTTGGGAACAAAACCGTCTTAAATTAACTATTTTGAGCTTATTTCACTAAATTAGCAAATTTTATTAATATCCGTTAGTTTCGTAAAAATCGCTAATAATTCCGATTCAAGCTGATATCGTATTATTTCTGTTAACTAGCTGAGTTTATTTTATTTTCATTCATTAAATTTATTTATTATTGAGTATGTTTTATCTCGAAAACCTTACTTAAATCGGTTTAATTTAACTCGAAACGGTTTTAATAACTATCGAAGTTTCTTAACGACGAAGAAACGTACGTATAATAAATAGCTAGCTAGCTAGCTGCTCCCTCTTTTTCTCACGCGTCCCCTTATTTTTTTTTCCCCTTTTCTTCGTTGTTCTGTCAGAACAAACAACAACAACAACACCACACTCAACCTCCATTCCCGTCCCCCTTCAAACTCCGATCCCAACTCCGTTTCTCATCCGTTTTCAATGATTTTTGTTCCATAGCGCTCCTCTCGTCGTTCTCGTCATTCCGATGTAAGTAACATTCATTTTCGTTATATATTTTTACAAACCCAATTTATATTTTTAGCTTTGTTTATTATAAGACGGTTGTATGTACTAAAATAGATGGTCTGGTAGAAGATTTGTTAGTCATGAAGGACTAGTTCGATCAGAAAAAGGTAACGATAATGGATTACTCGATATTATCGGTAAAATATGTTTATTTCGAATGTTTGGTTAGTCTTTTTATAATTGAGACGGTGTATAATTATATATAGGGATCCTTATTGATATTAATTAGTCAGTTGTATAGTTGAGACGGTGTATACCGATATGTGGAGATGATTGAGAAGGTGTATACTTGACTTTGTAGGGATCATTTGGGATGCTAGCTAGTAAGTGGTATATTTAAGACGGTGTATGCTGACATGTATGGATTGTTTTGGGTGCTAATTGGTATCTTTTATAGTTGAGACGGTGTATGCTGACATGTAGGGATTGTTTTGGGATGGTGGAAGGCGGTAGAAATGGCCTGTCTGGTCAGCCATAATAGGTGTTGGTAGGGATGGTTGCTAGCTGCTTAGCAGCCGTGGGGGAGGAGAGTTGAAGGGGGTGGTGTTGGGTTGGACACGGGGTACCCATACCCCTGTTTTTCGCCTTTCTTCCTTTCCTTTGTTTATGGTTGGGTGGTCCATTAGGTTGAGTAGTAGCTGGTTGTTTGGTGATGGGCGTGGGGCGGTTCAACGGCCACTAGGGTCGTGGGTCGAGTTGGTTTTGGTGCAAGTTTGGTTTATTTGAAATAATTAATTTCCGTCTCTTATTTTATATAACGATAATTCGTTAATATCGTCCTTTCACATAATTATTTTAGGTGCCTTATATGTGGTTGAAGATGAAGAGTAATTTTGGGTTTTAGAAGCTTTCTCAAGTTATTACTTGTCTCTTGCTAGCTTAAGGTAACTATTCCGAGTTACTCGACGAATTAATGTCACATCAGTAGTAGATGTTGTGTTTGGTGTTTGTTAAGTGTTTAGGTGATTGATAATGTGTTACTTTCGTTTTTCACATGATAGAAATTGGAAATAGCATGAGAATGACATTGTGATACATTTTGTAATTTGGGCCAAAGTAGGCCAAGACTCTGAGCTGGGCCAGTTTGACCGAATGAGTTTGGTCAAACTAGGTTTAAACCGGTCAGCCTCGATTTGACCAATGACCCGTCGCGGGACTAGGGTCGAGGGTTTGTCTTTGAGGTGAGTTTGGTTGTTATTGGAAGTTTTATGCTATGCTTGATATTTGTAATTATCATTTCACATGTTGGTTGTTGGATGAATTGGTTGCCTTATACTTGAGTCTTCTTGCCTTGTTGCCATTTTAGCTTGTTCTCATGAATTATGAGATTAACGGTTAGCTGGAATTTGGATTATAATATTGATGGTTAGCTATAATTTGGTTATTGATGACATTGAGGATATGGTTGGATTGTCTGCTGAATAGACATTTATATAGCCTTTCACATGATAGAATGTTAGCATTATGTTTGAAAGTTTGACTCTTTGCCCTCTTATGGTTAATTGGGTGTCCTACTTGTCTTGTGTGGTGTGGGCTAAAGTATTGAAGCTGGGACTAGCTGGGACTAGGTCCTAAGTGAGTATTTCGGCCTTCATCATAGATAGGCCTTTATAGTCTTTGACGAGTATATGTTCACTGCTTAATAGCCTTTGTGTTCCTGACTTGGTGGGTTTATATCCAAGTTGGGCATGACCTCGTTACTTATTTTGAGTGTAAGTGGTCAGCTTAAGTACTAGCCAACCCTTTGGTGGACTCCTTAGGGTACTCACATGGTTTTATAAAAATTGTGGGTCTTGGGTGCTGTGGTTTGTATCCGCATGTCTAGGTCTGCGCAGATTTAGGACTAGGGTTGTGTTGTGTCTTGGCCATGTTTTTATAGAACCTCTGAGCCAGGATACCGGTTCGATTACCTTCCGTACCTCGTGGTATAGACTCGAGTTACAGAGTGACTATTGACGGTGCTAAGAACTTATGCCTGTCTTTGATATATTGTCCTTTCTTGTTTGATGATTCTATGAATCATAGAAGGTGAGATGCAAGCCGGCTATGGTTGATAGAGTTTGGATTCCTGGATGTTATGTGATTCACATGATAGTGTAGTATGAGTCGGTCTAGTATTCACATGCTAGGACTATGTGTTGTTATATTGTTATTCACATGATAAGCACGATTGTCTAGCATCTATATGCTAAGGCATTGTGTGATTCGTATTCATATTTTTATGTTTACATGTTATATTAATTATGACATTTCGTGGCTGGGAGAACTCGGAGTTACTCCCCACTGACTGTGGCTTTCGTATTTGTATAAAATGCGAATGACAGGTAGGTGATGCATATATGGGGTACATGGACGAGCTAGCGAGCAAAGTAACCCTGGAACCTAGATTGGTTTTATTTTATTGTGACCCTTAAACACTTTTTATGTCACATACATTTTAGGGACATATGTCTCCCTCTTTACATTTGGTTGTATAATTTGCTATTCGCGACTTTAGCGATGGTTATGTTATGACACTTCTAGTTAGACCTTGTATGTTTGACACCTTCCAATTTGGATATCTTTATAACGGGTTCAGGTTTTAAAAATTACAGGTTTTTACCCAAATGAACCTATTACAAACATATCCATGCAGTTTTATTCTAGAATTACGTGTTTACTTTTCCGCTATATTTGAGGGTGTCACAGTCTCAACAACCCATTTGGATACAACAAAGTAATAAATTAATGAGTTTGCATAAATAAACTCAAACGATAAATGCGATTATCATATATAAACCAAAAACAAAGTTTTTCAGTTCATATCTTATAATCTAATACAAACTTGGCATGCGTTTTAGACCCATGGAAATAACATGTTGGTCATGCTTAGCCTGCGATAAAGGCTTGGTTAAAGGATCACCTATTATCATCCGTTCCAACCTTACAAATCGCTATTTCCTTCCTTTCAATGAAATCTCTTATTACATGAAATTTTCTAAGTACGTGTCTAGACTTGTTACTATATTTGGGCTCTTTAGCTTGAAAGATTGCCCCACTATTATCACAGAAGATCGTGATAGGATCCTTGGCGGTAGGAAATATCCTTAGCCCCTCCAAAAATTGCCTAATCCACACGGCTTCCTTGGCAGCTTCAGACTCTGCAATGTACTCAGCCTCCGTTGTAGAATCTGCAATGACCGACTCTTTGAAGCTACTCCAGCTAACCGCCCCACCATTAATCATGAAAACAAAGCCAGCCTGGGATTTCAAATCATCCCTATCAGTTTGAAAGCTCGAGTCAGTGTAACCCTTCACACTTAGCTCGGAATCTCCTCCAAACACCAAGAATAAATCCTTAGTTCTTCTCATGTACTTAAGGATATTCTTGATGGCTATCCAGTGACTCTCACCTGGTTTGTCTTGATATCTACTTATCATGCTCAAAGCATATGATACATCGGGACGAGTGCATATCATGACATACATGATTGATGCCATGGCGGAAGCATAAGGGATCGATTTCATGCATTCAACATCTACAGGTTCTGTGGGTGACTGAGACTTGTTCAATGTTACCCCACTACCCATTGGAATAAAACCTCTCTTGGATTTGTCCATGTTGAAACGTCGAAGAACCTTGTCAATATAAGACTCTTGACTTAGTGCCAATATCCTCTTGGATCTATCTTTATAGATCCGGATACCCAATATGCGTTGTGCCTCTCCTAAATCTTTCATTTGGAAATTATTCCCTAACCACCCCTTAACAGAGGTAAGCATTGGTATATCATTGCCAATGAGAAGTATGTCGTCTACATACAAGATTAGAAAGATGACTTGGCTCCCACTAAACCTCATGTATAAACATGGTTCCTCAACACTTCGAATGAAACCATTCTCTTTTATAACATGATCAAAACGATGATTCCAACTTCTTGATGCTTGCTTAAGACCATAGATGGATCTCTTAAGTTTTCATACCATGTTAGGATTTTTAGGATGTACAAAACCCTCAGGTTGTACCATGTAAACTTCCTCCTCTAAATACCCATTTAGAAAAGCGGTTTTGACATCCATTTGCCATATTTAATAATCATGAAATGCGGAAATCGCTAACATAATCCAAATTGATCTAAGCATGGATACGGGGGCAAAGGTTTCGTCATAGTGTAAACCATGAACTTGGGTCAAACCTTTTACAACTAGCCTTGTTTTATAGACATCGTCATGCCCTTCTATACCATTCTTTACCTTAAAGATCCATTTGCATTGAAGGGGTCTTACATCTTTAGGCAAATCAACCAAGTCCCATACTTGGTTCGCATGCATAGATTTTATATCGGATTACATGGCTTCTTGCCATAAAGTTTAATTTGGACTAGAAATTGCAGCTTTGTAGGTTGCGGGTTCGTCACTTTCCAAAAGTAAGACGTCCAATTCGTCATCCAACTAGATGTTGCCTACGTATCGATCGGGTTGGCGACTAACCCTACCTGACCTTTTAGGTTCGGAAGGAACAATAACTTGATTAGACGATGAAGGAACATCTTCTTGTACCTCTTCTCAAGTTTGTGGCTCTTGAACTTCGTCTAGTTCAAATTTTCTCCCACTCTGTCTTCTAGAAATGTATTCGAATTCTAGAAAGACAGCCTTATAAGCCACAAACACTTTGCTCTCATGACGGTTGTAGAAGTAATACCCACGTGTGTTCTTTGGATATCCTACAATGTAAAACTTGTCAGATTTAGGTGCTAGCTTATCGGTAGACTTGTTCTTTACATAAGCTTCACAACCCCAAATTTTCATATATGAAAAGTTTGGGACTTTTCCCTTCCATATCTCATATGGAGTCTTATCTGCAGCTTTCGTTGGACATTGATTTAAAGATTTCATGGCCGTTAGAATTGAAAAACCCCAAAACGAATCCGGTAGATCCGTTTGACTCATCATGGATCGAACCATATCTAGTAGGGTTTTATTTCTCCTTTCGGTAAAACCATTGAGTTGAGGTGTGCCCGGAGGAGTGAGTTTTGATACAATACCACATTATTTTAAGTGAGAATCGAATTCATTGCTAAGATATTCTCCACCACGATCGGATCGTAGTGCTTTAATCTTTTTGTTCAATTGGTTCTCTACTTCCTTTTGAAATTCATTTAATTTCTCAAAAGTTTAACTTTTACATTTGATTAGGTAAACATACCCATATCTACTTAAATCGTCGGTAAAAATGACGAAGTAGTCATAATTTCCCCTAGCGGTGATACTCATTAGACCACATACATCGGTGTGTATTAATCCTAACAAATCACTTGCTCGTGTCCCTTTACCACTAAAGGGAGCACGAATCATTTTGCCAAGGAGACAAGATTCGCATATTCCATATGATCGAAAATCAAATGGTCCAATAATTCAAGTCGACACTAGCCGTTGGATGCGTTTCTCATTTATGTGACCTAATCGACAATGCCAAATGTATGATTCATTTGGTTCACTTGTTTTGAGTCTTTTGGATTGTATGTTATAGTTGTATTTGCTTAAGTCAAAAAATTCAAGAACATAAATGCCATTAATTGAAGTGCCTCGGCCTATGGCCAAGTTATTTCTGGAGATTTCACAACGATTATTCTTAATGGCAAAAGAAAATCCATCCATGTCTAACATGGCAACGGAAACAATGTTCTTAGATAAAGAAGGTACAAAATAACAATTATGTAAGTCCAACTCAAAGCCATTAGCTAAAACAAGTACATAAGTTCCTTTTGAAGTGGCGGCTACCCTAGCCCCATTTCCAAGTCGGAGATCTACGTCACCCTTGTTTAGCTTCTCCACGTTTCTAAGCCCCTGTATGTGATTACAAAGGTGAGAACCACAACCGGTATACAATACCCACGTTGAGGTGGAAGTATAATTTACATCAATAACAAAGATTTCGGAAGAAACATTACGAAGTGGATCGTCAAGTCCATCATTGATATCTCCCAAGAATATGGGACAATTCCTCACTCAATGGCCCATGCCATGACAATAAAGGCATACATTATTGGTAGTCTCACTAGCCAATAAATCTCAATGGTATGAATTAGTCCTCTTACTTCTCTTCCTCATCTTGAACTTTTTCTTCTTTACGGCAAGCCTTTTGCGAAAACTCCCACTAGTCTTCTCATTTTTCCTTGCTTCCAAAGACAAGGATCCCATGGTATTAGTGAGGTTGTCTTCACAAGACTTATTCACTAAGTTGCAAGTTGTGATAGGAGGTGAGGAAGTAGTGATGAAGTTAAGAGTACCATCGAAACCAACGCCAAAATGAATTTCTCTAGTTGTATCAAGATTGTTTAGAGAGCAAATTTCGTCGAACGATTCGTGACATGATTCAATAGTGATCGTTGTTTGGATGAATCCATTCCAAAAAATATAACTACAAAACGGATATGAAGGAAATTAATTAACATTTATCGTTATAATACTCGTAAAATTAATACAAGTATTGCATTCATATAGCGACCTCTACCCAACTATCATGAATGATTCCGAGATCCAAATTTCATATTAACTTGAATGTGAGCCAACGGGCCCTCTACATCTTTACTAATATAACTTGGTGGGTTAACTCTTTAACCGATTCTATAATTAGAACTCTCGGTCGATGATTTTACGTTAAATTCATCTTTAGCCCGAACCTTTTGCGTCTACGGTCGCAAAATATATTCGTTGAGATTAACCAAATTTTCGAAGTGTAATAACTACTTATTACCCCACTTATCCAACATCAATAGAAGCACCCCGAAAAAATCGTGTTGTACTCTTCATGAAATTTAGACTCATGGGCTCCTACTATTTGGTAAGGCTAAGTCTCAATCTTTTAAAAGTAAAGGTCTTGTCAATTTATTATCTATCAATTTTAAGTAAACTAGAAATCGAATTCTCGATAATTATAATTGACACGGTCGAAGACTCGATGTGATATTCATGTGTTGTTATGCCGATTTGGCAATGCATGCAACATATTAAAAGAAATGCAAAACAAATAATAAATTTCTAAAATAGAAAATCAAATAATCTATTACATATTCGGAAACCAACTCCTTTGATCCCTTGAATCTTCAAGTGGCACGCCTCCCAAGAACACCGTCTTCGTCGGAACGCCTTTCCGAACGGCACTGTCTTGAAGAAACTCCGGAGTTACAAATAATAATAAAAATACATAACTATTCCTATTATACATTTGTAAAATGAAAAAGTAGTAAAAATAAAAGTGATACGAGATCACATTAAATTACAACCGAATCAATATCCTCTTTCATTACGGGTAATATTGATTAAAACTAAGGCCATACTAAGTTAAAATTACCTAATTCAAAATTATATAAATAAAATATCACATTCAACAACGAAATATGCAGCATTATAATATGTGTCTATCAGGCCAAATTATGTGCCAAATCGCCCTATTTAACTTATATCGATTATATAACCCGGTTTTATGGAAATGCGTGATAATAACTTGTTAAAACCCTTCGAAATATTCGGCACAAATAAGGTCACCTTACTTATTTGTTCTTGAGCTTAAATGTAATGGATGATTTTCCTTAATCCCAAGTATTGAGAACCTCCTCTTGGTTGCATCCAAAAAAATCCCTTAAACTAATATATTACTAACTAGATTAATATACTAGTATCCTTAAAATATTTCTAATAATATTCTTATTACTACACTAGTAATCTTAAATGGTTATTAGAATTTTGGATGAACAATTTAATGTATTCTAAAACTAGTTTTTAGAGAGATGAGAAGATGAGAATAAGAATGGTGAATACATAAGAATAAGAATGACCAAATGAGAACAAAAATTCTCTCATAAAGAGAGAGTGGCCGGGTAGTACAAGGTCTTGTGCCAATGCATGGCTTGCTCTTTTTCTTTTTGTTCTTCTCCAAAATGTAGATGTGTAAGCTAGTATGGAATAGCCATGATGATATGCACTTTATCACATAAAATAATATCGTCCACACTCTTCCACCCACCATTTCGGTCCATATGTATAAAATGGACTTCCATTTTATTTTGTCAATTTGTCACTTGTCACACAATATGTCACATGTAGTATGTAACATGTTATTAATTAATTTAATGCATATTTATTAAATAAGTATCATTATATACATTAATTAAATTACATATAGCAAATTGTCTAGTGATTCATGAGCACATAAATGAAATGGGTCACATAATTATAATTCACAACATATTGTAATTATAATTAACCATTCATTCTTATCTCAATTGTTTCATAAACAATAATCAATTTTAGTAATAAAATATTTTAGTTACTAAAATAAATCTTATTTAATCAAATTACAATAAGATATAAATATTCTCTCTCACAAATGAATTGTTCGATTTTAAGGAATTGATTAACTTGTATCATCATACAATTAATCAACTTGTCTATTAAGGGAATTGTCTTATATGTGTGACCGTAAGGGATCAACTGATCACCACCGTCAAACGCAGTAATGTCAAACTCTAGTTAGCCAATCATTACTGATTAATGTTGATCAGTTGACTATATAAATAAATCATCCCTTACATATTCTTAATTTGAGATTTAAACATGTGATCACACTATTGTTGAGGACACATACTCCAACACAAAAAACGTAACAAAAAACATAAATAATTAAACTTTAATTCAAACCATCACCATAATCCAAATACTACTTACAATGCCAGATAATAATTAAAGGCTTAATTATTAGAATCTGATGAAGTATTAGGATACTTATTATGAATTTCGGTATAGATCAAGTAGTAGATTGGTCCTTCATTATCACCGGGAAGCGCAGGTGGAATGGCCTCTCTCTCCCATGACATAGGCACGGTGGTAAGAATGTGATGGTTCCTGCAATGTTTCAGCAGATGATGATCAAGATGGGTCACAACCCATAGATAAGGGCCTCGTTGTTTATCATCCGAATAGAAGTCCTCTTTCCCCGCATCTTCTCCCGCAAATCTAGCCCCTAATTTTCTTGCCTGACGAAAACTATCGTGGCAGTTGGCTTCGTCAAACACGAGAAAAGCGAAGCCTACAAAACTTTGCTTGTTTGCAGACACAGGGTACACTTTTGAAGTTCAGTTTTGAATGCAGTAATCAAATTGAAAAATTTAATCAAATACTGACAACGGTTGAATTGAAAAACCGTTATCTCATGATAGAAAATAATAACGGTTACAAAAAATCCGTAGCTATAACATAACAACGGGTAACAAAAACCATTGCTGGTGTTAATTTAGTAACGGTTTTCGAAATGCCGATATCTTAAACTGGTAACGGTTTTCTAACAACCGTTGATAAAAGTGATTCTATAACGAGTTTTTGAAAACCGTTAAAAGTTTTTGACAACGGTTTGTTAAGCAGCCATTGTCAAATTATAATAACAACGGTTTTCAAGGGAAACCGTTATTCTAATTAGCGCGGTCTAGGTTTCCGCCAATATTTGGAAAACGGTAATCTAAGTGTCGTTATTCAATGCATTAAACCGTTGTGATACGCTCCTTATTGATTGCCAGATTTGGCGTAGTGTTACCTATATATATATATATATATATATATATATATATATATATATATATATATATCCTTTAAATAATCTGTTGCACTAAAGTTGACAGTGTGACATTAGTACTAAAAGTACAGACATTAATATGATAAAAGACACTCTAGTTGACATGTGACATTAGGAAAAAAAGTGTAAACATTAACTACATATATAACAACATGTGTCTTTAAATAATCTGTTGCACTGTGGTTGACAGGGTGACATTATTACTAGAAGTACATACATTAGTGTGATATACGAAAACATGAGCCATAAAATAATCTGTAACTAAAAAGTTGAATAATTCTTATGATAAAACTATATAAAAGTCAATTTAACCTTGTGGACAGCGGGCCGCCCACGGGGGCGCTTGGTGAGGAGCGAAGACAAGCGTTTGCATTTTGTATGGAGTCGCCACCAATTTTTATGGGAAATTGGAACCGTTCGAGTACCTCGTGTCATGTCAAGACACAAAGTAGAGACATGAACACTAAGCGATCGTTACCCTTAGCATTCTATGTCTAGAATGACTCTCGTGGATGCCAATGAACACGGGTGTTCACAGATATCTGGAGTAAGGGGTGAGGGTACGTATTAGGAAGCTCTTTTGATCGAACACCTAATCCCGCCCGCCTCGATAGCGGCCTCTACTAATGATTAGGGAAGTTATTCGTACTTGATATATCGTCGGTTATATGCATGTAATGCAACATCCATTGTTTTAATCCTAACATGTGAGAATTAATACTAAGTCGGTTGACAATTAATTAGCATACAATTAATGTCAAAGTAGGAGTTTAAGTCAAGTTACATGTGAAAACATTCAAGCAATAAAAGAAACACAATAATTATAAATTACAATAATGAAAATTACAATAATTACAAAGGATTAGGCGATTTATGTCGAAAATACCTTTAAAACGGATAATTTGATAAAAAGGAATAAAAGAATAAAAGGATAAAATTAAATAAACCAAACGAACAGGAATTAGCGTGATAATACGAATAATAGTCAGTTAATTACGAAAGCTAATTAATTAGGTCAAGGCAGAAACGGAGTTCGAGGGACGAACTCGGCCAGAACAAAGCGCAGAGCTGCGTCCTTTGAATAGGCGCGCAGACGCCGCGTCATTTCCCTGGCTCAGTTCTGGCTGTGAAGCCGTAATTGCAAGCCGTTAATGTCGATTGGTGATTTTAATGATGGATTCAATTATTTACTCGGATGGAAGTGATTTAATGTACTATTTACATATGAAGGTGTCATAAAAGCAGTAAAACATGGATGAGACGGATGCAAGCGAATTAATTTATATGAATGAACGATTGGTGAGAGACATTAATGAGTCCTCTGTTGAAATAAATCAATTAGGCTAAATACGACGGATATACAACGAATATACAAACAAACAGATGAAAATTATATCAATGGCGAATTCCAGAAACTCAATATTGACGAATTGAACCTCTAAAATCCGGGTTTGGATTTAATGACGAAAAACCCGCAAATATTGATTACTTGGGATTTAAGTCGAATTTATGATGAATTATATGAATTAAACATATTAATGAATGATGAATTATATATGCATGTGAATTATATGCTATGATGACGAGTTAACAAACAAACATATGAAAACAAATAAGAAAGATGGAATACAGAGGACGAAAAAGAAGAAAAGAAGCGAGAATCGCGCGGCCTCACGAAGAGGCGCGGCGGAACTGCGCTCCTTCGAAGAGGCGCAGCGATTCTTGCCGTGTCTTTTCTCGACGTCTGTCTCACTGGAAATCCGCAAAACGAGTTTTAAAGCACGGTTTTAGAAATCAGTTTTAATGGTGTTTTCGACATAAATCTTACAATGGTGATACGATAAATAAAATACAATAAATAAATAAGGAATTAACACCCTCAGACTTACATGTTGACGAAACGAGATGAACTAAGATATCGACTAGTGAATGCTCGACGCGAATGCAAAGAGAGTGCCCTCGTAAGAGGAAAACGATTGAAACAAATTGATTAATTAGATTGATTATTGGTGTAGTTGGTCAAATTGGTCGGTCATGCAACGGAGAGGCTGGTACCCGGAAGGATCCGAGCTTACGTGGTCGAAAGTTCAAGCACGTAGGCGCCAATTAGTAAGAACAAAGTCTAGAATGCAAAGGGAGAAGAGAAGGGCGGACACTCGCGTGAGAAATATGAGGAGCGAAGGCTCCTATTTATACTAATCACGTGAAGGAATAGGGTTTCGGAGACTCTTTGGAAGTGAATCTCGGAAAGATATGAAAAAGATACGTGAAACATGCAGAGAAGGGCCTGGGAAGAGGCGCAGCAGCCACTGCGTCTCTTGGAAGAGGCGCAGCACCTGCTGCGTCTATTCCGAGGAGGTTTCCTCCTGCTGAAGAAAGATTTCCGCGTTTGAGTTATGGTAGGACGAAAATAATCCGATCTTCCTTAATATTTAATATGAATATTACGCGATATTATTTGCCAAAAGATAAAACTTGTAAAATATGGAATAGAAATATTCGGAACATTCCAGAATATTCCGACTCGGGATTTGACAGTTATCAGAAAATGGAGACGGTTTTTGACCCGGACTCCGAATGTACTCTAATTACTGCCAAAACGACCGTATCGGGACGTAGATGACAACTATGAGGTCGACATTAATATTTGAGCAATCACTTGACGATAATCTTACGAACTGTCACAAATCGTTCCGCGAATCAAACATGCGGCCCAATCATCACCGGGTGGTTTGCGAGAGGTGCAGAAATGAGGTATCTACAGAGCCCCCACTTTTACTGAGGCTTGGACAAGGCGAAAGTCAAAGTATAGCCATCAGGTCAATCGAAGATTACAACCTGACGACTATGGCGACGCGAGGCGGCTCAAAGGGGTCTGAACCAAGGACCTGTCGTCGGGAACATTTTAGAGTCTGTCGACTATCGGGGAGGGTCGTTTAAAGTCCATTAGACTACGTAAGGAAGCTCGCCAGCCATAAGAAGAGACCATACCTGAGACTTCTTCTCGAGAACGGCACCCTGGTCGATCTCCGCGGGGAAACAAGAAATATTGAAAGGCAGCAGGACGTCGGTAGAAACTGCTGGGGAATCCGCTTGCGTTAGTCTCAAGCGAACTCTGGCAAAACTTGAGGTTGAATCTGCTTGCGTCGGTCTCAAACAAACTCTTGCTGGGGAATATTTTGACGACTAGGAACATCTAGATCGCCATGGAGAAGTCTTGAGTGAGCAATACTACAAAATACTGCTGCGCTGGATATAAGGATTTGAGCAATACTGCAAAATACTGCCGCGCTAGATAAAAGGATTTGAGCAATACTGCAAAATACTGCTGCGCTAGATAAAACGCGGGCCGGAACGAAAGAAAATCATCGAAACGGACCAAAAGAACATAACAGCGTCAAGGAAGAGGCGCACCAAAGATGGGCCCTCAAATAACGAACTTATAACGAATTTTTGAAAATCCGTATGGAGGGAACACAAGGAAGAGGCGCAGCAAGAGCTGCGTCTCTTGGAAGAGGCGCATCGCCTGCTGCGGCTTTTCCCCAATTTGGCTTTTCTGCGTAAAAACGCGAAATCAGACGGATTGTATTTCATTATTTCGAAACACAATTCTTGCGATTTCTCTCTCAAATCTTCACCATTTCCGTCGAGGTTTGATCCAAAAGCTTGCCTTAAACATGACTAATCGAGGTATGTGTTCCAATCTTGCATTAATCATCTATATTTGTCGAATTTTGAGCCGCGAAATTTAGGGTTTTCGACCCTTTTGATCGAAAATTTGGGGCTTTTCCCCCAAATGGATTTGCCTTGCCAAATTGATGCTAGAAATGGATATTAGGTGATGTTAGGAACATAACCATGTATTTGTTTCGAATTTTCATCGAGTTTTGAGCCTTTGAGTGAAATTTGAGACGGTTTTACAGCTAAACCGTAAATTGCTTCGAAAATAGCCTTAGGAATGCCCATTTGTGATGAAATTTGATATTTGGGATCCTTGGATGATGGGTAAACTTTCTACCATCTCGGATTTTTGGTTTGTGACAACTTTTTCAGGACACCTTTCTAGGGCATAATCGCCGTTATGGCGGAATGCTGCCGAATTTTTGACTCGAACCTGGAACTAGGCTTCGACTTGGACTTGACTTGACCCAATTTATCACATGAGTGATTGGGTTGGCGGGAATATGGCCAAAGATGGCATGGAAAGGGCGTTTTCAGGGCTTTGAAGGCTTGAAAACTCCTTAACAAAGGCTTGTCGTCATGTGACGCGGCCTGAATTTACTTTAACGTTGCAGGTGATGATGCTTCAACTTCTGGGAGGACTCCCATGGAGATAGACGCTACTACTGTTGAGGAGGCTTTAGAGCGAGCCTTCACCGCCGCGATGATGGTCTGCCGAGGTTCACGAGGAGGAGGCGTCGAAGAGGAGGAGATCCAGAGACGAGCCAACGTTGGGCGAGGAGGTCGTCAGCTGAGGGGAGCTCCTGCGTGGGCCGAGACCTGGGAGAGTAGGCACCTCGTGTGGGCTGCAGAGGGTCACCTGTCCTACAGGACGGTGAAGAGTCTGGTAAATAGGAATTCACTACTCATTATTCATCCTCTTTTATTCCTTTAGTTCAAATTTCTTTCAAATTTCAGCCAAAACTAAAGATAGCTTTGTTTCAAACCATTATAGGAGGCCGGGAACATCAGGTCGTTCTCGGGTTACACGACAGCGATGGAGCACTACGAGCGGCTGTCGGCGGAGGAGAGGGCCATGATCGAGCGTGGAGCGTTCGGTCCTCTGGTTCAGGTCTGGAGGGATATCGTGAAAAGGAAGTTGCGGGCTAACCTTAGCCTGGTCCGCGCTTTTTTGGATCGATTCTGGGATACGACTTCCACGTTTCACCTACCTTTTGGTGAGGTGGGAGTCACTTTGGAGGATTACGGCATGATTTCTGGTCTGCCGTGTGGGACCGAGGAGGTGGTGTGGCCGGAGACTGCTATGAGGGCGGACTCGGCCGAGGCGAGGAGATTGATCGGCTGGAACTTGTCGCCGAAGGCTGTTGCAGTGCCGGGTTTGGTACCCAGTACTTACGTTCGAGACTACTTTGCGGGGAAGACCCCGGCGCTGGTGACGATCGATGGGAGGGAGACAGCTCCTCCTCCTCCTGTATGCACCGAAAGCGGAGGGCTCGTCTGTGGCTTTGGTGGTTTCTGTCTTCGATTTATCTCGGAGACAAGGGCGAGAGGCTGTCGACGAAGCTTCTTCCCTTTCTTTCTGACCTGAGTTCCCTAGGGCGCTGGGACTGGGTTACTGCTGGTTTTGCGGTCCTCATCCGCTTCATGAGGGCCATGGTTCGTCCAGAGCTGATGGAGAAGGGGACTTCTCCAGGTGCTGTTGGACCTGGACTACTGTTGGAGGTATGAACCTCATTTGATTTTTGATTTTGTTTTTTTTTTATTTCCAATTTTGCTTGAACCGATTGACATGAGCCAATTTGTTGCTGTTCACAGGGTGACCGTGAGCTGGAGCGAGAGTTGACCCAGTCTCGGGAGGAGACGGCTCGCTTGTTGAGGGAGCTCGAGGTTCGGGACGCCGAGATCGCCGTTCTGGTGGCGAGAGTTGCCGAGTTGGAGGGCGCCCAGCAGTAGCCTTCTGTAGTTTTGTAGACTTGTACATTTTGGACATTTGATTTTGAAACATTTTTGGACTTTGTTTGGGCGCAAGCCCCCAGTTTGCTTGGACATTTGTATATACGATGACCTGAGTGCCTTTGCTGTTGGGGTTGTGTTGCTTGTACCTGCAGGTTAGTTCTTGAACAGGTTTGGTAGACAACGGTTTACGCCGTCGCAAAACACACATTTTATTCATATGGCCTTAATTAGCGCAAAAATACTCAAAAGAACAAAAAAAGCAAAAATTTTGCCGGGAAATGACCGGACGGTAGGGAGGGTTACCCCCTTAAAAAAAGAAAAAAGAGAAATTTATAAGTGTAGAAATGAAATGTTGAAAACAAAAGAGAATTATTTCCCAAAAAGAAGATGAAATTTATTTCCTAAAAAGAAAAGGGATTAAGTGTGACGAAATGGCGAAGGTGTCGATGTCGCCTCGAAATGCGTGCCCGCGAATTTAGGATACTCGAAACATGGCAATCTTCCCGTATTTACCAAAATAAAACCTCGCAGGAATAGGAAATCATGCGTTATAGAATTAGGAAAGATCCAACGCGGAAATCACAGAAGTGAGAATGGGGAAGAGGCGCAGCATGAGCTGCGTCCCTTTGAAGAGGCGCAGCAGGTGCTGTGCCTGTTCCCAAGCTGGTTCGTTCTGGCGCATTTTTGGAAACATCAATTATTATAAATAGAAGCGTCGATGGAGTTTTAATTCACATAAATCTTCCGTCTTTTCTTCGTCTATTCACAAAAAATTCCCAAAATAAATTTTCAAAAGAAAATTATCATCATGAATACTTTGGAGATCCGCTTGAAGGAATGGACTAATGAATTTTCGAATATGGAGAAGCATGACATGGGTGCTTATAACCTTGGATCTCTATTGAGTTTGAAACTCATTAAGATTGTAAAACCATTCTTGGATGCTTGCCTTGACTATTGGGACCCGAATTATCATGTTTTCGCGTTCCCAGGAGGTGACATTTGTCCATTTCCTGAAGAAATAGCTGCCATTGGTGGATGGGATCCTGAACATTTACCTGCCATTCCTTCCACTTCACAAGGGTATAAGAGCAAATTCAGAGACTTGCTTGGGTGACCGACTGACTTGAGGTGGATCGTCTAGTTACCCCGAAAGGCGTGAGAATGTTGGACTTTATTGATCGGTTCATCAACAGGGCTGACCCTACTGTCTCTCATGTTGCTAGGAGGAGAGCATTTGGCTTTTGTTTGTTGCATGTGTATGTCTTCCAAGGGCATGTTGATGAAGACTTGAGAGGTGATCCTCGTCTCTTGTGCCTTATCGAGCAAATGGAGCTGCGCAGGAGCCCAACTTGCTTATGCTTAGGAGAGATTATTTTGGGTTTGGATAATAGGAAATCCAACCGCGATTTACCGTTTTTGGGGAGTCCCGTCATTCTACAGGTAAAAGACACCTTTTTGTCTTTTTTTTTTTTTTTTTTTTTTTTTTTTTTTTTTTTTTTTTTTTTTTCGATGTCTAATACCGGCTTTTGGTAGGTTTGGCTTATGGAACGGCTCCGATTGATCGAGCCCCCAGTTCATGCACTTTCCTATCATTCCCGTATGATTGCGATGAGGACGCGGTTGTACATGGTGGACTTCACCCGGGTCTGCGATTATTGGAAGAACAAGCTGAAAAGTGATGATGGCCCGTTGATTAGGTGGGTCGTACCGTGGTGGCACCTTAAGTCTGTCACTGGAGTTTCTTCTTTGGATCCTACTAGGTCCGTGCGCATTCCGGGATTGGAGTTCATGGTATGCATCTTTCCGGAAAGGTTGATGAGGCAAGTTGGGCTGAAGCAGACGATCGCGAGGCTTGACACCGTCCCGCAGACTGCTATGGCGCTTACTACCGAGAGCCGAAGAGAGTGGGCTAATAAATGGGCCCAAAGAAACATATGGTTCTTGAACTTCTCCGTTAATGCTTTATGGGTGTCGGATTCCTATCTGAGGTGGAGAAAGGCTGCGACTTCGGAAGAGCGCGAGAGACTAAGGAAACGCGAACCTGTTGACTACAAGGTGCGCGAGGGAGAGAAAGAGAAGGAGAAGCATCTGACAGAGGGAGAAGAAGAAGCCGGGCTTCAGGTCATTCGTCCTTCAAAGAAATCAAAGACTACTCCTGTCGCAGAGATGGTGGTTGGCAAGAATGGAAGAGTCAGGCCTCGAGAAAGACCGTTGGTGATTAGGTCTGAAGTGGTGCAAGAGCGCCCGGCTCGAGGTCGTGACAAGAAATATGACAAGAGTGACAAGAGCAAGGGGAAGATGGAGGAATAGCCCGAGTCCTTATTTATTATTTGATTATTATTATTATTGTCGTTGTAATAAAAAGGAGGGATTTTTAGAATCCTCGCCTATTCTATTTTTATTATGTAACGTACTATTATTATTTAGAAATTGAATGAAATAAAAAAAAGGGTAAATGGTTATGAAACCGTTGAGATTTTCCACTTATTATTCTTGTCGAATTTCAAATGCAATGCAGATGTCCTTCTATTTACATTTTTTTTAGATATAATGGGTTGAATCCCGTGAAGGATTGCCTACGTATTCACTTAAAAAGCGAAATCAAACCCTTGCGCGTAGTTCAAGTAAATGTAAAAGAATAATTGTTCTAAGCAAGAGCTTGTAATGAACATAGAAAATAAGCATGAGCTTTTGCTTGTTCTCAAGGTGCGAATTTAGTTTATTTGATGATATGAGGATGACAAATTTGTCAAAATACAAGAGCACAGTGACACTTAGCTTATTTCAGCTTGGCCAGGGGCCGTTTATTTAGTGCCACAAGAGCGACACATGGGTTTACGCGAGGCGCGTGTGTGGTCCTATTCTAGGCGTAGTATCGTTTCAGTTGGTCAAGGTTTGTGGGGTTTGAAAACTCATTCCCATCTAGGTCTGTGATTCTAACCGCACCCCCTGGGAGTATGGATTTGACTAGATATGGTCCGGCCCAATTAGGTTTGAATTTTCCCCTTGGGTCGACAGGTAAAAGAGCTCTAACCGATTTGAGTACTAAGTCTCCTTCTTTGATGTTTCTTGGCCTAACCCTTTTGTTGAAATCTCGTTTGATACGTGCTTGATATGTTTGGACATTATGCAAGGCGCGTAGCCGACGTTCATCCAGGAGGATGAGTTCTTCATATCTATCCCTCTTCCAATCGGCTTCAGGGATTTGGCTTTCGAGTAGAATACGCAAGGATGGTATTTCTAGTTCGACTGGTTGTACGGCTTCCATGCCGTAGGTTAAATAGAAAGGAGTAGCCCCAGTGGGCGTCCTAACTGATGTACGATACCCCCATAAAGCAAAGGGTATCTTGCTTGGCCAATCTCTGTAGTTATCAGTCATTTTCTTGAGGATTGTGACAACATTCTTGTTTGCTGCCTCTACCGCGCCGTTAGTCTGCGGTCTATAGGGCGAAGAGTGGTGATGCTTAATCTTATATTTGGCTAGCAATTGCTCGGTTTCAGCTTGGAAGTGTGACCCATTATCGCTAATGATCTCATGTGGGCAACCATATCGACAAATGATGTTGTTTTGTATGAACTTTGCCACATTTTTAGTCAGTAAGACCGACCAGTAGGAAGCCGCTTCTACCCATTTGGTGAAATAGTCAATTGCTACTAGAATGAAACAGGTGACCTCTCCTTCCGGCTGGGGTTATCTTTCCGATTATGTCAATTCCCCATGCAGAAAATGGCCAAGAAGATGTCATCGTATAGAGCAATGAAGGAGGGACATGTTGCACATTCCCGAAGATTTGACAATTGTGGCAATGTCTCACGTATTTGATGCAATCAGATTCCATGGTGGTCCAATAATATCCCAAACGTGTGATTTTCTTTGCCATCATAGGCCCACTCATGTGGGGACCGCATTCTCCATCATGGACTTCTTCCATCACCTTTCGTGCCTGTGAATGATCAAGGCAACGTAGGACTACACCAAGAGGTGTTCGTTTGTATAATTCTCCTTGCATCAGAATGTATTGGGAAGCTAGTAGGCGTATAGCACGTTGTCCCCTCTTGTCCATATCTGGTGGGTAGGTACCATTGAGCTTAAAATTCAAAATTGCTTGGAACCAGGGTTCCTGCGCGATTTCCTCTTCATCGGTGATTTGGTGGACATAAGCCGGTTCTGACCGTCGTTCGATGCACAAGGGCATTTCCACCATGTGATCTGGCATATTTATTAGAGATGCAAGTTCCGCAAGAGCGTCTGCAAATTGATTTTCCTCCCGAGGTAGGTGTAGGTATGTTACATGATCAAAGAATTGAGCGACTTGGTCTATCCTAGCCTGATAGGGCGCAAGGCTTTCACTTCGGATTTTCCAAGATCCTGTAACTTGGTTGATGATCAGTGATAAATCCCCATGTACTCGGAGGTTTTTGATGCCTAAGCTTACTGCCGCTTGTAGTTCAATGAGACAAGCTTCATATTCTGCAGCGTTGTTTGTCACCTCGAAGTCGAGTTTGACAGCAATCGATGTATGCTCACCTTCAGGAGAAATGAGCAACACTCCTATTCCGAATCCTCTTAAGTTTGATACTCCGTCAAAGTATAGATCCCAGGAGTCTACATCTGTTTGAAGTATATCCTCGTCGGGAAATGACCAAGTATCTATGGTTTGTGCGTCGTTGATAGGATTTTCTGCAAAGAATTCAGCGACGGCGCGACCTTTTATGACTTTCAGTGGTACGTATTTAAGGTCGAATTCTGAGAGCATCATGGTCCATCTTGCCAGACGTCCGTTGAGGACGGGTTTCTCGAAGAGGTATTTGACTGGATCCATTTTGGAGTATATCTTGACGGAATAGCTAAGCATGTAGTGACGTAGCTTCTTCGTTGCCCACACAAGAGCGAGGCATGTCTTTTCGAGTTGTGAGTATTTGCACTCATATTCCAAGAACTTCTTACTTAGATAGTAAATAACTCTTTCTTCACTTCCTACAGTTTGAGCCAGCATAGCACCCATGGCGGTTTCGGTTACTGTGAGATATAAACCAAGAGGTTGATCTCGTTGTGGCGGCATGAGCACTGGTGGTTTAGCCAATATCTCTTTGATTCGGTCAAACGCCTTTTGGCAGTCATCATCCCACATGGTGTGGTCTGTTTTCTTGAGTTTCTTGAAGATAGGCTAACAAATCATTGTAAGTTTCGATATGAATCGACTTATGTATTGTACCTTTCCTAGGAATCCTCTGACTTCTTTTTGGGGTTGTGGCATTTCGATCAGAGCTTTGATTTTAGAAGGATCTATTTCTATTCCTCTTTGACTAACCACGTATCCCAGGAGTTTGCCAGATGTTACCCCAAATGTGCATTTCTGAGGATTGAGCCTCATGTTGTACTTTCGTAGCCTTGCGAAGAATTTGCGAAGGTTCGCAATATGTCCCTCTCTTTCTTTGGATTTGATGATCATGTCATCTACGTATACCTCAACTTCTTTGTGCATCATGTCATGTAAGAGTGTAGTTGCGGTGCGTTGGTATGTAGCTCCGGCGTTGATTAATCCAAACGGCATTACTGTATAGCAATAGGTTCCCCATTGGGTGACGAATGCGGTCTTATGCATATCTTCCATGGCCATCTTGATTTGGTTATAACCCGCATATCCATCCATGAAGGATAGTAATGCGTGGTCTGCAGTATTGTCCACTAATATGTCGATGTGAGGTAGAGGAAAGTCGTCTTTTGGACTCGCTTTGTTCAAATCCCTAAAGTCAACACAAACACGGATTCTCCCATCCTTTTTGGGTACGGGTACTATGTTAGCTACCCAGTCAGAATACTCGGAAACTTTGATGAACCCGGCTTTGAATTGCTTATCAACTTCTTCCTTAATCTTTAGAGCCCATTCTGTTCTCATTCGTCGAAGCTTCTGTTTCACAGGTTTGAAACCTGGCTTAATCGGAATCCTATGTTCGACAATATCCCTGTCGATCCCTGGCATGTCTTTGAAACCTGGCTTAATCGGAATCCTATGTTCGGTAGAGCTCAAGGTAGTCCCTATCCTAAGTTCTTGGGGTTCTAGTTCGGTTCCTACGTTGATGGGTTCGGTATCTTCTATTACTGGTCCCCCTTCCCCTTCCTGTAATATTTCCTTGGCTACGTAGGGAGTTATTTCGGTTAAGTCTGGGTCTTGGTCATCCTCAGTATCATCATAAACAGAATTGCACTCGAAAGAACACAGAGAGTAAGTAGAACCTGATTTATTCATATTAAAATTTGAGTAAAGTTGAAACAAAGAAGCCAACTGATCCATGGTCAGTGGCGGCAAAGGGACAGTGGTCGGGGCATTTCCCGAACTACTGTGACTACTCGAGGTTAAGCTAGGAGAAACGAAGGGAGTGGGGATGACAATAGGAGTAGACTCTCTAATGACTTCTCTAGACTCCGACTCTGACTCCGACTCCGACTCGAACTCATCGTCTTATGGTTCTCCTTTGAACATCTCTCCTTCTCCAGTAGTGAGCTTGAAGAGTCTTCCTTGGTTGTTGGTCCATTTGATTGACTTTCTCCATCCTTTCTGCTGCTTTGTGTCGATTTCTGTGATCAACGCGGTGGGGTTGAAACGATCGTCCTGAAGTATCATAGTAATGATCTCATCCTGCGCGGCCCTAATGAATCGATCTTCTCCAAACAATAGGCTAACAGCTTGTTTGTCAAAGCAAGGTGCTTGACGGGTTTTGACGGTAGGAACCGCTTCGGGAGGAATGAAGTAGCAATCGTGAAAGATCTCGATTCCGGCTAGCTTCCTTTCAAGGTAATGCCAAGGTTCAGGAAATCCGTGAAAGAGTTCTGAACTTCCTTCTTGAACGAAGTACCCATTTAGAGTGGGGAGATATGGCCTCATTTGGACTCCCACGTGCTTGCGATTTTGGACTTGGGCGAGCATTTCGAGAACTTCTTCTTTTGTGGGTTTGTACCCTAGTCCAAGTGGTATCCTTGTCGAGTTGCCTTCCTTGTATGGTGCGAAGGTGTTCTTCCGAATTGGGTTTAAAGGCATTCCAGGGAAGTATCCCTGAGATTTGAGTATGTGGTTGACCACCAAGTTGGAGTAGGGATTATAGTATAAGGGTGCCAGCTCACTTTCTATGACATTTACTCTTTGGAAGCCCCCAAATTCGTATACGGGATCCGCAAGGACTTGATTGTTTGATTGCTTCTCGATTATTGCCTTGATGGGTGACGAAGTGATCGTCACAACTTTGCCATTTAGTGGGATCTTGATCTTTTGATGAAGGGTGGATGTTACCGCTTTGGAAGCGTGAATCCAAGGCCTCCCTAGAAGTATGTTGAATGAAGCTTCGATGTCCACTATTTGGAAGTTAACCTTTCGTTCAATCGGCCCCGTGGCTATGGTTAGGTTAACAAGTCCTACCACTTTTCGTCGCGTACCGTCATATGCACGAACACCTTGATTTGTAGGAGTCCAATCCGACTCCTTCATGCCTAGTTTGTATGCCGTTTTGAGGGGTATGACGTTGACCGCGGAGCCATCATCTACCAAGGTCATTGGCACATTTTTCTTTAGACAAATGACAGTGATGTATAGAGCAAGGTTGTGACTAGCGCCAAAAGGTGGCAAGTCTTCATCCGAGAAAGTAATAGGATTACTTAGCTTAGGTGATTCTTGGAAGACCAAGTTAACTACATCTTCAGGAGTGGAGTTATGTGCCACATTCAATTTGGCCAAAGCTTGCTGTAAAGCTTGGCGATGTGGAAATGAGCTTGCCACTAGTTGCTAGACTGAAACATCAGCCTTGGTCTTTTGTAATTGCTTGTGCAAATGATCAGTGGGGTCATCATCGTTGTCATTTGGTGTAATGACGTTGGTTGGACCGTTTTGAGTAGTGCTTTGATATGGGCGACCTGAACGAGTTAGGTGATCCACATCTTGGTCTTCACCATTTTGGACTATTTCTTTGACTAAGGAGTTTTCAATGAGATATTCGTCTTCATCATCATCGGCCCAAACCCCATTGACTGCAGCTAGTTCCTTCATTCTCATGATATCACTTTCTAGTCGTATGATTTGATCGACTAGTTTATCGACCACGGTGACTACTTCTTGCATAGTGGCATTTTGAGAGAAGATCAATGGTACGCGTTCTTTAGGTATTGCATTGGGATTGCGCAAGGCCGTTACCATGTTTTCTAGTTCCCTCACTTGTCTATCTACATTCCTTGCCCATGTGATGAAGTCGGAAATGGTAGGGGAGATAGTGGAGTAGAGACTTTCTTTCTCAATTGTATGAATTTCATTTTCGGTGGGAGAAATGAGGTGTGAGCAATCTAAGGTAGATTCGTCACTTGTAATCACTAGAACTCCAAGAGGATTCTGAGTGTTGTTGGGCTTACCTCCTGGTGGAATTGGAAGTCGACCATCTTCAATCATATCTTGAAGTACGTGTTTCAACTTGTAGCATTTTTCTGTGTCGTGCCCTTTGCCCCTATGGTATTCACAGTACGAATTTTCATCCCAAAACTTGGACTTCTTTTGGGGTTCGGGAGTAGGTCCAATGGGTTGGAGTTTACCTTGCTTCATTAACCTTTTTAGAGCGTTGGAGTAAGTATCCCCAAGGTTGGTGAACTTCCTTGGTGGGGTAGTTTTCTTGGATGGCTCGAGAAGGTTAACCTCATCGGTCTTGCTAGTAGAGCCGTATGAACGACTTGTGGACCCTTGATATCCTCTATCTACCGTTTTGGACAAGAGTCCTTTACGGATGTCATCTTCAATTCGTGTCCCTAGTACAGTTAAGTCCTTGAAAGTCTTGATGTTTTGATATCTCAAATGGTTGGCATATATGGGCTTGAGATTATCCACAAACTTTTCCACAAGAGTAGCCTCATCCGGGCGTTCAACTAGTTGAGTGCTAGTCTTCCTCCACCTACATAGAAAGTCGGTGAATCCTTCTTTGTCATTTTGGGTAAGAACCTCTAGAGTACGCATGTTGACTTGGATCTCGGCATTATCCGCATATTGTTTCGAGAATTCGATTGCGGCGTCTTCCCAAGTAGCGACCTTCTTGTGATCTAAAGTGTAGAACCATTGCTTCGGGATGGTGTCAAGAGATGAAGGAAAGATCCTTAAGAACATCTCGGGTTTGATGCCTTTGATAGACATGTAATCCTTGAAGGCACGGATGTGGTTCAAAGGGTTCTCATGTCCCTTGAATTTAGGGATATCCGTCATGCTGAAGTTAGTTGGTAATTTGGAATTGACGGCTTCATACTTGCGATTGTTTTCCCTATAAATGTCATCCCCCTTAAGGTACATCAATTGCTCCTCTAGGTATTGGAGTCTTTTCTCAGCTGCAGTCGTCCCTATGATAGGATTCTCATCCCCAGATTCGTCATCGGAGAAACATAGTACTTCACCTTTAAGGGGAGGCAACCTTCCCTCTACATCAAAGATACGGCCTTCGATAAGTTCAAGGCGGTCATAGGTTTGTTCTTGAGTGATTTGCATTTGGGCCAGCGCGGCTAGGATTCGATCATTACTCTCTTGAATTTGCTGGAGGTTTGTTTCATCACTTGATCCGGGCATCTTGGAAACTGGATAAGAGATCGGCGACGAATCAAAACACGATCGACCATTCTATCACACTTGCTAAAAGAAGAAAAGTTTTGACTCGTGAAGTGGGTGTGTGCCACTTGTGTTGAGTGAGTTTTGAAGAAAGACAAGGTCTTTGGTAATGTGTGTCCTAGTCAACTGTAGTGTAGTTGTAGGAGTGGACCCGAAGTGAGGTTTTGAAATGGGCTTGTGGCCCGAATTTTGACGCGACAAACGGACGGAGTTTTGACCGGATTTTGCGCTAATTAAAGGCCTTATTTTCGAAATTCTTGTTTGAAAAAAGGATTTTGATTTTTTGAAAATTCGTCATGGTTTTGTTTAGAAGTGGTGATCACGTAGGGTTTACACATTTATACAGGCATTATAACGGGATGCTGAGTGCATTTAGAAGGGTTTTGGTTTAAAGGGTAGGTTGCCATACCGAACCATCAAACCCGAAGTCTGTGGAGAGGCTCGTGCCAAACAAGAGTAAGGCCGATTCCTAGTCCATTTCCTCAAGTAGTGAAGGCCCTTGACACAAACAAGAGTAAGCATCATGGTATGGATGACGTCAATCGCTATCCATCCTTAGGCCCAAATAAGAATTAGGACCGTTTAGACGGGACGATTTGTCGAATGGGTTGGGTTGGGCCTAGGAAGGCCGAATTAAACGATCTAGGAAGACCGAGTTATGAAAACCGACAATTGTCTTGTACAAACTATTCCCTAACCTTGTTCGAGTTTCACCCTAGCTACACGTAAGTGTATTATCCCCAGCGGAGTCGCCAAACTGTGGACAGCGGGCCGCCCACGGGGGCACTTGGTGAGGAGCGAAGACAAGCGTTTGCATTTTGTATGGAGTCGCCACCAATTTTTATGGGAAATTAGAACCGTTCGAGTACCTCGTGTCATGTCAAGACACAAAGTAGAGACATGAACACTAAGCAATCGTTACCCATAGCATTCTATGTCTAGAATGACTCTCGTGGATGCCAATGAACACGGGTGTTCACAGATATCTGGAGTAAGGGGTGAGGGTACGTATTAGGAAGCTCTTTTGATCGAACACCTAATCCCGCCCGCCTCGATAGCGGCCTCTACTAATGATTAGGGAAGTTATTCGTACTTGATATATCGTCGGTTATATGCATGCAATGCAACATCCATTGTTTTAATCCTAGCATGTGAGAATTAATACTAAGTCGGTTGACAATTAATTAGCATACAATTAATGTCGAAGTAGGAGTTTAAGTCAAGTTACATGTGAAAACATTCAAGCAATAAAAGAAACACAATAATTATAAATTACAATAATGAAAATTACAATAATTACAAAGGATTAGGCGATTTATGTCGAAAATACCTTTAAAACGGATAATTTGATAAAAAGGAATAAAAGAATAAAAGGATAAAATTAAATAAACCAAACGAACAGGAATTAGCGTGATAATACGAATAATAGTCAGTTAATTACGAAAACTAATTAATTAGGTCAAGGCAGAAACGGAGTTCAGGGACAGAACTCAGCCAGGAACAGGCGCAGCAGAGCTGCGTCCTTTGGAATAGGCGCAGCAGACGCTGCGTCTGTTCCCTGGCTCAGTTCTGGCTGTGAAGCCGTAATTGCAAGCCGTTAATGTCAATTGGTGATTTTAATGATGGATTCAATTATTTACTCGGATGGAAGTGATTTAATGTACTATTTACATATGAAGGTGTCATAAAAGCAGTAAAACATGGATGAGACGGATGCAAGCGAATTAATTTATATGAATGAACGATTGGTGAGAGACATTAATGAGTCCTCTGTTGAAATAAATCAATTAGGCTAAATACGACGGATATACAACGAATATACAAACAAACAGATGAAAATTATATCAATGGCGAATTCCAGAAACTCAATATTGACGAATTGAACCTCTAAAATCCGGGTTTGAATTTAATGACGAAAAACCCGCAAATATTGATTACTTGGGATTTAAGTCGAATTTATGATGAATTATATGAATTAAACATATTAATGAATGATGAATTATATATGCATGTGAATTATATGCTATGATGACGAGTTAACAAACAAACATATGAAAACAAATAAGAAAGACGGAATACAGAGGACGAAGAAGAAGAAAAGAAGGAGGAACTGCGGCAGCCTCACGAAGAGGCGCAGCAGGAACTGCGCTCCTTCGAAGAGGCGCAGCAGTTACTGCGTCTTTTCTCGACGTCTGTCTACTGGAAATCCGCAGAAACAAGGTTTTAAAGCACGGTTTTAGAAATCAGTTTTAATGGTGTTTTCGACATAAATCTTACAATGGTGATACGATAAATAAAATACAATAAATAAATAAGGAATTAACACCCTCAGATTTACATGTTGACGAAACGAGATGAACTAAGATATCGACTAGTGAATGCTCGACGCGAATGCAAAGAGAGTGCCCTCGTAAGAGGAAAACGATTGAAACAAATTGATTAATTAGATTGATTATTGGTGTAGTTGGTCAAATTGGTCGGTCATGCAACGGAGAGGCTGGTACCCGGAAGGATCCGAGCTTACGTGGTCGAAAGTTCAAGCACGTAGGCGCCAATTAGTAAGAACAAAGTCTAGAATGCAAAGGGAGAAGAGAAGGGCGGACACTCGCGTGAGAAATATGAGGAGCGAAGGCTCCTATTTATACTAATCACGTGAAGGAATAGGGTTTCGGAGACTCTTTGGAAGTGAATCTCGGAAAGATATGAAAAAGATACGTGAAACATGCAGAGAAGGGCCTGGGAAGAGGCGCAGCAGCCACTGCGTCTCTTGGAAGAGGCGCAGCACCTGCTGCATCTATTCCCAGGAGGTTTCCTCCTGCTGAAGAAAGATTTCCGCGTTTGAGTTATGGTAGGACGGAAATAATCCGATCTTCCTTAATATTTAATATGAATATTACGGGATATTATTTGCCAAAAGATAAAACTTGTAAAATATGGAATAGAAATATCCGGAACATTCCAGAATATTCCGACTCGGGATTTAACAGTTATCAGAAAATGGAGACGGTTTTTGACCCGGACTCCGAATGTACTGTAATTACTGCCAAAACGACCGTATCGGGATGTAGATGACAACTATGAGGTCGACATTAATATTTGAGCAATCACTTGACGATAATCTTACGAACTGTCACAAATCGTTCCGCGAATCAAACATGCGGCCCAATCATCACCGGGTGGTTTGCGGGAGGTGCAGAAATGAGGTATCTACAAACCTATACACAAATATTCAGATTAACATTGATAAAACTTGACAAAAATCAAGGCCTATACACCAATATTCTATTTAACGATGATAATATTCAATTTAACAATGATAAAACTTTACAAAAATCAAACTTTATACTCCATGAGAAAATAACGTCAATAACATGTAGTAATACCATAAACACATCATTAACATGCACTTATAATACCATAAAAAATCTTATTTTTTGAATGGTGTTAATATGTTCTATGATAATAGTAATAATAATAATCATAATAGTAATATGCTCTAATTCTCCCCAACAAACTACCCTAAAAATACATACCTTTACTCATCGTCTTTACCATCGGAGATTAATAAATTATCCCACCATCATCACCTACGTTCTCTATTGTTTGATCAATTAGGATATCATCAAGTAACATTTGAATCAAAGGTTGATGAACATCTCCCTTTTTTTTTTAATTTTGTGAATGTTAAGTTGAAATTTTTAGGAGATTTTCAGTTGAAACAAGATGGAGAGAAAATAGAAGGAAAATGGATGTCCAGTATGGGGATAGATGTTGATGATGAATGACACAGTAAGTTTGAAAGCATTAAATGCATATTGTGTTTAAAGCTAATTATTGGTATTAAATAATGTTGCAGGTACATACTCCACATTATATAATACAATAAGTACAACACACTACCACATGTTAGCCACCTACTTCATATGGGTTGTCAGCCACTTGACTATTGAAATGGGTACCAAATACAAGCAATATGGTATATAATATCTCCGTCGCAAATGAGAATTTGTGTTTTTTTATAACTAGGTTGCTTTTTGAGCATGAGATCGAACTACAACAACAAACTTAACTCGATCAATAATAATGCTCACTGACATCTCCTTTTGATTAAATATCCGAGCATTTCTTTCCAGCCAGAGCCTATACACACTTCTAGTGATTGTGAGGTTGAACCAAATAGTTCTCCAATTGCTTTTTCTACCATGTTGATGAATCCAATTTAATTCCTCAATGAGATCCTGGACCTGTTTTTTCACTTGTATCCACTGTAATACCCACCCTGTTAGGAATCCGTTGACTAGCCGTTGACTGAACTTAGACACTTGATAGACCCTTGAGAACCTTTCATATAATCGGACTTAGCACTTGGCGACCTTTGGAAGTGGAGAACTTGATCTAGCTTAGGCTACTCGATCGAATGGTCTTGTAACTCGATCGAGTTGAGGCCACTCGATTGAGTAAGTCCCATACTCGATCGAGTATGGCGGTTTCAGTGATAAGTCATATATCGTGAAGTCGTAAACCCCAAATCAGTTTTCATTTCTTTTCTTCCTTAACCTAATCAACGACACTTCTTCTCCTTCACCATCCTACAACCTCTAAGATCCCTTCTACTTAGATACACCATGGGGATGGAGACTTGAGTCGGGTAGCGATCTTGTCGCCGTAATGTCGAGCATAGGTAAGTAATCATCATTGTACTTGGGTTTCCTTGTGGTTATGTTTGTTAGTAATAGGGTTGTCCCTACTATTTGTGATAGGTGTTAATGGTGATTGCGTTGTCTTCATACGGATTATGTGGTGTTGATGTTGATTGCTAAAGGTAGGTTTTCCTACTCAGTACTGTTGATTGTTGTCTTGTGTGGTGTATAGTATTGTTGAATGTGTGATAGTAATGTTGTGTTTGTATACGGAGTGCGTCCCTGGCTGAGTAGACTCATCTCAGGAATGGCTTCACGCCCTTTGATGTGACTCATATTTGAGCACATTTAGTCCCCGAATTAACCTCGTTCCTATGTTTTATAGCATATATTTGGGTCATTTATTATCTTTAGTTTCCCATTTTGCATATTCTTTGAGGTTTTGTGTCCTTGGTAGGAGAGGATGGCTAACCTTGCATTTATGAGGCGAAATGGGGCTAAATGGATCGCATCTAATGACCAAGCATCAAAGAGAAGACCGACACTAGAGGCCTACGTAGATAAATAAAGTGAAATGGGCAATGATGAAAGGATCTTTGCATCCCCAACATGATCCTCGCGGATTGTTAAGGAGCTAAACAAGAGAAGCACTCTGCCCAAGGATCCGGGCGGCCCGAGCATGATCCGAGCATGCCACACTGCAAGGATCTAAGCGGCTTGATCCCAGGACGAGCAGACTGTGCAGCAAAGATCCAAGCATCCCTTCCCTAATCCGAGCGGATCCCTTTACAGAACAGCCCGTGCCACAGCACGGGACGAGCGGATCGTGACAGGATTAGCAAGGAGGATCCGCGCATTTCCCTCAGGAGTAGCATTTCCTCAAGTTTTCTTAGGGTCTTAATAGTCATTTAAGCCCTTAGTAACCCTAATCCTTGTACCTAATCTTTAGTATAAATACCCCTTTGTACTATCTATATTAGCATCAATTCCTAATCCAATCTTAATACTCTCTTAAAGTAGTCTTAATTTAGTTGTAATACAATTCTCAAGATTAATCACATCTTAAAATTTCCTTAATTTCTCTATTGTTCTTCCTTTTACTTGGGTAATTAGAAGATTATTTGGGTTTATTTGGAGGATTGACAACCTTCCATCAATCATCAAGTACTTATATTATTCTTTGCTTTATTATTTGGAATCATCTTCATAGGTATAATCTCTTTTACCCTTGTTTAATTATTGTTAATCACTTTCATTTATTCATCATGTTTTGCTTTGTTAGTAATATTGACAACCTTATTAGCATGCTAAACTTGATCATGAGTGAGTAGTTCTTTAGCTAGGGTTAATGGGGAATTAGGGGAAACAAACATGGGGATTGATCTATGCTTAATCTAATATGTTTTCATAATTAATTTGCTTGCTTGTTGTGATTTCAACCTATGCACATGTTATGTTTGATGAAATGCGAGCCTATGAATCCTTGCATTTTTTTTATCCATCCCTTATCTCTTCAATGAGGCTTGTAAGATATAAACTAACTCGAGCCTCATTAGACCATGCAGAGAGTTGAATAGGAAGGATTAAGTCGACTTATAGGTGTTGTACAGTCTAGACGACTCGGCTCTGTGACCCAAACCTTCTTAGGGATTGTAAGATATACACTAACTCGATCTCATCAC
This sequence comes from Silene latifolia, assembly GCF_048544455.1. Classification (NCBI taxonomy): domain Eukaryota; kingdom Viridiplantae; phylum Streptophyta; class Magnoliopsida; order Caryophyllales; family Caryophyllaceae; genus Silene; species Silene latifolia. Next base: position 76,105,964 of record NC_133534.1, read on the forward strand.
AACAATAAGTGCTTGCATTTAATTGAGAACATGTTTGTATAATCTACTCCCTTGAATCTCCTATGAACCCATGACACCCTAGTGCTTTTAATCAATTGTTTATAAACCTCTTTAATTGCTTTGCTTTGTTTACTTCACTTTGATGCGGTCGTTTTTACACCAAAAATAAAATACCTAGATCACTGCTAACGAAGTCAGCGGCAAGTAGGGTCGATCTCCACAGGGAGGCTAAGTTGCTATCTATCTGTCTAATTTGGTCTGTCAGGGTGTCACAGAAACTGGGGGATTTGAATTGATTTAACTATACTAATGATTGAGGAAGGAAATGAATAAACAGTAAGAGAAAGAAGTATGCTAAGAGTCGGTCCACCGTGGCAGCTATCAGATCTATTAAATCAGGAATATTAAGGCGATTAGACTATTGATAAGAAGAGCTATGGTCGTCACCTTTCGGTCCTTAAACCGCCCTAGAGTGTAAACAGCTTAACTTTCGCCCTCACTGCGATACCCCATTGTAATTAAGCAAGCCTTCCCTTCCAATCTTTCGATCTAGGTCGGGGTTAACTAGAATTATTGGTCTCCTGTATGTCACTCATTCGACCGGATAACAATTAAATTGCCTAATACAATTCCTACTGCAAGACTAATCTATTTAATACAATTAAAGCATCGCTACCACGGCTTCCCTAATCCTAACATACCAAGGGGAAATTAGCTAGACATGGGAATGGGGGAAACAAGAATTAAAGAAATAAAAACAATAAACATTAAAAGGGAAGAAGAAAAGGGAAGAAGAATTACTAGATAAAAATCCGGAAATTGAAGAACAAAGTAACAGTGTAACGTAACAAGGGAAAGAAGAAGAGAATTAGAGTGTCTCCGGATAAGAGGAGATGATTACAAATGACATCCCTAACTCCTATTTATAAGAAATTAGGAGTAGGGTTAAACCTAAATAACGAATTAAAGCTTAAAAGCCCAACCCGTCAGCGAAGCCACTCGATCGAGTAAGAAATCACTCGATCGAGTGAACTTGACTCAAAAACATGCTCGATCGACTAAGGAAGTCCTCGATCGAGCAAACGCATAAGAAGAACTGGTCGATCGAGTAATCTAACCCCTCGATCGACTTATTATACCACCTAAAATCACTCGATCGACCAAGAATGTCTTTGATCGAGTGATAATTGACTTCAGCAGCTTGTATTTCTCGTTAATTTGGTTTTGACTTGTCCTTTTAGCTCCCGGAACACCTTCACGCATCCCAAGACAGCAATATTTCCCGCTCCAAATCATCTCTTCCTCCAAATGCATGCAAAATGGACGGTAAATGACTTGATTCCGCTACTTTATGGTTCATTCCTGCAAATAAGACAAAATAACCCAAAGTAGGATATTCGGGGCATTTCGTAGCATAAAACTACGATAAAAGCATAGAAATACGTGCATAAAATAGGCTAAAAAGACTATATAAAATGCACGTATCAAATCTCCCCAAACCAAACCTTTACTCGTCCCCGAGTAAACTCAAAACTATACACTAATGGAACGGAAAAATAACTCAGAGCTAGCTACAAATGCCCACTTAAGCCAATTTAATGCAAGCAAACTAAAACTTATAGCTAAACAGTCAAATGCAAACGAGTTGTAAGATGTTTAAAAATAAAGCTGAACCGTCGACCTTGCAAGACCTTTAATAATGGACTCTCACGGGTCACTCTTTCTCTCATGAAGCAAAGGGCAAGCATAAATATGTATAAGAGAGAAAGAAAAATAGTCGCTCACCTAAACTACGACCCACATAAACATGCATGCAACTAATATGATAGACAATTCTAACTACCGTACACACATTCCAACCAAACAAGGTCCCGTCACAGCCGAGGGCTTACAAAAATATGGTAAAGTGAGGCAATGGGTAAGAAAAGGCAAAACATTTATGGGAATGTGGAGGTATAGGTGATCAAGCTAGTACCTAAACAAAACCATATGAGACATATCCATTTCCAACTCAATTATGAAATAAACACAATGCCCTTCATTTGGCATAAAATCTCACCAAACCAAACCAAACATACTCCTCAAATGATATAAGATAGAACATAGGAGCAGAAACCGTCAACCAAACAACATTTTTTTTTTCGTAATTTTTCTTCTTTCCTTTTTCTTTCTTTTTTTTTCGGGTTCTTCATTCTTCACATCATTTTTTTTCTTCTTTTTTTCATTTCATTTCATTTTTTTTCACTTTCATTCTTTTTCACGTTTTTTTTTTCTCATCCTCCCTTTCTTCATAGATACCAACTCCGAATCAACAGATTATGCGCCAACATTTGATACAATGGGAATATATACCGCAAAACAACAATCTAAACTAGCTTGACAAGGCAGGCTAAATTTGGATGTAGCTAAAGGTCAACTGGCAAATTTGGCTAATGTGGAGTTTATGGGTAAAAATGAAAGAAAAGGGAATTTGTAAGCACCTCCCTGCATGTGACACCAACCACTAACCCGAATGTATGACGGCAAAAAGCAATTGAATTTCATATATGTGCAAATTGATGATACATGTTATGCAAGGAGTAACTACTCACAATCCTACATGAAACTGGTCACAAATGACACCAGTTTATAAGGCTCTAAATCTTAGAAATTATAAGTAGGTTGCCAAAATTTCAGGTCAAGTCTATTCGTTCAGCTAAATTTTAACATTAACTCGTAGATATGCAATAAGACAAAGCTAATAAGACAATTAATTCAATGCAAGGCTTAAGCAAAAAGACAAATATAGAGCAATTTCATCATTGAAATCTACCGTTCCGACTCAACCTATATGCTAAAATAAACGTGAAAATTTTTTTTTGAATTTTTAACAATTTTTTTTTTTTATGGAATTTTTGAATTTTTATGAAATAGATAACAATGCAAACAGAAAATTAAACGTGATACAGAAATGCAATAAAAACAATATGCAGACACAGATATGGATGCATAACCTCCCCAAACCAAACTGTACAATGCCCCCATTGTACCAAAACATGGAAAGGAAATGCAAACTAAAGGAAAAAGAGAGAGTAAGCGGAAAAAACTCACAAGGTAGCGCGAATAAAGGGGACCTCCCCAAACCGACCATGAAATGGGAGGTTGCTAAAGCCCGGAAAACCGTCTCAAGAAGCTAATCCAAGTCAAAAACACTCGATGGCCGTCCAACAGTGGTCGATCGAATGAATGGGCGCTCAAAAACTGCTCGATCGAATGGAAACTAGGTCGATCGAGTGGTTTCGATTCTATGAGGCGGTCGATCGAGTAACATCTTCACTCGATCGACTGGATTCATCAGCAAAGGTACTCGATCGAGTAGAGAAACTACTCGATCGAGTGGATCTCGGCGTGTACCTGCAAAACACAATGAAAAACAGCCCGTAAACTAACTAGACAAGCAACTGATAAAGTCTATGGTTCAAAAACCATTTATTACAACTGAAATGAAATAAAAACAAAATAAAATCTCCGGGTTGCCTCCCGGGTAGCGCTAGCTTCAGTCAGGTCCCAGCTCGACCTTCTTTTCTTCGAGCCTCTCTAATTAATCACAATCAAAACAGCTCAAAGCGCGCAAAAACTTTGTCAAATAGCTGCGCATGTGCTACACAAAACAATAAAGTAGCACCGAGTGGAATAACAAAATAGGAAATAAAAATGTTTAACTTTTTAAGCCGAACAAATTTCCTATGGGCGCTCCTAAATTTATCCACAAAATAAAGGAGCGCGGGAGCAATCGTCAATACATTATGGGTTGAATTCAAATTAGCGATTTTGAGATGACATGTACGGTGAAAATCAGTTAAATTATATGTCCACATGGGAGGGGGTAAAGCATTAAAAGGACATGCATGAATCAGACGAGGTGACATACAAACAATAATAAAATTACCGTTTACTACCTCAGGTTGGTTGCTCTTAACCATGGAATCACTGATAAAAGAATGTGATACCTCATCCGTGCTAGGAGCAACTACCGTCTCAATCGCTTCTTCATCTACCTCCTCGGTGGAATCGCCCCGTAAATCGCACTTCAAGTGTATCCGACTCATTGTGAATAGGGAGGTTCACCGTAATCCTCATCATCGTCAAACTCGTCATCCAATATGAACCCAAGTGACGAATAAAAGCTCCCATCAATGGCCAATTCAGTCAATCGAGCAAATTGCTCACTCGATCGACCAAGTTCCTTCCGCACCTCACTCGATCGAGTAACAAAATCACTCGATCGAACATCATCCTCCTGCAATTCACTCGATCGAGTAAGAAGACTACTCGATCGAGGATCGTCTTTCTGAAATTCACTCGATCGACCATTAAAGGTCACTCGATCGAGTGATTCTTCTGTCTGTGCTGTATCCTTGCATGCATTCTGGAAATACGATAGAAAATCTTCATCCGAAATATAGAAGTCATTTTCAAGATCGGACAACGCGGTTCTTCATGGGAAAAACCGCTCTTGGTCAAGCACACCTCTTTTGATTTCCGTTCATCCAACCCAGGTGTTAACCGAGCAATTTGGATCAGTAACTCGGCAATTTCGGTGACTTGAGCACCCACATGTCTACCAAATCCCGAATTAAGGATTTCACTCCGCGGTTTCTTTTTCTCTACATCACGAGGATCTTGTTGCGGTGGCCATTGATGGGGTGGATGTGGCGGCACAACTACAAATGCATTGTGCTCAAGCAGACCACATCCCCAAGATTTCTTCCTTTCCCAACTAGCGGGTTTCTCGGCTGGGCTTCAAATTGAGCAATCGGTCGGAGACGATGTCATCTTGGCAAGAGGGATCGAAGGTACTCAAGCCTTCCCTTCGATAATCTCCCTCGTGCTTTGTCTAATAAACCTGTAAGCCTATCAAAACAAAGACTAAAGAAAAAGATAAGAACAACCTCAAGGTACTTAGTCTTCCCTTGAGGCGAAAAGACAAACAAAATAAAACAGATAAAAAGCGTCGCCTCCCCGGCAACGGCGCCAAAATTTGATGCGGTCGTTTTTACACCAAAAATAAAATACCTAGATCACTGCTAACGAAGTCAGCGGCAAGTAGGGTCGATCTCCACAGGGAGGCTAAGTTGCTATCTATCTGTCTAATTTGGTCATCGGGGTGTCACGAAACCGGGGATTTGAATTGATTTAACTATACTAATGATTGAGGGAAGGGAAATGAATAAACAAGAAGAGAAAGAAGTATGCTAAGAGTCGGTCCACCGTGGCGGCTATCGATCTATTAAATCGGGAATATTAAGGCGATTAGACTATTGATAAGAAGAGCTATGGTCGTCACCTTTCGGTCCTTAAACCGCCCTAGAGTGTAAACAGCTTAACTTTCGCCCTCACTGCGATACCCCATTGTAATTAAGCAAGCCTTCCCTTCCAATCTTTCGATCTAGGTCGGGGTTAACTAGAATTATTGGTCTCCTGTATGTCACTCATTCGACCGGATAACAATTAAATTGCCTAATACAATTCCTACTGCAAGACTAATCTATTTAATACAATTAAAGCATCGCTACCACGGCTTCCCTAATCCTAACATACCAAGGGGAAATTAGCTAGACATGGGAATGGGGGAAACAAGAATTAAAGAAATAAAAACAATAAACATTAAAAGGGAAGAAGAAAAGGGAAGAAGAATTACTAGATAAAAATCCGGAAATTGAAGAACAAAGTAACAGTGTAACGTAACAAGGGAAAGAAGAAGAGAATTAGAGTGTCTCCGGATAAGAGGAGATGATTACAAATGACATCCCTAACTCCTATTTATAAGAAATTAGGAGTAGGGTTAAACCTAAATAACGAATTAAAGCTTAAAAGCCCAACCCGTCAGCGAAGCCACTCGATCGAGTAAGAAATCACTCGATCGAGTGAACTTGACTCAAAAACATGCTCGATCGACTAAGGAAGTCCTCGATCGAGCAAACGCATAAGAAGAACTGGTCGATCGAGTAATCTAACCCCTCGATCGACTTATTATACCACCTAAAATCACTCGATCGACCAAGAATGTCTTTGATCGAGTGATAATTGACTTCAGCAGCTTGTATTTCTCGTTAATTTGGTTTTGACTTGTCCTTTTAGCTCCCGGAACACCTTCACGCATCCCAAGACAGCAATATTTCCCGCTCCAAATCATCTCTTCCTCCAAATGCATGCAAAATGGACGGTAAATGACTTGATTCCGCTACTTTATGGTTCATTCCTGCAAATAAGACAAAATAACCCAAAGTAGGATATTCGGGGCATTTCGTAGCATAAAACTACGATAAAAGCATAGAAATACGTGCATAAAATAGGCTAAAAAGACTATATAAAATGCACGTATCACACTTTACTTTCATTTTGTTGATTAGTTTAGATTACACAATCACCTCAACCGAAATTGTGACACCCTAAGACATAGCTTTCTACAATTGAGAATCCTACATCAATACCCGTCCCTTGGGATCCGACCTTTACTTACCTCTTTACTAAGAGTAGTTTGTGAATTTATAAATATTGTTTTGGCTGGTAGCTTTTGACAAAGAGTTGAACCGGACCAAAAATGGTGCCGTTGCCGGGGACGGTGTTAAATTTATTTGATTTTCATTAATTGTTTTTAGTTGTGTCTTCCTTTACCTTGGGGAAGTCAATCTCCTCAAGGTTGTTCTAATTGTTTTCGAGTTGTTTGATATTTTGCATGACTAGGAGATCATAAGGTAATTTATTACCTATTGATTTCGAGAGTGAAAGAACCTTAACCAACAATAGAAGAGTTGCTAGAGGAACTTCAAGAGTTGTAGGTATTGGCGAAATTGTGGACATACAACCAAATAACATTGAGTTCACCAACCCTTTTGCAAGAGAAGGAGAGGATAACCCAATACAAAACCCACCACAAAATCAACCCACAATGCCTAAATTTTCATCACATTTCGTACCAACCGAGGAGAACCTACCAAATGGTACTCCTACACCACCACATTTAACCGGTAATTTCATTGCCAAATCCGTATTCATACAATTAGTTGAGAGAAGTCAATTTGGAGGGATGCCTAGTGAAGACCCTCATTCGCATATGGAGACTTTTTGTGACTATTGTGATGCGATTTCTCAAACCTGAGTTACTCAAGACCAAATCCGATGGGTATTGTTTCCTTTTTCTTTGATCGGTACCGCAAAGTAATGGTTGAAGAGCCTAGACAAGGCTACCCTTGGTATTGATTCATGGAAGAAGCTAGCACTTCCTTTTTACAAGAAATTCTATTCTCCGGAGAAGACCAATATGTTGATAGCCCAAATCACCGGGTTCAAGCAAAGGGATGAAGAATCATTGTATGAAGCATGGGAGAGATTTAAGGACACTTGTTGTTCTTGTCCACACCATGGACTTAGCGAGTGGTTCCTTGTGCAACAATTTTGGAACGGTTTATATGAAGACTCCCGCAACATTCTCAATATGGCATCCAATGGAATGTTTACCGAAGTTGATGACAATCAAACATGGGCCAAAATCGAAGAGATGGCAGTTCATAATTCCCAATATAGTAGGCCTCAAAAGGCCACTAGAGGAAGAAAGCATGAGGTAGATTCCATCACACAATTGGGTGCTCAATTAAGTGCTTATATAGACACCATCAATTTGAAGTTTGAGAAGGCCATGGCTAAGCTTGATGAAGCTGTTGGAGTTTTTGTCCTCGATAATAGTGCATGATAATATTATTAAATCTCATTAAAGAATATGCATGGGATATTCATTGGCAATACTAGTCAGCTGATCAATGTATATCGGTAACGGTTGGCCAACTAGGGTTTGACGTTACTGTCGTGAGACGGCGGTGTTCAGCTGATCCCTTTCAGTCACACCTAAAGGAACGAACCCCAACACGAAAACTAATTAATTGTATGAGATACAGTTTAATTAGTCCCATGATAAATTGACTATGAGTTAGTTGATTAATTAAGTTAGAGAGATATTTAGTTGGGAACTTGAGGCGGGAAAATTATTATTTAATTATGCGATAATTAAATAATAAATTATTTGAGACGGGAATTATTGATTAGATAGTTAATTGTTCAATTAATACTAATTAACTAATGTGATTAGTATTGGTACGTAAAATATATGTGTAGCTGTACACGTATATTTACGGAGTGTTTTAGACGATATTAATCGGGAAGTATTTAAACATAAATCGATGTTTAAAGTATACACGTATTTGTGCGACAAATATAAGAACCAAAATGGACCCGTAAATGGGACATTGGACCGTGTAAATGGAGTGTAGTGAATAATTATAAACATAATCATTTCACTTTCCTTGTTTTTCTTCCATAAGTTATCTTATGATCATTTGCATGTGATATAAGATTGGATAAAAAATAAAACAAGTTCACTCCCTCACTCCACATACTCCCACCGGTTTTCCTCTTCCATATAGACCAACATTTGCTCATTTTACACACTACTTCATTTTGTGTATTTTGCATGTGAATGAATTTGTTGGTTTTTTCTCTCTAAATTTAATATAAACATTTTTACTAAGTTATTAGTAAACAAAAATTATTACTAAGATTATTAGTAATATTTATATATTATCAAGGGTAATCTTACTAATATCTAGTTAATATTAGTAAGGTTGTTGGGTAAGTTCTTGGGTGCAATTTGAGAGGAGGCTTTCTCTTTGTAAGCTTGGGTTTATGGAGGATCTTACCATTGATAAATAGTTCAAGAACAACCAAGATGGGTGATCTTGGTTGTGCCCAATTACTACCATTTTTCAATGTAAGGAAAATTATTTTCCTCATCTTTTATATTAATATGCTTTAATATTGCATGCATGTTACATAGATCACATAAACACAAATTATGAGATAATTTAATTTTTAATTAGAGAGTCTAATTAGGATCTATGATCTTTCAAGTGGTATCAGAGCTTAGGCTTGTAATTTACATGTTGATTTTTAGCATATTAAACAAATTATGAGATAATTTGGAAAAATAAAAAATGGTGTTAAAAGAGTTTTTAGCACGAAAATATTTGGACATGCATACCTACTGATCTCAAAATATTTGTGGTAAAATTTGGTGATTTGTGAAGTTATTTTGCTATTTTTAATGATTTTTGTTAGAAAACCGAGTCAAAAATGCCGTATTTTGGTTAAGAGTTAACTAAAAATAGGTAAATGTTGATTTGGGTCATGAAATTTTTATGATGTTTCATGCATATATTTCTACAGATTGTATGTAAAATTTCGAAGGTTGGTTTGAAGTTTTGCATGTTTATTGCTTTTATGAGATAAAAGTCGATAAAAGTGAAATAAATTAATCATATACTTGAAACTTTTGTTCCTGCCCTTGATAAATTTATGTACATTTAAAAATATGATTTAAAAGTAAAATGTGAAATTTAAAATGTGATTTCACCTTGTTTTGATGTTTATTGGTTTTTGTGGTTAAAAACCGATAAATATCGATCTTTTTCTTCATAAAATTTATCCGAACTTTTTGGGCAATTTTTCTGATATTTTGGTGTTCTTGGGAGTGTTCCAGAATACTCAAAAAAATTTTGTTTCAATTTTTGGTAATTTTTCCAATTATTTTTGATTTATTACTTAAAAGTTATGATTTTACCGATTAAATTAGCAAAATATCACCAAATTAAACTAATTATTCATCATTAAATTAGTGAGGACTAATTTTGAGTTCCAAAACAGTTTGGACAATTATTTTGGAATTAAATGAGATTTAAGAGTCGATTATTGATTTTTACAAGTTAAAAATCGATTAAATCCACAAAACCGAGATGGATACCAGCGATTGTTAGATAGGGCTATTTTGGCATTATTTTACAGCATTACAAACATATTTATTTAAGTTGAATGAATGATTGTCATTTATTTAAAGTATTTATTTTGTTTTACCTAGTATGGCCTAGTTTATTTTAATCGTTATTACCCGAAATGAATGGGAATAGCGATTTGTTTGTAATTTAAATACGATCTCGTATCGTCGATTTGTAATTACTTAATAGTTTTATTTCTTTTATTAATTAATGTATAATATAAATATCTATGTAATTCAATTGTAATAGTTAATCTTACCGGCATTTCCAAAAGACGGATTACATCGAGACGGAGTCTATTTTTGGAAGGTGTTCTAAATCCCACAAGAAGAAGCCACTTTTGGAATGAAGAGGCAAGGGACCAAGGAGTTGGTTTTTGATATGTAATAGTCTAGTTTATATTAACTAGGTGGCCATACTAGGATGATTCATATGCTTGCTTGTTTTTATTTGCGCGCATGCCAAAGTCGCCATTCACATGCATTTTATTTTCGCGATTGTCAATTCACGTCATTTACATTCACCGACTTAGTTCACTTATAGGGAATTTATGACTAAATTGACAAGATCTCTCACATAACTAAAATTGAGATTAGCCTTACCAATTAGTAACACCTATGAATCCCTTGTTCATTAGAGCCACGCTCGCCCAAGCGGGGTGTTCTCTTTTTACCTCGGGTAAGTAGGGTGGTAAACGGTTATCACGCGCCAAAGTTGGTTGGACTCAACAGGGTATAATACGGTCTTGTATTCCGGGGCTAGTAGATGGGTTTGTTGAAATCCGTCAACCAAGAGTTCTAGAGGTAGAATTAGTCAACCGTTGACTTACCGAATTTACACAATTATGGGATGTTTCGCCCAAGCGATGCCTATTTTTGTTTAAAGACGGATCTTGGAATCATTTGTATAATTTAGTGAGAGATCATTATATAAATGTGTAGATACCCAGTATCTGCTGAGACTCCAACAAACACCCGATGATTATCGGACTACAACATGTTTTGGGATCGCAGCGTTTGATCGACAGTTTGTGTACAACTTTACGTCGGAAAACTTAAAACGATTTCGAAAAAAAAACATTTCAAAACATTTCAAAAATACCTGGAGTGTTTAATGCACGACGACGGGGTCGCAATGACACTAACTAGAGTCAGAACCGACACCGGACCAAAAACCGACTCGAAAATTCAAATCCCGACTCCAACAACGAGTCAAACCGAGTCAAACAAAAAAACCAAAAATATCTCAAGCCTTCTATACTAAGTTTTCCCGGATTCATGTTGGTCAAGTACCAAACATGTGACTACAAAACCTAGGATAGAACAAATCATGATTGCGTTTGTTGTGATAGTGACAACACAACTTGAAGTGCCGCGACGTGGCTCGCGCCTCTTTGAGCGACCCAGTGGCCACGCTCAAAACTCACACAACCACTCATTTTCCTATAAATACCCCTCAAATGCCACCCATTTGAGACTTACGCGAGTGTTCGCCCCCTCTTTTCTCCCTTAAAATTCTCGACTCGACTTCTAAAGTCACAATCCGACGCGTGTTTACGACCTACCGATCGTAAACAGGAGCCTTACACATTGTTTGGTACCGTCATCGTGCATTAAATCGCTTGTCCGACCACTTTGACCACTACACCATCACTAAACTTTTAAAACACTCTTTTACATACCAAAACGGTTTTAAACCGAGTTTTTTTCCGATCAAACAAGTTGTTACACTTACGTCGGTCAATCGCCATAACCAGACATGTAAGTATGAGGGTGTAAAAATCCTCTTTTATTATGTTTTCATTTGTTTCATGACTTTAACATGCTAAAACATGCATAACATGAACCAAAACATGGAATAAACGAGCCAAAACTGATTTTTGGTCTGAGGCAGAAGCCCCTTAGGTCGCCAAAAGGCTCGCGCCTAAATGGGGTGCCCAGACCAGAGATCAACCGTGTTTGTTCTCGTCATTTCCCTTAATCGATTTTCATATTTGTAATCGGTTTTTACCATTTCAAGTATTTCCGAAACCTTTTTGTTTCATTTCACATGCTTTAACCATAAAGCATTTTTCACCCTTGGTTCTTCATACCATGACGGTTAAATCCGTGTTTCGGTGATAATATTTGGTTAATGACATTTAAGAGGTATTTTAAAGCCTTTTATTTCATTTCTTCACATTTTCAAACAAACATATTAGTCACCAACACGAAATCATCCTTGGTTCTATATACCATGCCGGATTTTAACCCGGGTACGATGATGAGTACTGACTAATTACATTCAAAATGGAGTTAAAACAATTAGTCCATAATCATTTTCCAAACTATTCATGTCAAGCTTGTCAAATCGAACCCGACACCGAATATTATCAAAACAATGATGATTATTCGAGTCTAGTTCTTCAAATCAACAAATGCGGTCTAAACGACCCTTTCAAAATCAAACCGGGTTAAAATACCCATTTTCAACACGTTTCATAACGTTTTCTAAACAGTCAGAACACGGCATACAGCCGTTGGCTAACCCGCGCCTCAAGCAGGCCTTTTCCTCTCATTTTCAAAACCAGAGGGAGGCCCCTTACACCGCCGGCTGGCTCGCGCCTCTTATAGCCGTCTGGTACAGGGCTTGTTCCCTTCCAGCATTGGTCTAGGACGATCCCGACTCCGGTTAACCCGGATATAAGACGGATCAGATGACTATTCAACTATTCAAACCATATTTGCCAAATGCCTTACTAAGACAAATGGATCATGTTATGCACCCTAAACCTAATACGGTAAATGGATGTTTAATTTCCGTCTTGCATGCAAATCAACCATTAATCCAACTCGACATCTTATACTTGATACTTGGATTAAATCAACTTACTTAGAAAGCTCTCACATGATAGGTTTAAAACATTGGATGCGCATTCATGCATTTAAACCGTTCTATCAACTTTTGCATTCAACCAACCAAGATCGATCAGTAGAGGCCGCTAAACGCGGGCGGGATTGGGTGTCTGATTAAAGGGCTTCCCAATACGTACCTTCACCTCTTACTCATAAACTTTGGATAGTGGACGACCTTATCCAGGGCGTACGAGAGTTATTCTAGAGATAGGATGCTAAAGAGGGACGATTTCCTTATCTTTAGTACCTATGTCAAAACGCTGCTTTCTTCTTCGATTTGACCGAGGTATAAAGTGGAATTCGAACGGGTTCCAGGCATCCCACAAATGCTTGGTGGCGACTCCGAGCATCTCTAATCGTTTCGAGACCCTTACCGAGACGAAACCGACCGATCTAAAACGATCCGGTCGAAAGCATTTTTACCCTGCCGAGCGTGGCTTTCAAAAAGACCGCTGCCATTGTCCACAGATCGGCTGGGCATACGCAGGTGGGCCCATGTCCACAGATTGGCGACTCCGCTGGGGAAAACTACAACACTTACGTCTTTGTGATCCCTAGATGGTGAGACTCGAACGAGATCTTGGCTGGAATGCATTAATTGATATTACGGTCACGGTCGGGTTCCTTGTCCGGGCCCACAACCTAACCTTTTCGACCAATTGGCTCGTCTCGTCGGCGTGAGTTTTCTCATCCCCGCGGTTCGAATCCCGATTGAGTCAAGCATACCATTGACGTTACACATTTCTGTTTCGTCAAAGAACTTTCATCACTTTCGAGCACGAGGCTAGGGCACCCTCCTTACACATTTTGTTTGGATTGGTATCCCTCTCGCAAATCGGGGTTTGATTGCTTGGTGTGTAACCCACCCTTTTAAGCCAAAACCCGTGTCAGCATGATGCATAATATATTGAAACTGTGAGTGCTTATGTGCTACTTGATCGTAAGTCCTTCCGCGTCATTTTGCAAACTTTCAAAAACACCTTTTTGCGCCGTTATAATGGCCATTTCAAACCTCGGTCTTTCGCCGACCGTTGCACGCCTTTCTAGGCCGTCGTAATGACGATTTTCAAACCTGGTTTTGTATAACCATTTCAACACGCCTTTCTAGGCCGTCGTAATGACGATTTTCAAACCTGGTTTTGTATAACCATTTCAACACGCCTTTCTAGGCCGTCGTAATGACGATTTTCAAACCCGGTTTTGTATAACCATTTCAAAACGCCTTTCTAGGCCGTCGTGATGACGATTTTCAAACCCGGTTTTTTATAACCATTTCAAATCACCTTTTTACGCCGTTATAATCGCCGCGTCTAGACACAGATTTTAACCCGTTTCGCGCTGACAATTGCTCTTTCAAAACCCGAGAAAAGCACACGCCCTTTTTCTCGAGACACTTTCGGGATCCCGAGGACCATGCACCGTCCCCGAGACCTCTTCAAACATTTCAAACTCGATTTTCAAGACATACAATTTTGAATTTCAAAACCGTCTTGGGAAGCAACACACCGTTTTTTGAGCCGGCTCAAACTCAAACCGTCTTTTGCAAATAAACTTAAGACAACCCTTTTCAACTGATCGACTTGCGGAGATTTCTATCTTCGGAAGCCGCCCATTAAAGCGAGAAATGAATCTTTTGAAAATTTCTATTTTCGAAAACTTCAGTCCACCATTCCAATTCCGCCTCGTGTCTATGGAGTCAAAGCAAATGTACTTATGGGTCTTTACTTATGAGTCGTCTCACCACGAGACCCGTCCAATGGCGTCACGCCGTCATGTTGGACTCGTGTCAAAGGTTCGGTCAAACACCGTCACGTTATAAATCGAGTCAGCACCGAGGGACCACACACAGTCACCCCTTCTTGTTGAGTCGATCTTGGTCTCGTCCTCTGTGTTGTCTGCGTTCAGTCTTGGAACCCTGTCGGATTGAGTTGTAATGTGAGCCGTTTTTGTGACTCAGAGCCATGGCCCCGTCTTCAGCTTCGTCCAACAACAACAATGATAACAACAGAGATGTCATAACTGATCAGCTAGCCAGCCTACTTACCGCTCTTAAGGTCACCCTGGATCGCGTCGAGACCCGTATCGATGCCCTGGAGAACAAGGAAGTTGGGGAACATAATACCCCACCTCTGGCTGAGACTGAGAAGAGGCTGAAACTCTTGGAAGAACAACTCCTAGCCCGGGGTAACAACATCCACCTTGAAAATAACCGAAGGTTCGAACCTGTTGGGGACCAGTTACGACAACTTCACCCCCGACCGATGTGCCTAAGTTCAAGGGAGTGGAGGACCCACTCAACCACATCCGTGCTTTCAAAGACTACATGGCCATTAAGGGGGTCAAACAGGAACTTTTCACTAGGATCTTCCCATCCTCTTTGGAGCCAATTCCTCGCCAACGGTACAACTCCTTGGACCGGAAAAACCTTACCACCTGGGATGAGATCGTAGTTGAGTTTGCCAAACAGTATGCCGACAATGTCGAGATCCAGGCCAACACCCGTACTCACGAGGTGTTAACCCAAAACGACAAGGAGGGATTCACCGAGTTCCTAACCCGTTGGAGGAGGGTGAGTACTCAGTTGGTCAGTAAGCCGAGTGAGTCAACTCTGGTGGAAAAATTTGTCAACAACCTCCGCCCGGTTTATGCCAACCTGCTGAGGTATCAAAATATCAAAACTTTTCACGATCTGCAGATTCTGGGGACACGTATTGAGGACGACCTCCCAAAGGGCGTCTTAGCAAAGACCACAGGCAGGGGTTATCAAGGATCCACCTCAACCGGATCTCGCCCTTACGGTCAGACAAACAAGATTGATGAGGTCAACCTCGTCGAACCATCTGCCAAGAAAATTGAACGCCCCCAAAGAGTGTTCACCAACATAGGGTCAACTTATGCGAGCGCCTTGAAAAGGCTTATGGACCAAGGGAAGCTACAACCGATCGGGCCCACCCCGGACCCGGTCGACGCCAAGAAATCCCGATTTTGGAACCCCAACGCCTACTGCCAGTATCATCGAGGGAAAGGGCATGATACCAAAAATTGCTTCAAACTCAAGCACCTCATTCAAGACATGATTGAGAAGGGAGATTTTCATATACCCCCACCAACTAAGCCAAACAACAAGACGAATCCCCTGGGAATTCACGCCATCTCTGACGATGAGCCGACCCTAGACTGCTCTCATCTAATCTTGCCAATTGACGATGAGGTGAATGTTCTGGAAAAGGACCCTTCAGATGGAGTGTTCGTATTCAGTGCTGCCACTATGCTCACTATGTTTCAACAAGTTGAGGAGGCCTTTGCCAGCCTTTATGAGAGAATCACCCGACTCGACGACGCCTACCGTCGACTCATCTTCAATCCCCCGGCACCACGTCCGCGGGAGAATTCCCCAAGCATTCAAAACTACCCACCGCAGGATGGATTGCTCCCGCGACCATTCTGGCACAGGCCCCACGAAAATCACCTTCAAAATAACCACCTTCATGAGAACTACCCTCACAAAAATCGCCCTCACAAAAATATTCCCCATAAGAACTACCCACCGAGGAATACCCCTCCGAGGTATCCTCGAGAACCTGAAATTAACGGCATATGGCGGGATGATGTTGAGGATGTGTATGTCGTCCCAGGAAAGGAGAAGCGGACGAAGGAAATCGGACATCTCACCCGGTCCGGACGTCCCTATCAGAATCCGAGCAACCCAGCGGTCGTTCCAACAACAAATGACCAAATCGTCCCAGAGGTGGACACTCAACCAAAGGCTCCCGAGAACTCAATCCTGAAACAGCTCTAGAAAGCAAAGGCCGAAATCTCTATCTGGCAATTGATCGCAACGTCTTTTGAGCACCGACAAGCCTTGGGAAAATTAACCGTGCCCTCCACCTCTTCCCCAGAAGAAATAGTGGCACACATGACAAGAGACGCCCCTGATCTGAGCAACCCGGTCGTCTTCTCCGACGAAGATATCCCCCTGTTCGGAGCCAACCATAACCTGGCCCTATACATCACTGTGCAATGCCTCCAAAAGAACATACCAATGGTCCTCGTGGATGACGGTTCCGCCGTGAATGTCATTCCTCTCAAAATTGCCCACAGGCTGAGTATTAAGGAATCTAATCTAATCCCAACGAATCAAGGAGTACGCGCCTACGACGGCACGCGTCGCAAGGTCGCTGGGCTTATCACTCTAGCCGTCGCAACCGGGCCACTTGAAAGACAAACCAGTTTCCAAGTGGTCGACATCGACGCATCCTTCAACATGCTCCTGGGACGTCCTTGGATTCACGCCGTCAAGGCGGTCACCTCAGCGCTTCACCAAAAGATCAGGGTCCCCTTCAACGGGAAAACGATCACGATCCCTGCTTCCCCAATCAAAGCAGTCATGAGAAGAGGGGTAGCCTCCCAAGCCATTGAGGAGGACGACAATGAAATGTGAGGTTTCCAAGCCGTGAACGCCATAACCGATGAACTAACAACCTCTGGATGTGACCCGTTCGCCAGCCTCACGATCAACCGTATCGTGATGCGCCAGGGTTATTTCCCGGGTTTGCCGCTCAATCCTCTAAAGGACCCATTGCCTCCCCTGAAACAGGCTAAGGTCCCCAACATTCCCTTTGGACTGGGGTACGAACATACTCACGAAGATATCCAGGAGATGAACCTCCTAATCCGGAAACGCAAGAAGCACGAAGTCATCCTCCGTCCCTACCACCTGACTCTCAACGGATACTTTGTCCCCGAGGGAGAGTCCGAACTCTACCACGGCTTTCCGGAGCCTATCTATGACTCTGTGGCAAAGGCTAGATACCCAGGAGTGGAAGTCTTTCAGGACTGCTACTTTATCCCCGACAACATCGAAGTCGCATCAACTGAGTCCAAACCGTCACCATGCCTCAACGGACAAGCTGTCACACTACTCTTTGGGGAAGATAACATCAAACGCCTTGACTATGAGGACATCATCAACATCGCCCTGAAAGACAATCAGTTTGATCCAACTGCCGTGATCTCCGATACTGACCCGGAGAAAGCTACCAAGGGCTGGAGGAAGACCATCAAATGGACCGATCGCCAAGGCCGCATTCTCAAGATCACAACTGGAGAAGGCCCTATGTTCAAGGAGGAAAGTGAAGAAGGATCTGAGTCTGAGTCTGAGTCGGAGTCAGAGTCTGTTATAGCTCCTAACACTCCGGAAGTCCCAGTCAAGGTCCCCTTCCCACTATTTTATCACAAAGTCGTGGCTGATTCAGAGGCTGAGTCTACTAAGGTCACCCCCACTCCAATGAAAGGTGAAAACCTAGAGCCTGTTCCAAGGGCCAGTTCTTTTGTCGTGTCGCCTCTGACCAACCACGAGATGTTTGTCCTTTCCGAGCTTTTCGCTCGTGTCAACTTAATGAACGCTAAGTTTGCTTATGACTCGTCTCATTTTAACTACAATGCAATTCTGAATGATTATGAGGAATTTGACTTGAGTAACTACCCACCTCACTTAGCCAAAGAACTTGACAAACGGGAAACCAGAACCCCCATCATTGAGGAAACCGAGCCTATTAACGTAGGAACCGACAATACACCTCAAGAACTTAGGATAGGGACAACCCTGGACCCCTCGGAAAGACAACAATTCATTGACCTCCTCCACGAATACAAGGACGTGTTCGCCTGGTCTTACAGAGATATGCCTGGGATTGACAGAGAAATTGCAGAACATTGGATACCCATCAAACAAGGGGCTAAACCTGTGAAACAGAAGCTACGCCGGATGCGTCCTGAATGGGCACTAAAAATCAAGGAAGAAGTGGACAAACAGTTCAAGGCTGGGTTCATCAAAGTATCTTAATACTCTGACTGGGTGGCCAACATTGTGCCGGTACCAAAGAAAGACCGACGAATTCGAGTTTGCGTCGACTTCAGGGATCTGAACAAGGCAAGTCCAAAGGACGACTTCCCTTTGCCACATGTTGACATTCTGGTGGACAACACCGCCGAACATGCTCTCCTATCATTCATGGACGGGCATGCCGGGTACAACCAAATTAAAATGGCTAGGAGGACATGCACAAAACTGCGTTCACTACACAGTAGGGTACATATGGCTACACGGTCATGCCTTTCGGCCTCATCAACGCCGGAGCGACCTATCAAAGAACCGCTACCACTCTCCTACATGATATGATGCACAAGGAGGTAGAGGTATATGTCGATGACATGATCGTCAAATCAAAAGAACGGGACGGCCACATCAATGCCCTCCGGAAATTCTTCGCTCGTCATGGAAATATAACATGAGACTAAATCCTCGGAATCGTGCATTCGGGGTCACCTCCGGAAAACTCTTGGGACATGTCGTCGGCAAAAGAGGCGTTGAGATTGATCCAACCAAAATCAAAGCCCTTCAACAAATGCCTCGGCCTAAGAACGAGAAGGAGATTCGGGATTTCTCGGTCGGTCCAAGACATCACCGGTTCATCGCCAAGCTCACTATGATTTGTGAACCGATATTCAAGAAGCTTCGCGCCTCGATCACACCGATTGGGACGACGATCGTCGAAGGCATTCGACAGATAAAAGAAATCCTATCCAAACCTCCCCGTCCTCATGCCACCTCAACCGGAATTCCTCCGTCCCCGTGCATGATCACATCGACACAACCATGGGAGCAATGCTAGCACAAACAGTTGGCAACGAGGAGCGAGCCATCTACTACATCAGCAAAAAGTTCATTGAGTACGAGACGAGGTATACCCAATTGGAAAAGACATGCCTTGCCCTAGTATGGTCAACAAAGAAGCTGCGGCATTACATGCTCAGCTACTCGGTCCACATCTACTCTAAGATGGACCCGGTTAAGTACATCTTCGAAAAACCCGTACTAAACGGAAGGCTGTCTAGATGGACACTCATGCTGTCTGAATTCGATCTCAAGTTTGTGCCTCTCAAGGTTATCAAGGGAAGAGCGGTCGCCGATTTCCTAGCAGAAAATCCCGTCAACGAGGATCCAACGACCGACACTTGGTCACTTCCTAACGAAGACATCCTTTGTGCCGACTCCGACGCATGGGACCTATACTTTGATGGCGCATCTAATGTGAGAGGTTTCAGGGTAGGAATCCTTCTAATATCACCAGAGGGAGAACATGTTCCGATCTCGGTCAAGCTAGACTTCGCCGTCACAAACAACGCCGCTGAATATGAAGCATGTCTCATCGGCCTGTAAGCAGCCATCACACTTGGCATCAAGAGACTGAGGGTCATGGCAATTCCTCACTCATCATCAATCAAGTATCCGGATCATGGAAAATCCGATCTGACAGCTTAGCTCCCTACCGAGCAAAGATCAATCAAGAGGCCGAGTTCTTCGACCAAGTCGACTACTTCCACTTATCGCGGGAGGAAAATCAATTTGCTGATGCCCTGGCAAAACTTGCCGCACTCGTCAACATACCTGACGACATGACATCGATGCCTCTATGTGTCGAGAGGCGGAGCGAGCCAGCTCACATTAGTGCCATTATCGACGACGAGGAAAGCCATGATGAACCTTGGTACCAACCCATCCTCAATTACAAAACCAAAAGCGAATTCCCTCCCAACTCTGATCAAAGAGGACAAAGAGCCATCCGTCTACTTGCATCACAATTCGTGATAAACCAAAATCAACTCTACAAAAGAACACCCCAAGGAATTCTCCTCCTTTGCATTGACCATCACAAAGCCAAAAAGGTCATGGGAGAGGTTCACGACGGAGAATGTGGCCCTCACATGAGTGCAATGATGCTTACACGGAAAATCATGCGGCTAGGTTACTACTGGACAACCATGGAAGCCGATTGCCGTAACTACGTCAAACATTGCCACAATTGCCAAATCTTCGCCAACATACAACATATACCACCATCCCTTTTATACACCATGACATCACCCTGGCCTTAATCAACCTGGGGCATCGACATCATCGGGAAAGTCAACCCGGTAGGCACCAAGGGGCATTGCTTCGTCCTCGTCGCCATCGACTACTTCACCAAATGGGTGGAAGCGCAGTCATATGCAGTCTTGACCGCCAAACAAGTGGCCAAGTTCATTCAAAACAACATCATCTGCCGATATGGGGTACCCCATGAAATCATCAGGGATCAAGTCTGTCACTTTCGGGCGGAAACTCAGGCTTTGCTGGACAAATACAAGATAAAACGACATCGATCATCCCCCTACCGTCCCCAACCCAACGGAGCGGTGGAGGCAGCGAACAAAACTCTTGTTACCATTATCAAGAAAATGCAAGATAACTACCGCGATTGGCCGAGTAAACTCCCATTCGCACTCTGGGGATACTGAACCTCCATTCGAACACCGACAGACGCCACACCCTTCTACCTAGCATACGGTATGGAGGCGGTTCAACCGGTAGAGTTAGAGGTCCCATCACTACGCATTCTATTGGAGAGTCAAATCCCTGAGGCGGAATGGACCCGTCGAAGGTACGAACAACTCACTCTTCTAGATGAATGGCGACTCAACGCCTTGCACAACGTCCAGCTATACCAACGACGTATACAACGGGCATTCAACAAGAAGGTAAAACCCCGAAACATCCGGGAGGGCGACTTGGTCCTCAAGTCAGTCCGAGCACCGATACCCGTCGATCCGAGGGGAAAATTCAAACCCTACTGGGCCGGGCCGTACCTGGTCAAGAAAATACTTTCGGGGCGCGGTGACCGAGTGACCTAGATGGGGAGGACTTTACAAACCCAACCAACCTAGACCAACTCAAGAAATACTACCCTTGAACCCTATCAACAAACAACCTAGCCTAGTTTCGCAACTAGCACCAACCTCAACCCTTTTCAAGTCAAGTTCCTCAATATGTTCTGATTTGAAATTGCATGTTTTATCGAGTCTAAGCTGAGGCACCTTGCCTGTTTCAAATGTCCTTTGATCCGTCAAAGGCAACGTCCATTTGCACTACAAAAACCAAACCCCTGAACTACGAGCATGGTTTGATTTCACCTCTTCAGGTGAATACGTAGGCAGTCCCTTTTATGCTTGAGGGATACAACCACAAAACCCAATTCAAATCCACAAAACATTTCGAACTACGAGCATGGTTTGATTTCACCTCTTCAAGTGAATACGTAGGCAGTCCCTTTTATGCTTGAGGGATACAACCACAAAACCCAATTCAAATCCACAAAACATTTCGAACTACGATCATGGTTTGATTTCACCTCTTCAGGTGAATACGTAGGCAGTCCTTTCTTACACAAGAAGGATACAACCACTCCCACAATCAAAAAAAAAACATCCCCATCAAAAAAAGAGAAAAGGGAAAACCATTCCCTTTCACCACAAAATTACAAAAAATGAGCCTTTCTCCCTTTCCACAAAATACCACTTTCCCAAGTGCAATTGTTTAGGACGATTCAAATCGAATTGCCTTTACAAAATGGATGGAAGAAACAAGCGTTCACAATTTTCGACACGAGCAATCCTCTTATTTAATTAATAATGGGAGGGATTACAATTTCAACAACAAATAAAGCACGACGAGTCTACAACTTGTCAAAGCTAAGGTGTCCACTAACACACCCCACATAGTAAAACTAGCACAAAACAAACAACAACTAGCTAGTACAATATAATACAAATTCACAACAATAATACAACATAATAATAAAGTGGGTAATGGAGGTCTTCACTCTTCCATTTCACCCTTGCCTTTTCCTTCGGGGTACATCTTCCCCTTGTTCTTCTTGTTGGCCCGCCTAGCATGGACTTCCTCCTCGGAACGGTTCCTCAACGGATCTAAGACGGCGACGGCCTCCGGTCTAGCACAAGACCCCATATTTGACCCAAGACGAGCCAATGCACGACCCACCATACTCTTGGGGCCGGAGTTCCTCCTCTTCGGTGGTCTCATCACATCGGGAGTAGCTCCCTCAACATACTCTTCAAAGAAGGCACGGTTGGCCTTGCCAACCTCTCGGTACTTCAAGTCGACAACCTCGTCCTTACGGAATTTGGATCTCTCTTCCAAGGACGGAGCACGTGACCATTTCACATAGGCGGGAGTTACCCATGTCGTGGCAACGGGGTTTGGCGCCTCCCAAAGCGGCCTAGTGGCCCACCACCTTTCAAAGAATTCCACCAGCTCAGATTTCCGGAAAACATTCTCTTGGACAAGAATATCTTGAGCGGGCACTTTTTGTTGACGCCCCATTTGCCTCATGAGCCTTTCGGGATAAATGAAGGAGACAACCTTCAAACCCACCACCATCAAAGAGCGAGGACTAGCACCCGAAGCGGGCAACCCCGTGAAGGACCTCAAGTGCCACCACGGCACCACCCAACGGATATGATGACCGCCCTCCTCCGCCAACCTTGCGGCCCAATAGGACTCGGTGGAAGCGAAACTATCCGGATACAACTTCTTCCTCATAGTAAGGTGACGGAAGAAGTACCAAACATGTGACTACAAAACCTAGGATAGAACAAATCATGATTGCGTTTGTTGTGATAGTGACAACACAACTCGAAGTGCCGCGACGTGGCTCGCGCCTCTTTGAGCAGCCCAGGTGGCCACGTCGCTCAAAACTCACACAACCACTCATTTTCCTCTAAATACCCCTCAAATGCCACCCATTTGAGACTTACGCGAGTGTCCGCCCCCTCTTTTCTCCCTTAAAATTCTCGACTCGACTTCTAAAGTCACAATCCGACGCGTGTTTACGACCTACCGATCGTAAACACGAGCCTTACACATTGTTTGGTACCGTCATCGTGCATTAAATCACTTGTCCGACCAGTTTGACCACTACACCATCACTAAACTTTTAAAACACTCTTTTACTTACCAAAACGGTTTTAAACCGAGTTTTCTCCGATCAAACAAGTTGTTACACTTACGTCGATCACTCGCCATAACCATACATGTAAGTATGAGGGTGTAAAAATCCTCTTTTATTATGTTTTCATTTGTTTCATGACTTTAACATGCTAAAACATGCATAACATGAACCAAAATATGGAATAAACGAGCCAAAACTGATTTTTGGTCTGAGGCAGAAGCCCCTTAGGTCGCCAAAAGGCTCGCGCCTAAATAAGGTGCCCAGACCAGAGATCAACCGTGTTTGTTCTCGTCATTTCCCAGAATCCATTTTCATATTTGTAATCGGTTTTTACCATTTCAAGTATTTCCGAAACCTTTTTGTTTCATTTCACATGCTTTAACCATAAAGCATTTTTCACCCTTGGTTCTTCATACCATGACGGTTAAATCCGTGTTTCGGTGATAATATTTGGTTAATGACATTTAAGAGGTATTTTAAAGCCTTTTATTTCATTTCTTCACATTTTCAAACAAACAGATTAGTCACCAACACGAAATCATCCTTGGTTCTATATACCATGCCGGATTTTAACCCGGGTACGATGATGAGTACCGACTAATTACATTCAAAATGGACTTAAAACAATTAGTCCATAATCATTTTCAAAACTATTCATGTCAAGCTTGTCAAATCGAACCCGACACCGAATATTATCAAAACAATGATGATTATTCGAGTCTAGTTCTTCAAATCAACAAATGCGGTCTAAACAACCCTTTCAAAATCAAACCGGGTTCAAATACCCATTTTCAACACGTTTCATAACGTTTTCTAAACAAATCGAAACAAGGCATACAAAGTTGGCTAAACCCGCGCCTCAAGCAGGCCTTTTCCTCTCATTTTCAAAACCAGAGGGAGGCCCCTTACACCGCCGGCTGGCTCGCGCCTCTTATAGCCGTCTAGTACAGGTCCTGTTCCCTTCCAGCATTGGTCTAGGACGATCCCGACTCCGGTTAACCCGGATATAAGACGGATCAGATGACTATTCAACTATTCAAACCATATTTGCCAAATGCCTTACTAAGACAAATGGATCATCTTATGCACCCTAAACCTAATACGGTAAATGGATGTTTAATATCCGTCTTGCATGCAAATCAACCATTAATCCAACTCGACATCTTATACTTGATACTTGGATTAAATCAACCGACTTAGAAAGCTCTCACGTGATAGGTTTAAAACATTGGATGCGCATTCATGCATTTAAACCGTTCTATTAACTTTTGCATTCAACCAACCAAGATCGATCAGTAGAGGCCGCTAAACGCGGGCGGGATTGGGTGTCTGATTAAAGGGCTTCCCAATACATACCTTCACCTCTTACTCAGAAACTTTGGATAGTGGACGACCTTATCCAGGGCGTACGAGAGTCATTCTAGAGATAGGATGCTAAAGAGGGACGATTTCCTTATCTTTAGTACCTATGTCAAAACGCTGCTTTGTGCTTCGATTTGACCGAGGTATAAAGTGGAATTCGAACGGGTTCCAGGCATCCCACAAATGCTTGGTGGCGACTACGAACATCTCTAATCGTTTCGAGACCCTTACCGAGACTAAACCGACCGATCTAAAACGATCCGGTCGAAAGCATTTTTACGCCGCCGAGCGTGGCTTTGAAAAAGACCGCTGCCATTGTCCACAGATCGGCTGGGCATACGCAGGTGGGCCCATGTCCATAAAATGGACTTGTTAAAAATATTTATCACGTTTTTAAAACATTGAATGTTAAATTTTCCTATTTTTCGTTCTTTTTCATTAATGTATTTACTATGACATCGCACATTTCATCCTCCTTTCATCCTCTATTTATTATTATACTGGTTTCGTTGTTTTATAGAAAACGGTTTCTTTGAAAGAATTCGGTTGCAATGATTGGTAACATGATTTACTAATTCACCTATATAAGCTTACAACAATTATTGCGATTATTTTACAACTTAACATCCATACATATTTAGAAAGGGGTTTAATGTAGAAAAATCTTATTATGAGCTTAAAAGGTAGTCACATTATTTTACAACATTTCACAAACACAAAGAATACTCCAATATGATACCGTCAAATGGCTCAATTCGAAAAAGGCCAAATCGATTGTTTATGCGCGAAAGAGTTTAGGCATATGATGACAATTGAACGGTTATGTAGTCCAATTTTGCAAGAAGTTGAAATTTTGCCACATGTTGCACTCACTTTATAGTAATTCACTCTTACTAAGTGTATACAATATCACGAATGACTTGAAGAGAGGTCTTCATAAGATTCATTTTTGCTTGTTGAAGCAAAGAGGAATGTGAAAGTGAGTGGGAGTTAAGAAGAAGCAGCCCTAGATGTATGCGATAGGATAAAGTTGAAGGAGACATCTACTCAAAGGATAGGCTAGTTCCACTATTTTGATATGAGATACCAAGTACGAGTTATTTCTTTGTAAAGAAGTTTACATGAATTCATAAAACGCAAGACGTCTAGCATAAGACATTTTTGTATCGAAATGATGCTAGAGTAGCAACGATTTCGATAGGGACAAATGTACCTAAATTTGGTTTTCAAAGAATGTAATCATCTATGTTTATACATAGAAGTCATCACTCATATGATTTAAAACAAAAGGTTGTACCTACTTCTATGATAACTTAGTGGTTTGTTTAGACCACTTAACTTAGAGGAATTTTACATTCTTCACGAAAACTAAATGTTATACTATCTTGTAGATTTTAAAGTCTCTAATCTGGTGAACCCAATTGATCAAACATCAAGTAAATTCGTTTAAAACGAGTAAACGAAAAGCACATTGAACAACCATTTGATTGAGAATCTTATGGTATGTGTGCACGTATTATGTTTTCTTTTGCAGAAAAGAAACACAATAGTGAGGTGATTGACCATATACATATGGATGTGTAAGGCCAATAGTTGGTTGCATATACTTGGTTACTTTTACCGTAATGTTAAGTAGATATGATAACCTCGTATCTATTTAATAAGACATAAAGTGATTATTGAAACATGGAATATTTTCAAAATGATGTAGTAAACCAAAAGCACGACAAGATCAAAATGTTGATCGGAAATTTCAAAGTAATGACTTTGAAGGTCAAATGGGTAATATCAACTAATGACCTTGATGATCACTAAGAAGATTGTGAACCATAGAGTATCGGGTAGTCAAAAATATAAACCGAACATTATGAGATATAGTTTGAGGTTTTTCGCAATTTTGTATGCTATTTTCTCACTAAAAGTTTAAAACCCGACTATAATAGCCTAAATGACTCCATATGAGATATGGATAGGGAGGGTCCCTAACTTGTCATTTTTATGCATTTGGGACCATAAATGATTATGTTCAGAACCAATTTATGTATTTGTGAGGGTTATCCAAAATTGAACCACTTGGTTTTTACTCCTTCAAAAAGAGAACAAAGAGTTTGTGTCTCATAATACTGTCTTTCTAGAAAGATTTTCATTTTCTGGAAAAAAGAGTGGGAGAAATTTTGAACTTACGGAAGTCCAAGACCCACAAACTGAGTACAATGCAAGAAAACGTTCTTTATTGTGGCTCAGTGGTTATAAGGAGATAATTTTGCGATAAGATTGCGTTACATTTCAGAAGTGACGAATCTTCAACCCTCATCAAAGGCTTTTCTATAGTATGAACTCTATGTAATGGCTTGTCACCATGCAATTCGAATTGGTCTCGTTGTACAAGATGTGATAAGGAAGGAAACATGAGATGTTTTCGTGACTTGATTTGGGGAGAACACTTTGCACCAAATTAGGTTACCTTGATCATTTCATAAAGGTTACATAAGATGTTTAAATTTTGGGTTGGTTATAGAGAGTTTGTGACAACCCAAATGCCTTTATCAATTCATATGTTCTTAGCAATATAGCCTCTCATGAGGATGAGATTCGGCAAAAGGATAACGAAACTTTCTCCTTGAATGTTACTCATGAAGGGAGAAGTTTTGTTGATCTTGTCAATGCTAAGAAGCCTATCATGTTTGAAAGATTTCTTTTGTGATCTTATATACGTCAAAGAGTTGGAACTTTGGGTTCAATCATGTAGTCTATAAAAATGGTATTACTCGAGTGTCAAGGTACCATGATGATACACGGAGTTTAGTGGGAGCTAAAGTAAGTTTCTTAGTCTAAATATGTGCTTGATATATTAGTGACTAGAAATGGAGCTAGGGTGATGTTTCTTAGTCTAAATACGTGTTTGACATATTATTGACTAGAAATATTCTCGGGTGAATACTTGAGAGTAGCATGGCGCATCGATATATCCGGATCTAATGAGATAGATCTTCATGTATATTAACATTTTAGTCAAGAGACTTATGTGATAAGATTCTTAACTCGTTCAAGTTGTTGAACAGTTAATTTGATCTCATGTGCTTCCGCTGCAGGATATATTAAATATGTTAAAAGCTGCTTCCGTCAGGCACTTATCATATTGTGAATATGAGAAGTCATTACCAATCATTTCCTAGTGAGTGTCACTAGATCACTATCAAGAGCATCCTTGAGTACTTGAGAAGCACTGAGAACTTACTCTTGTAGTTTGGAGAAATCTATGAATTTCGTGTAAAAGAATTACATGGAAACATTCCTATGCTTATAAGATGTTATGGGCCTGGTTAAGGAATGATTAGCATGTAAAAGAGTTATGTGCATAAAGAATAATATTTATAAGAAGTTATACATATATGTATAAGAAGTTATACATGTATAAAGCAGATATGTATGAGGAGTCATACATAAAAGATGTCATATGAAGGATGTGTATGTATAAGTGTTATACGTACAAATCATGAACGAAAGCTAAGTACATTACAACATCCGATGTTGTAATGTAGATAGTTGATATCCGGAATTTAATGGAAATAGAGTAGTTCTGTTAACCGAATATCATCTCTCGAGAGACTGTGAAAACAGTGGGAGTGTTTGACTGACTTTAGAACCAGAGTCTAAAAACTTATTTAGACATGTACTTAGAAAGGCTCTATGTGATGAAAAGATTGCATAGAATAAAAAGGAAAATAGCAAAGAAAATTAGAGTGATGCAACTGTTGCTAATCCTCTAACCAAAGCCGTTGGCATAAGGTAGACATGATGGTTATGTCGTCTCAATGTGATTGAGGAATATACCTTAATTATTGAAGATCGTTATGTAAATATTGGATAGAGTATTAATATTTACGTAAGTCATGATCGCATTCATTGTTTGAGTCTCTTTAAGAACTCATTTATTCAGTTTGATTGAAAACATGAATACCTTGTTTATCCGAATTTGTTGTAGAGACAATGTTGAACCAATTCAAGTGAATAGGATGAACATTTTATTAGCCCTTAGTCACTTAATGAGGTGACGTCTCGGAGTGACTAGATTGTAAGACGATTGAGGGTAGGTTCAGCACCATAAGGTCATAAGGATGACTAGTCGTTTACATAGGCAGACTGTGGGACACTTTGTCGGGCAGTTACATTTATAGAGTCCCTTATATCTATTACAGGCGCCTGGTCATGGCAGGGACTTCTATGATATTCCTATTAGTCGATTCTTTAAACTCGTGACTATTATCTGAGACTTTGGTTTTTGTCCTAGGTCGTGGCGTGAAAGGAGGCCAAAGGACATCTACTGGGTCATGGTGATCTGTATTGTGCAAAAGGATAGATAGGGCGGACAGGAATTGTCCACCCACGTTGGGTTTAAACATCTCTAGGCCACTCGAGGAGTTGTGACCGGGAAATGCGTGGCCACGCTCGGAAGTAATCTATGGTAGATTGTTCCGGTATTGCAGCCCACTCCTGATCGAGAAAACGACTCACGATATGTTCATGTGCAAGTGCTACCTGAAAGACACGTTGCATTGAGTGGGAGATTGTTGTTAAAACGGACAAGAGAATCGGTAACATGCCCTTGTAGAGTACAAGCAGGATAATGTTGGGATAAGGAGTTATCCACAATTGCGTGTTATAATCATCGCACAACTTGTCTCGGACAAGTGGGAGATTGTTGGAGTTTTTGTCCTCCACAATAGTGCATGATAATATTATTAAATCTCATTAAGGAATATGCATGGGATATTCATTGGCAATACTAGTCAGCTGATCAATGTATATCAGTAACGGTTGGCCAACTAGGGTTTGACGTTACTGTCGTGAGACGGCGGTGTTCAGCTGATCCCTTTCAGTCACACCTAAAGGAACGAACCCCAACACGAAAACTAATTAATTGTATGAGATACAGTTTAATTAGTCCCTTGATAAATTGACTAAGAGTTAGTTGATTAATTAATTTAGAGAGATATTGAGTTGTGAACTCGAGGCGGGGAAATTATTATTTAATTATGCGATAATTAAATAATAAATTATTTGAGACGGTAATTAATGATTAAGTAGTTAATTGTTAAATTAGTACTAATTGACTAATTGACTAATGTGATTAGTATTGGTACGTAAAATATATGTGTAGCTGTACACGTATATTTACGGAGTTTTTTAGACGATATTAATCGGGCAGTATTTAAACATAAATCGATGTTTAAAGTAAAATTTAAACGTATTTGTGCGAAAAATATAAGAACCAAAATGGACCCGTAAATGGGACATTGGACCGTGTAAATGGAGTGTAGTGAATGATTATAAACATAATCATTTCACTTTGCTTGTTTTTCTTCCATAAGTTATCTTATGATCATTTGCATGTGATATAAGATTGGATAAAAAATAAAACAAGTTCACTCCCTCACTCCACCTACTCCCACCGGTTTTCCTCCTCCATATAGACCAACATTTGCTCATTTTACACACTACTTCATTTTCTGTATTTTGCATGTGAATGAAATTGTTGGTCTTTTCTCTCTAAAATTAATATACACATTTTTACTAAGTTATTACTAAACAAAAATTATTACTAAGATTGTTAGTAATATTTACATATTATCAAGAGTAATCTTACTAATATGTAGTTAATATTAGTAAGGTTGTTGGGTAAGTTCTTGGGTGCAATTTGAGAGGAGGCTTTCTCTTTGGAAACTTGGGTTTATGGAGGATCTTGCCATTGATAAATAGCTCAAGAATAACCAAGATGGGTGATCTTGGTTGTGCCCAATTACTACCATTTTTCTATGTAAGGAAAATTATTTTCCTCATCTTTTATATTAATATGCTTTAATATTGCATGCATGTTACATAGATCACATAAACACAAATTATGAGATAATTTGATTTTTAATTAGAGAGTCTAATTAGGATCTATGATCTTTCAGAAGCTTCCAAATCACCCAAACAACATGTTAATGTTATGGTGGCATCATCCTCAATTCCAAGTGGAGTATGTGAGAGTTGTGGAACTTTGGGACATGACCAAAGTGAATGTAGGGGAAAAAATGAACAAGGGAATGTTTTCCAAGCATACAAGAGTGGCACCCCTTATTCCAACTATTACAATGAGAATTACAAATTCCATCCAAATCTTTCATACAAGAGCGAAAATGTTCAAAACCCTCAACCAACATACATCCCACCTCCATTGAGAAATCAAGCTCAAAGACCCTTTTACAACCAAAGCCAAAGTTATCAAAATCAACCTTCCTACAACCAATCTAATGACCAAGGCTTCAATGTTCAAAAAGCGGTCCTCCAAATGCAAAAGAACCAACAAGAATTTTTCACCCAAATGCAAAAAGATAACCAAGCCAAAGATATCACCATCAACAACATACTAGCCCACACCAAGATGTTGGAAACTCAAATGACCCAATTAGCATCTTCTAGCTCTCAAAGACAAAAGGGGCAATTACCACCTCAAGGTAATCCACCAAGACATGAGACGGTGAGTGCCATCCATTTGAGGAGTGGTACGAGATATGAAGGACCGAAGAGGCCAATTGATGAAGATGTTGTGGATGCTAGTGACAAGCAAAGAGTTTTGGAGAACCCTAAGGAAGACGAACCCACCACCAATGAAGTTCCAAAGAAGAAAAATGAAGAGAAGGCTAAGGAAAAAGAGCCTATTGTGATTAGACTTCCATTCCCAAGTCGTCAAGCCAAACCTAATTTTGATGAGCAACTTGGAAAGTTCATGGAAATTGTGAAGAACTTAGAAGTCTCAATCCCATTCACGGAATTGATCAATCATGTTCCGGCCTATACAAAGTACATGAAATATATTCTTACCAAAAAGAAATCCATCCGGAAGCTAGAGACTATTGCCTTTACCAAAGTGAGTAGTGCTATTCTTCAAGGAAGTTCCCCTCCAAAACTCAAAGATTCGGGATGTTTCTCTATTCCATGCATCATTGGCGACACTACAATCAACAAAGCATTATGTGACCTTGGAGAAAGTGTAAGTTTCATGCCATACTCGGTATGCAAGAGGCTAAGAATGGGAGAACTCAAATGCACTAACATTACTCTTTAAATGGCGGATCGATCAACAAAGATACCTTTAGGGGTATGGGAAGATGTGGCCGTAGGAATTGGCAAATTCTTCATTCCGGTAGACTTTGTCATAATAGATATGGAGGAGGATTTCAACATTCCTATCATTTTAGTAAGACCTTTCTTGCACACCGCGGGATCGGTAATTGATGTGAAACATGGAGAGCTCACACTTGAAGTGGGGGATGAGACAATCACTTTTAATCTTGACAAAACGATGAGAGCTCCTCGACTACATGAACCATGTTTCATGATCGACCATTATAGCCGAGAAAGTGATAGGAAGAAGTTAGCATCTCAATGCAAAGATCAAGCTATGGGTAAAGAATCACCACCCATATGGAAGAAGAAAGTGGATAACCCTCAAGTTGCTCTATCCGGAGAGAAAGGAAATTCTAACAATGAGAGCTTGAAAAGCTCACCACCCATCATGACAAGCAATGAAGAAGGCCTCATTGGCCATGACAACAAAGAAGGAGAGTTGCTCTTGTCAACTCATGATACCATTGGGGAACAAGCTAATGAAGTTTGTGGTCTATGGGATGACGAATTTGAAGGATTAGTCAATCCCTACATTGGCAATGCTATGACCTTAGACCAATGCTTTGTTGATCCTAGTCATCAACTTGACTCGGGTCACCACCATGAAGAACATAATGTGCAAAGATCTATGAAAGATGTTTACAATGAAAATGAACAAGCCTTCGACTACTTCTACAAGGTGTTAAGCAACATCAACAACACCTTGGCTTTGACCCCTTTGAAAGATCATAGATCCATATTAGACTCTCTAATATAAATTAAATTATCTCATAATTTATCATTTTGGTGATCTATGTAACATGCATGCAAATATAAAAGCATAAAAATGAAAGTTACGGAAAAACAATTTTCTTACACAGATTTTTATGGTAATATGGGCACAATCAAGATATCCTACCTTGATTGTTCTTGAGCTTAAAACAAAAGGATGATCCTCCTAGAAAAACCTTCAAAAAGAAAGCCTCCTTCAAGTAGAACCCAAGAACTACACCCACAAATTATCTTACAAATACTAACTAGATATTTGTAAAACTAACCCTTGATAATATGTTAATATTACTAACAATCTTAGTAAAAGATGATATTAATTTTAGAGAGAAGATAGACAAATTTTGTTCACATACAAAATGAAGTGAGCAAGCATGCAAAAAATGAACAAAAATTGGTCTATTTGGAGGGGGGAAAACCGGTGGAGTGGGTGGAGTGTAGGAATGGACTTGTTGTAATTTTTGTCCAATATTTTATGACAAAAGATAACTTATGGAAGAATATAAAGTAAGGTGAAATGATTATGTTCCTAATCATCCACAACACTCTATTTTACACGGTCCACTTGCCCATATACGGGTCCATATTGGTTCTTAGATTTGTCGCACAAATACGTGTAATTTTATTTTAAACATCGTTTCATGTTTAAATACTTCCAAAATTAATTCGTTCAAATCACTCCGTAAATATACGTGTACCGCTACACATATTATTCACGTACTAATATTAATCACATTAATCAATTAGTACAATTTAAGTGAATTAACAATTAATTAACTAAAACCCGTCTCCCAAAATTTATTATTCAATTATTGCATAATTAAATAATAACTGCCGTGCATCGAGTTCGCAACTCGAAATCTCTCTAAAAATAATCGACTAACCTTTTAGTCTATAAATTAAGGGACTAAATAAATTGTATCTCATACAATTAATTAGTTGTCAATTGGGGTTCGTTCCTTTAGGTGTGACCGAAAGGGGTCAGTTGATCACCGCCGTCTCACGACAATAACGTCAAACTCTAGTCAGCCAACCGTTATCGATTTACGTTAATCAACTGACGAGGATCAAATAATTAAATATCTGATGATATTCCTATGCATACTCCTTAATGAGATTTAATAATATTATCTCGCACTATTGTGGAGGACAAATACTCCAACAATCTCCCACTTGTCCGAGACAAGTTGTGCGATGATTATAACACACAATTGTGGATAAGTCCTTATCCCAACAATATCCTGCTTGTACTCTACAAGGGTGTGTTACCGATTCTATTGTCCGTTTTAACAACAATCCTCCACTCAATGCAAGGTGTCTTTCAGGTCGCACTTGCACATGAACATATCGTGAGTGGTTTTCTCGATCGGGAGTGTGACTACCTGACAGGAAAAATCTCCCACGGATTACTTCTGAGCGTGGCCACGCATTTGTAGTTATAACTCCTCGAGTGGCCTTGAGATGTTTAAACCCAACGTGGGTGGACAATTCCCGTC
Organism: Silene latifolia; assembly: GCF_048544455.1. Lineage (NCBI taxonomy): Eukaryota > Viridiplantae > Streptophyta > Magnoliopsida > Caryophyllales > Caryophyllaceae > Silene > Silene latifolia. The sequence continues at coordinate 76,140,370 of NC_133534.1, forward strand.
TGCCCTATCTATCCTATTGCACAATACAGATCACCATGACCCAGTAGATGTCCTTTGGCCCCTATCACAGCATGACCTAGAACAAAAACCAAAGTCACTCGAAAACTGTACAGGCTCACAAAATAGTCTCCAGTTTAAAGAATTGACTCATAGGAATATCATAGACGTCCCTGCCACGACCAGGCGTCTATAAAAGTACTTAGGGACTCTCTAAATGGTCACTGTCCGGCAAAGTGTCATACACTTTGCCTATGTAATCGACTAGTCATCACGTATGACCTTATGGTGTTGAACAACCATCAATCGTTTTACAATCTAGTCACTCCGAGACGTCACCTCATTAAGTGACTAGGGACAAAATACAATGTTTATCTTATTCACTTGAATAGTGTTCAACATTGTCTCTACAACTTATTCAGATAAACAAGGTATTTAAAATTTAGTCACACTAAATACAAGATTCATAAAAGAATGAATGCGAAAACAATGAATGTGATTATCATATATATAATAAGAGATACACTATCCAATTATTACATATCCATAATCTAAAGAAAATATGGTACTCGTCTCAATGCCATTGCGACGACATGACCATCATGCTTAGCCTTTAATAAAGGCTTGGTTAAAGGATCAGCAATATTATCATCTGTCCCAACCTTACAAATGTCAATTTCCTTCCTTTCCACATAATCTCTAATTACATGGTATTTCCTTTCAATGTGTCTAGATTTGTTACTAGACTTCGGCTCTTTGGCTTGAAAAATAGCTCCAATGTTATCACAATATAGAGTGATAGGATCTTCGGCGGAATGGACTACTCCTAGTCCCTCCATGAATTGCCTAATCAAAACAGCTTCCTTCGCAGCCTCAGACGCTGCAAGGTACTCAACCTCTGTTGTAGAATCCGCAGTAACGCTTTGCTTGAAGCTCTTCCAGCAAACAGCTCCTCCATTTAGCATAAACACATAGCCGGATTGGGATTTTATGTCATCCCGATCGGTTTGGAAACTTGCGTCCGTGTAACCTCTTACACGCAACCCAGGTTCTCCTCCAAACACTAAGAACGAATCCTTAGTCCTTCTCAAGTACTTAAGGATGTTCTTTACGGCTATCCAGTGACAATCACCAGGTTTGGCTTGATAACGACTTGTCATGCTCAAGGCATACGCAACGTCGGGACGAGTGCAAATCATAGCATACATGATAGACCCAACAGCGGAAGCATAAGGGACGATCTTCATGTGTTCAATTTCCTTAGGGGTGGAGGGAGACTGTGACTTGCTCAAAGTAATCCCTTGGCCCATAGGTCAAAATCCTCTCTTGGAGTCTTTCATATTGAACCGGTCAAGAACTTTGTCAATATAAGCTTATTGACTCAATGCTAGTATCCTCTTGGACCTATTCTTATAGATCCGGATACCCAATATTCGTTGTGCCTCTCCCAAGTCCTTCATCTGGAAGTGTTTCCCTAGCCACTCCTTAACGGAAGTGAGCGATGGAACATCATTCCCGATGAGCAATATGTCATCCACATATAGGACAAGGAATGCAACCTTACTCCCACTAAACTTCATGTATAATCACGGTTCTTCCACACTTCTAGTGAAACCGTATTGTTTAATAATATGATCAAAGCGATGATTCCAACTCTGAGATGCTTGCTTAAGACCATAAATGGACTTCTTGAGCTTACACACCTTCTTAGGGTTAGATGTATCCACAAAACCTTCAGGTTGTATCATGTACACCTCTTCTTCTAGAATCCCATTCAAGAAGGCGGTTTTGACATCCATTTGCCAAATCTCATAATCATGAAATGCGGCAACCGCTAAGATTATCCTAATGGACCATGAACTTGGGTGAAACCTTTTGCCACCAATCTAGCTTTGTAAACATCCACATGTTTATCCACGCCGAACTTAATTTTATATATCCATTTACACTGAAGGGGTCGCACTCCTTCGGGTAAATCCACCAAGTCCCATACTTGGTTCTCGTACATGGAATCAATTTCGGATCGCATGGCTTCTAGCCAAAGCAAGGAGTCGGGACTAGACATGGCTGATTTGTAGGTAGTGGGTTCATCACTTTCCAAAAGTAACAAAACACCATCCTCTTCGATGTTACCAAGGAAGAAGTCAGGTGGATTAGAAATCCTACTCGACTTTCTAGGAACAATTACCGTTTCAGAGGAAGAGGGAATGCTAACCTCCACGTTCTCCTCTACCTCATTCTCGGTTTGTGGCTCTCGAACTTCTTCAAGTTCAAATTTTCTCCCAGTCTGTCTCCTAGAAATAAACTCCTTTTCTAGGAAGACAGCATCACGAGCCACAAACACTTTGTTCTCGTGTTTATTGTAGAAGTAATAGCCACGTGTTTCCCTTGGATATCCTACAAAAAGACATTTGTCAGACCTGGGTGCAAGCTTATTGTCAGACTTGATCTTGACGTACGCTTCACAACCCCAAATACACATGAATGACAAATGAGGGACTTTCCCTGTCCATATCTCATATGGAGTCTTATCGGCCTCTTTAGTCAGGCTTCGATTTATTGAAAATGTTGCAGACAAGAGGGCAAAACCTTAAAATGAACTAGGAAGCTCAGTTAGACTCATCATAGACCGAACCATATCTAGTAAAGTTCGGTTTCTCCTTTCGGCCACACCATTTAGTTGCGGTGTGCCAGGAGGAGTCCATTGTGATACTATACCATAATATTTTAGGTGTGAATCAAATTCAATATTTAGATACTCACCACCACGATCGGACCGTAGGGTCTTAATCTTCTTATCCAATTGGTTCTCTACATCATTTTGAAATTCTTTGAACTTGTCAAAGGCTTCACTCTTGTTCTTCATTAAGTAGACATACCCATATCTACTTAAGTCATCAGTAAAAGTAATGAAGTAGTGAAAACCTCCTCTAGCGGTGATGGTTAATGGTCCACACACATCCATATGTATGAGAGCCAAAACCTCACTAGCTCGTGTCCCTTTTCCCGCAAAAGGTGCACGAGTCATCTTGCCTAGAAGGCAAGACTCGCATGTACCATAAGATTCGAAACCAAATGGTTTGAGCACTTTTGATGAAGCAAGTCTCTTTATGCGATTTCGTTTATGTGGCCTAAACGACAATGTCAAAGGTAGGATTCATTTGGATCACCCGTTTTGAGCTTTTTAGTTTCTACATGATAAACGTCATTAACATCATTTAAAACATAAATGCCTCCAATTGAAATGGCCTTGCCATAAACCACATCATTTAAAGAAAAACTACAACACTTGTCCTTAATCATAAAGCAAAAGCCTTCCGCGTCTAACGCGGAAATGGAGATGATGTTCTTGGTTAAAGTTGGTACAAAATAACACTTATTTAAATACAACTCTAGACCACTAGCTAAAGTGAGCACATAGGTCCCTACGGAAACGGCGGCTACTCTAGCTCCATTTCCCATGCGGAGATCCACATCACCTTTTGCTAGTGTTCGCACGTCCCTTAAACCCTGCAAATGATTACAAAGGTGAGAGCCACATCCGGTATCAAGTACCCAAGTGGAAGTGCAAGCATAATTAACGTCTATCATATAGAGAGAGGAAATCATACCAACAGGTGTCACACGCCCTTCCTTAGGATCCTCCAAGTATTTGGGACAACTCCTCCTATAATACCCCTTCCCATTACAATGGAAACATTCGGCCTCGGAGAGTTTGACACTTTTTGCCTTAGTATTGCCATTCACAACGGCCTTCCCCTTTCCCTTGCCATGTTTCTTTGACGATTTCTTGAATTGAGACTTTTCCTTCCTTAACTCCAAGGGACATGGTCTTTAACTTCATGGTTAAAACATCCCCTTTGTCACTCCCACTAGCTTCCATATCCCTCTCTGCTTGGGTGAGGAGTGCATGAATTTCATGATAACTCTTATCCATGCCATTCATGTTGTAGTTTACCCTAAAGTGGGCAAACTTGGTGGGAAGTGAGTGGAGGATTCGATCCACCGCAAGAGTTTTAGGAATGTTACACCCTAGATGCTCTAGGATGTCGACATATTCGACCATTTAGAGTACATGGGGACCAACCTTATGGCCCCTCTCAAGCTTAGCTTCAAAGAAGCGTGCCGCCTCATCGTATTGACGGACTTTAGGTGTTTGTGAAAACATAGTGATCATACGAGTGAATATCTCGTACGCATTTAAAGAAATGCATGATAGCTTGAGCTTTGGGGACATCGACCATATTAACACATTCTTGATATCATTCGAAATCCTCACATGGTCATCATAGGCGGTCCGCACCGCCGATGAAGCCCTTAGACCGGGCTCGATGGGAGGAGCTTCGGTCAAGTAAGTGAGCACATTGTCGGACAACGCGACACTTTTGATGTTGGATTCCCATTCAAGAAAGTTACTACCGTCATCTTTTAAGATACATTTGTCCATTACGGACCTTAGCCATGAATCTTTGCCTAGTGAAGTAGTCGATGGAGTTGATGAAGTTGCCATTGCGAATTAAAATGCTACAACAAAAAGGAAAAATTAACATCCATTGTTTTAAAAAATTACTTCTGAAAACAGGTTTAACAAGTTTTAGCATTTATATAATGATCTCCCACTAAATTATATAAATGATTCCAAGACCCAAATATTAAACAAAAATGAGCATCGTTTGGGCGAAACATCCCATAATTGTGTAAATTCGGTAAGTCACGTTGACTAATTCTACCTCTAGAACTTTTTGTCGACGAATTACCTTAAATCCATCTACTAGCCCCGGAACACAAGACCGTCTTATATCCCGTTGAGTCCAACCAATTTTAGCGTGTGATAACCGTTTACCACCCTACTTACCCAAGGTAAAAAGAGAACACCCCGCTTGGCCGAGCGTGGCTCTAATGAACAAGAGATTCATAGGTGTTACTAATTGGTAAGGCTAATCTCAATTTTAGTTATGTGAGAGATCTTGTCAATTTAGTCATAAATTCCCTATAAGTGAACTAAGTCGGTGAATGTAAATGACGTGAATTGACAACCGCGAAGATAAAATGCATGTGAATGGCGATTTTACCATGCGCGAAAATAAAACAAGCAAACAAGTAAGCATATGAATAAATCCTAGTATGGCCACCTAGTTAATAAAATCTAGTCTATTACAAATCGGAAACCAACTCCTTGGTCCCTTGCCTCTTCATTCCAAAAGTGGCTCCTTCTTGTGGGATTTGGAACACCTTCCAAAAATAGACTCCATCTCGATGTAATCCGTCTTTTGGAAACGCCAGTAAGAATAACTATTACAATTGAATTACATAGCTATTCCTATTATACATTAATTAATAAAATAAATAAAACTATTAATTAATTACAAACCGACGATACGAGATCGTATTTAATTACAAACAAATCGATATTCCCATTCATTTCGGGTAATAACGATTAAAATTAAACTAGGCCATACTAGGTACAACAAGATAAATACTTTAAATAAATGATAATCATTCATTCAACTTAAATAAATATGCTTAAAATGCTGTAAAATGATGCCAAAATCGCCTTATCTATCAATCGTTGGTATCCATCTGTTTTGTGGATTTAATCGATTTTTAACATGTAAAAATCAATAATCAACTCTTAAATCTCATTTAAGTCAAAACTAATTGTCCAAACTGTTTTCGACCTCAAAATTAATCCTCACTAATTTTATGATGAATAATTAGTTTGATTTGGTGATATTTTGCTAATTTAAACGGTAAAATCATAACTTTTAAGTAAAAATCCAAAATAATTGAAACATTACCCAAAAAATTGAAACAAAAATTTTGAGTATTCTGGAACACTCCCAAGAACACTAAAATGTTAGAAAAATTGCCCCAAAAATTCGGATAAAATTTATGAAGAAAAAGATCGATATTTATCGGTTTTTAACCACTAAAACCAATAAACATCAAAACAAGGTGAAAACATATTTTAAATTTCACTTTTAACATTTAAATAATATTTTTAAATGTACATAAATTTATCAAGGGCAGGATCAATTATTTCGAAATTATGATTAATTTATTTCACTTTTATCGATTTTTAACTCATAAAATCAATAAACATGCAAAAAATCAAACCAGCCTTCAACCTTTTGCATACAATCAGTAGAAAACATGCATGAAACACCATAAAAATTCCATGGCCCGAATCAACCGTTAATTATTTTTAGTCAATTTTTAACTAAAATACGGCATTTTGACTCGGTTTTCTACCAAAAATCATTAAAAATAGCAAAATAACTTCATAAAACACCAAACTTAACCACAAATCTTTTGAGATCAGTAGGTATGCATGCCCCAAAAATTTCGTGCTAAAACCTCTTCTAACACATTTTTTGAGTTTTTATAAATTATCTCATAATTTATTAATATGCTTAAAATCAACATGCAAATTACAAGCCTAAGCTCTGATACCACTTGAAAGATCATAGATCCATATTAGACTCTCTAATAAAAATTAAATTATCTCATAATTTAGCATTTTGGTGATCTATGTAACATGCATGCAAATATAAAAGCATAAAAATGAAAGTTAAGGAAAAACAATTTCCTTACATAGATTTTTATGGTAATATGGGCACAATTAAGATCTCCTACCTTGATTGTTCTTGAGCTTAAAACAAAAGGATGATCCTCCTAGAAAAACCTTCAAAAAGAAAGCCTCAAATTATCTTACAAATACTAACTAGATATCTTACAAATTATCATACAAATACTAACTAGATATTTGTAAAACTAACCCTTGATAATATGTTAATATTACTAACAATCTTAGTAATAATATATTTTTGTATACTAACAATCTTAGTAAGAGATGATATTAATTTTAGAGAGAAGATAGACAAATTTTGTTTACATGCAAAATGAAGTGAGCAAGCATGCAAAAATGAACAAAAATTGGTCTATTTGGAGGGGGGAAACCGGTGGAGTGGGTGGAGTGTAGGAATGGACTTGTTGCAATTTTTGTACAATCTTTTATGACAAAAGATAACTTATGGAAGAATATAAAGTAAGGTAAAATGATTATTTTCCTACTCATCCACAACACTCTATTTTACACGGTCCACTTACCCATTTACGGGTCCATATTGGTTCTTATATTTGTCGCACAAATACGTGGAATTTTATTTTAAACATCGTTTCATGTTTAAATACTTCCATAATTAATTCATTCAAATCACTCCGTAAATATACGTGTACCGCTACACATATTATTTACGTACTAATATTAATTACATTAATCAATTAGTACAATTTTAGTGAATTAACAATTAATTAACTAAAACCCGTCTCCCAAAATTTATTATTCAATTATCGAATAATTAAATAATAACTGTCGTGCCTCAAGTTCGCAACTCGAAATCTCTCTAAAAATAATCGACTAACCTTTTAGTCTATAAATCAAGGGACTAAATAAATTGTATCTCATACAATTAATTTGTTGTCAATTGGGGTTCGTTCCTTTAGGTGTGACCGAAAGGGGTCAGTTGATCACCGCCGTCTCACGACAATAACGTCAAACTCTAGTCAGCCAACCGTTATCGATTTACGTTAATCAACTGACGAGGATCAAATAATTAAATATCTGATGATATTCCAATGCATATTCCTTAATGAGATTTAAAAATATTATCTCGCACTATTGTGGAGGACATATACTCCAACACCCTTGACATCTCATTCAAGAATGAGAGTTTGGTTGAGTCCTCCCTAAACCACCATTTGTAAATATTCTAACCCTTTAACTAGCATTTTATTTCCTTTATTGCATCTTTGTCATTTTGGGATTTGCAATTTCATACTTTGATCAAGATTTTCATCATGAGAGAAAGTGAGGGAGGTATTTTAATGTGTTTTGGTGTGTAGTGTTTGATATAGTGTGGGGATAGCAAGTCCGTAGGCTAACCGAGCCTTTGTAGTGCATCCACAATATTCAACAAAGGAAATGAAAAAAGGATGACTTAAGGAAAGGAGACCCCCACGGGCAGAACTGAGCTCATGGGTGCAGAGGAGAATCTGAGCGTCCCAGGAGGGAATCCGTTCGAGCTGCTGACAATCCGACCATCCCAGAGGAGCATCCGAGCATCCTGGCCTTAGGACGCGGGTTATGGGAATGCTAGAATTGAAGAAAGGGGTCTGTTACAAAATCTCATCAGATCATACTCAGGACGCCCGTCCCAGACCAATCCGTGCGTCCTGACATGCTTCAAATTTACAAGTCCACGCTGTTAGTAAATCCGAGCATCCCCAGGAAGGAATCTGCTCGTCTTGAGCAGGATCCGCGCATCGCAGCACGGGTTAGAAAATCAGAATGCACTGACTGAAAATCTGAGCGTCCCGACTTGAAGCTGCTCGTCCCCTGCTACTACTTAATGGAAACACGGGATTCACCCCTCCTTCCCCAAATCATTTCTATCTTTTACAAACACAAACACACATCCTTTCTCCCTCAAAACCCTCAATCCCCTCATCAAAAAACACAAATTTATCAACCAAATTCAACACCATCAAAACAAAACTTCCTCAAATCAAGATAAAACTACTTGTAGATACCTCATTTCTACACCTCCCGCAAACCACCCGGTGATGATTGGGCCGCATGTTTGGTGTGCGGAACGATTTATGACAGTTCGTAAGTTTATCGTCAAGTGGTCGCTCAAACATTTGTGTCTACCTCTTAATTGTCATCTATGTGCCGATACGGTCGTTTTGGCAGTAATTAGAGTACATTTGGAGTCCGGGTCAAAAAAACCGTCTTCATTTTCTAAAACCGAGTCAGAATGTTCTCGAATGTTCCGGATATTTCTATTCCATATTTTCCAATCTTTTGATCTTTGGTAAAATATCTCCCGTAATATTCAGACAAAATATTAAGGAAACGAGATTAATCCGCTATTCCATAATAGAAACGCGGAAATCTTTCTTCTGCAGGAGGAAACCACTGAGGAAAGGACGCATCAAGTGCTGCGCCTCTTCCAAGGAACGCAGTGCCTGCCGTGCCTCTTCCTCAGATCTTTTCTGCGTATTTTCCGTATCTTTTCGAGATTCACTTCCAAAGTTTCTCCGAAAACCCTATTTCATCCTGTGATTAGTATAAATAGAGACCTTCGGTCTCACATATTTCTCACGCGAGTGTCCGCCCTTCTCTTCTCCCTTTGCATTCTAGACCACGTTCTTACTTTTTGGCATCTACGTGCTTGAACATTCGACCACGTAAGCTCGGATCTTTCTGAGTACCAGCCTCGTTTTGCATGACCGACCAATTTGACCAACTCCACAATCAATCAACTTAATCAATCTTATTCGTTTTCCTCTTAGAGGGCACTTTCGTCTACATTCGAGTCGAGCATCACTAAACGTTAACTTAGTCAATCTCGTTTCGTCAAACATGTAAGTCTGAGGGTGTAAATCCCTATTTTATTTATTGTTCTTTATTTTTAATCATAATGTAAGGTTTATATCGAAAGTATGCTTAAAACCGATTTGTAAAACCTTATTTTAAAACCTTTTTACGGATTATCAGAAGACAACCGTCGAGAAAGGACGCAGCAACTGCTGCGCCTCTTCGAAGGGACGCAGCACCTGCTGCGCCTCTTCGTGAGGCTGCCGCAGTTCCTACTTCCTTTCTTCTTCCTTCGTCTTTTGTCAATTCGTTTCTTTTATTTTCCTTCGTTTGTTCTTCGATTCTTTGATATAACGATTTCAACATAGTAATTTAACATATTATTCATCATCATTAGTATTGAATTCGTCATTAAATCCCGACTTAAATCCCTTATAACCATTATTTGCGGGTTTTCGTCATTAAAGTCATTCCGGGTTTTAGAGATTCGATTCATTAATATTGAGTCTCTGGAACTCGATCTTTGATATATTTGCATCTGTATTTATCATATCCATCATTAATTCATCATTAACAACTTGTTTACCCTAATTAATTCATTAAATAACCTTTTAATCCTGTAATTAATTCGTATTGTTTAATTCCATCCATGTTCATGCTTTGTCACCCCAATCATATGTAAATAATTTGTTAATCACTTTCATCCGAGTCAATTATTCATAATCGATCATTAAAATTACCAACGAATATTAACAATTTGTAATTCCGGCTTTCACAGCCAGAACTGAGCCAAGGAACGGATGCAGCAACTATTGCGCCTCTTCCAAGGGACGCAGCTCTGCTGCGCCTGTTCCTGGTTGATTTCTGTCTCTGAACTCCCATTTTGCCTTGACCTAATTTATTAATTACATATTAATTAACTATTAATCGTATTATCACCCTAATTCATGTTCGTTAATTTATTTATTCGTTCTTTTTCTCAAATTATCCGTTTTAAATGTATTTTCGACATAAATCAACTAATTGATGTGACCATAATTAGCGCATATTTAGCCCCCGAATTAGCCTTGTTCCCATGCTTTTGAGTGCATATTTGGGTCATTTCTTATCTTTAGTTCTTTGTTTTGCATATTCTTTGAGATTTTGATCCCTTGGTAGGAAAGGAGTAAGAATCTTGCATTTTCATGGCAAAACGAGACTAAATTGATCGGATTCAATGACCAAGCATCAAGGAGATACAAGATTAGAAGGCCTTTGTACATATTATAGTAGAAGAGCAATGTTGAGAAAGGATCCTTGAGTCCCCAAGGAAATCCCCAAGGAATTTATGAAGAAAAGGGAAGAAAAGAAGAAGATGTCTTGCTGAGTGACAATCCGTGCGGATTGTCACCAATCCGGCCGTCCCACATCTGCACAATCCGTGCGGCTTTGCTCTAATCCGCTCGGATTCCACCTCCACAATCCGCCCGGATTCCCTCGAATCCGCTCGGACCCCATCGCCAGAATCCGCCCGTCCCGACCTTATTCCACCCAGATTCCAGCACAGCGTGATTTCCTCTTCTCCAAGCTACGAAGAAAGAAGCCCTTCCTTCGAAAAATACCGGGTCCTCCTTGCTCAATCTAAAAAGTGTAATTACTAGTTTAGCCCTTAGTTAACCTGTTAGGGATAGAAATACCACCTATTTTTATGGGTGACGTGGCAAGGGATCATTGGTAAATGAAAAGGGGAAAGGACCGGTGACATGGCGCAAGGAGAGCCACAAGATCAAAAGTAAACAAACACAACTTGGCAAATAAGAAAACACACGTGCAAAAGAGAGGGGCTATTAACCAAGTCAACAACTTCCTACTTTTTGGGGTTTGACCAAGTACTCAGCAACAAAAATAGGAGGGAGGTTGGTGGACTCTTGACCTTGATCCATCAGCTATAGAAAGCCAAGGAGGAACAAACTAAAGGGATCTCATCTCATTGAACGTCAACTTCAACACTCTTACTCGCCTAATTCCCTCTGCCATACAACAATACTCCATTAGAAATTTATCCTTGTATTTCCTTACTTGCATATTTGACCTCAATTATAGTGCAAAGTTGGCGGGATTCCGACTCCCCCCGCGGTTGTTCCCACACCGGGTTTTCCGCGTCACCAAAAATCCTCCGTGTCATTCTTTTCACTCGTCTTTATTTCGTTATTCCTATCGTTGCATTTAAACCATAATTGGCATTAGATTAATCACTATCACTCACATAATTAATTCATAATCGGTAAATTTTTACCAAAACAATTTGGCGCCCACCGTGGGGCATAGTGATCATTTTCTATAGCCAAATCTCGCAAGACCGAACCAGCCGTCACAATGTCTGGAACCAGCCAGAATCCTTCCAGGCGAGCGAGAGCATATCGCCCTTTCCTCTGGAGCGGACCTTCTCCTGCGTCTGCGGGATCGGTGAGCGCTCCTCCAAAGATCCGGCCCGGATGGTTTCCGTCGGATGTCACCCCGAACCATGCTTCCGCCTCGCCCTGCGAAACCGCCGCAGTACCAAAGGAAGCGGCGCGCCACCAACCCAGATCCAAAGGGGAAAGCAGCCAGAGAGGTGAAGGCTGCGTCCGGAGCCCCGACCCGGGAGGGATCGGTGCGAAGTTCTCGAAGCGAGAGGACCTACAGTGCTTGACCCGATGCAGGTGATGATTCAGGGGATGGACACTCTGCGTCAGGCCGTTGAGGATCTGAGGAAAGATAACCAGAACCTGATTGCTCAGATCGTGACAATAGATCCACCCAAACCAAAGACCAAAGACTGAGGCTCGAACCCGACCGGTGGTGGAGGATCACGTCGACCAATTCCATCGACCTAGTCACCGACTAGACCTTGCGGAGTAGCATCCAAAGTGAACCAATTGAGCCCGGAAGATTGGGATGCCTATCATTTGATAACCCGTCCGACTGCGCAGCAGACATCGGGTAATGCTTTGTTTACCACCTCGTCAGGATCTGACCTTCCGCCTTTTACAGGTACCCCCGCACACCAGACGTTAGGATGGCGATGCGACTCGTCATCAACGCAGCAGTCCATCTTGCAGCCAGTTCACCAGTGGAGCCTGGATCGGAGGACTGCAGCAGACACCAGGATGGCAGCCTGGATCCATAATCAGTGCAACACCAGTAACCAGTCATCCAGCACCAGGCCAATTTTCTGGAGTGCCCTGGCTAGGAGGTACACCTGCTGGTTCTTTCCTGCCTGTTTCTAACCCCCTTGCAGGAGCAGGTAACTCGGCCGGAGCAAGCAATACCGGGAGCCGAGGAGCGATGTGTAGGATACCAGGCGTAGCCCGTCCGTTGGAGAAAGCAGCCAGAGACAGCTACGCAGACTCCCCATTCGTGGATGACATAGCCCTAATTGGTGTTCCTAAAGGATGTGTGCCTCCAGCCATGACACTCTATGACGGAACCACAGATCCACTCGATCATATGAACCACTACAAACAAAAAATGATGGTGATAACCGCAACTGGATCTGTGAAGGAAGCTTGTATGTGCAAAGGATTTGGGTCAACTTTGTCTGGAGCAGCCCTGCAGATGGGTTCGTCGGCCTGCCCAACAAGAGTATAGCTAACTTCGCCGACCTAGTTAATGCATTCAACCAAAGTTCGCCACAAGAGAAAGCCGGAGAAGCAGACCAGTGACCTCTACCGGATAGTGCAAGGGTTTGAGGAGTCTACCCGTGATTACTTAAACAGGTTCAACAAAGAGAAAGTGGCAATTCCGAGGTGTGATATAGCAACCGCTATACAAGCCTTTCGCCGAGGACTGCACCAGGATTCAGAGCTATACAAGGACTTGACCATGCATCCATGCACTTCCTTTGAGGAGGTACAATCAAAGGCGATTGCTGTCATGAGGCTAGAGGAAGACTCTGCACCCATAAGAGGCATTTACGATTCAGAACCAATATCCAGGAAAGCCCTAGTGGAAAAGAGGAGCGAAAGACCAGGACCCTACAGCAGAAGCGAGAATAAGGTGTCTGGAAGCACGGAAGGGAAGGACGACACAGACCTACCCCCAAGAGAAGATTCAAATATTTGAGTGGACAAAGGAACATGAGAAAAACATTTAAGGAATTGAAACATTATCTCAGCACCCCGTCACTCCTAACAAAGTCAGAGCCAGGAGAACCGTTATTCCTGTATCTGCCAGTCACAGAAGCAGCAGCAAATGCAGCGCTAGTACGAGAGCAGGAAGGATCACACCATCCAGTACACTGCGTCATTAAGTCTCTGCTTCCTGAAGAGACCAGACCCAGGCAGAGCAGGACATTCTGAATCTGGAGGAAGACAAAGGAGAACAAGTGTGGGAGCTACATGTGGACGAAGCCTCCAAACGCAACAGGTGCAGGAGTAGGATTGGTCCTCAAATCACCCAAGGAGATCTCATAGTCAAAGCTATACGATGTGAATTCAAGGCCACAAACAACGAAGCAGAATATGAGGCCTTGATCCTGGGTCTGAAGCCAGCTCTGGATCTGAAAATCAGACACCTCCAGGATGATGGCATACCTAGATATAGCAAAGGAGTTGACCCTCAGATTTGCCAAGTTCAACATCAAACAAATCCCCAGAGACCAGAACGCAGAAGCAGATGTGCTAGCCACCTTGGGGGCAACCTTCAAAGCAGGAGTCATCTCCACAATACCAATTGTCCACGTGCTGGAGCCAGCGATACTAAAACCTAAGCAGGAAGCAGGAGTGTTGTGCGGCACCAGAAGTGAAGAAGATACTCCGTTGGAGGAAACCGTGCACTGGACCGGCTGCAGAATGACACCACCAACAGAGATAAAAGGAGGAAATCCCTCGTTGGACCCTACCTCAGATGCCTGGATCGGAAAGAGTCTCAGGCTGTTTTGCATGCTCTCCACAATGGAGAATGTGGAAACCATGCAGGGGGCAGGAGCCTGTCCAATAAAGTACTGAGGTAGAGGTACTTTTAGCCTACAATGCGCAAAGATCTTTGTAGAATTTGCAAAAAGGTGCGACGCCCGTCGAGGCACGCACATGTCGCCCACCAAAGATGGTCGAGAATCGGGTACTCAGCCTACCGGATACACTCGGCCAGGGTTCTAGATTTTGCTTTGAACATTCTCTGGCTCTGAATTTAACATTTTCTGGTTCGAAAATTTTCGCATATATTCGAGTTCCAACATTTTCTCGTTCTCAAAAATTTTCGCATATATTTTTAAGTTCAACATTTTACGGTTCGAAAATTTCCCGCACGTATTTCAATCTCAACATTTTCCGTTCGAAAAGACCCTACATGTATTCGACCACGATATTTTCGACTACGAAAGTTTTTCAAGTTAGTAAACCACTTTAATATTTTAAGTGAAGAAGTTCCTTTTTATAAATATCTTTCAAATAAATGACCAAGTGAATAAAAATGCAAACTAATCGCGGGTCAGTATTCACTACGAAGGCGTGTGTCCGTGGCTAAGCACGTACAACCGGGACAATCGGTCTCCGCGATGCATTAGCACCCACGCAAGCCTGGCTCCTCTGATCGAGTGGGCGTACTAGACCCCTTAGCCAGCAATCAAACAGCGATGGCCAAACATACAGCGTAAAACGTGCATGCACAAATCAAAAGTACGCCAGAAACGGCAAGATACAAAGCAAACGATAGAACACCTGCGACACTCGCAACACACGCTCAAACGTGATCATTCTCACGACACATTGATAAACATTGCATTCCCGACATATAAGTTCATAACGTGTCCACATTGGTTAGATCGCTAGATCACGCATTACAAGGTCATCGCATACACCTAGGTTGTATTACTAACATTTCTCAGGTACCAGCTGCATATAAACTGCGTAAGCAAGTTTTGACAGAGGTTCTCAGCACCAGAAGCACCTATGCCGACTAGACGCAGATCAGTAGAGTAAGGAGGAGGTTGGACCTAGCATCCATGAGCTGGATCCATCATTCACCAGCAGCATGGGATCTAGATGCAGAGTTAGACCCAGAAACAGGAACAGTCTCAGAGGCAGTAGTTCGAATACCAGGAGCAGCAGAAGTCACTTCTTCCTCGACATCTGGCGCGTCAACAGGAGCACCTTCCCCCTCCAGACCAGATAGCACGTCCAGGTTCAGACCCTCAGGAAATTCTGCAGCCATCTTTCTCTTTTCTGCTTCTAAATTCCAGCACCTGCACCTTGAAGGCTAGAGAAGCTTCAGTATCCAGAGCATGTGAGAGGCGAATATCAGCATCAATAGTGCGACCCTCAGCATCATAGAAACTTAAATCTCTCGAGAATCTGAACTTGCCAAAAGCTCCAGGGAAACTCAGCAGCAGGAGAACAAGATGCCAGAGTATATCCAGAAACAGAAGCATTTCCAGAAGCAGAAACACACCCAAATGGTGGAGTAGGCCCACAGATTGGGGGCATGGTTGCAAGTAAAGTAATCTCAATAGAAGTAGACTCTGGCCGAAGAAGTAGCAACCCTCTTTCTGGCGCTGGATCCATATGCAGAACCAGAATCTGCCTTTCTCTTCTCAGCAGACCTAGGAGCAGGAAACAGCATCCGACCAAGCAGACTCAGGTCTCGTGTAGATCTCGACCAGCCGAAATCTCCTAGGAATCTGAGTGCTACTTCGGAGGGACCCCCAGGAGCAGGGTTGGACTCAGAAGCAGGGTAGGATTCAGAAGTAGGGGCTGCGTAGAAGCAGAGGCAGGGCCAACTTTTCTCTTCTCGGCTGGCTTGGAGGCATCTTCAGCACGTTTCTTCTCCCTCAGAGCCAGAACTGCAGCAAGTGTAGCCTTAGGCTTAGCAGATCCTGGAAGAAGGTGAGAAGTTAAGAAACAGCAGCAGCAGCAGCAGTACTGCAAATAAAGCAGAAGCAGAGCAACATATCAGACGACATAGCATCCAGAACCAGAAAGACTAATTTCCCTCCTCATCTTGAGGCTGAGAAAGAAAATTGGGGGCAATTGTTAGGGATAGAAATACCACCTATTTTTATGGGTGACGTGGCAAGGGATCATTGGTAAATGAAAAGGGGAAAGGACCGGTGACATGGCGCAAGGAGAGCCACAAGATCAAAAGTAAACAAACACAACTTGGCAAATAAGAAAACACACGTGCAAAAGAGAGGGGCTATTAACCAAGTCAACAACTTCCTACTTTTTGGGGTTTGACCAAGTACTCAGCAACAAAAATAGGAGGGAGGTTGGTGGACTCTTGACCTTGATCCATCAGCTATATAAAGCCAAGGAGGAACAAACTGAAGGGATCTCATCTCATTGAACGTCAACTTCAACACTCTTACTCGCCTAATTCCCTCTGCCATACAACAATACTCCATTAGAAATTTATCCTTGTATTTCCTTACTTGCATATTTGACCTCAATTATAGTGCAAAGTTGGCGGGATTCCGACTCCCCCCGCGGTTGTTCCCACACCGGGTTTTCCGCGTCACCAAAAATCCTCCGTGTCATTCTTTTCACTCGTCTTTATTTCGTTATTCCTATCGTTGCATTTAAACCATAATTGGCATTAGATTAATCACTATCACTCACATAATTAATTCATAATCGGTAAATTTTTACCAAAACATAACCCTAATGCATCCTCCCTAATTTCCACTATAAATACCCCATTAGTCTAAATTAGAGGAGCATGTTCTTCTTATCAATAATTAGAGTAGTTAATATCAATCAAATCTCTCTTTAGTATTGTAATCAACAATTAATCAAGTTCTAATACAAGTTTTATTTCCTTAATCTCTCTTTTGTTCATCCTTTATTTTGGGTAATTGAAGACTATTTGGGTTATTGTTGGGAGATTGACAACCTCTCAATCAAGCATCAAGTACTTCTTTTATCTTTGCTTTATTATTGGAATCATTAGTAGGTATAATCTCTTAATCCCTTTTTAATTACTGCTAATTACTTTCATTTATTCATCATGTTTCATATTGTTGGTATGATTGACAACCTTGCTAGCATGATCAATATGATAATGAGTGAGTAGTCTCTTAGCTAGGGTTAACGGGTGATTAGGGGAAACCAACATGGGGAATGATTCATGCTTAAATTAATATGCTTTCATGTTTTATTTGCTTGCTTGTTTTGATCTCAACTCATGCACATGTTATATTTGATGAAATGCTAAGCCAATGAATCCTTGCATTTACTATCATCTTCTATCTTTTCAATGAGACTTGTAAGACATAACCCAACTCGAGTCTCATTAGACCATGCATGTTGTTGAGTAGGGAAGATTAAGTCGACTTGTAGGTGTTGTACAATCTAATCGATTCGGCTCCGGGACCCAAATTTTCCTAGGATTGTAAGATATAACCCAACTCAATCCATCACAACAATAATTGCTTGCTTATAATTTTGAGAACATGTTTGTATGATCAATTTCCATGATTCCCCTATGATCCCATGACACCCTAGTGCTTTTAATCAATTGTTTACACCCCTTTAATTCATCTTGCTTGTTTATTTTCATTGCTATTTTAGTTTAGTGACCTTCTACATCAACCCAATTTGTGACATCCCTTAGACACCACTAGTTGCAATAGAAATCTCATTTCAATACCCATCCCTTGGGATCCGACCTTTACTTACCTCTTTACTAATTGTAGAGTTGTTTGTGAAGTTATAAATTGTGTTTTGATTCGACCGTGACCCAACGACCACATCTTTAATTGTGAACACGAAACGGACTCGGTCAAAAATGGCGCCGTTGCCGGGGACGGTGTTTACTTGATTTAGATTTGTTTTTATTGTTATTAGTTGTGTCTTTCTTCGCCTTGGGGAAGTAAAACTCCTCAAGGTTTGTTCTAATTGTTTTCGAGTTGTTTGATATTTTGCATGTCTAGAAGGTTACAAGGTGATTTGTTACCTTTTGACCGTGAAATCGAAAGAACCTTGACGAACAATAGGAGACTTGTTAGGAGGAATTTAAGAGGTATTAGTGAAGTTGTTCAACCCACTAGTGAGTTCGTCAATCCTTTCGCAATAGAAGGAGAGGAGAACCCATTACACAATACCCCACAAAATCCACCAACAATGCCTAAATTCTCGTCACACTCCGTACCCACCTAGGAGAATCTACCAAATGGTACTCCTACACCGCAACATCTAACCGGAAATTTTATTGCCAAGTCCGCCTTCATCCAATTAGTTGAGAGGAGCCAATTTGGGGGGATGCCTAGTGAAGACCCTCATTCTCATATGGAAACCTTTTGCGACTATTGTGATGCAATCTCTCAAACGGGCGTGACTCAAGACCAAATTAGATGGGTCTTATTTCCTTTTTCTCTAATCGGCACCGCGAAGCAATGGTAGAAGGGCCTTGATAAGGCCACCCTCGGAATAGATTCTTGGAAGAAGTTGGCTCTAGCTTTCTACAAAAAATTCTACCTACCGGAAAAGACTAACATGCTAAGAGCTCAAATTACGGGTTTTAAGCAAAGGGATGAAGAATCTTTGTATGAAGCTTGGGAGCGGTTCAAGGGAATTTGTCGCTCATGTCCTCACCATGGACTTAGCGAATGGTTTTTGGTACAACAATTTTGGAATGGTTTATATGAAGATTCTAGGAACATTCTCAATATGGGATCAAATGGAATGTTCACCGAAGTTGATGACAATCAAACGTGGAACAAGATTGAGGAAATGGCGGTCCATAACTCACAATATAGTAGACCTCGCAAGGCTACTAGAGGAGGATAGCATGAAGTGGACTCCGTTACTCAATTGGGTGCTCAACTTAGTGCTCACATTGACACAATCAATTTGAAGTTTGAACAAGCTATGGCTAGACTTGAAGAAAACTCAAAATCATCAAAGCATCATGTTAATGCCATGACGGCATCCTCATCAATCCCAAGTGGGATATGTGAGAATTGTGGAACTTTGGGACATGACCAAGGTGAATGTAGGGGAACAAATGAACAAATGAATGCTTTCCAAGCATACAAGAGTGGTACCCCTTATTCCAACTTTTACAATGAAAACACCAAATTCCATCCAAATCTCTCATACAAAAGCCAAAATGTTCAAAACCCTTAAACAACATACACTCCACCACCCATGAGAAACCAAAATCAAAGACCCTTTTACAATCAAAACCAAGGTTACCAAAATCAAAATCCATACAATCACAAAAATGACCAAGGTTTTGATGTCCAAAAAGCGGTCCTCCAAATGCAAAAGAATCAACAAGAATTTTTCACTCAAATGCAAAAAGATAGCCAAGCAAAGGAAACCACCATCAACAACATTCTAGCTCACACCAAGATGTTGGAAACACAATTGACTCAACTAGCATCTTCAAGCTCACAAAGACAAAAGGGGCAATTACCACCTCAAAGTAATCCCCCTAGACATGAAACGGTTAGTGCCATTCACTTGAGAAGTGGTACAAGGTATGAAGCACCAAAGAAGCAAGTTGAGGATGAAGTTGTGGAAGCTAGTGAAAAGGAAGAAATTGTGCAAAGCTCCAAAGATGGAGAATCATCAAAAGAAGAAAGTTCAAAGAAAAATGAAGACAAGGTCAAGGAGAAGGAGCCCATCGTGATTAGACTTCCTTTTCCAAGTCGTCAAGCCAAGCCCAAATTTGATGATCAACTTGGAAAGTTCATGGAAATTGTGAATAATTTGGAAGTCTCAATTCCTTTCACGGAATTAATCAATCACGTGCCGGCCTATGCAAAATACATGAAAGATATCCTCACAAAGAAGAAGTCGATCCGGAAGCTTGAGACTATCGCCTTCACTAAGGTGAGTAGTGCAATACTTCAAGGGAGTTCACCTCCAAAGTTAAAGGATCCGGGAAGCTTCTCAATACCGTGTACCATTGGCGACACGACGATCAACAAAGCCTTATGTGATCTAGGGGCTAGTGTGAGTGTCATGCCGTACTCGGTGAGTAAAAGGTTGGGGATGGGAGAGCTTAAATGCACCAACATCACACTCCAAATGGCCGATAGATCGACGAAGACACCATTAGGGATATGGGAAGATGTCCCCGTGCGAATTGGGAAGTTTTTCATCCAGGTGGACTTTGTCATTGTTGATATGGAGGAAGATTCCAACATTCCAATAATTCTAGGAAGACCTTTCCTACACACCGCGGGTGCGGTGATTGATGTGAAACATGGTGAGCTCACTCTAGAAGTGGGAGATGAAAGCATAACTTTTAATCTTGACAAGACTATGAGAGCTCCTCGTTTGCATGAACCATGTTTCATGATTGATCATTATAGCCGAAAGGATGAAAGGAAGAAATCGGAACTCCAATGGAAGAAGAAAATTGAAGATGCTCCATTCAAAGAGCAAGTGAATTGTGACAAGGAGAGCTTGCAAAGCTCCTCAAAATAAATCAAGGAAGAAGAGAATGGCTTCATTGGCCAAGAGAAGAAATTAGGAGAGTTGTCTCCATCTAAGCAAGAGATTATCAATGATCAACTTAATGAAGTTTGTGGTCTTTGGGACGACGAATTTGAAGGTATTTTTAATCCCTACATTGGTAATGCCATCGATCAAGACCGACAACAAGGGCCAAGGTCTATTGAAGACCTCTACCATGATAATGAACAAGCTTTCAATTACTTTTTCAAGGTGTTGAGCAACATCAACAACACCTTGGACATGCCTCCTTGACATCTCATCAAGAATGAGAGTTTGGTGGAGTCCTCCCTAAACCACCACTTGTAAATATTTCTAACTCCCTAACTTACATTTCAATTCTTGTATTGCATTTTTTGTCATCTTTGGATTTTTATTTACTTTGATCAAGATAATTGTCATGTTTGAGAGAAGTGAGGGAGGGACTAACAATTTCAATTGATGTGTAGTGCTTCACCTAAGTGTGGGGATGACAATTGCCTGGGCTATCCATGCCTTAGCAGTGCCCCCACAATGAAGAACACAAGATTTGAAGAAAGAATAGAAGAATGGTAAGGGAAATGCATTGTGCACGGATGGAACTGAATCCGGGTACAAGGGGTCGAATCCAAACGAATTCCTGAGAATCCGCCCGTCTTCAGTAATCCGAGCGTACTGGGTCAAAGACGCACGACTTTAAAAGCTGAGATTTTGGAAGATTTTTTACTGTAAGAGAATCCGGGCGTCTTGGAATATAATCCGCCTGTCTCTGCAAATCCGTCCGTCTTGGAATATAATCCGCCCGTCTTCTCTGCTGAGGAAAACAAGAAAAATTTCCTAGACTGAAATCCGTCCGTCTTCAGGCAAATCCGCCCATCCCGTATCAAGAAAATCCGAGCGTCTTCTTCTGAATCCGCCCGTCTTTAGGCGAGTTTTATACAACCCAGAAAGAGCAGAATCCGCACGGATTGGGCAGAATCCGCACGGATTGCCCCTGCAGTTCGAAAATTTCGGTCTTTATAAAATCCCTCCCACCTTCCTTCATTCATTCATTCACAAACACTACCCACAACATCAAAACCCTCATCCTCTCCATCACAAAAACAAAATCCCTCAACAACATTCACCAAAGACAAATCAAATCATCCTTCTAACAACAAATCAATCACTCCTTCTTCAGTAAAAATCAAAACCAAGCACAAAATCTTCAATCTTTGAGTCGATTTTTGATTTCATAAAGGCAAAGCCTTTCACCTTTAAATCGATTTGGGTACACTACAAATTAAAGATTTTTCACTCTATTCTTGGTTAGTTCATCAATGGCAAGGACTAAGGGAGCAACAAAGGCAACAAAGGCACCAAAGGCTAAGGCACTCTCACAAAGGCAAAAGGCTCTTCAAACAAAGAAAGTATTGGCTATGGTGGTAGCAACACCAAACTTGGAAGTGCAACAACAACAACAACCTTCTATGGGAGCAACAACACCTTCTACTCCGGAAATTGATCAAATTTTGCATTATTCGGAGGTAACTTTTATTTCCGAAACCCATAGAAATACCTTTGTCAAGTTTGCTAGGAAGTCATTACAATCCACCAAATTTATATTTGAAGATACCTTAGAAAAAGTGGGTGTTCTTGAGCAAACTAGAGCCTTTTTCCAAGCCATGGGGTTGAAGAAATTGTTTGAAACAAAGGAATTGACATACCCCACCCTTACCATGGAATTTTAGAGTTCTTTGAAAGTCACCAAAGTTGAGAATAGGGAGAATCTCGAGTTTTGTCTAGCTAATGTTAGTAGACGCATTTTCTTTAGGGAATTGAGTGAAATTTTGGGTCTTAGTGATGAACCGCGTTATTTTAAGAATTATGGAAAGTATGACCCCGAACCTCTTTGGGAGGCAATTTCCGGGAGGAAATTTGAGGACTTTCATGCGAGTCGTGCTCTTTTGGTTCACCATCCGGGCATAAGAGTATGGCACAAGGTCATGGGAAACACCATAATTGCAAGGAAAGATACCAACCATTTCACCAAACTTGATTTTATTCTCCTTGAATCGGCTTTGAACATTGGAAGAGTACACACCAAGCCTTACAATTCTTTGAGGCTCTTGGTAGATAGATGGCTCAACATTGATTGTGGGAAGAAGGGCACTACCGTTATTGTCAATGGCGGCCTAGTCACTATCCTAGCTAAGTACTTTGATCCTAACTTCAATAAGGATAACAAGTACAAAGCAAAAGAGGGTGGCCATCTTGTTGATTTGCATACTATGATACACAAGTACAAGTGGGTTACCCATAACCCCCTTGACACTAAGTATGGATGGCTCACTAGTGAAGCTAGATCGTTCACCTTGCCTTCAAAGATTTGTCGTCTAAGCGTCCACCGGACCAATTATCTACTTCCCCTTTCTAAAGAGGCCTAGTATATTATTCAACAACAAAAGGGTGATCTTGAAATGCCCAACTCTTCCATTGTCATACCACCTTACCCCTTTGAGTATGAAGAGTTCAAGCCGGAAGGAGTTGAAGCTAGAAATGATTATGTGACTCTTCTCATGCAAGCAATGCACAAGCAAGCCTTTGAGGACCGGAAAAATACTTACTTGGCTCAATATCCACCCCTCCTACACTTAGCTAGGCAAGGACTACTTGATCCATCTTGTCCTTTGCCTAGTTGGGCGGATAGAGAAGTCGTATTTCCGGGTGCATCTAAGGTCGTTTCGGGTGACAATGAGGTTGTTGGTAATGATGAAGAAGTTGATGATAACATTGATGAAGACGCAAGTGAAGAAGGAGAAAAGGATGGTAAAGATGATGATGACCAAGATGAGGAAGAAAGTGAAGAAGCAAATGACAAGGGAAGTGGCAATGTGACCACTTCTAATGAGGAAAGTGATGGTGATAGCATGATGGAAGATTAGCAAGCCTTGGAGACTCCTACTCTCTCATGGTTTGTCTATTTCTCTCTTTGTTTTAATTATAATTTTGATCATTGTTGGAGTAGTCCTAGAACCATAGAGGACTCACACCTCGGTACCATTGAGGTGTTCTCATTTTATTGTTCCCTTTTTCAAAATCCAAAATGACAAATTAGTTTCATGCATTGCATAGTGTGTGCATGAACTACACCCATCCTTGGACATTAGCCATAGTGTCTCACTCGGTTTGGGGAAGTTAATGCATACACAACGGGAGGTAATCTAAATTATCCTCTCCGTCATAACAAAAACCATGCATCATGTAGTGTAGCTTAGTGTAGATTGCATTTAGTGTAGAAATCATGCATCATCTTTGCATAATTTCCATCATTTTGGCCATTGAGGACAATGCCCATATTAGTGTGGGGATGGGAATTCTAACATTTAACTCTTATTCAAAAATCCAAAAAATTGAAAAATTTCAAAAATCATAAAAATTTGAAAATTGAAAACCCAAAAACATGTTTATTTCCTTTTGTAGTCTTGTATATATTGTGTTTGTTCTATCCTTGTTCACATTGATTGACTACGCCACATCCGAGATATGAGGATAATGAAGACCGCATGGTATGATCTTTCCAATCTCCTTTTTCCTCTTTATGTTAATGACTATGTGGCTTTATTTTGATTGATGCGGTATAACAATGTGAACTTAGGACTTGCATTTAGTTTATATGTCATATTAGTTAATAGAATCACTTGTATTAGGATGTTTATATTAGTTGCATCATGGCATGTAGTTGCATGTTTAGAAAATTTTGACAATTGCCTAATTTGGAACTTTGACAAGAACAACTAAGCCAATACAAATACTTGTTCAACTTAAGACTTTGCCTACTAGAATGGTTGTAAATGTTGGGAAATTTGTCCTCAACAATAGTGCGATCACATGATTTAAATATCATTATTAAATCTCATTTCAAGAATACGGAAGGGATGATACATTACATATATATAGTCAACCGGTCCACACATATCGGTAATGATTGGCTGGCTAGAGTTTGACACTACTGTCGTGCGACGGTGGTGATCAGTTGATCCCTTGAGGTCACACCTAAAGGACGATTCGCTTAATTAAAAAGGTTAATTAGTTGTATACCGATACAGATTAATTAATTCCTTAAAATTGAACAATTCGATTTGTGAGAGAGAATATTGATATCTTATTGTAATGGGATTGAATAAGATTTATTTTAGTAATAAAATTCTTTATTACTAAAATTGTTTATTGTTTGAGAAGCAATAAAGATAAGAATGAATGGTTGATTATAATTACAAGACATTGTGAATTATAATTATATGATCCATTTTATTTACGTGATCAAGTATCACTAATCAATTTGTTGAATATAATTTAATTAATTTATAAAATGATATTTATGTGATAAATATGCATTTAATTAATTAGTAACATGTATCATACTACATGTGACATTTTGTGTGACAATTGAAAAATTGACAAAATAAAATGGTAGTCCATTTTAAGGCATGGACCGAAAATGGAGGGTGTGTTAGTGGGTTTTGGTTGTTTTATTTTATTTGATAAAATAAACATAATGATGCCTACCTACAACTAGTCTTACACATCTTACACGCCTACTATTTTGAGAAGAGTAAAAGGAAAAGAAATGATGCCAATTTAGGCTCTTCCAACCGTGACACTCCCTCTCAATTATGGGTTGTTGGTTATTTTATTTTCCACACACACACATTCATATGATGATAATTCATTCTTACAAAACATGCAAAAAGGGTTCATGCTTTTCTCTCTTCTCTCTCTTTAATCTTTATCAAAAATATGAGATTTTAATCCAAATTTGTTCAAAAGATTACTAAAATTATCAAAGTAATATATGAGTATTAGTAATCAAATTTAAGGTAAACCACAATATAAACATCTAGTACACGTTAGTTTGTGGGATTAAGGGATTGTCTTGGGTGCTACTAATTGGAGAATCTCTACTTTGGGATTTTTGTATGTTCATCCATTATTGGAAAGCTCAAGAACAAGAGAGAAAGGTGATCTCTCTTGTGCCCATAAACCGAAAATCCATATGTAAGAATAATGCTTCTTCCTTATTTTGTTTTAAAGTTTGCATGCATAAGATCCATATTTAATTTTATGACAAATTAATTTATAACATATATGAGTATGTTTATGTATAAAGATCTACATTTCTTTCAATCGGTATCAAGAGCCATGGTTGTTTGCATGCAAATCGGTTAAAAGTTTTTCCGAGTTATAAGAATAACATATAAAACTTATAAAATTTGTGTTATTATGAAATATCACGAAATTAATTCATGCATGTTAATATTTCTGGTCCTAAAATGTTTTAGGATATTTTGGTTAATTTTACGGATTTTTATTGTTCATATTATACAATAATGATATTTAAATATGATTTTATGAGTAAAAATGTCATTTTTGGTCTAAAATTAGCTATACTTCGAATTTTCAGTTTTTTATTGGATATGTTGTCACATATATTATTTTGAGATAACCTGTAAATTTTCATAATTTTTGGACTTGTTATGCTCTAAAAATGGATTTTTCATTATTAAATTCAGTTTTAGGTGAAAAATAGGTTAATATGAGTTAAATTTCGAATCTGGTCACAGAAAATTAATATGTTGTCACATGCAATTTTACAAGATGTGTGTAAAATAATTGGCTATAAAAAAGTCTTTTTGCATGATTTATGGATTTTTGAAGAAAAATAGCATAAATAGTGACATTATTAGTGTAAAATTAATAAAACATAATCTATGACTTAGGAAAAACGTCTAATGTTGCTTTTTATTATCTTTTTCAGATCTAAAATTGAAAAGTTTATGAATATAATTTTTCCCATGTTTTTAAGATTATTTTAGTTAAAATCGATAAACCGCAACATTGTTTTTCCGGAAAAATTTCGAAATTTTTAACCTAAGATTTTGAACATTATGAGTGTCATGGTATTTTTCCAGAATGTTCATGAGTTTAAATTTCAAATTTTGAAATTTTTGTGATTTATTTGAAGTTTATAGCTTATTTTTGTTTTTTTTTAGTCCATTAATGAACAATTTTATAAAAATGAGTTAGTTATGGTCAAATTATTAGTAAAGACTAAATTTTGAGTCCTAAGATGTTAGGGTAATTAACTTATGCATAAATATGAATTTATGTAATTTTTGTGATTGTAAAATGTTGAAATCACGCAAATCCATAAAAACCGAGTAATATATGATATTGGCTAATTAAAGGCGATTTAGCATAAAATTGAGCATGTTCATACATATTATAATGCTGCATTTTCTTTATGATTGTCATAATTTTAATTTATGTAATTTTGAATTATGTAATTTTACTTAGTATGGCCTTAGATTTTAATTGATATTTCCCGAAATGTATGGGCATATCGATTCGGTTGTAATTTTATTGTGATCTCGTATCACCGTTTTGTAATTTAATAGATTTATTTTATTTTAGTTACAAATGTATAATAGGAAATTATGTAATTTATTATGTAATTTTATTCATTCCGGAGTTCCCAAAGACGGATTTCTTCAAGAATGGCGATACATAAAGACGGTGTTACCTCGAGATGCGTGCCACAACCGAAGTTCAAGGGACCAATGGAGTTGGTTTCCGAATATGTAATAGTTAAATAGTTTTTCTATTTTAGGAAAGGTCATACTAGGATTTATTTATTTTTATGCTTGCATTTTATTTTATGTCACATGCATCGCTAAATCGCCATAACTAAAACATGCATTTTCTTTTATCGAGTTTATCGACCGTGTCAATTAAAATTATCTTAGTTCACCACTTTAGTTCACTTAAAACGTGATAGATAATAAATTGACATGACCTCTCGCTAAAACAATTAATTGAGACATAGCCTTACAAATAGTAGAAACCATGAAAACCTATTTCGCGAGGGAGTGCACTCGGCCCTACCGGGGTACAAACCTTGTTACGTAGGGGAAGTGGGTGATAAATTTCAATCCACCGAATTCATGTTGATGAGGGTTTCATCGGCCATACCGTGCCCAAGTTGATGTGGATTTCGATCATGGACACATTTATTCGAAATTTGGATTGAGCTCAACGAAAGTATTCGCGACCGTAGTTGCATGTGTTCCGGGCTATAGATAATTATTAGAGTAATTTTATCGACCAAGAGTTCTAAAAGTATAATCGATTAAAACGTTAATCCACCGAGTTATATTGATAAGAGTTTCATCGGCCATACCGTGCCCAAGTTAATATGAATTTGGATCTTGGAATCATTTATCATAGTTGGGTAGAGGTCACTATGTAAATGCTTTACTTGTTATTTACAAGTATTAATAAAACGATAAATGTTAAGTTTTCCACTATTCCGTTATTATATTGTTCTATTTCTTTACCACAATCATATACGATATCATTTCGATTTTTGATTCAAATCTCCATTAAAACATCGTAACTAAAGACAAATATGAATTTGCTTCTAAAACCTCAAATGAACCATTGCTAATGATCTCTTGTAAAGAGTATAGATTAAAGTTATTCATTATCAAACAGGTTTTTGATTCTTGACTAACACATCTACTTACAATGGATTATTATTCATATACTTAATTGAATTAAGTACCTTGAAGCGATAAATTGTTTTGGTAAATTAGATTTATCAGAATTCGTAATTGACCAAAATAACGCAACCACTTCAATGAAAGTTTTAAGACTAAAACGAACAAATGAAGAGTAATCTTCATGAATTCAATTTTGCTTCTCAAAGCAAAGACTCATTGAAATGAGTGGGAGCATTCTCTTAAACCGTTAAGATGAGGACGAGGTTCAAGAAGTAAAAATTATAATGGAATTGATACAAGGTAATGTTAAAGGTAAAGTTGTTGAGAATGACGATACTTAACCTATCAATCCCGACCGATAAAGTTTCCATTGTCTTAAATGTTGGACACGAGAGAGGAAACTACCCCAAATTATTGAAGAATCAACAAAATTAGTTGTGGGACATCTAATGGGATCTTCCTCTTTAAATGTTTATTTGGTTAAACATAAATTTTGCTAGTACCACTTCGTCAATATTAGAAACCAGTGGTGGTTTTCATCATGGTATGCGATACATAGAATGATTAGAATATGACGACTAGCAACAATGAAGTCGAGAGATAGAGTCATTGTGTACTAAATCTAGTTTTTCGGGTTTGGAGTTGTACTTAATTGTGACTATTAAGTACATAAACTCTAAATAAGAATACAAACTTGTTAAGATACAAAAGAGGTTTCACTTTTGTGACCCTATACACCACGATTTGATGTATGGCTAGCCCATTATCAAGGTGATAATATTCTAAACCAAACTAGAATGATATATCATGAAGATGATGCAAGACTCAAATTGGTAACCCAAGATCAAACCTTAAATATTGGAATGATGAACGCAAAGAGTTATCGAGTACTCTTGAAACCATTAGATTGTTAATGGTATATGCGTATCTTGTATTCAAAGCAAGATGTCTCGTGCCTTTTGGTTGAAAAGGAGATCGAGGTTGTAAATCATTGATCCAAAATAGGTTGATCATTTTCTTTTACCAACGATTTAGGTTGACGCTAATGTGTTCACTTAATAAGGTAAATAGAGAAATCTTTGAAGAATTTCAAAGAGTTCAAGGAATCACGATTTAAGTCGTGATGGGATTATCAAAGTGAACACTTTGATATAAGCCAAAGGAAATGTGATATAGTATCACAAGTTAATCTCTCTTAGCACACATTATGGAATAATGTGTGGTTGGATAAGAAATCAAACGCTATTCGATATGGTTGAACTTCAATCAAGTTACTTTGAGTTACTTGATCCTTTTGGGGATATTATCATTTTTTTCTAAATTATTTTTCCACTAAATCGAATCATATGAGATATGAAATGGTAAGGGTACCATGTTTGTATGTTTTCACAAGAAACAAATGCTCATTTTTCCCTTTCAATTATCACGAGTACACCGGGTTTGTGGCTCGTGAAGCTGTCTTTCTAAAATACAAGTTTATTTCTAGAAGACAGAGTGGGAGAAATTATTCAAGAGCCACAAAGAATGCCACAAAGAATGTTATGTCGCAAGAAACTGGTTTTTCTTGGCTACATGAGACGTTTTGTGTAAAACATTATACATTGTTTCTTCAATACCTAGGAGGTTAAATTCGTCACTTGTTAAATATGATGAATTCATGCTACTTTTAAGAAAGTAAAGAGCTTATAACTTACAAAAGAAATTGTTTGATTCAAGTTGATTACTTCTAGAAAGTAATGAACATATGACTTACATAAGAGTGTTTAAGTCACAACTCAATACAAGGCTTAGAGCCATGAGAATCCGAAATAAAAGGCTTGATTAGTTACAAAGGGTTTTGCACTAATAAAGAGATATTTCAAAGCAAGATTGGTTGCAAAGGGTTTTGCACTAATTGAAATGCTTAAGTCTATTTGGATCTTCTTAGGGATTGTGTTTCATTATGAAGTTATGAAATACGTAGCAAGTGAATCTAAAACCCACTTCTTCAAAAGAAGGAATGTATTCAATACATGTCATGAGTTTTGTAGATTCTTGCAATCCTAAGATAATGTGAAACTTAAGAGAGGGTCTTAAGTAGGACATCCATGAGTTGGAATCAACATTTTGATCATGTGATAAAACATTTCTCGATAAGTCGAGAAGTTATGTTTACACATGGAGTTTAGTGGGAGTTACGGAAGTTTTAATTAGTCCGATATGTGGATGACATATTGATCATCGAGAATGATTTAAGACTTTTGGAGTATTATAATACGTCTTGAATATCCGGTTTTATGAAGATAAATCCACATGATATTAGCGTCAATAAGAAGTCTTACGTTGATAAGATTCATGACTGGTTCAATTATATTGAACATATTTGACTGGTTCAATCAAAACACATCAGGATGGTTAAGATACCATTGTGGCAATGTTAATTAAGAAGTAGATTTTCTAGAATCGTTCTAGGCAATAAAGAACAATGAGAAATGTTTACAACGGAAATTGAGTACACTTGCAATCATGAGATGTGCAAGAGGATGAGTCCCACACACTGTGTAAACAGTGGGAGCTATTCTTAGGCTAAGAGGGCCTATGTCTTGATTGGATCTCGACACGTACTCAGAAAGTTTTGTAATGCAAATGTATACATTACAAAGGAAAACGAGTATGTAGTAAGGTTAAGTAAGGTACAAGAAGTTGATAAAACCTACTAACCAAAGCCTTCTCATAGGCTTAACATGATGAGTCATGTCATTTCAATTAACTTGAGATGAATAACTACATAAAAGATCAAATTAGATTATAGAATATGAAGTAGTAATCAAGCATTGACTATTCATATGTGATAATCGCATTTGTCGTTCGAGTTTTACTTTAAAACTCTTTTATTATACTTTGTTACATCCAAACGGGTTGTAAAGATAATTGAACACCGTTAAAGTGAACACGGATTAGCATTGTATTCGCCCATAGTCACTTATATGAGGTGACGTCTCGAAGTGACTAGAGTGTGATGCGATTGATGGCAAGTTCAAGTGCCATAGAGTCATGTGAGATGAATAGTCGATCACATAGGCAGACTGTTAGGAACACTTTGTCGGGTAGTGACCGCGTATAGAGTTCTGGCAAATTTATAAAGCCTGGTCGTGGCGAGAGCTACTATAGTATTCTAATGAGTCGATTCTTTTGACTAAAGACTGTTCACCTAAGATGGCACAGTTTCAGATTAACTTTGATTTGTGTTACTACGACCTTCGTAAATGGGGTCAAATGGGCATATTTTGGGTTATGATGGCTGTGGCTAGTCGAAGGGAATAAGTGCGATAGGAATTGTCCACCCCCTTGTCAGGGTTAAAACAATATCTCAGGGCCACTCGAGGAGTAATTAACTGGAAATGCGTGGCCACGCTCGGAAGGTATCCATGGTGGATAAATTCAGGTCAATCAGTTATTCTCCAGATCGAGGAAACCACTCTCGATATGATTACTTGCAAGTACGACCCGAAAGACACCTTGCATTGAGTGGGAGATAGTAATAGGACAAGAGAATTGGTGACGCACACTTGTCGAGGACAAGTAGGAGATTGTAGTACGACCCGAAAGACACCTTGCCTAATTTGGAACTTTGACAAGAACAACTAAGCCATTTCAAATACTTGTTCAACATAAGACTTTGCCTACTAGAATGGTTGTAAATGTTGGGAAATTTGTCCTCAACAATAGTGCGATCACATGATTTAAATATCATTATTAAATCTCATTTCAAGAATACGGAAGGGATGTTACATTACATATATATAGTCAACTGGTCCACACATATCGGTAATGATTGGCTGGCTAGAGTTTGACATTACTGTCGTGCGACGGTGGTGATCAGTTGATCCCTTGAGGTCACACCTAAAGGACGATTCCCTTAATTAAAAAGGTTAATTAGTTGTATACCGATACAGATTAATTAATTCCTTAAAATTGAACAATTCGATTTGTGAGAGACAATATTGATATCTTATTGTAATGGGATTGAATAAGATTTATTTTAGTAATAAAATGTTTTATTACTAAAATTGTTTATTGTTTGAGAAACAATAAAGATATAAATGAATGGTTGATTATAATTACAAGACATTGTGAATTATAATTATATGATCCATTTTATTTACGTGATCAAGTATCACTAATCAATTTGTTGAATATATTTTAATTAATTTATAAAATGATATTTATGTGATTAATATGCATTTAATTAATTAGTAACTTGTATCATACTACATGTGACATTTTGTGTGACAATTGACAAATTGACAAAATAAAATGGTAGTCCATTTTAAGGCATGGACCGAAAATGGAGGGTGTGTTAGTGGGTTTTGGTTGTTTTATTTTATTTGATAAAATAAACATAATGATGCCTACCTACAACTAGTCTTACACATCTTACACACCTACTATTTTGAGAAGAGTAAAAGGAAAAGAAATGATGCCAATTTAGGCTCTTCCAACCGTGACACTCCCTCTCAATTATGGGTTGTTGATTATTTTATTTTCCACACACACACATTCATATGATGATAATTCATTCTTACAAAACATGCAAAAAGGGTTCATGCTTTTCTCTCTTATCTCTCTTTAATCTTCATCAAAAAGATGAGATTTTAATCCAAATTTGTTCAAAAGATTACTAAAATTATCAAAGTAATATATGAGTATTAGTAATCAAATTTAAGGTAAACCACAATATAAACATCTAGTACATGTTAGTTTGTGGGATTAAGGGATTGTCTTGGGTGCTACTAATTGGAGAATCTCTACTTTGGGATTTTTGTATGTTCATCCATTATTGGAAAGCTCAAGAACAAGAGAGAAAGGCGATCTCTCTTGTACCCATAAACCGAAAATCCATATGTAAGAATAATTCTTCTTCCTTATTTTGTTTTAAAGTTTGCATGCATAAGATCCATATTTAATTTTATGACAAATTAATTTATAACATATATGAGTATGTTTATGTATAAAGATCTACATTTCTTTCAGTAAAACACCCTAGATAGTGTCATACTAGTGTCTCTTGACCCATGACCCAAAGCCTAGTCAAGGGTTTGCATGTGAGTCACCTATCCAACCCCGTGATGCGATGTGGACTTGGTTAACTTGTCTAGGTGACCTTGATTGACCTTGTGGTAAGGCAACTCAAAAATATTTTCTATCAATAAGCTTGAAGTGCTCATTTCAAAGAAATTTTGTCATGTGGAAGTAATCTAATGCCAAGGAACCTCAAATGTTGTGAATTGTTGAAAGTTGAGAAATTTAAGTTGTTTTGATGGAGGCGTACCACTTCGATGTGCTTTGGTGCGGGATCCATTGAATTGGGCCCCCATACGGTTGTGAATTCGGCCGCCCAGAGACAGAGTGACTATCACCCCGAAAAGCTATTGTCTAGAGGTTAACCGGTTACCTAATAAGCGATTGGCGAAAGCAAAGGACACTAGCCCGGAAGGGACAAACTCCATCTTAAATTTTTGAAAAGTGAAAGTGAAATGAGGACAATTTTGAATACTAGTCATATCCAGCCGTTGTGAATAAAGATTTGAGCATTTCATTCCCAAAAAGCCTTTTTGTCAAGCCACTTGGTCGAGCTTGGGACGATCCATGACCTTTACTTTTGTAGAGAATTCGAGACTTGTCATGTCATATGCTACTAGCATCATAGGGATCATCATTCCACCACCATCCGATCGCTCTTGATGAAAGCATTTGGAAATTGAGGACGAAAGTAATCTAGTTTAACACCATTTGGAGGTGATTTAGTGCCATCCTCTTAGTCTTAGTAATTTGTTGAACTAGTATTTGTGAAGGATTATATGCTCTTAAATTTGTTCCCCTTTAGTGCCTCCGCCACTTGATGAGGAAGTGGCTATTCCTTTTTGTAGATGCATCCATTATGTCATTTTGTGTGCTTAATGTTTGGATGTGTCGCCATTTTTGCAAGACCCACCTTGCCTTGCAAGAAGGCATCCTACCTCATGGTTGTCTTGTTGTGAGTTGAAGGGGCAGAGTGAGACCCGCTAATTGTCTCATATCGGCTATTATTAGGATAGGTTAGTATTGGTCCTAGTCTTTGTCACCTCTTTACTCGGGACGAGCAAAGGTTCGGTTTGGGGATATTTGATGTGACCATAATTAGCGCATATTTAGCCCCCGAATTAGCCTTGTTCCCATGCTTTTTAGTGCATATTTGGGTCATTTCTTATCTTTAGTTCTTTGTTTTGCATATTCTTTGAGATTTTGATCCCTTGGCAAGAAAGGAGTAAGAATCTTGCATTTTCATGGCAAAACGAGACTAAATTGATCGGATTCAATGACCAAGCATCAAGGAGAGACAAGATTAGAAGGCCTTTGTACATATTATAGTAGAAGAGCAATGTTGATAAAGGATCCTTGAGTCCCCAAGGAAATCCCCAAGGAATTTATGAAGAAAAGGGAAGAAAAGAAGAAGATGTCTTGCTGAGTGACAATCCGTGCAGATTGTCACCAATCCGGCCATCCCACAGCTGCACAATCCGTGCGGCTTTGCTCTAATCCGCTCGGATTCCACCTCCACATTCCGCCCGGATTCCCTCGAATCCGCTCGGACCCCATCGCTGAGTCGCCCGTCCCGACCTTATTCCGCCGGATTCAAGCACAGCGTGATTTCCTCTTCTCCAAGCTACGAAGAAAGAAGCCCTTCCTTCGAAAAATACCGGGTCCTCCTTGCTCAATCTAAAAAGTGTAATTACTAGTTTAGCCCTTAGTTAACCCTAATGCATCCTCCCTAATTTCCACTATAAATACCCCATTAGTCTAAATTAGAGGAGAATGTTCTTCTTATCAATAATTAGAGTAGTTAATATCAATCAAATCTCTCTTTAGTATTGTAATCAACAATTAATCAAGTTCTAATACAAGTTTTATTTCCTTAATCTCTCTTTTTTTCATCCTTTATTTTGGGTAATTGAAGACTATTTGGGTTATTGTTGGGAGATTGACAACCTCTCAATCAAGCATCAAGTACTTCTTTTATCTTTGCTTTATTATTGGAAACATTAGTAGGTATAATCTCTTAATCCCTTTTTAATTATTGCTAATTACTTTCATTTATTCATCATGTTTCATATTGTTGGTATGATTGACAACCTTGCTAGCATGATCAACATGATAATGAGTGAGTAGTCACTTAGCTAGGGTTAATGGGTGATTAGGGGAAACCAACATGGGGAATGATTCATGCTTAAATTAATATGCTTTCATGTTTTATTTGCTTGCTTGTTTTGATCTCAACTCATGCACATGTTATATTTGATGAAATGCTAAGCCTATGAATCCTTGCATTTACTATCATCTTCTATCTTTTCAATGAGACTTGTAAGACATAACCCAACTCGAGTCTCATTAGACCATGCATGTTGTTGAGTAGGGAAGATTAAGTTGACTTGTAGGTGTTGTACAATCTAATCGATTCGGCTCCGGGACCCAAACTTTCCTAGGATTGTAAGATATAACCCAACTCAATCCATCACAACAATAATTGCTTGCTTATAATTTTGAGAACATGTTTGTATGATCAATTCCCATGATTCCCCTATGATCCCATGACACCCTAGTGCTTTTAATCAATTGTTTACACCCCTTTAATTCATCTTTCTTGTTTATTTTCATTGCTATTTTAGTTTAGTGACCTTCTACATCAACCCAATTTGTGACACCCCTTAGACACCACTAGTTGCAATAGAAATCTCATTTCAATACCCGTCCCTTGGGATCCGACCTTTACTTGCCTCTTTACTAATTGTAGAGTTGTTTGTGAAGTTATAAATTGTGTTTTGATTCGACCGTGACACAACGACCACATCTTTAATTGTGAACACGAAACGGACTCGATCACTAATCCAATGTAATTATTGTAATTTTCTTTATTATAATTATTATTGTATTTCTTTTATTGTATTGCTTGTATGTTTTCACATGTAATCGATTTAAATCTCTACTTCGACCCACTTGTATGATAAATTACGTGTTTACCGACTTAGTTAATTCTCACATGTTAGGATTAATCTAATGGATGTTGTATAGCATGCATATAATCGACAATATATCGAGTATAGATAACTTCCCTAATCATTAGTAGAGGCCGCTATCGAGGCGGGCGGGATTAGGTGTTCGATCAAAAGAGCTTCCTAATACGTACCCTCACCCCTTACTCCAGATCTCTGTGAACATCCGTGTTCATTGGCATCCACGAGAGTCATCCTAGACATAGAATGCTAAGGGTAACGAGTTCTTGGTGTTCATGTCACTACTTTGTGTTTTGACATGGCACGAGGTATTCGAACGATTTCCAATTTTCCACAATAAATTGGTGGCGACTCCACAAATGCAAACGCTTGTTCCCAAGCGCCCCCGTGGGCCCGCGTCCACAATTTTGCGACTCCGCTGGGAATAATACACTTACGTGTAGCCAAAAGGGTGAAACTTGAACAAGGTTAGGAATAGTTTGTACAAGACAATTGTCGGTTTTCATAACTCGGTCTTCCTAGATCGTTTCATTCGGCCTTCTTAGGCCCAACCCAACCCATTCGACCAATCGTCCCATCTAAATGGTCCTAATTCTTATTTGGGCCTAAGGATGGATAGCGATTGACGTCATCCATACCATGGTACTTACTCTTGTTTGTATCAAGGACTTTCACTAGTTGAGGAAATGGACTAGGAATCGGCCTTACTCTTGTTTGGTACGAGCCTCTCCACAGACTTCGGGTTTGATTGTTCGGTATGACAACCCACCCTTCAAACCAAAACCCTTTTAAATGCACTCAGTATCTCGTTATAATGCTTGTATAATGTTTGTACCATATGAAATCACCATTTTCTAAACAAAACCATGACGATTTTTGTAAAATCAAAATCCCTTTTAAAATGTAAATTTTCGAAACATAGGCCTAATATTAGCGCAAAACCAGTCGAAACATTGTCCAATTGTCGAGTCAAAGTTCGGGCCTCAAAACCCATTTCAAAACCTCACTTCGAGTCCACTCCTACAACTACACTAAAGTTGACTAGGACAAACATTTTCAAACTTTGTCATTTCCTCAAAACTTACTTGACACAAGTGGCACACTCCCACTTCACATGTCAAAACGTTCCTTTTCGAGTAAGTGTGCTAGAATCGTCGATCGTGTTTTGATTCGTCGTCAATCTCTTATCCAGTTTCCAAGATGCCTGAAACAAGCGACGTGAACTTCAACCAACTCCAGAATGGTAATGATCAAATCCTAGCTGCGCTAGCTCGTCTCCAAGTCACTCAAGACCAAGTATACGATCGCCTTGACACAATCGAGGGCCCAATATATGCCGTGGAAATGAGGATGCCTCCTCGAGAAAGTGAAGTGTCTGATGAATTTGTTAATAACTTCGGGGACGAAAACCCTCCCATATGTACGACTACAACTGAGAAACGGCTCCAATACTTGGAGGAACAATTGATGTATCTCAAAGGGGATGACATTTATAGGGAAAACAATCGCAAATATGAAGCCGTGAGTTCCAAGTTGCCAACCAACTTCAACATGACGAATATCCCTAAATTCAAGGGGCATGAAAACCCTTTGAACCATATCTGTACTTTCAAGGACTACATGTCTATCAAAGGCGTTAAACCCGAGATGTTCTTAAGGATCTTTCCTTCATCTCTTGACACCATCCCAAAACAATGGTTCTATTCTCTAGAGCATAAGAAGATCGCTACCTGGGATGATGCCGCAATTGAGTTTGCCAAACAATACGCGGATAATGCTGAAATCCAAGTCAACATGCGCACTTTAGAGGTTCTTACCCAAAATGACAAAGAAGGTTTCACCGACTTCCTAAGTAGGTGGAGGAAGACTAGTACTCAACTTGTTGAACGTCCAGACGAAGCTACCGTCATGGAGAAACTCGTGGAAAACCTAAAGCAATCTATACAAATCATTAAGACCTTCAAAGACTTAACCGTACTAGGAACGAGGATCAAAGATGACATCCATAAAGGGCTCTTGTCCAAAACGGTAGGTCATGGATATCAAGGCTCAACAAGTCGTTCTTACGACTCTACTAGCAAAACTGATGAAGTTAACCTTCTCGAGCCGTCTAAGAAGAGTACCCCACCAAGGAAATTCACAAATCTTGGGGATACATATGCCAATGCTCTAAAAAGGTTGATGAAACTGGGTAAACTTCAACCAATAGGCCCTACACCCAAACCAGAAAAGAAATCCAAGTTATGGGATGAGAATTCGTATTGCGAATACCATAGAGGTAAAGGACATGATACAGAGAAATGCTACAAACTGAAAAATGTACTTCAAGATATGATTGAAGACGGTCGCCTACCAATACCGCCTGGAGGTAAGCCTAATAACACTCAGAATCCTCTTGGAGTTATGATGATTACAAGTGACGAATCTACCTTGGATTGCTCACATCTTATCTCCCCAAAAGAGGAGGTAATCAATGGGATATGGACAGATAGTGAGGAAGATGTCTATCTCTAGGATCTTCCCTTAATCAAAGAAGCCGAATGCATCATGGATGAGATCATTACCACGCTAGACACCGTAACCAACACCAATCAGCAGAAAGGATGGAGAAAGTCGATCACGTGGACAAACAATCAAGGAAGACTCTTCAAGCTCACCACTGGAGAAGGAGAGATGTTCAAAGGAGAACCAGAAGACAATGAATTCGAGTCAGAGTCAGAGTCGGAGTCTAGAGAAGTTCCTAGAGAGTCTCCTCCTATCATCATTCCCACTCCCCTTGTTTCTCCTAGCTTAGTGTCAAGTAGTAATAGTAGTTCGGGAAATGTCCCAACGGCTGTCCCATTACCGCCACTGACTACAGATCAGATGGCTTCTTTGTTTCAACTTTTGTCAAATTTTAATATGAATAAATCAGGTTCTGCTTACTCTTCGTGTTATCTTTAATGCAATTCTGTTTACGATGATACTGAGGATGACCTAGACCCAGACTCGATCGAAATACCTCCCTACATAGCCAAAGAAATACTACAAGAGGGGGAAGGGGGACCAGTAATAGAAAATACTGAACCCATCAACGTAGGAACTGAACTAGAACCCCAACAACTTAGGATAGGGACGACCTTGAGCCCTACTGAAAGAGCCAATTTCATAGACCTCCTGAAGTAGTTCAAAGATGTTTTTGCTTGGTCCTACAACGACATGCCAGGGATCGAGATGGACATCGCAGAGCATAGAATCCCAATCAAACCAGGTTTAAAACCCGTGAAACAGAAGCTTCGTCGAATGAGGACAAAATGGGCTCTCAAGATCAAAGAAGAAGTCGATAAACAATTCAAAACCGGGTTCATCAAAGTTTCCGAGTACTCAGACTGGGTAGCTAACATAGTACCCGTACCCAAAAAGGATGGGAGAATCCATGTTTGTGTTGACTTTAGAGACTTAAACAAAGCAAGTCCTAAGGATGACTTTCCTCTACCATACATCGACATATTGGTGGATAATACAGCAGATCACGCGTTACTATCCTTCATGGATGGATACGCAGGATATAACCAGATCAAGATGGCCATAGAAGATATGAATAAGACCGCCTTCGTCACTCAATGGGGAACCTATTGCTACACAGTTATGCCGTTTGGGTTAATCAACGCCGAAGCTACATACCAACGCACCGCAACTACGCTCTTACATGACATGATGCATAAAGAAGTTAAGGTATACGTAGATGACATGATTGTCAAGTCTAAGGATAGAGAGGGGCACATTGCGAACCTTCGCAAATTCTTCTCAAGGCTACGGAAGTACAACATGAGGCTCAATCCTCAGAAATGCGCATTCGGAGTAACATTTGGCAAACTCCTGGGATACGTTGTTAGCCAACGAGGTATAGAAATAGACCCTTCCAAAATCAAAGCTCTAATCGAAATGCCGCAACCTCAAACGGAGAAAGAAGTTAGAGGATTCCTAGGCAAGGTGCAGTACATAAGTCGATTCATATCGAAACTCACCATGATCTGCGAACATATCTTCAAGAAGTTACAGAAAACAGATCACACCATGTGGGATGATGACTGTGAGAAGGCTTTCGACCGAATCAAGGAGATATTAGCCAAACCACCAGTGCTCATGCCACCTCAACGAGATCAACCTCTTGGTTTATATCTCACGGTAACTGAAACGGCCATGGGCGCCATGCTAGCTCAAGCCGTAAGAAAGGAAGAAAGAGCTATCTATTACCTTAGTAAGAAGTTCTTGGAGTACGAGTGTAAATACACGCCACTCGAGAAGACATGCCTCGCTCTTGTGTGAGCAACGAAGAAGCTACGCCATTACATGCTTAGCTACTCCGTCAAAATATACTCCAAAATGGATCCTGTCAAATACCTCTTCGAGAAACCCGTTCTCAATGAACGTTTAGTGAGATGGACTTTGATTCTCTTAGAGTTCGATCTCAAGTATGCACCTTTGAATGTTATAAAGGGGCACGCCGTTGCCGAATTCTTCGCAGAAAATCCCATTACTGATACACAAACGATAGACACCTGGTCGTTTTCGGATGAGGATATACTCCAAACGGATGTAGACTCCTGGAACCTTTATTTTGATGGAGCGTTGAATCTAAGACGATTTGGAATAGGAGTGTTGCACATTTCTTCTGAAGGCGAGCATACACCAATCTCTGTCAAACTCGACTTCGAGGGTGACAAATAACGCTGCAGAATACGAGGCTTGTCTCATTGGATTGCAAGCAGCAGTAGGTTTAGGCATCAAGAATCTTCAAGTGCATGGGGATTCATCTTTGATCATCAACCAAATTACGGGATCTTGGAAAATCCGAAGTGAAAGCTTAACACCTAATCAAGCCAGAATAGATCAAGTAGCCCAATTCTTCGATCAAGTAACCTACCTAGACCTACCTCGAGAGGAGAATCAATTTACAGATGCTCTTGCAAAACTCGCGTCTTTGATTAACATGCCGGACAGCATGGTAGAAATGCCTTTATGTAAATCACATTTTAATGCCAATATTATATAAAATGAACAATAAAATCCATAAATAAACCAAAATGTCCTAAAAATCACTTAGGACCAGAAACTTTTATCATGCAAAGTTATTTTTAGGTTTATCTACATAAATCCAAATTAATTAGTTTTGTATGTTAATCTTATAACTCGGAAAAACTATAAACTGATTTGCATGCAAACAACCTAAGGCTCATGATACCGCTTGTTAGATTCATTAATCTCATTAATTTACATATTCATATATGAATTAATTTATTTAGTCATAAAATAAATTGTTGATCTTATGCATGCAAACTAAATAACAAGAGATGAGAAAATCGTTTTCTCACCATCAAAAATTCGGCCAAATGGGCACAAATGAAGGTCTCCTACCTTCATTTGTTCTTGAGCTAGAAAATACATTAGCATGATCATCCATGACTTCAAATAGAAGCCCTCCAATAAGTAGCACCCAAGACTATCCCAAAATCCCACAAAATAATATGTACTAGATATTTGTAATGTGGTTTACCTTAAAATCGATTACTAATACTCATATACTACTACTAGTATTATTAGTGATTGATTTGTACAAATTAGATTCATAAAAATAATTTTTATGAAGAACAAGAGAGAGAGTGTTTTGTTTTTCATAAAACATGAGAGAATGAAAAATTGAGAAAAATCTCTCAATTTGTTGCATGCTAAAACCGGTGGGTATATGGGGTCTTAGGACCTTTTTCTTTTTCCTTTTTGTCTTCACAAGACTAATTAGTGTAAGCCTTTGTCATAGTCAAGTCACTATCAAATGTCATAGACAAATGAATAAGACAAAACTTCTAAAATTGCCCACCAATTTTTCGGTTATCATGTGTAACATGGAGTCCATTTTATTTTTGTCAATTGTACAATTGTATGTCATGTGACATGTGACATGTCTTATGTCATGTTTTAATTTAAAATGCATATTTAACAAATTAAATATCATTTAAAAATTAAATAAATCACATTTAACAAATTGACTAGTAATTCAAAATTACTTTCACATAAAATGGATATTTAAATACTAGTTAGTATAATTCACAACATCTTATAATTATAACTAACTTATCATTCTCATCTCGCGTGTTTCGCAAACACCGATTAATTTTAGTGATATAACTTCTTAAATTACTAAATAAAATCTTATTTAATCACATTATAATAAGATGTCATTTTCTCTCTTATGATAATAATTTGTTCAATTTTAAGGAATTAATTAATCTGTATCAACAAACAATTAATTAACCTTTTTCAATTAATGGAATCGTCCTTTAGGTGTGACCTCAAGGGATCAACTGATCACCACCGTCGCACGACAGTAATGTCAAACTCTAGCCAGCCAATCATTACCGATATGTGTGGACCAGTTGACTATATATGTAATGTATCATCCCTTTCGTATTCTTGTTATGAGATTTAAATATGTGATCAATATGATCGACAATTGTGATCGCATTATTGTCGGAGGACACATATTCCAACAATCTCCCACTTGTCCTCGGCAAGTGTGCGTCACCAATTCTCTTGTCCTATTACTGTCTCCCACTCAATGCAATGTGTCTTTCAGGTCCTACTTGCAAATGATCATATCGAGAGTGGTTTCCTAGATCTGGAGAATAACTGATTGACCGGAATTATCTACCATAGATACCTTCCGAGCGTGGCCAAGCATTTCCAGTTCATTACTCCTCGAGTGGCCCTGAGATATTGTTTTAACCCTGACAAAAGGGTGGACAATTCCTATCGCACTATTCCCTTCGACTAGCCACAACAATCATAACCCAAAATATGCCCATTTGACCCCATTTACGAAGGTCGTAGTAACATAAATCAAAGCTAATCTGAAACTGTGCCATCTTAGGCGAACAGTCTTTAGTCAAAAGAATCGACTCATTAGAATACTATAGTAGCTCTCACCA
This sequence comes from Silene latifolia, assembly GCF_048544455.1. NCBI lineage: Eukaryota > Viridiplantae > Streptophyta > Magnoliopsida > Caryophyllales > Caryophyllaceae > Silene > Silene latifolia. The sequence continues at coordinate 76,183,684 of NC_133534.1, forward strand.
TGACCAGGCTATACAAATTTGCAAGAACTCTATAAGCGGTCACTGCCCGACAAAGTGTTCCTAACAGTCTGCCTATGTGATCGACTAGTCATCTCACATGACTGTATGGCACTGAACTTGCCATCAATCGCATCACACTCTAGTCACTTCGAGACGTCACCTCATACAAGTGACTATGGACGAATACTATGTTAATCCGGCTTCACTTTAACGGGGTTCAATATCGTCATACAACCCGTTTGGATGTAACAAAGTATAATAAAAGAGTTTTAAAGTAAAACTCGAATGACAAATGCGATTATCACATATGAATAGTCAATGCCTGATTATTATTTCATATTCTATAATCTAATTTGATCTTTTATGTAGTTGTTCATCTCAATCCAATTGAAATGACATGACTCATCATGTTAAGCCTATGAATAGGCATTGTAAGTAGGTCTTAGCAACTCCCTGCTCAACCTTGCTACATACTTGTTTTTCTTCCGTAATGTATACATTTGCATTACAAAAATTTCTGAGTACGTGTCTAGATCCAATCTATACATAGGCTTTCTTGCCTTAAAATAGCTCCCACTGTTTTCACAGTGTGCGGGACTCATTCCTCTTGCACATCCCATGATTGCAAGTGTACTCAATTTCCGTTGTAAATATTTCTCATTGTTCTTTATTGCCTAGAACGATTCTAGAAAATCTATTTCTTAAATAACATAGCCACAATGGTATCTTAACCATCCTAATGTGTTTTGATTATGATTTTGTCGGAAACCATGCGCAATCTCAATTGTCAATTGTCATTTGTGTAACACCCTTACACAAAATTGCATCAAAAACACTTTGCATTACATCCTTAATGCTTCTGCAAGCACTTAAGGGTAATCTTTATGGCTTACTTGGTAACTATTACTTAAATTCGATTTGAAACAATTCATCATACTCAAAGTATATGAAGTGTTATACATCATTTCCTATTTAATTGATTCGGCAGCGGAAGCAAATGGAATCAATCAAATATGTTCAATTTGATTGAACTAGTCATGAATCTTATCAACATAAGACTCCTTATTTGACATTAATATCATGTAGATTTATCTCCATAAATCCGGATATTAAAGATGTATTATATTACTCCAAGTCTTAAATCATTCCCAATGATCAATATGTCATCCACATATAAGACTAATTAAAAGTATCGTAACTCCCACTAAACTCCATGTATAAACCCAACTTCTCGACTTATCGAGAAAAGTTTTATAACATGATCAAAACATTGATTCCAACTCATTGATGTCCTACTTAAGACCCTCTCTTAAGTTTCACATTATCTTAGGATGGCAAGAATCTACAAAACTCAAGACATGTATTGAATACATTCCTTCTAATTAAAGAAGTGGGTTTTAGATTCACTCGCTATATATATCTCATAATGAAACACAATCCCTAAGAAGATCCAAATAGACTGAAGCATTTCAACAAGTGCAAAACCCTTTGCAACCAATCAAGCTTTGATATCTAACAATTCACTTGGAATTTATTTCGGATTTTCATGGCTCTAAGCCTTGTATTGAGTTGTGACTTAAACATTCTCATGTAAGTCATATGTTCATTACTTTCTAGAAGTAACATGAGTCAATTAATTGCTTTGTAAGTTGTAAGCTTTTTACTTTCTAAAAGTAACATTAGTTCATCATCTTCAACAAGTGATGAGTTTAATCTCCTAGGTTTTGAAGAAACAACGTCTTACACAAAATGTCTTATGTAGCCAAGAAAGACCAGTTTCTTGCGACATACAATTCTTTTGTGGCTCTTGAATATTTTCTCCCACTCTGTCATCTAGAAAAAAACTTGTTTTCTAGTAAGACAGTTTCACGAGCCACAAACCCGTTGTACTCGTGATTATTCTAAAGAAAAAGAGCGCTTGTTTCTTGTGAAAAACTTACGAGCATGGTACACTACCATTCCATATCTCATATGAATAGTTTAGATTTAGTGGAAAAACACCTTAGACAAAATGATAATATCCCCAAAATAAGATCAAGTAACTCATAGTAACTTGATCAATGTCCAAACCATATCGAATAGAGTTTGTCAAACCTTATCCCATAATGCGTGTTAAGAGAGATTAATTTGTGATACTATATCACACTTCCTTTGGCTTATATCAAAGTTATCACTTAGATATTCCCATTACGATTAAATCGTGCGTCTTTGAACTCTTTGTACTTCTTCATAGACTTCTCTTTGCACCTTATCAAGTGAACACTATCAACTTAATCGTCGGTAAAAGAAAATGATCAACATTTCTTGATTAATGATTTGCATCCTCATTCTTCTTTTCTACCAAAAGGCACGAGAAATCTTGCTTTGAATACAAGATACGCATATACCATAAGATTAACAATCTAATGGTTCTAAGAGTACTCGGTAACTCTTTGCGTTTATCATTCCAGAATTTTGATTAAATCTGGGTTACCAATAAGAATCTTCCATCATCTACATGATATATCATTCTAGCTTGGTTTAGAATATAATCACCTTGATTTTGGGCTAGCCATAAATCAAATCGCGGTGTATTGGGTCACAAAAAGTGAAACCTCTTTTGTATCTTAACAAAATTATATTCTTATTTAGGGTCCATGTACTTAATATTCCTAATTAAGGTACAACTTTAAACCCAAAACTAGATTGAGTACACAATGACTCTATCTCTCGACTTTATTTGATGTTAGTCGTCATATTCTAATCATCCTATGTATCGCATACAATGATGAAAACCACCATCGGTTTCTAATATTGACGAAATGGTACTAGCAAAACTTATGTCAATCAAATAAATAAAGAACTAAGTCTTATTAGATGTCCCACAACTAACTTGCTGATTCTTCAATAATTTGGGGTAGTTTCCTTTCTAGCGTCCAACAATTAAGACAATGGAAACTTTATTGGTTGTGATTGATAGGTTTAGTATCGTTATTCTCAACAACTTTACTTTTAAGATTACCTTGTATCAATTCCATTCTAATTTTACTTCTTTAAACCTCATCCTTTTCTTAACGGTTTAAGAGAATGCTCCCACTCAGTTCAATGAGTCTTTGCTAAGAGAAGCAAAAATGAAAATCATGAAGACTACTCTTCATTCGTTCGTTTAGTCTAAAACTTTCATTGAAGTGGTTGCGGTATTTTGGTCAATTTTGATTTCTAACAAATCTAATCACCAAAATGATTTAACGTTTCAAAGTACTTAACTCAATTAAGCATATGAGAAACAATTTATTGTAAGTAGATATTTTAGTCAAGAATCAAAAACCCTTTTGATCACGAATAACTCTTATCTATACTCTTCACAAGAGATCCTTTCAATGGATAATACGAGGTTTTTAGAAGAAAATTCAAATTTTGTCTTTAGTTAAGATGTTTTAATGGAGATTTGAATCAAAAAACGAAATGACATCGTATATGAATTGTGGTAAAGAAATAGAACAATATGATAAAGAAATAGTGGAAAACTTAACATTTATCGTTTTATTAATACTTGTAAATAACAAGTAAAACATTTAAATAGTGACCTCTACCCAACTATGATAAATGATTCCAACATCCAAATTCATATTAACTTGGGCATCGGTAAAGCCGAATTCAACCCTCATCAATATAACTCGGTGGATTAACTCTTTAATCGATTCTACTTTTAGAACCCTTGGTCGATAAAATTACATTAATATTTATCTTTAGCCCGAAACACATCCGGGAACCCTCGAGAATACTTTCGTTGAGTTCAACCAAAATTTCGAATAAATGTCTCCATGATCCAAATTTACATCAACTTGGGCATCGGTAAAGCCGAATACAACCCTTATCTTTATAAATTCGGTGGGTAGACATTTTTCACCCACTTCCCCTACGTAACAAGGTTTGTACCCCGGTAGGGCCGAGTGCACTCCCTCATGAAATAGGTTTTCATGGTTTCTACTTTTTGGTAAGGCTAAGTCTCAATTGTTTATTTTAGCGAGAGGTCATGTCAATTTATTATCTATCACGTTTTAAGTGAACTAAATCGGTGAACTACGATAATTGTAATTGAAACGGTCGATAAACTAGATTTAAAATGCATGTTTAGTTATGGCGATTTAGCGATGCATGCAACATATAAATTTTTTTTCCAAAGCATAAAAATAAAATCCTAGTATGGCCTTCCTAAAATAGTAAATCTAATAAACTATTACAAATTCGGAAACCAACTCCTTTGGTCCCTTGAACTTCGGTCTTGGCACGCATTTCATGGCAACTCTTTCTTTGATGGACCGCCTTCTCGAATGGCAGCGTCTCCAAGGAACTCCGGAATAATTAAATTACAAAATGAATTACATAATTACCTATTATACATTTGTAATTAAAATAAAAATAAATCTATTAAATTACAAAACGGTGATACGAGATCACAAAAAATAACAACCGAATCGATATTCCCATACATTTCGGGTAATACCAATTAAAACTAAGGCCATACTAAGTAAAATTACATAATTCAAAATTACATAAAATTAAAATATGACAATCATAAATAAAATGCAGCATTATAATATGTATGAACATGCTGGAAAAAAAATACCATGACACTCATTGTTTTAGCAGGATTTTCCCTGAAAGGATCCGGCTTGATTATAAAGTAATTAGGGTATCTAGTTCTGTAAATTAAGGATAAAATTATAGAATAATTATAGATCGAGATTGAATATAGATAGTGTTATTGTATTTCTTTGATAAGGCTGATTACAAATCTTGTATGTAAATATGAGTATTCAGTAGTGAATAATGAGAAAAAACATATATCTTTTACAAATGTAAAATAGTGCTATTTATATTCTTCAAAAATTAACGTTGGATACCACCCATAGTTCTTCTTGACCGTTCTCAGTTGTTAGCTAGAAAATAGGGCACATTTCCTATTTATCCGCTTGACCCAGTCTTCTTCAACAAACTTTGGCTTATATTCTTTTGCACGATCTGGTACGTGGAAATATACTATTCTTAGAGTTGGACTTGGTCTTCCGTGATAATAGGGCATGTGTATAACTGTCTTGCTTACTTGCTGATCAGCCGTCTTGCTGGATGGAGAGTTTCATCAAGCTATCTTAGTATCATTATCAGGCTTTTCTTGCTGGACCTTAACAGCTTATTTATCCTCTGGTGTTCTTCTCCTGTCAAATAATAACTATACTTGCCCGGACTCTGGTTGCTCCAATCAGCCTAATAAGGCCAGGCTAGGTTATAATCAGACCAGGCTAAATTGGGCCTAACAATTGCCCCTTGACATTTTAACCGTGCTGGATCAGACCAGGGGTGAGATGTCAATTCACCGGGCTAAACAAATAAAAAGAATCAGATTTATTAAAGGACTCTTAGACTTCTAGTGACCGTTAAACACTGCAACGGCTAACTGTATGATGTCATGCTGATAGTTTTGCGTTTTCTAGGGTTTTTGCACCGTTACTCCTCTTCTATAAATACGGTATTTGTGCTGAGTTTATATTTCACCAAATTTCTTCCACTTTCCTTGCTAAAATTTCTCTAAAATTCTCCCCTATTTCCCAGGAACTCCAGTTTGCTAACTTATAATTTTCTCATAAAATTCATCATTATAAACAAAACAACGAAGGATATGGGAGCCAAAAAGCGTCCTGCTTCCCAGAAAGCTGCTGCTGAGCCTGAACCCAAAGATATCCATGAGGAGGAGGTGCTTGAAATTGATCCTCCTACTCGTGCTGTAGCCTTTAAATATCAAGACTCTATTTTTTCTGCTCTTCAATATCTGGATCCTTATTTCCCTGAAGAAAACTTATTGAAAACGAACTATGATAGGGTTTTAAGGGAGAAAAAATTAATTCCTGATTCGGCTGCGGTTTGGATTCCTGAGTCTTGTCCAGTCAGAGCCAATTGGGTGTCACCTGGTTGGTTTTGTATTTATGAATGGCGTTCAAAGCAGGTTGTAAGTTACCTTTTACTCCTTTAATGATTGATACTATTTGTGCTATGGAAGTATCACCTTTCCAAATCATGCCAATGGTTTGGAAACTTGTCCACTCTATTGAAAATTTATGTGCTAAGCATAATCTTATAATTACTATTAATGATATCAAGGCAATATATCATATGAAAAATCCTTCTACTGGTCGTTTTAATTTGAGAATTATGTCAAAAATGTCTCCATTAATTACTAACCTGGACTCTGGAGATGATAAAAGCTGGGCGAAGACTTTCCTGTTTATCCGGACTGAGAGTCTGGGGTCAGGCTTTGATTATTTGAGATATCCTCCTTTGCAGAGTGGTAGGTTTCCTGTACTCTTAATTTTCAATTTATATTAAACGAAATTAGGATATTTAAGTTTTACCTGTGCATTTTTTTGGTAATATTTGTAGCTCCTGATTGGAACTTCGACCCTCTTGACGAGGAGGCTGTTTCAACGATAGAGGCTTTTCTTTCTATTCCTGAGGAAGAGAGGGCTTGGCCTGCTAGTCTGGGCAGGGATTTATTGCCCCGGTATATGAAGACCAAGCTGAGTGTGGTCAAAGTACCCAAAGGCAAGCCTAGTTCCACTGCCCTTTCCTGTACGTCTTCTATATGTCTTTATGTCAATTGTTGTCTTCTTATCGCTTCTCTTCAGATATGTATATTCTTTATATATTCAGTATTCAGGTCTTTTGCTAGGTTGGCCAGCTTTAATGCTAAAGATTTAAAGGCTGGGGTGGCTGGGATTGCTGAATAGTCCATGAGCCAGGAGGCTAGTGGGAGTGACAAGACGCTTGATATTTTAGTTTCTGATGTCCAGCCTCCCCAGGATCCACCCAGGCTAGTATCACCGGAGGTTGTTTAGGCTTCCAAAAGGAGGAGGGAAGATGTTATTCCTGAGGAGGAAGGGAGAGAGAAAGAGCCTATTCAAGCTCAACCAATCAGGAGTGTCAGGCAAGTGTCTGCTAGGATGGACGATATGGATGCTGCCCGGGCACAGATAAATGAATTTTCTGCTAGTATGAGCGGCCAGCTTTTATCTGCTAATACCCTTGAGTCTTCTACTAAAGTGGTTTCTATCTTATCTTCTCTTGTGACAAAGTCTGCTGAACTTGCTTCTCAAGCTAAGGAGGTTAGTTGTAAAGGGATATTTTAACTGTTATGTGTTCTTTGTGTTGCTTTATATTTGGCTGATTGAGTTTCTTTTGTTTCTTGTAGGGATTGGATGCCGGGTTGGCTACTTCTTGTCAGCTCAAGGATGCCCAGGCTAGGGTTTCTAGCTTGGAAGAGAAATTAGATAAAGTTAATCGTGAGCTGCACACATCCAGGGGTAATGAGGTTGTACTTCAATCTCAGCTGGGGTCAGCTAGAGAGTCATCCAGGGCTGCTTTGGTTTGTGAGGTGGCTGCAAAAAATGCTGAGAAGGTTGTCAGGCAAGAGTTGGAGGCTGTAAGGGAAGAGTCAAGACTCACAAGGAAGAGTCGGGCTGCGAGAAGCGAGCAATGCAGATCACCGAGGAAAAATGAAGAGCTTGGTGCTGAAAAGGAGCTAGTGGAGGTGCGGCTTGCTGATGCTGCTCAGTATTTCTTTGGGAAAGGCCGGGTTGATGCTATGAGGGATCCGGAATCTGACCGGGCTAATTGGGATCCGGATCGGGATGAGACAGCTCTGGACACTCAGTATCCTGATTTGGCCAATATGGGTCAAGAAGAAGAAGTGGATTCTCCTCCTTCCAAGGAGAAATCTGGTGATCAGGAAATGGTGGATGGTTGTGAGTCGGTTACAGGTTCGAAGCCTGTTTAGATTCATTTTTTTTGTTTTGGCCCATCCAGGGGGGGTGTTCCTGGAATGAATATCTTTTAGGTATGTTTTGGCCCATCCAGGGGGGATGTTCCTGGAATGGATATTTATTGGGTATGTGGTAGGAACGGCTTTTTTTGGATGAATAAATATTTGGTCTTTGTTAGTTTCTTTTTGTGTTTTGATAAGGTACATTTGTAGTGTTGGATGTGTACTGGATCTGGCCAGTTATTCGACTGGATCGGGCCAGTTTTTTGCGCTGGATCTAGCCAGTTCATTGTATTATGGGTTGGGTTATTGGCTGTCTGGAGGGATAATGTCCCCTGCCTGTCTGGAGGGCTTATGACCCATCTATGTTATACAAGCCAGGAAAAGATTTTCCAGATTTGTATATTTAATTGAGCTCAATATTTTAAGGAATGTTTTTGCAACTGAAAGTTGGGTATCAGTTGGATGTCAGTGGGGTGGCCCCCAATCTTTAAGATTTGTTTTAAGTAAAGTGCAGTATGTAAAACAAATATTGAAGATTCTACTCGGTAAAAGGAAATATGAGAATATTGACAAGTACTTGGGCACATAATGGAAGAAATTATATAAGGCATTTATTCATATAATGGCAAGTATCATACATTTAGTTTCATATCAGGCCAGGCAAGAAATGTTAAGATGAAAATTATACTGTGACTGGGAGATATATTTTATATGTGAAATAGTTTTAAGTGTGCAATATTCCAAGCTCTTGGGATCATTTTGCCGTCCAGGGTTTGTAATCTATAAGCTCCCTGGCCGACTATTGAGTCAATCAGGTAGGGACCTTCCCAGGTTGGGGCCAATTTGCTAGCATTCTTCTCTTTTGTGTTTTGAAAGACTTTTCTGAGGACAAGGTCTCCTACCCTGAATACTCTAGCTTTGACGGTCTTATTGTAGCTTTTTGCAACTCTTTGCTGATATGCTGCCAATCTAATGCTGGCTGCATCTCTTAGCTCTTCCGTCAAGTCCAGGTTATCCTCCATTAGAGGTATATTGCTTGTTATCGTATTCAGGCTGCATCTGGCTGATGGAATGTCGACCTCAGCTGGGATTACTGCTTCACATCCATAGACCAAGGACTATGGGGTTTGGCCTGTGGATGTCTTAGGCGTGGTTCTACCTTTCCTTCTTTCTAGCTTCTTCTTTATGCAACTGATTATTACTTTGTTACTAGATTCTTCCTGGCCGTTAGCTTTTGATATCCTGGTGTGGAGGTTACCAGGTTGATGTTCCATTGAGCACAGAAGGCTGTTGTTCTTTTTCCCACGAATTGCGTGCCATTGTCGCATACTATTTCAGAGGGGATGCCATATCTACATATGATGTTGTGTCTGATGAAAGCTATGACATCCTTTTCTTTGACTTGCCTGTATGAATCAGCTTCTATCAACTTGGAGAAGTAGTCAGTCATTGCTAGCATATAAACTTTTTGCCCGGGTGCTTGAGGTAGTTTCCCTACTATATCCATGCCCCACTTCATAAATGACCAGGGTGCGGATATAGAATGTAGTTCCTCAGATGGCTGGTGGATATATGGTCCGTGAATCTGGCAAGCCTCGCATTTAGAGCTGAATTCCAAGCAATCGGCCCTCAAAGTGGGCCAATAATATCTTGTTCTGAGTACCTTTCTTGCTAGGCTCCTTCCGCCCTTATGATTTCCACAGTATCCTCCATGGATTTCTGATAGTATCTGTTCAGCTTCTTGTGGTTCCAGGCATCTGAGGTATGGTCCTGCCTGCGATTTCTCAAAAAGTACGTTGTTAATAATAGTATATGAAGCAGCATTTATTTTTAGTGCCCTGGCATCTTGCTTATTTAGGGGAAGGATTCCCTGTTGTAGCCAATCGTAGTAAGGTTTTGTCCAAGAATTGGCAACATATATTGGGAAACTTTCATCTTGCTTATTTATTGCAGGTTCTAATAAATGTACGATGGGTATTTTGTCAAAGTCAAGGGGACTGAAGTTGGATCCTAGGCCGGCTAAGGCATCGGCCTGGGTATTCAAGTCCCTGGGAATTTGGTCAATATTAAAATTGCGGAATTTTGATTTTAAATTTTGGACAATTTCCAAATAAAGCATCATTTTTGAGTCTTTTGCAGTATATATTCCATTTACTTGGTTTGAAATGAGAAGGGAATCATTACGTACCTTTAGGTTTTGTACACCAAGGTCAATACATACCTTTAATCCAGCTATTAGGGCTTCATATTCTGCCTCATTGTTGGTAGCTTCAAATGCACAGCTTATAGGCTGTACTATCTTATCCCCCTGTGGCGATTTTAGTACTACCCCCAGGCCTGTGCCCCTCATGTTGGCTGCACCATCGACAAATAAGGTCCATTCTACGTCTGTTTGGTCGTTGGTCAGTCTATTTACTTCTTTTATTTGGTCGGGTTCTAGGGCTGGACTAAAATCAGGCACAAAGTCTGTTAGTGCTTGTGACTTAATTGTTGTCCTTGGTTCAAATGTTATGTTGTATGTGCTTAGCTGGACTGACCATTTGCACATTCGTCCGGACAATTCTGGTTTCCTAAGTACAGACTTAATAGGAAGATTGGTTCTGACTATTATAGGGTGGCTTTCAAAGTAAGGTCTTAACTTGGTGCAACTCATAATTAAAGCTAAAGCGTATTTTTCAAGCAGGCCATACCTGATATCTACATCCAGTAGACTTTTACTTACGTAATAAATAGGGTGTTGTTGTCCGTCTGCTTCTTTGACCAGGACTGCACTGACAGCAGTTTCTGTGACTGACAGATATACTGTCAGGGGTTCATCTTTGACTGGTTTTGCCAGCAAGGGAGGAGAGGATAGATATGTTTTCATATCTTCAAAGGCATCCTGATGATCAGGGGTCCATTGAAAGTCCTTGTTTTTCCTTAGCAGGTTATAGAATGATTTGCACCTTTCCGATGACCTTGAAATAAATCTGTTCAGGGCTGCTATCCTTCCTGTCAGCTTTTGTATGTCTTTGACTGTCTTTGGTGGTTCTAGCTCCAGGATGGCTTTGATCTGCTCAGGGCTGGCTTCTATCCCTCTTTTTGTCACCATATAGCCCAAGAATTTGCCTGCTGAGACTCCAAAATGGCACTTCTGTGGATTGAGCTTCATATTGAATTTCTCTAGTATTTAGAAGGCTACTTCCAGGTCTTTGACTTGGTCTTCTGCCTTTTTTGACTTGATTACCATGTCATCTATGTAGACTTCCATGGTATCTCCTATTTGATCTTTGAACATCATGTTGACTAACCTTTGATAGGTTGCACCTGCATTCTTTAATCCAAAGGGCATTGCAGTATAACAGTATATTCCTCTTTCAGTGATGAAAGTTGTACTTTCCTGATCTCCAGGGTGCATCTTTATTTGGTTTAATCCACTGGAGGCATCCATGAATGTTAACATCTCGTGGCCTTCAGTGGCATCCACCATTGCATTTATGTGTGGCAGGGGAAATGGATCTTTGGGGCAGGCCTTGTTTATGTCGGTGTAGTCTATACAGACTCTCCATTTGCCGTTTTTCTTTTGGACGACTACTACATTTGCAAGCCAGTCAGGGTACATTACTTCCCTGATCATTCCTATGTCCAATAGCCTGTCAACTTCTTGGTTGATGATTTCATGCCTCTCTGCAGCAAATTTTCTTCTTTTTTGCTGTACAGGCTTAAAGGATTTGTCAATATTTAACTTATGGGTTATAATATCAGCATCTATACCAGTCATATCAAAATGTGACCAAGCAAAACAGGACATTTTAGTTTTGAGAAAGCTGACCAGATTGGGTCTGACCGAGTCTGGTGCATCTGACCCTACAACTACCTTCCTGTCAGGGAATTCTGGGTCTAGAATGACCTCTCCTGTTTCCATCTGTGATTGTGCAATATATTCTTTCGTGACAGGTGACTTTAATTGCTATGCAATGGACTTACCTGACTTTGAGGGTTTCAAAGCCTGGGTGTAGCATTCCTGAGCCGTCCTTTGTTCTCCCCTGATGGTGGTTATCCCCCATTCGGTTGGTATTTTCACACATTGATGGTATGTTGATGGGATGGCTTTGACGTTGTGGATCCACGGTCTGCCCAGGATTACGTTACATGAGGATAGGCAGTCCATTACCCCGAATCTTTCATATGAAGCCACGCCTTCCACATAGGTTGGCAGGCTAATTTCTCCCAGGGTGTTCTTTGTTTCTCCGCTGAACCCAACCAGGACGCTCGATTACTTGATGATCTTCTCTTCATCTATCTTCATAGCTTTGAGGACGTCAAGCATCACCAAATAGATTGAACTGCCCCCGTCTATCAGGATTCTTGATACCTTAGCTGTGCCAATTTGCATGGTAATTACCAAGCTGTCATGGTGTAGATCTGATATTCCCTGCAAGTCTGAGTCATCAAAAGTAATAGCAGGCAATGACTTAGATCTAAGAGGGGGCTGAAGTCTAGACTCCCTGGATATTCTTTTGGCGCCCTGAGTGGTCGGACCACGATTTTTGATCCTCCATTTATGAACTTGACTTCATAGATGGGGGGAGGAGGAGGAGGATCTCTGTCGTTCCCTGAATCTCTCTTGTTTTGTCCTTCATCTTTGTTCTTTGGCTGCTGGATTAAGTCCTTCAGATAAGCTTTCTTTAGGAGGTATGCTTGTTTCCTGAGTTGGATGCATTTTTCTGTGGTGTGCCCGATGTCCTGGTGGAAGTCACACCATCTCGTTGGATCTTTCCTGGGGTTGTCGGATTTTTTGGGCCATCTGACTCTGTCCCCCAAGCTCTCCAGGCGTTTGATTAATCCTGCAGTATTTATAGAGAAGATATATTCAGGAATAGTTGGTAGGCTAGAAAGGTTACCTTTGTGTTCTTGTGCCATGTTGACTTCAGAGGTTGCTGATCTAGGGTTACCTCCTTTATGGTAGGAGCTTTTCCTGTTAGTGTGTCCATAGCCTTGCTTTCCTCCGGATGAGTTTGTTCTGAAATTGAGATCTTCCTCCAATTTGACATGTTCTAAGGCGATGGATTGAACAATGGCAAAGGTTGGGCAGGCTTTTTTGGTTAAGTCTGCATAGATGTCACTGTCAAGCAGGACTCCTTGCCTGAAGGCTTCTACTGCTGTTTCTTCGTCACACCTGGGAATGGCTACCTTCTCTTTGACAAATCTTGCCAGGGATTCTTTGAGAGATTCTCCAGGAAGTTGCTTTACCCTGAATAGGTTACTGGGTCTCTTGGCCATGTCTCTGCTGCTTGCGAATTGTTGATTGAAGGCATTGACCAATTCTGCAAAACTCTTGATACTTCCATTTGGGAGATTGATGAACCATTGTAATGCTGCTCCGGTTAGGGTTGTACCAAAGCCTTTACACATGCAGACCTGCCTGAGTTCACTGGGTATTGAGCTGCCAACATCTTCTGTTTGAATATGGCAACGTGATTTTGTGAATCAGACGTTCCATCGTAAGTTCTCATGGACGAGACGGTAAATTTCTTGGGGAGATCAATTTTTGCAATCTCATCTGCAAAGGGTGAATCAGCGAAGCTGTCAACTTATAATTCAGCCACAGGGTCTGGCACACCAGGTATATTTTCTATTTTGTTATGGAGTTTTTGAATTTCTTGAAGCATAGCCATCATTATTGCTGCTTCAGTTTTGTTTGTTTCATCATTGGGGATGATTTGAGTGCCGGATGGGGTATCCTTCTCTGGAGTTCCAAAATTGGAAAAGTCAATGTTTTGGATAATGGATGAGAATGGGGTTCCTGGTTCGAATCTGGTCTTGGAGCCTCAAGCCTGATTTTCCAATTTCTTCTTCAGGTTAGACTCAGATTCCTTCGCTACGATTTGATTTTATCGCCTTTTCTTGAATTGTCTCCAACTCTTTGATTTTAGCCAAGGCAGGCGCCAATTGTTGTTCAGGGGTGAGTTCTACCATTTTTGTATGTGAATATTAAATGAAGAATGGCAAAAGAATTTTTTTTGATTAATGAACTAGATGCCCCACGGTGGGCGCCAATTGTTTTAGCAGGATTTTCCCTGAAAGGATCCGGCTTGATTATAAAGTAATTAGGGTATCTAGTTCTGTAAATTAGGGATAAAATTATAGAATAATTATAGATGGAGATTGAATATAGATAGTGGTATTGTATTTCTTTGATAAGGCTGATTACAAATCTTGTACATAAATATGAGTATTCAGTAGTGAATAATGAGAAAAAACATATATCTTTTACAAATGTAAAATAGTGCTATTTATATTCTTCAAAAATTAACGTTGGATACCACCCAACGTTCTTCTTGACCGTTCTCAGTTGTTAGCTAGAAAATAGGGCACATTTCCTATTTATCCGCTTGACCCAGTCTTCTTCAACAAACTTTGGCTTATATTCCTTTGCACGATCTGGTACGTGGACATATACTATTCTTATAGTTGGACTTGGTCTTCCGTGATAATAAGGCATGTGTATAACTGTCTTGCTTGCTTGCTGATCAGCCGTCTTGCTGGAGAGTTTCATCAAGCTATCTTAGTATCATTATCAGGCTTTTCTTCCTGGACCTTAACAGCTTATTTATCCTCTGGTGTTCTTCTCCTGTCAAATAATAACTATACTTGCCCGGACTCTGGTTGCCCCAATCAGCCTAATAAGGCCAGGCTAGGTTATAATCAGACCAGGCTAAATTGGGCCTAACACTCATAATGTTCAAAAACTTAGGTTAAAAATTTCGAAAATTTATCGTGAAAAACAATGTTGCGGTTTATCGATTTTAGCAATTATGACTATAAAAATATGAGAACAATTATTTTCATCAACTTTTCACTTTTAGATCTGAAATATATGATAAAATGCAATATGTGACGTTTTTCCTTTGGTCATGAAGTATGTTTTAGCATTATTACTAATTATAGTCACTATTTATGTGATTTTTCATCAAAAATTCATAAATCATGCATAAAGACTTCATTATAGCCAAATATTTTAGACACGCCTTTTAACATTGCATGTGACAACATACTAAATTTCCATGACCAGATTCGAAATATAACTCATATTAACCTATTTACCCATTTAAATACGATTTTAAATTAAAAAATCCATATTTCGAGCAAAACAACTCATTTTATCATGAACATTTACAGGCCATCAAGAATTTTCTTGTGCATGGGGATTCATCTTTGATCATCAACCAAATTACGGGATCTTGGAAAATCCGAAGTGAAAGCTTAACACCTAATCAAGCCAGAATAGACCAAGTAGCCCAATTCTTCGATCAAGTAACCTACCTACACCTACCTCGAGAGGAGAATCAATTTGCAGATGCTCTTGCAAAACTCGCGTCTTTGATTAACATGCCGGACAGCATGGTAGAAATGCCTTTATGTAAATCACATTTTAATGCCAATATTATATAAAATGAACAATAAAATCCATAAATAAACCAAAATGTCCTAAAAATCACTTAGGACCAGAAACTTTTATCATGCAAAGTTATTTTTAGGTTTTTCTTCATAAATCCAAATTAATTAGTTTTGTATGTTAATCTTATAACTCGGAAAAACTATAAACTGATTTGCATGCAAACAACCTAAGGCTCATGATACCGCTTTTTAGATTCATTAATCTCATTAATTTACATATTCGTATATGAATTAATTTATTTAGTCATAAAATAAATTGTTGATCTTATGCATGCAAACTAAATAACAAGAGATGAGAAAATCGTTTTCTCACCATCAAAAATTCGGCCAAATGGGCACAAATGAAGGTTTCCTACCTTCATTTGTTCTTGAGCTAGAAAATACATTAGGATGATCATCCATGACTTCAAATAGAAGCCCTCCCATAAGTAGCACCCAAGACTATCCCAAAATCCCACAAAATAATATGTACTAGATATTTGTAATGTGGTTTACCTTAAAATCGATTACTAATACTCATATAATACTACTATTATTATTAGTGATTGATTTGTACAAATTAGATTCATAAAAATAATTTTTATGAAGAACAAGAGAGGAGTGTTGTGTTTTTCATAAAACATGAGAGTGAAAAATTGAGAAAAATCTCTCAATTTGTTGCATGCTAAAACCGGTGGGTATATGGGGTTTGAGGACCTTTTTCTTTTTCCTTTTTGTTTTCACAAGACTAATTAGTGTAAGCCTTTGTCATAGTCAAGTCACTATCAAATGTCATAGACAAATGAATAAGACAAAACTTCTAAAATTGCCCACCAATTTTTCGGTTATCATGTGTAATATGGAGTCCATTTTATTTTTGTCAATTGTACAATTGTATGTCATGTGACATGTCTTATGTCATGTTTTAATTTAAAATGCATATTGAACAAATTAAATATCATTTACAAATTAAATAAATCACATTTAATAAATTGACTAATAATTCAAAATTACTTTCACATAAAATGGTCATTTAAATACTAGTTAGTATAATTCACAACATCTTGTAATTATAACTAACTTATCATTCTCATCTCGCATGTTTCGCAAACACCGATTAATTTTAGTGATATAACTTCTTAAATTACTAAATAAAATCTTATTTAATCACATTATAATAAGATGTCATTTTCTCTCTTATAATAATAATTTGTTCAATTTTAAGGAATTAATTAATCTGTATCGACATACAATTAATTAACCTTTTTCAATTAAGGGAATCGTTCTTTAGGTGTGACCTCAAGGGATCAACTGATCACCACCGTTGCACGATAGTAATGTCAAACTCTAGCCAGCCAATCATTACCGATATGTGTGGACCAGTTGACTATATATGTAATGTATCATCCCTTTCGTATTCTTGTAATGAGATTTAAATATGTGATCAATATGATCGACAATTGTAATCGCATTATTGTCGGAGGACACATATTCCAACAAGAGCCAGCTTATGTGCACCAAATCACTGATGAAGAGGAAATCACAGAGGAACCTTGGTTCCAAGAGATTCTAAACTTCAAGCTCAATGGCACCTATCCGCCAGAAATGGACAAAAGGGGACAACGCGCTATCCGCTTACTAGCTTCCCAATACGTTCTCATGCAAAGAGAATTATACAAAAGAACACCTCTTGATATAATCTTACGCTGTCTTGATCATTCACAGGCACGGAAAGTGATGGAAGAAGTTCATGATGGACAATGTGGCCCTCACATGAGTGGACCCATGATGGCAAAGAAAATCACACGTTTGGGGTATTATTGGACCACGATGGAATCCGATTGCATCAAATATGTAAGACATTGCCATAATTGCCAAATCTTCGGGAATGTACAACATGTCCCTCCTTCATTGCTTTACACCATGACATCTCCCTGGCCATTTTCTGCTTGGGGAATTGACATCATCGGCAAGATTACTCGAGCCGGAACAGGAGGACATTGTTTCATTCTAGTAGCAATCGATTACTTCACCAAGTGGGTAGAGGCGGCCTCCTACACCAGTCTTACAGCCAAGAACGTGGCAGAATTCATACAAACCAACATTATCTGTCGATATGGTTGCCCACATGATATCATCAGTGACAATGGATCACATTTCCAAGCTGAGACTGAACAATTGCTAGCCAAGTACAAAATCAAGCATCACCACTCCTCGCCATATAGACCACAAACCAATGGCATGGTAGAGGCGGCAAACAAAAACATTGTCACGATTCTCAAGAAAATGATTGACAACTATAGAGATTGGCTAAGCAAGATACCCTTTGCTTTATGGGGATACCGTACATCTGTTAGGACGCCCACTGGGGCCACCCCTTTCTATTTGACCTACGGCATGGAAGCTGTACAACCAATCGAGATAGAAGTACCATCCTTGCGTATCTTACTCGAAAGTCAAATCCCAGAAGCCGAGTGGAAGAGGGATAGATATGAAGAACTCATCCTCCTGGATGAACGAAGGTTGCGTGCATTACATAATGTGCAAACATACCAAGCACGTATCAAACGAGCCTTCCACAAAAGGGTTAAGCCAACGAATGTAAAAGAAGGAGACTTGGTCCTCAAATCAATTAGAGCTCTTTTACCTGTCGATCCACGAGGAAAATTCAAACCCAATTGGGCCGGGCCATTTCTAGTCAAGTCCATACTTCCAGGGGGTGCGGTTAGAATTACAGACCTAGGTGGGAACGAATTTGCCAACCCGACAAACCTCGAACAACTGAAACGTTACTATGCCTTGAATAGGAGCAAAAAAAAATGCGCCTCGCGTAACCTCACGTGTCGCTCTTGCGGCACGAAATAAACGGCCCCTGGCCAAGTTGAATTAAGCTAATGTCATCTTGCTCTTGAATTTTGACGATTTGTCATCCTCATGTCATCAAATAAACTAAATTGCACTTTAGGAGTAAGTAAAAAGCTCATGCTTATTTTCTAAGTTCATTACAAGCTCTTGCTTAGAACAATTATTCTTTTACATTTATTTGAACTACGCGCAAGGGTTTGATTTCATTTTTTTTATTGAATACGTAGGCAATCCTTCACAGGATACAACCCATTAATTATTTTAAATGTAAATAGAAGGACATTTGCAATTGCATTTGAAATTCGACAAGAATAATAAAAAGAAAATCACGACGGTTTCATAATCAATTAACCTTTTTTATTTCAGTTCTAATAATAATAATAATAATAATAATAGTACGTTACATAATAAAATAATGCTAAAAAAATAGGCTAGGATTCTAAAAACCCCAACTTCTTCTTACAATAATAATAATAATAAATAATAATAAAGACTTAGGCTATTCTTCCATTTTCCCTTTGCCTTTGTCATTTTTATCATATTTCTTGTCCCGACCTCGAGCCGGACGCTCTTGCGCCACTTCAAACCTAATCACCAACGATCTCTCTCGTGGTCTTGCTTTTCCATTCTTGTCAACCACCATCTCGACGGCAGGAGAAGTCTTCGGTTTGTTCGAAGGATGAACAACTCGGAATCCGGCTTCTCCATCTCCCTCAGTCAGATGCTTCTCTTTCTCCTTTTCCACCTCGCGAACCTTGTAGTCAACAGGCTCGCGCTTCCTCAATCTCTCGCGCTCCTCCAGAGTAGTAGCTTTCCTCCACCGCAGATAGGAATCTGACACCCATAGAGCACTAACAGAAGAATTCAAGAACCATATGTTCCTTTGAGCTCATTTGATGGCCCATTCTCTTCGACTCTCAGTAGTAAGCGCTGCGGCAGTCTACGAGATCGTGTCAAGCTTCGGATTCATTTGCTTCAATCCGACCTGTCTCATCAACCTCTCCGGGAAGATGCATATCATAAACTCCAAGCCGGGAATGCGAACAGATCGGGTAGGATCCAAGGAAGATACTCCAGTGACAGATTTGAGATGCCACCACGGTACGATCTATCTAATTAAGGGGCCGTCATCACTTTTCAATTTTTTTTCCCAGTAGTTGCAGACTTGAGTGAAGTCCACCATGTAGAGCCTTGTCGTCATTGCAATTGAGCGAGCATGATAAGCAGGAACATTAACTGGGGGCTCGATCAATCGAAGACGCTCCATAAACCAGGCCTAACAAAAGCGGGTATTAGAAACACACAAAAAAAAACAACAAAAAGAAAAAAATGAAAAAAAAACAAAAAAAAAGCGAAACAAAAAAAAAAAGAAAAAATTCTTTTACCTGCAAAATAATGGGACTCCCCAGATAAGGAAGGTCATGATTGGTGATGCGTGTCATTTATATGATGTTTTACACCCTATTTTAGATGCATTTCAGAGCTCAATTGCGTAGTTTATGCTACTATTTGCCCCATTTCGTCTACTTTCGTATTTTTATGTAATATTGCAGATTTATGCGGAAATGAGTAGAAATCGAGCCGAATTCGTCCCCGAGTACCTTGCATTGCATTTGACGTGAAGTATTTACTCAAGAAACGAACTTGATGCGCATATCGAGGCCCGAAAGACTAATTAACGAAGTTTTTGAAGCAAAGTACCAGTTACAGTGGTCGATCGACTGCCTCCTATAGTCGATCGACCAAAGCACGATATGCAGAAGCTACTGTATAGCGTTGGTTAGTCGATTGACCGGTCCCAGTGGTCGATCGACCAGACCGTGAATCTGACGCAAATTAAAAGAACGAGAAGTTTGAAGCCCATCATAATTAGGTTTTGGGAAATAAGAACTACGTTGTATTCCTAAATAACGTAGCTTAGGTTTCAGTTTTAAGCATCCAGTTTTCATCATCTAGTTCTTTACATACAATTCAATAATCATTAGTTTAGTTCTTTCATTAATAAAGTTCTTTTTGCATTCAGTTTTGATCTTTCCTCTGAAATTCCCTTCACGGTACTTTTCTGTTCTTAAATTCAGTTTCATTGCTTTAATTTGCTGATAGTTTAGGATTGCTAGGTTAGATCTCCCGAAGCCAAATTATCGTTTTATGTTAATTGTTCGTTTTATTATTAATTTAAGCATGAACTCGAATGTTTTAATTGTTAAATTTATTGTTGTTATTATTTCCAGTATGAGTAGCTAAACCCCTTGTGCTAGGATGTTGGGAATCTGTAGTGTAGGCGGCATTAGAATATAGACCTAGAACGCGCCATGGTCGGTCGACTGGGTTCCCTGGTCGATCGACTGGCCACGTGAGTTTTGTTACGTTTTAATTAATTAAATTGCTATGTTTGACGAATCGAGTGCACGCGACTAGTTGAATGCCTAGGAATTGACCGACCCAGTTAAGATCGAAAGATAGGGAAGGGAGATAGCCTACCTAATTAAGACGACTAGATTAATGAGATCGAAAGATGAGTTAATATAGCCTTTTAAATCACTTTTCAGAACGAAAGTTAGCATTAGTGATATTAAAGACTTGTAGTGAGATCGAAAGATGCTACCTGTTAAGGAAGGACCGAGAGGACTTCTTATTTTCCCGTCTCACGTGATTGTTTTAGACCTACCTAGTATACTGCCGCCGAAACTATAGTGAACCGACCATCTTAGCACCCTTCTATTATTTGCTTTCATCTATTAGCTTAGTTTGCTTTCATTTTATTGCCTTTAGTTATAGACCAACTCAAAACAAACCCCTCACACACTGTTACCTTTGGACTTAAATAGAACAACTATTAATTGCATCACCTCCTTGTGGTTCGACCCTGACTGCCACTAGCTATAGTAGTAGTTTGGACTATAAATATTATTTTTGGTGCATACAACGACAGGCATCAATTGGCTTTCCTATTATCTAAACCCAATAGGATCTCTCCTAAACACAGGCAAGCTAGGCTCCTGCGCAGCTCCATTTGCTCAATCAAGCTCAAGTAACGAGGGTCGCCTCTCAAATCCTCATCAACATGCCCTTGAAGGACATATACATGTAATAGGTAAAACCCGAATGCCCTTCGCCTCGCAAGATAAGAGATAGTGGGATCTGCCCTATTGATGAATCGGTCGATGAAATCCAACATTCGCACTCCTTTAGAAGTCACAAGACGGTCCACAACAGCTCTTGCCAACCCAAGCAAGTCCCTGAACTTGTTCTTATACCCCTGGGAAGTAGAAGGAATAGCAGGCAAATGTTCCGGGTCCCAACAACCAATCGCAGCAATTTCTTCGGGAAATGGGCAAATGTCGCCGCCGGGGAAGGCGAATACGTGATAATTCGGGTCCCAATAATCAAGACAAGCATCTAGGAACGGTTTGACCACCTTGGTCAACTTCAAACTCAAGAGTGATCTAAAGTTATAAGCACCCATGTCGTGTTTCTCCATATTAGAGAACTCATTTGTCCATTCTTTTAGACTAATTTCGAGAGTATTCATGATGTATGCTTATTTTGAGAGCTTTATGTAATAAGACGAAGAAAAGAAGGAATAATTATGTGAATAAAACCTCCCTCGACGTCTCTATTTATACTAAAAACTGTTTCCTAAAATCCATCAGGACGGATGCACTAGGGAACAGGCGCATCACCTGTTGCGCCTCTTCGAAGGGACGCAGCTCTTGCTGCGCCTCTTCCTCAGCCTTCTTTCTGTGATTTTCCGCGTTGGATCTTTCCTAAATTCATCAACGAATAATTTCCTATTCATACGGGTTATTATTTTGGTAAATACGTCAAGTTGCCATATTTCGTGTTTCCTAATTTCACGGGCACGCATTTCGAGGCGATATCGACATTTTCGTCATTTTAGCACACTTATACATTTCTTTTTATTTTTCTTTTTTGGGGAATCATTTCACCAATTTAATTTATTCATTTTCAAACTTATACATTTCTTTTTTAATTTTCTTTCTGGGGAATCATTTCACTCCTCCTCCACATTACATTTCAAACTTATATGTTTCTATTTTTTTTACTTTTTTAGGGGGTAACCCTCCCTACCGTTCGATCATTTTCTGGCAAATTTTTTGCATTTTGTCGTTATTTTGCGCTAATTTAGGCCATGTGTACAAATGTATGTTCTATGTGATTTATGTGTGAATTTCGGCAGAACGACGGCGCAAACCGTCATCTACCAAACCTGTCCAAAGCTAACCTGTAGGTAAAAACAAAGCAACCCAGCAGCAAAGGCACTCAGGCCATCATATATATAATCAAAAGGGGATATGTACGCCAAACTGGGGGCTCGAGCCCCAAAACAAAGTCTGAATGTCCAAAATGTGGGTCCTAAAAATGTACAAAATGTACAAAATACAGCCAAAAAACAAAAAGCGACAATCAAGCTACTGCTGGTCGCCGTCTAGCTCAGCAACTCTCGCCTCGAGAGAAGCAACCTCGGGGTCGCGGACCTCGAGCTCCCTCAGCAGGCGAGCTGTCTCCTCACGAGACTGGGCTAGCTCTCACTCCAGCTCACCCTCCCTCTGCAAGCAACAAGAATTGGCTCATGTCAATCATTTCAAACATAATGAATGTTAATAAAATCGAAAATGAAGTAAACGGAAGGTTCATACCTGACGTCCTCGGCCGCCAGCAAGTGCCTCGACGGCAGTAGCCCGCAGCCGGTTGGCTACCCTCCATAAAGCCACGAACCGGGATGGCATGACCTGCATTTCAAAAGAAGAGTTTCTTAAACAATTGGACAAACTCAAGCAAATGTGTTCTTACACAAGTTAGGAGACTTACCCTCCGAATTAGATGCTAATACTCGTCCAAACCAGCATCCCTCACCGTCACGTCAAAGTCACGCAGCTCCGAAATCGTCGTCCTCTCGGTCGCGTCGGTGTACTCAATGGTCTCGGGGTACTCTGGGGGCTCGATGCCCACCGTCTCAACCTCCTGTAAAGTCAAAGGATTTCTATTTAAGCCGATGATCATTCATCGTGTTTTCAAAATAATCAAAAGGAGAGTAAATACTCACCACGACCGGCTAGTATGCCAGCCTCCCTTAGAGGAACGCCGAGTAGTCCTCGCCCGGAAGAAGGAGGGCATCACCGCCAACACCTGCCAAGTCAGCCTCTCTCTCAGCCTCGGAAGGCTCCCTGAATATCGTCCTAGGAGGATTGATGGGAACCGTCAAGACATCCCGAGAGCACTGACGAGCCAAGCGCTCACCCAAGTACCGCACAGGACCCATCGACGTCCTCAGCAGCAACCGGCTCGAGCTCCTAGGTCGAAGGACCTCAGCCAGAAAGGGAGGAGCGCCAGCGTACTCCACCCAAGGCCTGGGCACCCACTAGAAAAGCAAACGAAGGGTCATTCTTATGATCAGTTCTGAAAATGGTAATGAAGAAACGAACAAAGGTGAAGTACTCACGCCGTCCAACTGAAGAGCGTTCACCTCCCGTCGACAGACGTCGTGGAAGGAGCGCCGGCTCCTCGTACGGCACATCACCCAATCCCTCACAACGGGATATGCCTTCTCCACCTGCTCCGTCCTCTTGGGCGTGAGGCTCGGAAAGTAGGAGTACACCCACGCCTGTAAACAAGATAATCAATAACGATCTTTCGTGATTTGACAAGAAAAGGAAATGATCTTTCATAAAATAAGTTGAAGGTTCATACCTCCAACAACAGTCCAGGGCCGACAGCAGCAGGAGAAGTCCCCTTCTCCATGAACTCCGGACGAACCATGGCCCTCATGATCGTGATTTTTTAGTATGACCTCACATGCATATTTTATGTATTGTATATAAAAGTTCGTATTAATGTGATTAATATTGCATGATTTATGATATTTATGTGATAAAAATGGTATAAATAGAGGTTAAATGACTAAAAATAGTTAAACTTCGAAACAGGCCATTAATATGAAGTCACATGCATATTTTACATATTGTTTGTAAAATTTGAGATAAATGTGATTTATTAGGCTTGATTTATAATTTTAATGGTTAAAATTATATAAATAGTGACTATTTTAGCAAAAATAGCTAAAATGAATTTTATGGCATGAAATTTTTCCCTAATATTGTATATATGATATAAACAACATATCTAAAGTTTCTTGATTAATTTTGATTGATTTGGTATGTTTATTAATTTTTATGTGATAAAATCGATAAAAGGGCAACTTTATTAGTCATAAAAATAAATTCGAAATTTTTGGTTAAATTTTGCCATTTCCAGGTTCTGGAAGTTTTTTAAGAATGTTCAGAATTTTGATTTTGATTTTTTCATAAATTTTATGTTTAATTTGGATTAAATGGTAAAAGTTATGATTTATACGATTTATTAATGAAATAAATTATAAATATTTTTTGGGAAAATTTTATTGAGTTTTTGGAATTTTGGAAATATTCCAGTATATACAAAAATGTGATTTCGAATTTTTCCAAATTTTCATGATTTATTGGGAATTATTTCCTAATTGTTATGATTAAGAGAAGTTTAATAAGCAATAATAGAAAACCAAGTTAAATTATTGTCAAAAAATGAGTATGGACTAATTTTTGAGTCCTAAGAGAGTTTGGGAAATTAAATTGGGCTTAAATTTGATTTAAGTATTGATTTGTGATTTTAATAAGTTATTATCACGCATTTCCATAAAACCGGATTATAAACGATACAAGGTTTAAGTAGGGCGATTTGGCACATAATTTGGCATGTTAGATCATATAATAATGCTTCACTTTTTATTGATGAATGTCATAATTTTATTTATGTAATTTTGAATTATGTAATTTTATCTTAGTATGGCCTTAATTTTAATCGGTATTACCCGTAATGTAAGGGATTACCGATTTGATTGTAATTTTATGTGATCTCGTATCACTTTTATTTTGACTAGATTCATTTTTAAAAATGTATAATAGGAATAGCTATGTATTTTATTATTGTTTGTAATTACGGAGTTCCTTCAAGACGGTGCCATGCGGAAAGGCATTCCGATCAAGACGGAGTCCTTAGGAAGTGTGCCACTTAAAGTTCAACGGACCAATGGAGTTGGTTTCGGAATTTGTAAATAGATTATTAGATTTTCTATTTTAGGAAGGTCATACTAGGAAATTTATTTATTGCTTTCCATTTTTCCTTTATATGTTCGCATGCATTGCCAAATCGCCATAAACTAAACATGCATATTATATCGAGTATTCGACCGTGTCAATTATAATTATCGTTAGTTCAACAATTTAGTTCACTTAAATTTGATAGATAATAAATTGACTCGACTCCACACATTTTAAAAGATTGAGACTTAGCCTTACCAAAAAGTAGGAACTCATGAATCCCAATTTCATATTGGTACAATACGGTATTGAAACATTATACCGGGGTGCTTTCAGTTGACGTTGGGTAATAAATAGTTATTACACTTCGAAAATTTGGTTGATCTCAACGAAGGTATTTGTGACCGTAGCCGCAATAGGTTCGGGCTAAAGATGAACTTAACGTAAATTCATCGACCGAGAGTTCTAATTGTAGAATCGGTTAAGAGAGTTAACCCACCAAGATTATATTAGCAAGAGGTGTAGAGGGCTCGTAGGTTCCCATCCAAGATTTAATATGAATTTTTGGGTCTCGGAATCGTTTATATAATTGAGTGGAGGTCATTGTATAAATGCTAAGACATGCTAAAATGTTTTAGATATAATAATGAATGTTTAATTTTTCCACTACTTTGTTGTTTTTAATGTTGTTCTATTTAATTACTCCTACTCATATGCGATATCATTCGATTGTAACACGAGTCTCCACTAAACCACTATTGCTAACAACAAATTAAAGAATCTCCTTCTAAAAGGAACCGTATCATAGGTTGTGGACTAGCTCCATAGGAATCCTTCGATTCCATAGAACTCCATAGGAGTTGACCTATGTCATATAAGATTAGCATCTTAAATTCCTAACATACCTATGTATGATTTCTTGTGAAGAAATATGACTAGAGGTAATGATTAGTCAAAATATGTTTTGATAATATTCTTCTATGCATCCATGGTTCAAAAGTCTTATTGCTCAACCTAAACACTTGTCATCAAGCACTTAAGTTGTTAAGAACATGACAATGTTAAATTGGTAAATTAATTTGTAGAAATTTTGATTAACCAAATACCACAATAGAGTTCATCCTTGTGAAGGATTAACTAGGAATTTAAATGAAGATAAGTCTTCATCAAGTAGAAATTCTTCAAATCAGTGGGAGCAATAAGAAGTATGTACCTATCTTAATTGTTAAGGATAGAACTAGGCTCGAAAGAGAAGGTGTTAGACACTAGAATAGATACAAACCCCAAAGAATTAAAGATCAAAGAAGTTGGTTGTGTGACTCCAATATATTACTTTTTGAATATCTATGACATTGACATTACATTATTACCAAATACCACATCATGAGTATTTGATACAAATTTATGTTCTTATCATAATTTTTGGCATTATCGTGTGACGACTAGCAAGAATAAGTTCAGAAATTTGCATGAATGGAACTAGGGTAGTTGCCATTTCATCCATGAACATATGAATGTTGTAATGTACTCATTTTAGTTTTGTATTTAGAAATGTACCTCAATAATTGTTATGATGTAGAATATGTCTAAATAAGGATATAATTTGAGTTTTTCACAAAAGGTAAAGGGTTTTACCATTATGCAATTAAAACAAGCGTTGAACTCTTACATACCACGATTAAGTTTATAGTGAGACCATACAAATCAAGGTAATTATATTCAAACTAAAAAAAATGTCGTATATATATATATATATATATATATATATATATATATATATATATATATATATATATATATAACTCAAGTTGGTGACCCCAATCATTTCTCAATTCTTGATTGAAAATCGCTTAGAAACTAGTTTTGACTAGTGTCACAAACCATTTGATTGAGAATCTCTTGGTATGTGCGAATCTTGTATTCAAAGAAAGATAATTCATGCTTTTTCCTTCAAAAGAATTATGAATAGAGCAAGATAATCACCCTAATTACACTTTGAAGTGTATGGTCGAATACAATTTCAATCTGAGAAGGTGATTACTTCTTCATCTCTTTTACCAACGAATTAGGTAGATACTTGATATCCACTTAATGAGGTAAGAAGATAAATTCTTTGAATACGTTCAATGAATGTCTAAAAGGTATCAAAACCTACAGATTATAAAACCAAAGTATTAGTACTTTGTTAAAGTAGGGAACAATAAAGTGATGACTCTTATCTTCACCAAAAACAGTGTGATATGGTATCACAAGTTTACTTTTGTTACGATATGATTGAATCTTTACATTATAGTTGGAGGTAGTTTCTATTATAAAATTTGTATAGCATTTAAATTTTCCACTAATATAAAACATGGTTAAAGCAATAATCTACTTTTCATATGAGATATGGTTAGGCATGGTACTTGAATTGTAGCTTGTTTCGATAGTAAACATTTGCTCTCTCTTCCTACATGATCACGAGAACAAAGGGTTTGCGGCTCGTGATGATTTCTATTAAAGAAATGAGGAGTATTTCTTAAAGACAGAGTGGGAGAAAATGTTCAAGAGCCACAAACTGAGGATAAGACGTAGGAAGATGTTCCTTCTTGGTCAAAATCAGTAATTATTTCTTTAAAATCTAAAGTGGACAGGAGTCATGTTATTTTTGAAAGTAACAAGCCTGTAACTTATTAAGATGCATTATCTAGTTTCAACTCCGAAAAAGTCCGAAATGAGCATAAACATGAAAATGTTTATTTAGCTTGGTTGGTTGGTGACAAAGGGTTTTGCACGCAACAACAACGCCTCATTGAATTCGGATATAATTTGACAGTTGGATTTTAAAATCATCTTGCATGAGATTTGATAATCGCAACTATCCTAAGGTAAGATGCAAACTTAAAAAGAAATTTTAAGTAGAAGTCAAGGAGTTGAATTGTATGTTTTGATCATGTGATAAACTTTTCTCCAATTGTCGAGTAGTTCTGTTTATACATGGAGTTCAGTGGGAGTAATGTGGTGTTACTTGTCTTATATGTAAAGGACATATTGATCATTGTGAATGATGGAAGACTTAGGAGGAGAATAATACATCTCTAAGGTATCCAGACCTATAAAGATAGTTCTAAGAGGATATTAGCGTTGAATGAAGATTCTTATGTTAATAAGAATCTTGCCAAGTTCAAAAGTATTGAACATGTAGAAATTGAATCCACATGCTTCCGCTGCGGGATTAATTCATTACGCTAAGATGTATCACCATTCTTAAAAATCTTATACTTGGAGCATGACGAAAAGTTACAAACTGAATCTTTGAGAGAAGTCTCTATATAGCCACATAGTTCATTAGTTAGTACTCAGGATGTACTAAAGACATCAAGCTAAGCATTTAGAAATGAGATGGATTTATGTGCAAGGAGTTACACAAAAACCATATTCTAAACAAATAAGAATGGTTAGAGAACCATCTTGGCTATATTATTTAAGGAGGATATCTGCTAGAAACATCCTAGGCAGTTGAACAATTAGATATGCAGAACGGAAATTGAGTACACTTGCAATAATGAGATATGCAAGATGGAAGGGTTGATATTAGGATTCGGTTTTATGAATTGGAGGAACTATGGTAGTTCGTTCCAATAACCGAAGGTCCTATCCCTACACACTGTGAGGACAGTGGGAGTTATTCAAAGGAAAGAGAGCCTATGTCTAGATTAGATCTTGACACGTACTCAAAGAAGTTCTTATAATATAAGATTATACACTAGAATGGGAAATAGTATATAGTAAGGTTAGGGAAAGTGCAAAGTATTGCTAAAACTTGCTAACCACGGCTTTTTCATAGGCTAAGCATGATAAGTCATGCCATTTCAATTAAGTTGAGATGTATAGTTATATACAATATTAAGTATGGATTATAGATTATGTAGTAATTGATATGGTATCAATTTTACATATTTGATAATGCAATCATCGTTAAAGTTTTATTAAAAACTCTTTTATTACTTTGTTATATCCAAATAGGTTGTAAGGACAACGTTGAACCCTTTTAAAGTGAACTGGATTAGCATAGTATTGGCCCCTAGTTGCTTATATGAGGTGACATCTCGAAGTGACTAGAGTGTGATGCGATTGATGGCAAGTTCAAGTGCCATAGAGTCATAAGAGATGACTAGTCGATCACATAGGTAGACTGTATGAGGGACGCTGTTGGGCAGTGACAACTTATAGAGTTCTGGTAATTTTTATAAAGCTTGGTCATGGCGAGAGCTACTATAGTATTCTTTTGAGTCAATTCTTTGACTAAAGATTATTCGCCCAAGTCGGCACAGTTTCTGATTGACTTTGATTTTTGCCCCAAGCCATTGTGTCAAAAGGGGTGAGTGTGCATCTTTTGGGTCATGATGAATGTGGGTGTACGAAGGGAATAGTGCGATAGGAATTGTCCATCCCCTTGTCAGGGTTATCTAAAAATCTCAGGGCCACTCGAGGAGTAGTGAACTGAAAATGCGTGACCACGCTCGGAAGGTATCTACGGTAGATAATTCCGGTCAAAAAGTTGCTCTCCAGATCGAGGAAACCACTCAAGATATGATCAAATGTAAGTACGACCTGTAAGACACCTTGCATTGAGTGGGAGATGAGGTAATAGGATACGAGAATTGGTGATGCACACTTGTCTTGGACAAGTGGGAGATTGTTGGAGTATGTGTCCTCAACAATAGTGCGATCACGGATTTAAATCTCATAATAAGAATACGTAAGGGATGATTCAATTATATTGTCAACTGATCAACATTAATCGGTAATGATTGGCTAACTAGAGTTTGACATTACTGTCGGTTGACGGTGGTGATCAATTGATCACTTAAGGTCACACCTATAAGACAATTCCCTTAACTGATAAATTAATTAATTGTATGTCGATACAGATTAATTAATCATTAAATAGAACAAATTTTATCAATGAGTGAGAGTTATATATATCTTATTGTAATTTGATTAAATAAGATTCAATTTAGTAATTAATATGTTATATTACTAAAATTGATTAACGTTTATGAAACATTTGACATAAGAGTAATTAATTAATTATAATTGCAAAATGTTGTAGATTATATTAACTAGACTTAATGTTACCTATTTTATATACATGTAATTGTGAATTACTAGTTAATTTGTTAATTGTAATTTATTTAATATATAATGATATTTAATTAGTTAAATATGCATTTATATTACTATTGACATGTTACATGTCACATGTCACAACATATTACAAATGACAAATTACAAAGATAAAATGGAGGTCCATTTTATGTATGAAAACCGGTTTTAAAAGGGGTTAGTGGGTGATGATTTTGTCATTAGTTTATTGTATGCTTTAGACATCATCATTATACTATAAACATGCCTTTAACCCTAGGACATACTCTAACTTATGGGTAAGAACAAAAGAAGTTTTGAGAAGAAAAATTATCCTTCCCTATGAGTAGAAAACCGGTCACCCACCCTATTATAGAGAATTAGTTCTCTTATTTTACTTACTCCATGCTCATGAAAAACTCTCTCCCTCTCTCTACATAAAATTGTTTTATGCATAAAAATTGTTCAAGAATTCTAATATTACCACAAGATTACTAGTGTAGTAATAATATGAATAATAGAAATAATATTTAAGGTTACTAATTTTATTACCTAGTTAGTAATATAATTAGTGTTTTGGGTAATTGTTTTGGGTGCAACAATGAGGAGACATTCTACTTTGAATGTTTGAAGTTTTTGGAGGATCATCCTTTTGTGATATAGCTCAAGAACAAGTGAAGGAAGGAGATCTTACTTGTGCCCAAATTTCGGTCAACATGCATGTAAGTAGAAATCGATCTTTCTCCTTATTTGTTCATTTTATCATGCATGCAACTAGATCCACTCAAAAATAAATTATGGGTAATTTATAAAATGATTAGATGAGTCTAATAGGGGTATATGAACCTAACACCTTGTGGTGTGATGATTCATTGGCTACCGTTTATTCCAAGGTGACCTTTTAAACCATGAAACCATCCTCCACCTCTATCACATTTTGTCAACAAAAAGGGAATGGACACAAAAATTATCAAATTGAGTTCAAGCAATCAAAAATGAAAAAAAAAACAAGAAGTTTGCAAATTGCATCAAAGAAAAGAGGAGTACAAAAATAAGAACTCTTATGCTTTAATAAAAGCACCCTCGTTACTAATTGGGGTGACATTGAAAATGTTCAAAAATGCAAAAAGTTGAAAATTGTCAAGCACCAAATGCCAAACATCAAAGAAATGGAAAAAAATAAATTGTTCTAAAAAAATGTCAAATGCCACAAGAAATTGGGGGGAATAACAACAAAATCAAAAGCAAACTCCTATATGAAACTCAAAATATATTGATCCCTTTTTCCATTCAACCCACCTTTATGCATGGTGGAGAGGGGACGACCCTTCTTCTTGGCTAGGCAAGAAGGGGAATTCCGCGATCCTCCAGTGTTTCTAACACCATAAGGAGTCTACTCTTAACGAAAGCATTTAACGATTGAGGACAAAGGTTCCCTAACTTCACTACAAGGATAACACGGCATAGTGACGGACGATTCCGTCACTATATAGCCTTTCCCGTCACAAAAAGCGGGTTTGTGACGGATTGCCCGTCACAAATTGGCATCACTGTTAATAGTCATAAAAAGAGGTTTTGTGACGACAAATCCGTCACAAATGGAGTTGGGACGGATTTGTGACGGATAATCCATCACACACTTTCTCCCACATGACACATGTCACCCGTCACAAAATTAGAGGATGTGACGGATTAGCCGTCACAAATTTCGGAACTTGTGACAGATTAGCTGTCACAAATTATTATACTTGTGACGGATTAGCCGTCACATAATCTGTCTTATTAATCACTTTTGTGACGGATTATCCGTCACAAATTACTGTCCTTGTGACGGACTATCCGTCGCAAATACATGTTCTTATGACAGGCTATCCGTCACAAATTGAGGAAACTTGTAACGGATTTGTGACGGCTAATCCGTCACATACGAAAGCAGCATTTTTAAAAAAACCAGCAGGTTTGCTGCTGGCCACAATGCACGTAACATTGTTTCAGTAAAACCTGCAATATATCATACAAACCCGTCGACCTCAAAGCGGGAATCTATTTTAAAGTCGACCGCAAAGCGGGAACCAATCAACAATACGTTTCATAGTAACACCAACGCCGAATCATAGAGATAAAGGTAGTCTTTTATACATAAAATCTAATATAAGTTAGTGGTTTACATAAACTTCATCAAATCTAATTTACTAAGGTTCAAGATTTGATTTTTATTTAAGAAATTAATAATTTACTTAATCGAGGTGACGTGCGGACTACCAAATGGATGACCGTCATCCGTGAAATCGTCTCTACCAAATGGACGCGGGACACCTGAGCACGTAGCGTCGGGAGAGGGACCGGCTTGTCCTCCCACCTTGAAATGACATATATAAGATCAGATCATTTAAAATGAAATTATTTAAAGGAAAAATTGCAAAATATTACCTATTATAGTTGATATTTTTCAAAATATCACATATTATACTTATATTTTCAAAGTATAATATATAGGATTTTGAAAAATCTTGACTATAATGGGTAGTATTTTGAAATGCGCCATTATTTAAATAATATACAAGAAATTCAACAAAAAATAAAATGGGAAAGCATTACTTACCAATGACCTCTAGCACGATCCTCTAATACAACAACTCGCATGTTCTCTGGCTGTGCCTGTGGTTGTGGCTGTGGCTCCTCTACCTCCTCCTCCTCCTCCCGGTCACGTCGTCCACGACTACCACCTCCTATCATCCGTCTAAGTATGCTGCTACCTACCATAATTACAAACTATAAACATTCCAAATTGTTAATCAAATATGTGATACATAAATTACGCAATACATGTCTAAATCACACAAGAAAGTCAACAAAAATAAATCACACAATGAATTGTATTAAAATTAACCTTAATTCAAAATAAACATCATAGTTTTTACACAAATGGATTAACATTATTGTTAACCAAAAAAATTGAATAAAATTACAACTTATCTCCATCACTATCACTATCACAAGTAGAATAAATAATTATTCCACATATGTATTTAGAGAACATTAAAAGAATCGTCACCAGACTCTTTCTTCATTAATAAATCATAAGTACGTGTTTACTACCTAAGTGACTTGAAACGTACAAAGACAGTCTCAAAACGGGGACTATTCAAGAATTGCACCTAATGAGAAATTCTTGAACGGGTACTAGGTTAACATCAAAACCAACAATAATTTGAACATCAACAATAATAACAATGGCTGCTAATTTTAAACCAATTTTTAACTTACAATTTATATTCTACTAATTTCTAACTAGCATAACAATTTGTAAATGACATTTTAAACCAATTTCCAACATTTGACATTTGTTTATAATCATTTCTAACTTAAATTTTAAAATAATTTCTAACTTACAATTTTTATTCTACTAATATACTACTAATTTCCAACTTATATTTTTAACCAATTTACAACATTTTTGACCAATTTTCCACATTTTACTAATATATTAACTTTTCTAACTAACATAACAATTTACAAGCTATTAATATAATACTAATTTCTAACTAACATAACAATTTCTAACTTACATTTTTAACCAATTTTCAACATTCTACTAAAATATTAACTTTAACAATATCAACAACAATAATAGCTAATCACACAACCTCAACTATAACATCAACTTTAACAACATAAATAATAACAACATCAACAACAATGATGGCTACTATCCTAGAGCCATTAGCATAATTAAAATTATAACTAGTTATTTAAAAAGTTAATTAGTGAGAGAAGATTACCTAATTAACTAAAAGTGAAAATGAAAAGGAGAAAAGAGACGGTGGCAGCGGCGGCGTTGGTGGTCGGTCACGGCCTTGGTGGTGGTGGTGATAGGCGGTTGAAGGAAAAGAGGAAAGGAGAAAAAGAGGAAAGGAGGGCGGTTGCATGTGGAAGGTCGTGGTAACCCGTGGCGGCGTAGGTGACAGGCGGCGGCGGCGGCAACCACGAGTGGCAGGCGGTGGTGGTGGTAGAAGTTTTGGGGCAAATTAATTTGAGAAATTGATTTGGGGCAAATGAGAAAGGTGTCGGTGGTCGCGTGTTTGTGTTTCAGGAAAAGAAAACTTGTGACGAAATTTCCGTGATAAAGCCGTCCCAATCCCGTGTTTTAGATCCCCTATGTGACGGATTATCCGTCACAAAATTGATATATGTGACGGAATATCCGTCGCAAGATACCTTTTTCAGATTCCTTTATTAGACGGAATATCCATCACAAAAAGAAACGTGTGACGGAATATCCGTCACAAGTTCCTTTTTTGTGACGGAATATCCGTCGCAGACACCTTTTTCAGATTCCTTTATTTGACGGAATATCTCTCACAAAAAAAAAACTTGTGACACGGAATATCCGTCACAAAAAAAAAAACTTGTGACGGAATATCCGTCACAAAACATTGTTTTTATGACGGAATATCCGTCACAAGTTCCTTTTATGTGACGGGTAATCCGTCACAGCCTTTGGCGCCCTTGATTTTTTTAACGCGCCAGTTTTATGCGACGGTATGTGACGGATAGTCCATCACAAGTGTTTGCCCGTCACAAGTGCGTCACAAACCCGTGTTTTGTGACGGAATTTTTATCCGTCCCTACACTTTGATACCGTCGTTTTAGTATAAAAATTAAATACCTAATACTACTAACAGAAGTCAGCGGTAAGTAGGGTCGATCTCCACAGGGAAGCTAAAATATCTATCTGTCAATTACGTCTGTCTAGTAACAATTGGGGGTGTTAAAATTGTTTTTCTAAACTACAGAATGTCTAAGGCAAGAGAAGTAAAGTAAAGAGCAATAAAGGCAAGAAAAGCAAAGAATGTGATCAGATAATGAGAGATATGTCAGGATTTCGGTTCACTATGGCAATTCACTAACTCGGTCATAAATAGTCCAGACAATCTACTGTGATAAGGGAAAGGTCCTTCCGGTCCGCTATCCACCCTAGATTACAACTAACTTAACTTCCGTCCTCATTAGGGTAGTCTACTGTTTATAGCGGGTCTTTTCGTTCCAATCTTCCGATCTAGGAGCGAATTTAACCAGATTAAGGGGTTTAAAAGCGTGCACTCAACTAAACATATTACAGTTATATTGCTAATGGCACAGTTCTCAGAATCAATTATCTAACCTATTCATGACTTCATCAGTTCCCTTCCATGGCTCCCCTAATCCTAACATTAAGGGGGTTTAGCTACTCATGCTATCGGATTTAACAACAATAACGATGAATTCACTAAGGGAAGACATGATAAAAAGACAATAAAGATGAAGCATAAACAATTGATCAAAGATAATAAGAAACAGAACAATGATTAAGAACAAGCAAAGTATTAAATTAAGATTAACAGAAGGAGAATGATAGCAACGCGAAAGGCCCGGCCAGCGGCCTTTACCTCTTCCTCTTTTTACATTTCATGTCGTAAATTATCAGCTGTTCTGGCACGTTCACTGCCAGTACCAATTAGTGTGCGGAATTCAATTCATGAAATCCGCCACCTTTTTGTCAAATATCCCTTCTGGTCTGTTAGTTTAGCTACTGGGTAATATGTTATGTATTTGTACTTCTTTGTTTTAATATAATCAGTTTATTGTTATCAAATAAAAAAGAAGGAGAATGATTACAAAGTTTGAATCCGGAAAAGCTTAAAGCAAGAGCAAAGTAGCAGCAGTGATTAAGAGTAAAAGTAAGATATTCAAGCGTCTAAAGTGTAATTATGACCTAATGACGACTTCCCATATATAGGGGAGCGTTTTATTAACATAAATAAACCTAACACGAAATAATGATCCTGTGTATATAAGCTATCCACTCGATCGAGCAACTTTAAACTACTCGATCGAGTGATTCTCCAGAAAAACCTTTCGATCGAGCAACTTGGGCTCTCGATCGAACACCTCCAAAATAGCCTACTTCGATCGAGTACTGCAGGGACTCGATCGTACATCTTCACTGCCGAAACTACTCGATCGACTTACAAAAGCTCCCGATCGAGCAGATATCCACTGAAACAGCCTTAAAATCGTTTGGTTAGCTTCCAAGGACCACCTTCACGCTTCACGAGGTACGACATTCTGCTCCAAATTTCCATCTCCTCAAAATGCATGCTAAGAGGAACGAAAAAGGTGCGATATCACTACTTTAAGGTCCATTTCCTGCAAATGAGATAAGACGAACCAAAGTAGCCAATTCGTGGCATTTTGCAATACAAAGCAATGAAAATGATACAGAAATGCGTGCAATAAAAGGCTAAAAAGACTATATAAATTGCACGTATCAAATCTCCCCAAACCGAACCTTTACTCGTCCTCGAGTAAAATCAATGCAAACTAATGGAACAGATATGAAAACGTAGAGCTAGCTATAACTTGTCCACTTAAACCGTTTAATGCAATCAAAACTAACAGCTATAGCTACAACAGTCAAGCGCAAACGAGTTGTATGATGTCTATAAATTAGCTGACCTGTCGACCTTGCAAGACCTTTAAAATCGGACTCTCACGGGTCACTCTTCTCTCGCGAAGCAAAGGGTGAGTATAAATGTGTAAGAGAAGAAGAGAAATCAGTCACTCACCTAAACTACGACCCACATAAACATGCATGCAACAAAAATGATAGACGATTCTAATCACCATACATACATTCCAACCAACAATGTCTGTCACAGCCGAGGGCTTACAAATAGTTATGGGAAAGTGAGGCTACAGGTAAGAAAAGGCAAAATGATTATGGGATATGTGGCGGTAGAGCGTCAAGCTAGCACCTAAACAAAACCATATAAGAACATCCAATTCTCAGCTGATTATGAAATCGAACACAAGTGCCCTTATTTGGCACAAAACTCACTAACCAAGAAACAACAACCACTCAAATGATATAGAATAAAACATAGGAGTAAGATCGTCACAAACATCCCTTTTTTAAACGGTCGATCTTTTTCATTTTCCTGGCCAACACTTTTCCTTTTCTTTCTTTTTTTTTCTGTTTTTCACACGTTTTTTTTCTTTCTTTTTTTTCTCATTTTTCTGCCCACGTTTCTTTCTTTTCTACCAACTCCATAGGAATAAGAACAAACGAACTTGCATCAATGAGAAATATACCACAAAAAGTACAATAAACTAGCTTGACAGGCAGGCTTAATTAGGGTGTAGTTAATGGGTCAAAAGGCTAAGTTTGGCTAATGTGGAGCTAAATGGGTGAAAATGAAAGAAAGGGGGAAATTGCAAGCGCCTCCCTGCATGTGACACCGACCAATAACCTGAATGTATGCAAGCAAAAAGCAATCGAATTTCATACAAGTGTAAAGTGATGAACACGTTATGCAAGGAGTATACTACTCTCAAATTCCTACATGAACTGGTCATGAATGACACCGGTTATACGGCTGTAATAACTTAGAAATTTTAAATTTTTTGCCAATTTTTCCAGGTCATGTCTATATGATCAGCTGTATTTTTAACATTAACTCATAGACTATACGCATGACAAAGCTAATAACAACCAATTAGATGCAAGGCTCAAGTGAAATGACAAGTTATAGTGCAAAATCATCACAGAAATCTACCGTTCCGACTCGACCTATTTGCAAAATGATACGTGAAACTTTTTTGATTTTTTTTTTTTGAATTTTTGAATTTTTTTGTGATTTTTTCATTTTTTGAAATAAAATACGATGCAAACAAGAAAATAAACGTGAATGCAAAACAAATGCAAATGCAGACTCAAAGGATACAATACCCTCCCCAAACCAAAACCGACAACGCCCTCGTTGTCCTCCAGCATACCCCAGCAGTATATATATGGGGAGCGGGATAAAACAACCAATAAATGAATGAAAACAATAAATAAATAAAGAGATGGAAAATAAAAAGAAAGAGAAGAAGTACATAAAAAATATACGAACTTCCCCAAACTAGCCAGAAAACTGGGGAAGTGAGTAGACAGTAGCTACTCGTTAACAGCCTCCTCCTCCTCATCCACCACCGTGTAGTCAGGATCTCGCTCCTGCTCCCATCTCCTACTCTCGTCAGCTCTAGCTCTCTCTTCCTGCTCGGCTGTGTCTGCCTCGCTCTCTGGCTCCGGGTACCCCTCCGCTGGGAACCGGTAGAAAGAAGGGTGTTGCGAGCCTTCAGGAACGGGACGTCCTCTCCTCATGTGATACACGTACAGAGGTAACAAGGCAAAAGCCTGGTCCCGCTCTATGCGAGCTACTCGACTACAAATCTCAAGGAGGAAACCGTCATGACGCCCTTGGTCCATGACCTCGGGCGCCATAAAAGGAGTAGGAGGAGCAAGTGTAAGGTGGTAGGAAGGTAGAGGTTGAGGTAACCTGCCCGTCACAGTGGTCCTGCCCGTCACGGGCATCCTAATGTAGTAAATCTTCCCCAAACCTGCATAAAAACACATAGAAATACTTCACGCAAATACCAAATTCAAAAGTACGCAGTCTATATTCGGTTTTATGCTAAAACTAACTATGCTATTGTCTAACAGTCTAAAACGCAAATAAAGTGTCTAAACGGAAATTCAAATTACAAAGTTTTACAACGGGGCATTCCCCGCTCATCTTCCAAAACACTGTAGTAGCCCAAAAGAGGGCTTCTGACTGGAGGAGGTCCCTTCAGCATCGCGGACCGTCCTTTTGGATCGTCGGGAGCCTGAACTTGAACTGATAGAAGAAGAATAGTTTGCGTCCACATACGCCTTCACTTTCTTCTTTCCTCTGGCATCCTTACTGGCATCATAATTTGCAGCATTCCCATCACTTAACTTGACTTTCACTGCACCTTGACCGACGGAATCTCCAGTATCCACTCTGTTTGCAGCAAGGAAAACAACAGAATGGTCCTCCATATTGCCCTCAGTCCGAGGCGGAGGTGTAACTATAGCAGCACAAAATTCAATATCGTCAGCTGGTGAATCTATGTCTGGGTCTATAGAGAGTAAGGCATTTAAAGGTTGAACTATCATAGGGGCCCTACGAGCCTTGGACTGATAAAATTTCAGCTCCTCATCACCTACCTGGAAAGTAAGGGTCTCCCCCTCGAAATCAATTACCGCGCGAGCAGTAAATAGGAATGTTCGTCCTAAAATAATAGGAGTATAAGAGTCTTCGGGTATGTCTAAGACCACAAAATCAAAGGGAATAAAGAATTTCCCGATCTTCACAGGTATATCCTCTAAGACACCAAGTTGCCATGATATAGTACGGTCGGCCATCTGAACAGTTATGTTAGTACGATGAAATTTGGTCAAGCCCAGTCTCTTAGCGAGAGACAATGGTAAGACGCTTACGCTAGCACCTAAGTCACATAACACATTATCAATTAAGTGGGTTCCTATATGACATGGAATCGAAAAGCTACCCGGGTCGGATTGTGTGGGTGGTGAACTAAGGCGGACCCTATTTCAGTCAAGGCTACCGTTTCGTGATCACTAATATGCTTCTTACGCGTTAATATTTCCTTCATGAATTTCATGTAAGAGGGTACCTGGGTAAGCAGTTCGGCGAAAGGAACGTTGACATGAAGGTTCTTCAGGATATCAGCAAATTTCCCGAACTGTTGTTCGGCCTTCTTGTTCTACAATCGCCTCGGAAAAGGAACCTTGATAGGAATTTCCAACCCCATATTTCTTTCTGCCAACATCTCAACACAATCATCATCTTTCTTACTCGATCGACCCCTTTTTCCTCTCGATCGAGTCCTTTCATTAGAAATTTTCTTCGATCGAGTACTTTCCTCCACTCGATCGAAGTCTTCAATATCAGCACTACTCGATCGAACACCTAATTCACTCAATCGAGTAGTTTCTTCAGAATTTCCTCTCGATCGACCACCTAAAATGCGTCGATTGAGTATTTTGCGCGGGTTCAGCATTGTTTCGTCCAATGACGACTGTTCACGCTCAGCCACAGTAGGTTCTGGGTTTGATTTGTCCTCATCAGTTGACATTTTAGGTCCTTCATATGAAATAACACTTCTCAAATTAATCAGATTTACCGTCTAATGTCGGTTCTTGTCAGGTTGAGATGGTAAATGACCGACTTCCTTGAAGATTGGCTAGTGGCGAGTGGAGCTATCTAGAACTCTGGTGACTTTATAGATGCATCTTTTTGTTGGTCACTCTTCTGCAACTGGATTGTCAACGACTGAATCATTGACTTCAACTCTGCCATTTCACTTACCCTACTAGAGGAAGCACCTTGTTGCGGCGGTGGAAAGGATGGAGGCTTTTGAAAGCCTTGTTGAGCTTTATGAGGAGGAATGTAAGGTTGCTGCTTCTGCGGTGGACGGTTAGGATTCAACACATTCTGACTAGTCCATCTCAAATTAGGATGGACGCCACTGGGATTGTTATAATAAGAGCCTCCTTGCCTATTTTGCTAAAAGGCAAGCACCTGCTTGATACCTGTCGAAGTGAGTACCAAAAATAATATTTATAAATTCCGAACTACAACTAGCAAGCGGTAGTAAGGGTCGATCCGCAGGGAGGTAGGGAGATAATAGTCGCTTTATATTTCAGTCCAAGGTAACAAATGAGGGGGGTTTTGATTGGATTATGTCTAAGTCTAAATGCGAAAATAAATGAGCAAATAATAAAAATAAATGTAAACTAATGATAAAAAGGAGCTAGGATGATCGGGTCACTACAGCTTCGATGGCACAAAAGTCTAGGTAGGTCTCGAAATACAGTCGTGGGAGATGGGTATGACAAGTCCTCTCGGTCCAA
The DNA here is from genome assembly GCF_048544455.1 of Silene latifolia. NCBI lineage: Eukaryota > Viridiplantae > Streptophyta > Magnoliopsida > Caryophyllales > Caryophyllaceae > Silene > Silene latifolia. Next base: position 76,224,755 of record NC_133534.1, read on the forward strand.
GTCAACTAATAGCCCCTCTCGGTCTATGCTATTAGTCTCTAGGTGTCACTAATACTAACTTTCGTTCTTGACTAGTGATCCTAATGCCTAAATTACATTATCTTTCGATCTAGCAATTTAGCCGTCTTAATTCGTTAATTAATGCCCTTCCCTATCTTTCGATCTACAGGTTGGTCAAAACTAAGCATCTAACAAATCTCCTCTCGGTCTCATTGCTAAATATTGCACTTAACGAATGAAACAATGCTAATCAAACACGAAGTCAGTCGATCGACCAGCTACCCCAGTCGATCGACCAACCGGCTCAGTCGACCGACTAGTTAAGCCAGTCGATCGACCAAGCCCTAATGCGAGGTCACCTATTCTAATGTCATCTACGCCATAGATCCCCTACATCTTAGCAAGGGGTGTTTAGCTAGACATATTGGCGACAATAATAACAGTAGAATTTATAAACAAAGCAAATGATATCATAATTAAATTAACTAAACAAATAATTAACATGAAACGATAAATTGGCTTTGGGATCCTATCTAGCAATTCTAAACTACGGAATAATTAAAGCAATGAAATTTAACAAAGAAACAGAAGAATACCGTACGAAGAACTGAAGAGGAAAGAACCAAAGCTTAATGCGAAAAGTAAATTTTATTGACGAACTAAACTAAACTAATGAATGATGGATGTCTCAAGCAGCAGGTAAAGTTACGTTATATAGGAAAATAACATAACCTGTTCCTAAACCTAATTACAATTGGGCTTCGGTCTCTCGTCTTTTAAATTGCGCATCAGCTCGTAGAGTTGTCGATCGACCACTGAGGCCAGTCGATCGACCACATGCGCTGTACAGAATTGCATTCTGACGATTCCTGCAGCGCGCACCGATCTTAAAACAGCTGTCATTTCTTCGTTACTTGGTCAAATCAGGCGTTCTACACGGCGTTGGAAAGCTAAGAGGATAATATTTCACCTCCAATTAGAATCACTTGAATATTAGCTCTAAAACTCGAGATATAGCAATTTGAACCAGCCTGCAATGTCGAGAAGCATTCTGACAGTCTATAGACCATGTAGGTCAGTCTATAGACCACTGTAGCTGGTAATCCGCTTCTAAAACTCTCGCAAATACATCTTTCAGGCCTTGAAATACGCACCAAGTTCGCTTCCCGAGTCTTTACTCCATGTCTAATGCAATGCTAAGTACTTAGGGACGGATTCGGCTCGATTTCCGCTGGATTCTTCACATTTCTGCAATATTATACAAAAACACGAAAGTAGACGGAAATAGGGAAAATAGTAGCATGAACTACACATTTGAGCTCTGAAATGCGTGTAAAATAGGGTGTAAAACATCATATTTAGGACACGCATCAAACTTCCCCAAACCAAACCCTTGCTTGTCCCCAAGCAAGAACTAGACTCGATCCTAAAACCTAGTGGAACGATTTCAATCTCAGAGCGAAATGCAACCTGAATAGCCTAAACCAATTTAATGCAACAATTAACAATCAACCATCAATATGAACCACGCAAACGAGTTATGAAGCCGTTAAAAACTGCTGAACCGTCAACTGTAGAGACTTATCAAATCGGACTCTCACGGGTCGCTCATATCACTCAATAAATACAGGTGAGTATATGTAAAGATAGAAAGAATTCATTTTGTAGTGACACTCACCTAACTATGACCTATAAGAACATGCCTGCAATCTAATATGAAAATAATCTCTACAACCGTACATATGCATTCCAACCAATCAAATGACCATGACACATGCCGAGGTAAATTTGGATATGTGAGGCCATGGGTAAGAAGAGGCTGAGATAAATTTGGATAAAAACAGAGTTAAAAGCCAAGCTAGTAACTAAGGGAACCAAATTATAACAACCTCTAACTTCTTGCTCAAACTTTCAATCGAAACGGTGCTAATAGCAAGCATAAAACTCACAATCTCCATAATTAATCAACTCCCCATAAGATACAAATATAGCATGGGAGCAAAAATCGCCATTTAATAAAGACTTTGAATTATGCAATTTGATTTTCTTTTCTTCTTGGGCTTCAGTCGATCGACCAATGAGTCCAGTCGACCGACCATAAATCGAACTTATTTTTCATTTTTTTTCTTTTCAATTTTATTTTTTTCTTCCTTTTTCTTTCCTTCCTTTTTCATTTTCCCAACATCATCTCAACATGAGCATTAGCTACCAAATACAAAGTAACAATCCCAAGAACATAAACTACTAGCTCGACAAGGGCAGGCTAATTGTAGGATGTAGTTAACGGGACAAAAAGGATATTTTTCGCAGTGTGGAGCTTATGGCAAAAAGAACAAATGGGTGACCTCTTCCACATGTGTCAACAAACCACAAACCGAATGCATACAGGTATTAAGCAGATTAAGTTCATATTTATGCATATTGATGTAACATGTCTCATAAGGAGTAACTACTCACAATCCTAGATAAACTGGTCATGAATGACACCAGTTATAGGCTCTAAATCTCAGAAAATATAAGTAGTTTGCCAAGAATCTAAGTCAAGTCTCAAGTCCAGCAAGTAAATTAGCGAAAACTCGTAGACTATGCATATGTGATTCTACTAATAACATGTCAATTAAGCAAGGCTTTGGCACAAACAGCTGAAAATGCAATATCATCATTGGAATACTACCGTTCCGACTCGACCTATATGCTAAAATAAACATGCATTTGTTTGAAATTTTTGAATTTTTCAGTTTTTTGAATTTTCTGTATATATATAGGAAATGAAATAACAAATGCAAACTGATATGCAATAAACGTGAAACAGAAATGCAATAAAAACAATGCAAATGCGACGCAAAACCCTCAACTTCCCCAAACCAAATCACACAATGTCCCCATTGTGCAATGTCATGTAATGAGATAAAAGGAGAAATGGGAATTTGCGATAAATTAACTAAATTTGACATAAAGAAAGACTTGGAAACTCACAAGACTTTAAGCGCAGCAAAAGGAAACCTCCCCAAACCAGCGTGAGCTAGGAGGTTTCAGTAGCCAGCAGTGCTACCAAAGGTACCTGAAAAGACAAACAATACCACGCGTAAAACGAGAAAACAATTATAAAACGCAAAATTATGTGCAAAAATGAGAAAACGGAAGAAATCAGAAATTAAGCGGAGAATAAAGTGAAGAGAATACTCCCTTAACTCCGCAAATCGATCAAACACAGCAGGGGAATGATTGATAACAGGTACAGCAGCGTAAGGCGGTCGATCAACCATAGCAGGCAGTCGATCGACCAAGTTGACACGCACAGAAGCTCATGTAACTGTAGCAGTCAGTCGATCAACCAAGTAGGCCAGTTGATCGACTGAAAATCCTGCTGTAAGTTCTGATTTCTTCGTATTAGCTCAATAAATTGAGCTAATATGGTCTATAAACCTGCGAATACACATTATAATGCGCCCAAAATTGCACTAAACCCAATTGTAACAGTCTAAAGTCTTTATGACCTAAGCAAACCAATTAAAATGTGAAGTCTCGCGCACACGAAAAACGATAAATAGTCTAAAAGCAATAAATTATCTTTAAAAGGGTCTAAGAAATGAATCAACGGAAACTGCGGAAAATCTCCGACCAAGGCTTCTGTCTACATGAAGTAGCTTCCGCAGTGCTCATCTCAGAAGCTGGACTCCACTCTACTCCGACTGGAATACTCAACGGATCATCTTTAGCATCTTCCCAAGCATGGCCATCATCTTCTAGCTCCTCACACTCAAGATCCGACTCCGAAATTTTGACTGGCTCCTTCTTCTTGGGCTCCTCATCTGGCTCCTCGTCAGTTGCATAGCTCAGACATCCTGCACCGCCTCTCGAACAATGGGCTCCTTCACAAACTAGAGCGATTAGCGGTTCATTCTTCCCCAAACCGGTTCCCGCAACATCCAAAATGTAAGAATTGTCCTCCAATTTGCTCCCATTCTCGGGGCGGAGGTGTCATAACAGAATAGGCACAGGTAATGAAGTAGGAGTGTCGTGTGACAACATAAGACTTACGAGTAGAAATCGCATTACAAGTCACAGGACACATAGCATCTTTCTTCCTATAAGTCTGGGCAAAACTAATGGACTGCTTCCCTACTTTAAAGGTCAATGTCCCTGAGCCAACATCTATAACTGCACCAGGAGTGTGCAAAAATGGTCTACCCAAAATGATAGGAATATGAGCATCCTCGGGTATATCCAGTACAACGAAGTCAACAGGGAAGAAAAACATTCCTATTTGCACAGGAATGTCTTCTAAGACTCCTATAGGCTGGACCGCAGAACGATCATCCATCCATCTTTGTCATGCTAGTAATCGCAAACCTAGTCAATTTCAATTTTCTAGCTAGACTCAAAGGCATAACGCTAATGCTGGCTCCTAGGTCACATAATGCCTTCTCAATTGAGAAGGTACCAATATTACAAGGGACTGAAAAGCTACCCGGGTCAGCTAACTTGTGTGGAGCAGTGCGAGTCAAATAAGAGCTAGATTCTTCAGTTAAAATAACAGACTCGACCATATCAAGTTTCCGCTTCTTATTTAAAAGCTGTTTCATGAATTTCATGTAAGCGGGAACTTGATTTACCAACTCAAGAAAAGGTACTTGCACATTAAGACCATGAATGACATTTTTAAATTTTTTAAAGTATACCTCATCTTTCGTTGGTACCAGCCTCTCTGGATATGGGGCATGCAAAAGTAACTTATCCCTCTCCTCTAGGTCTCTCACGCCGGCATCGGTGGACTTAGGCTGAAAATCCACCACTTTATCCTTGTTATAGCTCGAACCTTCTTCAGTCCGCCTCAGGAATGAACCATTGACCGACGTAGGGTCATACTTTGGAATCGGAACGGACCCATCAACATCTGGATCTTGCCTCGATAATTTTGGAGCCGTCATACCCCGAAATAAGTAGTCCCTCAAATTATCTGGCATTGGAGGGCAAAATGGTTCGTCATCAGCTGCTTTCTCAGTCGATCGACCAGTGGGGTCGGTCGATCGACTGGCTCCTTCAGGACCAGAAGCTACAGTGTTGCGCGGACTGGTCGATCGACTGGGTGATGTAGTCGATTGACCGTGATTACTGCTGATCGTCTTTTTCTCGCCCTTTTTCTTCTTCCCTTTTTCAGCAGCTTTCTCGGGTCCATCGAGAGCATACCCGCTCCTTAGCGTCATTGCATGTACGCTCTCAATACGCTGATTCAGAGAGTGAAATTGACCCGGTATCTCAGCTGCATTCTTATCTAATGTAGCAAATTGAGATTTCAACTCCATGATTGAGGCCTCATTCGCCGCATTACTTTTCTGTACCTCTACCATGAGAAGCTCCACTAAACTTATCAACTCTGCAACTTCATTATTTGACTCTTGCTGTGACGGAGTGGATGGTGGTGGGGCTTCATAAGGAGACACATATGGTTGATGCGGTGAAGTAGAATCGTAATTATACGAATTGTCGAGCTGAAGTTGGTGAAAAGTGAACATCTTCTCCTTAGGCCACCTGCATGCCTCAGATGTGTGTCCCGCTCCGCCGCATCTCCCACAAAATGGCACCTACTGCTCCTGAGAATGGAACATGGGTGCACCCTTCTGAAGTACTGTAGATAGGACCTGTAGGACCTAACAAACAATACTAGAGGAAATGGTAAGAACTGCCTCAAGGTACTCAGTCTTCCCTTGAGGCGAAACACAGACTAAAATAAAAAAACAACTAAAACTAGCGCTGCCTCCCCGGCAATGGCGCCAAAATTTGATACCTGTCGAAGTGAGTACCAAAAATAATATTTATAAATTCCGAACTACAACTAGTAAGCGGTAGTAAGGGTCGATCCGCAAGGAGGTAGGAAGATAATAGTCGCTTTATATTTCAGTCCAAGGTAACAAATGAGGGGGGTTTTGATTGGATTATGTCTAAGTCTAAATGCGAAAATAAATGAGCAAATAATAGAAATAAATGTAAACTAATGATAAAAAGGAGCTAGGATTATCGGGTCACTACAGCTTCGATGGCACAAAAGTCTAGGTAGGTCTCGAAATACAGTCATTGGAGATGGGTATGACAAGTCCTCTAGGTCCAAGTCAACTAATAGCCCCTCTCGGTCTATGCTATTAGTCCCTAGGTGTCACTAATACTAACTTTCGTTCTTGATTAGTGATCCTAATGCCTAAATTACATTATCTTTCGATCTAGCAATTAGCCGTCTTAATTCGTTAATTAATGCCCTTCCCTATCTTTCGATCTACGGGTTGGTCAAAACTAAGCATCTAACAAATCTCCTCTCGGTCTCATTGCTAAATATTGCACTTAACGAATCAAACAATGCTAATCAAACATGAAGTCAGTCGATCGACCAGCTACCCCAGTCGATCGACCAACCGGCTCAGTCGACCGACTAGTTAAGCCAGTCGATCGACCAAGCCCTAATGCGAGGTCACCTATTCTAATGCCATCTACGCCATAGATCCCCTACATCTTAGCAAGGGGTGTTTAGCTAGACATATTGGCGACAATAATAACAGTAGAATTTATAAACAAAGCAAATGATATCATAATTAAATTAACTAAACAAATAATTAACATGAAACGATAAATTGGCTTTGGGATCCTATCTAGAAATTCTAAACTACGGAATAATTAAAGCAATGAAATTTAATAAAGAAACAGAAGAATACCGTACGAAGAACTGAAGAGGAAAGAACCAAAGCTTAATGCGAAAAGTAAATTTTATTGACGAACTAAACTAAACTAATGAATGATGGATGTCTCAAGCAGCAGGTAAAGTTACGTTATATAGGAAAATAACATAACCTATTCCTAAACCTAATTACAATTGGGCTTCGGTCTCTCGTCTTTTAAATTGCGCATCAGCTCGTGGAGTGGTCGATCGACCACTGAGGCCAGTCGATCGACCACATGCGCTGTACAGAATTGCATTCTGACGATTCCTGCAGCGCGCACCGATCTTAAAACAGCCGTCATTTCTTTGTTACTTGGTCAAATCAGGCGTTCTACACGGCGTTGGAAAGCTAAGTGGATAAGCTTTCACCTCGAATTAGAATCACATGATTATCAGCTCTAAAACTCGAGATCTAGCCATTTCAAACAGCCTGCAATGTCGAGAAGCATTCTGACAGTCTATAGACCATGTAGGTCAGTCTATAGACCACTGTAGCTGGTAATCCGCTTCTAAAACTCTCGCAAATACATCTTTCAGGCCTTGAAATGCGCACCAAGTTCGCTTCCCGAGTCTTTACTCCATGTCTAATGCAATGCTAAGTACTTAGGGACGGATTCAGCTCGATTTCCGCTGGATTCTTCACATTTCTACAATATTATACAAAAACACGAAAGTAGACGGAAATAGGGAAAATAGTAGTATAAACTACACATTTGAGCTCTGAAATGCGTGTAAAATAGGGTGTAAAACATCATATTTAGTTCACGCATCACTGCTCCTTCTCAGTTAGACAGTCAACAGCAGTGTGACCGTCATTACTACCGCACCTCTTACATAAAACGGTTTCTTGTCTATTCAACAAGTGAACCGTCTATTAATCACCATCACTCTACAACTCCAGCTTATCAAAACGGGCATTCATGGCTTCCAGCTGAGCCACAACTGCACTATCAATAGAAGAAACTGTTCGAATACCTCCTCTTGGGTTCCCATATTCAGCACAATGGGTAGCCATCTCCTCTATAATTCCCCATCCCTTGTCATCATCATTATTCTTCTGAAATTTCCCATTTGATGAGGTGTCCAAAATAGCACGATGGTCGTGGTCCGGTTTCAAACTCGTCGTCAAAAGCTACCAACCAAAACAATATTTATAACTTCACAAACTACTCTTAGCAAAGAGGCAAGTAAAGGTCGGATCCCAAGGGACGGGTATTGATGTAGGATTTTCAATTGCAAATGGTCGTGTCTTAGGGTGTCACAATTTGTGTTGAGATAGGAGATCAACTAAACTAATCAACAATATAAATGTAAAGTAATAAAAACAAGCAAGATGATTAAAAAGAGGTGTAAACAATTGATTAAAAGCACTAGGGTGTCATAGGTTCATAGGGGATTCATGGGAGTTAATCATACTAACATGGTCTCAATTATATAGCAAGCAATTATTGTTGTGATGAGATCGAGTTGGTGTATAAGCTTACAATCCCTAAGAAGGTTTGGGTTCTGGAGCCGAATCGATTAGATTGTACAACACCTACATGTCGACTTAATCCTTCCTATTCAACTATATGCATGGTCTAATAAGGTTCGAGTTGGTGTATAAGCATACAAGCCTCATTGAAAAGATAGGTGATGGGTAAAAAATGCAAGGATTCATAGGCTCGCATTTCATCAAACATAACATGTGCATAAGTTGAAATCACAACAAGAAAGCAATTTAATAATGAAAACATATTAGATTAAGCATGAATCATTCCCCATGTTGGTTTCCCCTAATTTCCCATTAACCCTAGTTAAGGAAACTACTCACTCATTATCAAGTCCAACATGCTAACAAGGTTGTCAATCATACTGGCAAGGCAATAATTAAACAAGGTTAAGAGAGAATTATACCTATTGAGATTCCAAATAATAAAGCTAAGAATAATAGAAGTACTTGATGATTGATGGAAGGTTGTCAATCCTCCAAATAAACCCAAATAATCTTCTAATTACCCAAAATAATATGAAGAACAATAGAGAAATTAAGGAAAGATTAATATTGAGAATTATATTAAAACTTGATTAAGAGTTGATTACAATATTACTACTAGATTAAAGGATGATGACAACTTGATTAAGAGAGCATAAAGAGGTGACTAAGAGATGATGCTAATCTAGGTAGTACAATGGGTATTTATACTAAAGATTAATTACAAAGATTAGGGTTATTAAGAGCTTAAATGACTATTAAGACCTTAAGAAAAGTTGAGGAAATGCTCCTCTTGAAGGAAATGAGCATATCCGTGTTGCTAGTCCTGTGTTAAGACGCTCGTCCCGTGCTGAGGCACGGTTGGTACTGACTTATGATCCGAGCGGATCACGGCTGAGACGCTCGGCTTGAACTGCTGTGGGATGCTCGTTCTGGACACAAGACGCCCAGATTGTGGTGTTGGGAGATGCCCAGATTGTGGACAATCCGCTCGGATCCTGGGACAGACAGCTTCTTTTCTTTTTGCTCCTTAACAATCCGCAAGGATCGTGTTGAGGAGAAAGGATTCTTTCATCATTGCCCATTTCACTTTATTATATACATAGGCCTTCTAGTAATGTCTTCTCTTTGATGTTTGGTCATTAGATGCGATTAATTTAGCTCCATTTAGCCATGTAAATGCAAGGTTAGAAATCCTTCCCTACCAAGGAGACAAAATCTCAAAGAATATGCAAAACGGGAAGCTAAAGATAGTAAATGACCCAAATAAGTGCTATAAAGCATAGGAACGAGGTTAATTCGGTGACTAAATGTGCTCAAATATGAGTCACATCAAACATCTTTAAACCGAACCTTTTGTTAGAAATTATTAATCTCATTATTCAACATATTCATATATGTGACATTTGATTTAGTCATAAAATTAAATCTAGATCTTATGCATGCAAACATAAATAATAAGAATAGAGTAGAAATCGTTTTTCTCACTATAGTAGTTACGGATTTAGGGCACAAGTGAGTTCTCCTTCTCACTTGTTCTTGAGCTTTCCTTACAAATGGAAGAACAAGGATTCAAAGATAGAATTCCTCCCAAAGATGAATTCTCAAGATAACCTCTTAAAAGATTAATATTACTTGATCTAGAATAATAATAATCTTTACTAAAATTTACCCAAAACTATTGTTTTTGTCTCTTGTAATTTCGGCCAAGAGAGGATGAATATTGAGAGATTTTATTTCTCTACCTTTTCATAAGATGTAGAGAGTTTTGTATTTCTTACACTAGAAATAATATATTGTGTAGAAGTGAATAATGATAGGAAAAACTCAATGTTTTTCTCTTTGGAAAAACCGGTGGGGAGGGGTGTGGTGAGCCACTGCACGGTGCTTAATTTTCTTCCCAAGAAAGTAGGCTTGCATGGCTATAAGCTAGATGTGTAATCATTTTGTTTCCACTAAAATAATTAACACAAATTAAACATTACACTCCCTCCATTTTTTCGGCACTTATATTAAATGGGAAGTCCATTTTATATTTTGTCATTTGTCAATTGTCACATGTCACAAGTCATGTAAAATTGTCATGTATTTTTTTAACATATTAAAAATCAACGTATTAATAAAAATACGTCATGTACAAAATCGACTTAGTAATTCATAATTACTTGTACCAAAACGGTTTACCAATTATAAATCACAACATCTTGTGTTTATAATAAATTATTCATTCAGTTTCAATTGTTTCGTAAACAATAATTTTATCTAAGTAATAAAACAATTTGATTACTTAGACCGTATCTTATTTAATCGAATTACAATAAGATACGCCAATAATACTCAAAAAATCGTCCGTCAATTTTAAGCAATTTAATTAACCCGTATCGACATACGATCAATTAAATAATCAATTAAGAGTGTTACCCTTTAGGTATGACCTAAGGGGATCAACTGATCACCACCGTCGCACGACAGTAATGTCAAACTCTAGTCAGCCAATCATTACTGATATGTGTGGACCAGTTGACTGTAAAATATTACATCCAACATGTGTAACACCCCCATACTCCGAGTGCCTTACCAGGACCACTCAGGTATGAAGACATCACCACCTCGGTTGCCCGAGGTATGATAATCAAATAGACAAAACAGAAACAACATTTATTATAAGTAATTTAATGAATAAGTACAATCCTTGAAACCCAAACTGAAAGTACAATACATTATTCCAAACTGTCTATTCTCAACTGAAACAGAAATAAAAGCTAAACTACAGCGGAAGACTCTATCGTCATGTCGTGGCCATCCCAGCTATCCCCGTATCATCTCTATACCTGCTCAATATCTGCTCACCATCCCCGAATGGATCACCGCAGGTTTTACAAAACAACACCGGGGTCAGTACTAATCACACAATCAAAATAGATAACAACAATAAGACAAACAGACAGCTGAACTGTCACACACACACACAACACCACCAACTCCCATCATCTCAATACTGACTGTCCACTGGACCAGCCCTGCCAGTGGGGGACCGCAGCCGTTCCCACCTAAGCCCCGCTCATCGTACGAGCGATAACCCTGTCCATTAATGTGCACATCCCCTTCCGTGGCGGGTTCCACGAAGGGCGAAATTAGGGCGTGAAGTCACTCCCGCAAGTGACCCCACTCAGCCGAGAACGCATCTCGAGAAGCATAGACAACCAATCACAATCACAATCACAATCACAATCACAATCATCATACCAAACAACTAACTACAGCACATCACCAATATCCCATTATGGGACTAATACTGAGTAGGAAATCCTACCTGGAAAGCACAACACGCAGACGGTATCTACAGCTGTCTTAAAACGCCTCTTCTACGAATTCTCCTCCTAACATATAACACATAAAGACTACTATTCAAATACTACTCATAACAATCCCCAAATCCCAAATTAGGGTTTCATCAATCTTAACAAAACGGTATATAAATTATATTAAAAGCTTACCCTCGACGCAAGGAATCCAACGACACAAACTACGATACGATCCGACCGTCTGAACTCCGGGAATTGTCAAGAACGCGATTAGGAAGAAGACAAGTTGCTTTCTCTCTTAAACAGGTTTTAGGTTTTGTAAAAAGTGATTTAGAATAAAGACGAATTGATTTAAATACCTTAATCGCGTAATTAACAAAACCCGAGAAAAACCCCCGCAAAACCGGACACTCGATCGAGTACCCAAGGTACTCGATCGAGTACCCCCCTACTCGATCGAGTGCCCCAGCTACTCGATCGAGTGCCCAACAGTCGAAACTATTTTATTCTCGCAACATACCCTTACTCGACAGAGTAAGGGCTACTCGATAGAGTACCCCCAAGACCATAAATACGGAGTATTACAGTCTTCCCTCCTTAAAAGGAACTTCGTCCCCGAAGTTCAAACCACTACCAAACAAAGGTAAGCTTCCCGACTCGAAGGTCAACATAAACACAACGTAAACCATGCTACTAACCCAACTTATCCCGACGAACATACCGACACAACATATATAAAAGGGGTGTAAAAACTCTTAAAAACTCTCGCGATCATCTCCTACCCCCCTAAAAGAAACAAGGTTACGTCCTCGTAACCATACATACCTGATCAAAAAGGAAAGGGTAACGCTCTTTCATGATATCCTCCGCCTCCCATGTAGCTTCCTCAGTCTCGTGGTTAGACCAAAGGATCTTAAGCAACACTGTCTCACCACTCCTGGTCTTTCTAACTTTTCGGTCTAGGATCTGCTTAGGCACCTCAAGGTATGATAAAGACTCATCAAGCTCCAAGCTCTCTGCCTCCAACACATGTGACGGGTCACTCACATACTTCCGCAGCTGCGATACATGAAACACATTATGCACTCTCTCCAAAGCAGCCGGTAAAGCCAAACGATAAGCCACTTCCCCAACTCGCTCTACGATCTCATAAGGCCCTATAAACTTCTGACTTAGCTTGCCTTTCTTCCCAAATCTCATGACTCCACGCATAGGAGACACTTTCAGAAGAACCTTGTCCCCAACCTGAAACTCTATGTCCCGACGATGTAGATCTCGCATAACTCTTCTCGTCGATCCCGAGTGCTCTCTCATCCGTTCCCTGATCATCTTAATCTGTTCCACCATCTCATGTACCATCTCTGGTCCTAAAACCACTTTGCCTCAAGACTATCGTCCCAACAGATCGGACTCCTACATCTCCTTCCATACAAAGCCTCAAACGGTGCCATACCAATATTGGTGTGATAGCTGTTGTTGTAAGAAAACTCTATCAAGTCCAACCTCCGCTCCCAGCTACCACCAAAATCCATCACACAAGCTCGCAACATATCCTCAAGAGTCTTGATTGTTCTCTCGTCTGCCCATCTGTCGCAGGATGAAAGGTCAGTACTCATCTTCAAAGCCGTTCCCAACGATTCCTGCAACTCCTTCCAAAACCTTGATATAAACCTCGCATCTCTGTCAGACACTATGTCCTTAGGGACTCCATGTAACTTAAGCACGTTCTTTCGATAGGCCATAGCCAGTTGTGCCTTAGTCCATGTATCTTTCATTGGAACAAAGTGAGCTGACTTGGTCAACCGATCCACTATCACCCAAATCATATTGTTACCTTGTTGACTCTTAGGTAAACCCACAATGAAATCCATGGAAATGGATTCCCACTTCCACTCCGGCACCTCCAAAGACTGAATCTTACCTTGTGGTCTTCTCTGTTCCCCTTTAACTCTCTGGCATGTCAAACAACGGGACACAAACTCAAATGTCTCTTTCTTCATCCCTGGCCACCAAAACGTTTTCTTCAAATCTTTGTAAAGCTTGTCTCCACCCGATGAATCGAATATGGTGTGCAATGCGCTTCTGTCATGATTGTCTTTTCCAACTCCTCGTCATTAGGAACACACCACCTACCATCAAACCTCAAGCTACCATCTGTATGAATGGAAAACCGGGACACTGTCCCTTTCTCTACTCCAGCTCTCCACTCCACTATCTTAGGATCCAAAGCCTGTTTACCTCGAATGTCATCATAAAACTCCACATGTACTGTCATATCACCCATGGTATCTCCTTTCTGCATCATATGAATCCCAAAGCTCGCTACCTCATCTCTCAACCTCATCAAAGATAGAGCTGTACACAAAGAATGTACACTCTTTCTACTCAAAGCATCAGCAACAACGTTGGCCTTTCCTTCATGGTAGATGATTTCCATGTCGTAATCACCAATCAGCTCCATCCACCTCCTCTGTCTCATGTTCAACTCCTTCTGCGTGAAGATGTACTTGAGACTCTTGTGATCAGAAAATACCTTAAAGATTGCTCCATAAAGGTAATGTCTCCAAATCTTGAGAGCAAACACCACTCCACCCAACTCCAGGTCATGAGTAGGGTAGTTCTCCTCATAAGGTTTCAACTGCCTAGAAGCATAGGCAATCACTTTACCATTCTGCATCAACACACATCCCAACCCATTCTTCGAGGCATCCGTGAAAACCTCGAAATTCTCGCTCCCTTCAGGTAATGCCAAGACAGGAGCTGTGGTCAAACGCTCCTTTAAGGTTTGGAACGCCTTCTCACAACTCACATCCCAACGAAACCTGTTCTCTTTCCTCATTAATGCTGTCATCGGTCTAGCTATCTTGGAGAAATCCTTCACGAACCGCCTGTAGTATCCAGCTAAACCCAAGAAACTCCTCACTTCAGCAACATTCTTTGGTGCTTCCCACTTTGTCACTGCCTCAATCTTCGCCGGATCCACAGCTACCCCATCTTTAGAGATTACATGCCCCAGAAAAGCAACTTTCTCCAACCAAAACTCACACTTAGACAGCTTAGCATACAACTCATGATCTCTCAACGTCTGCAACACGATCCTCAGATGCTCCTCATGCTCCTCCTTAGTCTTAGAGTAGACTAGGATGTCATCGATAAACACCACTACGAACTGATCCAAGAACTGTCTGAAGATTCTATTCATCAAATCCATAAACACTGCCGGCGCATTAGACAACCCAAATGGCATCACCACATACTCATAATGGCCATACCTCGGCGTGAAAGCTGTCTTCGGTATGTCCACATCTCTAATCTTCACCTGATGGTACCCCGACCTCAAATCGATCTTAGAAAAGACCGTTGCACCACTCAACTGATCAAACAGGTCATCTATCCTTGGCAAAGGATACTTGTTCTTTATCGTCACTCGGTTCGACTCCGTAATCTATGCATAACCTCAACGTTCCATCCTTCTTCTTCACGAAAAGAACTGGTGCTCCCCAAGGCGATACACTTGGTCTAATGTATCCCTTCTCTATCAAATCATCCAACTGCTTCCTAAGCTCCTCCATCTCCTTAGGACCCATACGGTACGGTGCCTTAGAGATTGGCCCCGTTCCTGGCTTCAACTCAACGGTGAAATCTATCTCCCTCTTCGGTGGCAACCCCGGAATCTCCTCAGGAAAAACATCTGCAAACTCTCCCACCACTGGTATCTCGTCAACCGCCGGGCTCTCTATCCGGTCATCTCTCACATGGCACAAAATCAGAGGACATCCCTTCCTCAGATACGACTTCAAAGTGACAGCTGCAATCAACTTAACTTTGGGTTTGACTAGAAACCCACGATAAGACACACTTACACCCTTAGGACCTCTTAGGGACACTCTCTTTTGATGACAGTCTATCTTAGCCTTATACTTTCCTAACCAATCCATCCCAACTATCACCTCAAAGCCATTAAAAGGAAACTTTAGCAAGTCCACAGGGAAATCGACTTGCCCAACTATCAAATATACATCTCTAAACAACCTCCCACACGATACAGATTCACCAGAAGGTATGAAAACTTGCTCCCTAACAGACTCATATACTCTCAAACCCAACTGTTTTACATGACTCGAAGACACAAACGATTGAGAAGCTCCCGAATCAAACAAAACAAACGTAGGAATACCATTAACAAGGAATGTACCGGTGATAACGTGCGCATCCTCCTCGGCTGCCTTCTTGTCCATCATGAACAACTTGCCACTGGTCTTCCGCCCACCTCCCCGGACAAGATTAGTGATGCAAACCGGCTTAGCACCCGACCCTGATTGTTGTTGTTGTTCATCGGTGTCTTCGATAAGATTTACCGCCGTTGCGGTTGCCTCCACTCGATAGCTCGACCTCCTCGGTTTGGCCATGATCCACCGGTCCGTTGCTCGCAAAGCTCGTGCGGGTCTCGAAACGATCCCGGTGCGCTCGTGCACTCATGTCTCTTGTGGCCTACGCCACCACAACCAAAGCAGTCACTCCCCACCGTTGCTCACACTCCCACGACCTCGCCCAAAGGAAGTTCCAAAGACTAAACCCGGAACCGGAAGAAAATCCCTTAGATTGATTGTGGTTGCCTTTCTTGAAATTAGATTGGCCACCACCCTCACTCTCGGACTTCCTCTTCTCACCACCGGACCTCTCCCGAGCCATCTCCACTAGCCTCTCGGCTCTCCCGGCCCTCTCATATGCTTCCTTCACATCGTTAGGGACTCCCACGGGTAACTTATCCATAATCTTCGTGGTTAGCCCTCTCTCGAACCTCAAAGCCGATTCTCCTCACTCAAACCCATGTCCTCGGATATCTGGATTTCTCATTGAACTGTCTGTAGTACTCACCACGGACATCTCTCACCATCATCTTAAACTTGTCGAACTCTTCCCTCAACTTACTCCTCACATGTTCTGGTACGAACTCCTTCCTCACACCCTACGAAACTCCTCCCAAGGTATAGCAGGTAACCCCTGGTTGGTATATATCTCCTTGGCACTCACTTTCACCGAATCCCACCATTTGCCACCGCCTCCCTCGGATAAAATGCAGCTGATCCACTCTCATCTCATCGGGACAAATAACTAAATCCAAAGATGTTCTCCATCTCCCTCAGCCAACTATCAAGGTGGTTAGGCTCCTCAACTCCCTTGTACTCCTTCGGGTTAAACCTCGCGATATAGAGGCTGACTTTAGCATGGTCAACCTCCTTCTCCTTACTCTTATCCTTGTCCTCATTCACTCTCTTCAGGGTCTCGATGAAAGAGCGTCTTGGTGTTCCAACATCTTAACGATGTCATCCGTAGTCATAAGCTCAGCTCTCGCGTACAAGGCATTTCTCTTGGGCGGCATCTTGAAGCTATAGAAGAAAGGGATAAACATAAACACGCGTACTAAACCTCAAAACACGAACACGCGTTGCCCAGAACCCACTCGATCGAGTATCCAAACCCACTCGATCGAGTAACGGGCTACTCGATCGAGTGCCCCCATGTACTCGATCGAGTACCCAAACTCCAGAACCAAACAGACCTTCTGATCTCTAACCCACTCGATCGAGTGTCTAGGCTACTCGATCGAGTGACCCCCTACTCGATCGAGTACCCCTAGTTACTCGATCGAGTGCCCCAAAGCTCGATTCTGGTCTCAAATTCGCCAAAAACCTACCCGATCGAGTCAGTCTCACTCGATCAAGTACCCCCAATACGTAAGAGATACCCGCATATTACGTCACATACTAACATGCTAAATCTATAAATCATATTATATCATCATAAACATGTTACGCATCTTCTACTAACTACGAATTCATTTCATTACGCTATTAAAAGCCACATCGTAAATCATTCAACTTGTTATCACTCATTAACATGTTCAACATATAATCATTCTCTTTCACATGCTCAACCCCCTACTTCAACACCAAACAATCAACACACTTCATCACTTTGTCGCACAAGTTAAACAATCACACAGACGACTCAACAAACACGTTCCCATGTGACCGGTTCAAAGTTGTAGGGCGACCCCTCGCGACTTTAGGACGTCTCCCAAGCCTTTGCACTAGCTCCTACAACCTTTACCCCGGGTTCATTTTAATTGACTCCCTATGTTCATTAAGTTCATTGGTTACAGGTTTCAGGATCGTCGCTCTGATACCATTTGTAACACCCCCATACTCCGAGTGCCTTACCAGGACCACTCAGGTATGAAGACATCACCATCTCGGTTGCCCGAGGTATGATAATCAAATAGACAAAACAGAAACAACATTTATTATAAGTAATTTAATGAATAAGTACAATCCTTGAAACCCAAACTGAAAGTACAATACATTATTCCAAACTGTCTATTCTCAACTGAAACAGAAATAAAAGCTAAACTACAGCGGAAGACTCTATCGTCATGTCGTGGCCATCCCAAATATCCCCGTATCATCTCTATACTGCTCAATATCTCGCTCACCATCCCCGAATGGATCACCGCAGGTTTTACAAAACAACACCGGGTCAGTACTAATCACACAATCAAAATAGATAACAACAATAAGACAAACAGACAATGAACCGTCACACACACACACAACACCACCAACTCCCATCATCTCAATACGACCGTCCACCGGACCAGCCGCGGGGGGACCGCAGCCGTTCCCACCTAAGCCCCGCTCATCGTACGAGCGATAACCCTGTCCATTAATGTGCACATCCCTTCCGTGGCGGGTTCCACGAAGGGCGAAACTAGGGCGTGAAGTCACTCCCGCAAGTGACCCCACTCAGCCGAGAACGCATCTCGAGAAGCATAGACAACCAATCACAATCACAATCACAATCACAATCACAATCATCATACCAAACAACTAACTACAGCACATCACCAATATCCCATTATGGGACTAATACCGAGTAGAAATCCTACCGGAAAGCACAACACGCAGACGGTATCTACAGCTGTCTTAAAACGCCTCTTCTACGAATTCTCCTCCTAACATATAACACATAAAGACTACTATTCAAATACTACTCATAACAATCCCCAAATCCCAAATTAGGGTTTCATCAATCTTAACAAAACAATATAAATTATATTAAAAGCTTACCCTCGACGCAAGGAATCCAACGACACAAACTACGATACGATCCGACCGTCTGAACTCCGGGAATTGTCAAGAACGCGATTAGGAAGAAGACAAGTTGCTTTCTCTCTTAAACAGGTTTTAGGTTTTGTAAAAAGTGATTTAGAATAAAGACGAATTGATTTAAATACCTTAATCGCGTAATTAACAAAACCCGAGAAAAACCCCCGCAAAACCGGACACTCGATCGAGTACCCAAGGTACTCGATCGAGTACCCCCCTACTCGATCGAGTGCCCCAGCTACTCGATCGAGTGCCCAACAGGTCAGAAACTATTTTATTCTGCAACATACCCTTACTCGACAGAGTAAGGGCTACTCGATAGAGTACCCCCAAGACCATAAATACGGAGTATTACAACATGTATTCTTAAAATGAGATTTAAACATGTGATCATCATGATCAAGAGTTGTGATCGCATTATTGTCGGAGGACACATATTCCAACAATCTCCCACTTGTCATCGACAAGTGTGCGTCACCAATTCTCTTATCCTATTACTATCTCCCACTCAATGCAAGGTGTCTTTCAGGTCGTACTAGCAAGTGATCATATCTAGAGTGGTTTTCTCGATCTGGAGAATAACTGATTGACCGAAATTATCCACCATGGATACCTTCCGAGCGTGGCCACGCATTTCCAGTTCATTACTCCTCGATTGGCCCTGAGATATTGTTATAACCCTGACAAGGGGTGGACAATTCATATTGCACTTATTCCCTTCGACTAGCCATAGCCATCATAACCGAAAATATGCCCATTTGACCCCATTTACGAAGGTCGTAGTAACATAAATCAAAGTTAATCTGAAACTGTGCCACCTTAGGCGAACAGTCTTTAGTCAAAAGAATCGACTCATTAGAATACTATAGTAGCTCTCGCCACGACCAGGCTATATAAATTTGCCAGAACTCTATAAGCGGTCATAAGGCCCGACAAGGTGTTCCTAACAGTCTGCCTATGTGATCGACTAGTCATCTCACATGACTCCATGACACTTGAACATGCCATCAATCGCATCACACTCTAGTCACTTCGAGACGTCACCTCATGTAAGTGACTATGGGCGAATACAATGCTAATCCGTGTTCACTTTAACGACGTTCAATTGTCTCTACAACCAGTTTGGATGTAACAAAGTATAAGGTGAGTTAATAATAACTCAAACGACGAATGTCTACATCACATTCGGGTAGTCAATACCATATTACAACCTTGTGATGTATATCGTAAGTGTGTAAACACTAGTCGATTGCAATAGAAGTTTAACATACCATGTGTCCATGTGTTCATACTTCTTGTATTGCACTTTCCTTTATATTCATGTTATCTCTCATAGCATGAACCTTACCAAGTACACATATAGGTTCCCAACCTAGGTTTGAGTTCTTTATCTTGAAAGAACTTTCTTGTTGTTTATCACATAACCAACGAATTATGGTGGATGATATAACTTGCACTGGTCAAGTGTTCTACCAACTCGCAATGCACTAGGTATACGTTTTGTAGGGTCTTGCAACAATTGTCAAGATGATTAGCCTAGCACTTCTCATAAGTCCTAGCATATTAGAAATACTAGTTTTGAGTAACTTCTTATTATAACAAGTATCTTTTTCAAACTTCTTATTTCCCCTTTTAGCTTGAATAGCTTAGGATTTTCATAAATTCTTACATGTGTTCGAACTTCAATATGTGCAACTTCTTGTCAAATAACAGAGTGTTCTGTCAAATACTAGAATAGCTCATTAGTTCTCCTCGAGAATTCATGATGATTCTTCTATGGCTTGCCAATGACCCATCATGCTCTTAAGCATATGATTCATTATTGGACATGTGCATGATTATTCTAATGGCGGAAACATTAGTAATTTTTAATCATGTGATCAACCAATTTTTAGGTTCAATGAATGACCATGACTGCTTATGGTAATTTCATTTTCATTGACATGAATAACCTACGTTTCTCGTTGATCTGATGTGTATATCTCAATACTTATCCAACATCCCATGATGTAATTTGATTCATCATAGTCCATTTTCATCCAGAATTAAAAACTCAAACATATCTTTGTGAAAGATAGTACTAGCTCGTCATTCTCAATGAGTAATGAGTTATAAATTCTACAAGATGATTGCTCCCACTAAATTCCATGTCTTCACATGATAATTTTAAACCCCCACTCAATTCCACATGTTTCGCAATTGACTACTCAATCGAAACATTTCAAGAATTGAAATACATATTGCTTTGCCAAGTTATTAAGATTAAAACCATATATGTTCCCAGCATATCCTTACAAATTACCTATTTTGAAAAGGTTTAAGTCTTAAACTAATGGAAAGAGATTTTAATCTCTAACTCATTCATTTTATAATG
The DNA here is from genome assembly GCF_048544455.1 of Silene latifolia. NCBI lineage: Eukaryota > Viridiplantae > Streptophyta > Magnoliopsida > Caryophyllales > Caryophyllaceae > Silene > Silene latifolia. The sequence continues at coordinate 76,245,786 of NC_133534.1, forward strand.
ATGCGTAGCAATTCATTATTTAAATATGAATTTCATTTAATACACGTCCTTCTCAAAATACCCTTTTTCGGAAGGAGATTTAACCATTTCATTTTCATAATGAGGTTAAGTAATGACACTAGCATGGTTAACAATTAACATAGCTGTTTTAGTTAGCGGCATATCTTTCTTTGCAACTTTTAGTCATAAATCTCATTTATTTTCAAGGATGCAACTTTGTTTGATTTAGGCTCTTAAGTAAATATCAATATTGAAACTCTTGGTCAAATGTTGTTCATAAACGAGCCAAATCTCTTGTTAAGACTTTTCCTTAGTCATTTTCTTTCAAAACTTTCTTTTGGTCTCCTCGTGTAGTTATCTTGAGAACATATTCTTTTGATTACTTCACTTGGTCTCTTGTGTCATGTAGATCTCATCTATTTGAGACCACAGATCTCATCTATTTGTGTATACTTTTAATTTAGGTATACAAATCATTCTTTCTTTGGTAGATCTCATTTACTCAAGTATACAAATTATCTTTGTATTCTTTGTTTCTTCATTTTTCTCCCACTCTATCATTAGAATAAATACACTAGATATTCAAAGATAGCTTGTGAGACACAAATAATGATTTTGAAGTACAAGGAGGACTATCTCATAGATTGACTAATAGTTTTAGATTTGATGAGTGTACTTGGTAATTGACATTCCTTTAGGAGAGTTTATCAACTCAACATCGCTTTATAATTGATCATACACTAGCCTTAAGCTTATGGACATATAATGAATCCCATCATTATAGTTGTCTATTGGATCACTTTAAGTGGATGATCATATGTTTCTATGTGCAAGCATATAAAGACGAATTTTTAGAACAAGGAAATACGATAAAAGGGGTGACTTGGGTTGCAAACCAAGCCACCATTATCCAAAATACAACCATTGTTTAGAAGGAATCAACCATTTCCATGTCGAACACGGAAATCAAAATAGTTCTAAAAATCTGAAACACAACTTAAAATAACAAAATAATAAAAGTCAAGCTTCATTGGTAGCTACTCATAGCATCTTGATGATTTCTCAAGCTTGCTTTTCCTTTCCCTTGTCTTTGCTTGGAGGAGGTCCTATTTACAATAAAAGGGGGATACATTATCACAACTTTGTATTAAAATACCATAGTTGAATTAGAAACATAAAATAAAGGATAGTCAATTACCTACTGGAGTGATTTTTCCAGCTTTGATGTCACCAAGGTACTTGGAACAATTCCTCTTCCAATGTCCAACACCATTACAATAATGGCATTTGTCAAGAGGACCCTTCTTGGTCTTGGAAGTGCTAGTTTCAAAAGTCTTAGCCTTGGTGGACATGGGAGCTTGCCTCTTACCCTTTTTCCCACTCTTCTTGAACTTCCCCTTGCTCTTGGTGCTTATGTTAACCACATCCTTAGGTGGGTTAACATTTAACCCCGTGTCGCTTTCGGCTTGCACAAGTAACTTGTGCAACTCTTCAAGAGACACGTCCTTGTCTTGCATGTTAAAATTCACTCGGAATTGAACATACGCTTTGACTTTGGATAAGGAGTGTAGAATCCTATCTACAATGAGCTCTTTGGGGATTTCAACTTTTTGAATCTTCAAGGTCTCGACTAGCTCCAACAATTTGAGCACGTGAGGGCGAACCTTTTGGCCCTCCTTTAAATCGAGATCAAAGAATGTTGAGGTCGCCTCATATTGAACGATCCTCGGAGTTTGTGAAAACATTGTCACAAGTTTGGAATATATTTCATTAGCGGTGCCCATTTTAAAGGCTCTCCTTTGGAGATCCGCCTCCATTGAAAAAATCAACACATTTTTCATTGCGGCGGACTCTTTGTGGTAAGCCTCATATGCTTCCCTAGTGGCGGCACTCGACCTAGCATTAGGTTCGGGTGGAGAGGCCTCGGTGAGGTAATGAAGCTTTTCGTCACCTTGGGCGGCTAATTTGAGTTGGGCATCCCAATCGGAGAAATTTGACCCATTCTTTCCAAGTTTACAACGATCCATGAAGGATCGGAGCCATGAAGCATTAGTGAGAGGTGCAACGTTGGTGTTTGGTGCGGCCATTTTTTATGAGAAATAAAAGTGGTCTACAAAACAAAATAGAAGGAATAAAACATTTGTCGTTTTTAATATCATACATGTAAATATTAATTCAAACAAGTTTTATAACATTTATCTAGTGACCTCTACCCAACTTGATAAATGATTCCAAGACCCAAATTCATATTAACTTGGGCACGGTGTGGCCGATAAATCCCTTATCAATATAACTCGGTGGACTAACTCTTTAATCGGTTTTACTTTTAGAACTCTTGGTCGATAAAATTACATTAACATTTATCTTTAGCCCGGAACACATGCAACTACGGTCACGAATACTTCCGTTGAGCTCAATCCAAATTTCGAATAAATGTGTCCATGATCCAAACCCACATTAACTTGGGCATGGTGTGGCCGATAAATCCCTTATCAACAGGAATTCGGTGGATATACATTTATCACCCACTTCCCCTACGTAACAAGGTTTGTAACCCGGTGTGGCCGAGTGCACTCCCTCACGAAATAGGTTTTCATGGTTTCTACTTTTTGGTAAGGCTAAGTCTCAATTGTTTATTTTAGCGAGAGGTCATGTCAATTTATTATCTATCACGTTTTAAGTGAACTAAAGCGGTGAACTACGATAATTGTTATTGACACGGTCGATAAACTCGATTAAAATGATAATGCATGTTTTAGTTATGGCGATTTAGCGATGCATGCAACATATAAATAAAATGCAAAGCATAAATAAAATCCTAGTATGGCCTTCCTAAAATAGTAAATCTAATAAACTATTACAAATTCGGAAACCAACTCCTTTGGTCCCTTGAACTTCGGTCTTGGCACGCATTTCAAGGCAACACTTTCTTTAATGGATCGCCTTCTCGAGTGGCACCGTCTTCAAGGTACTCCGGAATAAATAAATTACATAATAAATTACATAATTTCCTATTATACATTTGTAATTAAAATTTAAATCTATTAAATTACAAAACGGTGATACGAGATCACAATAAATTACAACCGAATCATTATTCCCATACATTTCGGGTAATACCAATTAAAACTAAGGCCATACTAAGTAAAATTACATAATTCAAAAAATTACATAAAATTAAAAATGACAATCATAAATAAAATGCAGCATTATAATATGTATGAACATGTCCAAATTTATGCTAAATCGCCTTTAAGGAGCCAATATCGTATATTAATCGTTTTTTACGAATTTGCGTGATTTAACCTTTTATAATCACAATAATTACATAAATTCATATTTATGTACAAGTTAATTACCCTAACCAACTTAGGACTCAAAATTAGTCTCCACTAACATATTGATAATAATTAACATATATTTCTTAATATTGTTCATTAATGGGCTTAAAATACAAAATTATGTCATAAACTTCAAATTAAATCATAAAATTTCAAATAAATTTGAAATTTGAAATTTAAACACATGAACATTCTGGAAAAAATACCATGACACTCATAATGTTCAAAAACTTAGGTTAAAAATTTCAAAAATTTATCGAGAAAAACAATGTTGCGGTTTATCGGATTTATCAATTATTACCATAAAAATATAAAAAAAAATATTTTTATTAACTTTTCACTTTTAGATCTGAAATATATGATAAAATGCAACATGTGATGTTTTTTCTTAGTCATGAAGTATGTTTTAACATATTTACTAATTAAAGTCACTATTTATGTGATTTTTCATCAAAAATTCAAAACTCATGCATAAAGACTTCATTATAGCCAAATATTTTACACACATCTTGTAAAATTGAATGTGACAACATACTAAATTTCCATGACCAGATTCGAAAAATAACTCATATTAACCTATTTTCCCATTTAAATACGATTTTAACTTGAAAAATCCATATTTCGAGCATAACAACTCATTTTATTATGAAACTTTACAGGCCATCAGTAGATAATATATGTGAAAACATATCCCAAAACCACTGGAAAAATCGAAGTTTAGCTATTTTTAATCCAAAAATGACATCTTTATCATAAAAATCACATTTTAATGCCATTATTATATCAAATGAACAATAAAATCCATAAATAAACCAAAATATCCTAAATACATTTTAGGACCAGAAACTTTAACATGCAAATAAATTTCGTGATATTTCATAATAAACACAGATTTATAAGTTTTGTTTGTTAATCTTATAACTCGGAAAAACAATAACCGATTTGCATGCAAACAACCTAAGGCTCTTGACACCGCTTGTTAGAAATTATTAATCTCATTATTCAACATATTCATATATGTGACATTTGATATAGTCATAAAAGTAAATCTAGATCTTATGCATGCAAACATAAATAATAAGAATAGAGTAGAAATCATTTTTCTCACTATAGTAGTTTCGGATTTAGGGCACAAGTGAGTTCTCCTTCTCACTTGTTCTTGAGCTTTCCTTACAAATGGAAGAACAAGGATTCAAAGATAGAATCCCTCCCAAAGATGAATACCCAAGATAACCTCTTAAAAGATTAATATTACTTGATCTAGAATAATAATAATCTTTACTAAAATTGACACAAACTATTATTTTTGTCTCTTGTAATTTCGCCCAAGAGAGGATGAATATTGAGAGATTTTATTTCTCTAGCTTTTAATAAGATGTAGAGAGTTTTGTATTTCTTACACTAGAAATAATATATTGTGTAGAAGTGAATAATGATAGGAAAAACTCTATGTTTTTCTCTTTGGAAAAACCGGTGGGGAGGGGTGTGGTGAGCCAATGCACGGTGCTTAATTTTCTTCCCAAGAAAGTAGGCTTGCATGGCTATAAGCTAGGTGTGTAATCATTTTTTTCCACTTAAATAATTAACACAAATTAAACATTACACTACCTCCATTTTTTCGGCACTTATATAGAATGGGAAGTCCATTTTATATTTTGTCATTTGTCAATTGTCACATGTCACAAGTCATGTAAAATTGTCATGTATTTTTTTAACATATTAAAAATCAACGTATTAATAAAAATACGTCATGTACAAAATCGACTTAGTAATTCATAATTACTTGTACCAAAACGGTTTACCAATTATAAATCACAACATCTTGTATTTATAATAAATTATTCATTCAGTTTCAATTGTTTCGTAAACAATAATTTTATCTAAGTAATAAAACAATTTGATTACTTAGACCGTATCTTATTTAATCGAATTACAATAAGTTACGTCAATAATAAACACAAAATCGTCCGTCAATTTTAAGCAATTTAATTAACCTGTATCGACATACGATCAATTAAATAATCAATTAAGAGTGTTACCCTTTAGGTATGACCTAAGGGGATCAACTGATCACCACCGTCGCACGAACGTAATGTCAAACTCTAGTCAGCCAATCATTACCGATATGTGTGGGCCAGTTGACGGTAAAATATTACATCCCCATGTATTCTTAAAATGAGATTTAAACATGTGATCATCATGATCAACAGTTGTGATCGCATTATTGTCGGAGGACACATATTCCAACAATCTCCCACTTATCCTCGACAAGTGTGCGTCATCAATTCTCTTGTCCTATTACTATCTCCCACTCAATGCAAGGTGTCTTTCAGGTCGTACTTGCAAGTGATCATATCTAGAGTGGTTTCCTCGATCTGGAGAATAACTGATTGACCGGAATTATCCACCATGGATACCTTCCGAGCGTGGCCACGCATTTCCAGTTCATTACTCCTCGAGTGGCCCTGAGATATTGTTATAACCCTGACAAGGGGTGGACAATTCCTATTGCACTTATTCCCTTCGACTAGCCACAGCCATCATAACCGAAAATATGCCCATTTGACCCCATTTACGAAGGTCGTAGTAACATAAATCAAAGTTAATCTGAAACTGTGCCACCTTAGGCGAACAATCTTTAGTCAAAAGAATCGACTCATTAGAATACTATAGTAGCTCTCGCCATGACCAGGCTATATAAATTTGCCAGAACTCTATAAGCGGTCATAAGGCCCGACAAGGTGTTCCTAACAGTCTGCCTATGTGATCGACTAGTCATCTCAAATGACTCCATGGCACTTGAACTTTTCATCAATCGCATCACACTCTAGTCACTTCGAGACGTCACCTTATGTAAGTGACTATGGGCGAATACAATGCTAATCCGTGTTCACTTTAACGGGGTTCAATTGTCTCTACAACCCGTTTGGATGTAACAAAGTAAAAGGTGAGTTAATAATAACTCAAACGACGAATGTCGACATCACATTCGGGTAGTCAATACCATATTACAACCTTGTGATGTATATCGTAAGTGTGTAAACACTAGTCGATTGCAATAGAAGTTTAACATACCATGTGTCCATGTGTTCATACTTCTTGTATTACAGTTTCCTTTATATTCATGTTATCTCTCATAGCATGAACCTTACCAAGTACACATCTAGGTTCCCAACCTAGGTTTGGGTTCTTTATCTTGAAAGAACTTTCTTGTTGTTTATCACATAACCAACGAATTATGGTGGATGATATAACTTGCACTGGTCAAGTGTTCTACAAACTCGCAATGCACTAGGTATACGTTTTGTAGGGTCTTGCAACAATTGTCAAGATGATTAGCCTAGCACTTCTAATAAGTCCTAGCATATTAGAAAATACTAGTTTTGAGTAACTTCTTACTATAACAAGTATCTTTTTCAAACTTCTTATTTCTCCTTTTAGCTTGAATAGCTTGGGATTTTCATAAATCTTTACGTGTGTTCGAACTTCAATATGTGCAACTTCTTGTCACATAACAGAGTGTTCTGTCAAACACTAGAATAGCTCATTAGTTCTCCTCGAGAATTCATGATGATTCGTCTATGGCTTGCCTATGACCCATCATGCTCTTAAGCATATGATTCATTATTGGACATGTGCATGATTATTCTAATGGCGGAAACATTAGTAATTTTTAATCATGTGATCAACCAATTTTTAGGTTCAATGAATGACCATGACTGCTTATAGTAATTCCATTTTCATTGACATGAATAACCTACGTTTCTCGTTGATCTGATGTGTATATCTCAATACCTATCCAACATCCCATGATGTGATTGGATTCATCATAGTCCATTTTCATCCAGAATTGAAAACTCAAACATATCTTTGTGAAAGATAGTACTAGCTCGTCATTCTAAATGAGTAATGAGTTATAAATTCTACAAGATGATTGCTCCCACTAAATTCCATGTCTTCACCTGATAATTTCAAACTCCCACTCAATTCCACAGGTTTCGCAATTGACTACTCAATCGAAACATTTCAAGAAATGAAATACATATTGCTTTGCCCAGTTATTAAGATTAAAACCATATATGTTCCCAAAGATATCCTTTCAAAATAACTATTTTGAAAAGGTTTCAGTCTTAAACTAATGGAAGGAGATTTTAATCTCTAACTCATTCATTTTATAATGATGCGTAGCAATATCATTATTTAAATGTGAATTTCATTTAATACACGTCCTTCTCAAAATACCCTTTTCCAGAAGGAGGTTTAACCATTTCATTTTCATAATGAGGTTAAGTAATGACACTAGCATGGTTAACAATTAACTTAGCTCTTTTAGTTATCGGTATATCTTTCTTTGCAACTTTTAGTCATAAATCTCACTTATTTTCAAGGATGCAACTTGGTTTCATTTAGGCTCTTAAGTAAATATCAATATTGAAAGTCTTGGTCAAATGTTGTTCATAAACTAGCCAAATCTCTTGTTAAGACTTTTCCTTAGTCATTTTCTTTCAAAACTTTCTTTTGGTCTCCTCGTGTAGTTATCTTGAGAACATATTCTTTTGAATTACTTCACTTGGTCTCTTGTGTCATGTAGATCTCATCTATTCGAGACCATAGATCTCATATATTTGTGTATACTTTTAATTTAGGTATACAAATCATTCTTTCTTTCGTAGATCTCATTTACTCAAGTATACAAATTATCTTTGTATTCTTTGTGTCTTCATTTTTCTCCCACTCTATCTTTAGAATAAATACACTAGATATTCAAAGATAGCTTATGAGACACAAATAATGATTTTAAAGTACAAGGAGGACTATCTCATATATTGACTAATAGTTTTAGATTTGATGAGTGTACTTGGTAATTGACGTTCCTTTAGGAGAGTTCATCAACTCAACATCACTTTATAATTGATCATACACAAGCCTTAAGCTTGTGGACATATAATGAATCCCATCATTATAGTTGTCTATTGGATCACTTTAAGTGGATGATCATATGTTTCTATGTGCAAGTATAGAAAGACGAATTTTTAGAACAAGGAAATACGATAAAAGGGGTGACTTGGGTTTCAACCAAGCCACCATTATCCAAAATACAACCATTGTTTAGAAGGGATCAACAATTTCCATGTCGAACACGGAAATCAAAATAGTTCTAAAAATCCGAAACACAACTTAAAATAAGACAATAATAAAAGCCAAGCTTCATATGTAGCTACTCCTAGCTTCTTGGTGATTTCTCAAGCTTGCTTTTCCTTTCCCTTGTCTTTGCTTGGAGGAGGCCCTATTTACAATAAAAGGGGGATACATTATCACAACTTTGTATCAAAATACCATAGTTGAATTAGAAACATAAAAGAAAGGATAGTCAATTACCTACTGGAGTGATTTTTCCAGCTTTGATGTCACCAAGGTACTTGGAACAATTCCTCTTCCAATGTCCAACACCATTACAATAATGGCATTTATCAAGAGGACCCTTCTTGGTCTTGGAAGTGCTAGCTTCAAAAGTCTTAGCCTTGGTGGACATGGGAGCTTGCCTCTTACCCTTTTTCCCACTCTTCTTGAACTTCCCCTTGCTCTTGGTGCTTATGTTAAGCACATCCTTAGGTGGGTTAACATTTAACCCCATGTCTCTTTCGGCTTGCACAAGTAACTTGTGCAACTCTTCAAGAGACACGTCCTTGTCTTGCATGTTAAAATTCACCCGGAATTGAATATACGCTTTGACTTTGGATAAGGAGTGTAGAATCCTATCTACAATGAGCTCTTTGGGGATTTCAACTTTTTGAATCTTCAAGGTCTCGACTACCTCCAACAATTTGAGCACGTGAGGGCTAACCTTTAGGCCCTCCTTGAAATCGAGATCAAAGAATGTCGAGGTCGCCTCATATTGGACGATCCTCGGAGTTTGTGAAAACATTGTCACAAGTTTGGAATAGATTTCATTAGCGGTGCCCATTTAAAAGGCTCTCCTTTGGAGATCCGCCTCCATCGCAAAAATCAACACATTTTTCATTGCGGCGGACTCTTTGTGGTAAGCCTCATATGCTTCCCTAGTGGCGGCACTCGACCTAGCATTAGGTTCGGGTGGAGAGGCCTCGGTGAGGTAACGAAGCTTTTCGTCACCTTGGGCGGCTAATTTGAGTTGGGCATCCCAATCGGAGAAATTTGACCCATTCTTTTCAAGTTTACAACGATCCATGAAGGATCGGAGCCATGAAGCATTAGTGAGAGGTGCGGCGTTGGTGTTTGGTGCGGCCATTTGTTATGAGAAATAAAAATGGTCTACAAAACAAAATAGAAGGAATAAAACATTTGTCGTTTTTAATATCATACTTGTAAATATTAATTCAAACAAGTTTTATAACATTTATCTAGTGACCTCTACCCAACTTGATAAATGATTCCAAGACCCAAATTCATATTAACTTGGGCACGGTGTGGCCGATAAATCCCTTATCAATATAACTCGGTGGACTAACTCTTTAATCGATTCTACTTTTAGAACTCTTGGTCGATAAAATTACATTAACATTTATCTTTAGCCCGGAACACAGGCAACTACGGTCACGAATACTTCCGTTGAGCTCAATCCAAATTTCGAATAAATGTGTCCATGATCCAAACCCACATTAACTTAGGCACGGTGTAGCCGATAAATCCCTTATCAACATGAATTCGGTGGATAGACATTTATCACCCACTTCCCTACGTAACAAGGTTTGTACCCCGGTGTGGCCGGAGTGCACTCCCTCACGAAATAGGTTTTCATGGTTTCTACTTTTTGGTAAGACTAAGTCTCAATTGTTTATTTTAGCGAGAGATCATGTCAATTTATTATCTATCACGTTTTAAGTGAACTAAAGCGGTGAACTACGATAATTGTAATTGACACGGTCGATAAACACGATTAAAATGATAATGGATGTTTTAGTTATGGCGATTTAGCGATGCATGCAACATATAAATAAAATGCAAAGCATAAATAAAATCCTAGTATGGCCTTGCTAGAATAGTAAATCTAATAAACTTTTATAAATTCGAAACCAACTCCTTTGGTCCCTTGAACTTCGGTCTTGGCACGCATTTCAAGGCAACACTTTCTTTAATGGATCGCCTTCTCGAGTGGCACCGTCTTCAAGGTAATCCGGAATAAATAAATTACATAATAAATTACATAATTTCCTATTATACATTTGTAATTAAAATTTAAATCTATTAAATTACAAAACGGTAAAACGAGATCACAATAAATTAAAACTTAATCGATATTCTCATACATTTCGGGTAATACCAATTAAAAGTAATGCCATACTAAGGAAAATGACATAATTCAAAAAATTACATAAAATTAAAAATGACAATCATAAATAAAATGAAGCATTATAATATGTATGAACATGCCCAAATTTATGCTAAATCGCCTTTAAGGAGCCAATATCGTATATTAATCGTTTTTTACGAATTTGCGTGATTTAACCTTTTATAATCACAATAATTACATAAATTCATATTTATGTACAAGTTAATTACCCTAACCAACTTAGGACTCAAAATTAGTCTCCACTAACATATTGATAATAATTAACATATATTTCTTAATATTGTTCATTAATGGGCTTAAAATACAAAATTATGTCATAAACTTCAAATTAAATCATAAAATTTCAAATAAATTTTAAATTTGAAATTTAAACACATGAACATTCTGGAAAAAATACCATGACACTCATAATGTTCAAAAACTTAGGTTAAAAATTTCAAAAATTTATCGAGAAAAACAATGTTGCGGTTTATCGGATTTATCAATTATTACCATAAAAATATAAAAAAAAATATTTTTATGAACTTTTCACTTTTAGATCTGAAATATATGATAAAATGCAACATGTGATGTTTTTTCTTAGTCATGAAGTATGTTTTAACATATTTACTAATTAAAGTCACTATTTATGTGATTTTTCATCAAAAATTCATAAATCATGCATAAAGACTTCATTATGGGCAAATAATTTACACACATTCATAAATTTCCATGACCAGATTCGAAATATAACTCATATTAACCTATTTTCCCATTTAAATACGATTTTAACTTGAAAAATCCATATTTCGAGCATAACAACTTATTTTAATATGAAAATTTACAGGCCATCAGTAGATAATATATGTGAAAATATATCCAAAAACCACTGAAAAAATCGAAGTTTAGCTATATTTAGTCCAAAAATGACATTTTTATCATAAAAATCACATTTTAATGCCATTATTATATAAAATGAACAATAAAATCCATAAATAAACCAAAATATCCTAAATACATTTTAGGACCAGAAACTTTAACATGCAAATAAATTTCGTGATATTTCATAATAAACACAGATTTATAAGTTTTGTTTGTTAATCTTATAACTCGGAAAAACAATAACCGATTTGCATGCAAACAACCTAAGGCTCTTGACACCGCTTGTTAGAAATTATTAATCTCATTATTCAACATATTCATATATGTGACATTTGATATAGTCATAAAAGTAAATCTAGATCTTATGCATGCAAACATAAATAATAAGAATAGAGTAGAAATCGTTTTTCTCACTATAGTAGTTTCGGATTTAGGGCACAAGTGAGTTCTCCTTCTCACTTGTTCTTGAGCTTTCCTTACAAATGGAAGAACAAGGATTCAAAGATAGAATCCCTCCCAAAGATGAATACCCAAGATAACCTCTTAAAAGATTAATATTACTTGATCTAGAATAATAATAATCTTTACTAAAATTGACACAAACTATTATTTTTGTCTCTTGTAATTTCGCCCAAGAGAGGATGAATATTGAGAGATTTTATTTCTCTAGCTTTTAATAAGATGTAGAGAGTTTTGTATTTCTTACACTAGAAATAATATATTGTGTAGAAGTGAATAATGATAGGAAAAACTCTATGTTTTTCTCTTTGGAAAAACCGGTGGGGAGGGGTGTGGTGAGCCAATGCACGGTGCTTAATTTTCTTCCCAAGAAAGTAGGCTTGCATGGCTATAAGCTAGGTGTGTAATCATTTTTTTCCACTTAAATAATTAACACAAATTAAACATTACACTACCTCCATTTTTCGGCACTTATATAGAATGGGAAGTCCATTTTATATTTTGTCATTTGTCAATTGTCACATGTCACAAGTCATGTAAAATTGTCATGTATTTTTTTAACATATTAAAAATCAACGTATTAATAAAAATACGTCATGTACAAAATCGACTTAGTAATTCATAATTACTTGTACCAAAACGGTTTACCAATTATAAATCACAACATCTTGTATTTATAATAAATTATTCATTCAGTTTCAATTGTTTCGTAAACAATAATTTTATCTAAGTAATAAAACAATTTGATTACTTAGACCGTATCTTATTTAATCGAATTACAATAAGTTACGTCAATAATAAACACAAAATCGTCCGTCAATTTTAAGCAATTTAATTAACCTGTATCGACATACGATCAATTAAATAATCAATTAAGAGTGTTACCCTTTAGGTATGACCTAAGGGGATCAACTGATCACCACCGTCGCACGAACGTAATGTCAAACTCTAGTCAGCCAATCATTACCGATATGTGTGGGCCAGTTGACTGTAAAATATTACATCCCCATGTATTCTTAAAATGAGATTTAAACATGTGATCATCATGATCAACAGTTGTGATCGCATTATTGTCGGAGGACACATATTCCAACAATCTCCCACTTATCCTCGACAAGTGTGCGTCATCAATTCTCTTGTCCTATTACTATCTCCCACTCAATGCAAGGTGTCTTTCAGGTCGTACTTGCAAGTGATCATATCTAGAGTGGTTTCCTCGATCTGGAGAATAACTGATTGACCGGAATTATCCACCATGGATACCTTCCGAGCGTGGCCACGCATTTCCAGTTCATTACTCCTCGAGTGGCCCTGAGATATTGTTATAACCCTGACAAGGGGTGGACAATTCCTATTGCACTTATTCCCTTCGACTAGCCACAGCCATCATAACCGAAAATATGCCCATTTGACCCCATTTACGAAGGTCGTAGTAACATAAATCAAAGTTAATCAAATCGTGCCACCTTAGGCGAACAATCTTTAGTCAAAAGAATCGACTCATTAGAATACTATAGTAGCTCTCGCCATGACCAGGCTATATAAATTTCCAGAACTCTATAAGCGGTCATAAGGCCCGACAAGGTGTTCCTAACAGTCTGCCTATGTGATCGACTAGTCATCTCAAATGACTCCATGGCACTTGAACTTTTCATCAATCGCATCACACTCTAGTCACTTCGAGACGTCACCTTATGTAAGTGACTATGGGCGAATACAATGCTAATCCGTGTTCACTTTAACGGGGTTCAATTGTCTCTACAACCCGTTTGGATGTAACAAAGTAAAAGGTGAGTTAATAATAACTCAAACGACGAATGTCGACATCACATTCGGGTAGTCAATACCATATTACAACCTTGTGATGTATATCGTAAGTGTGTAAACACTAGTCGATTGCAATAGAAGTTTAACATACCATGTGTCCATGTGTTCATACTTCTTGTATTACGCTTCCTTTATATTCATGTTATCTCTCATAGCATGAACCTTACCAAGTACACATCTAGGTTCCCAACCTAGGTTTGGGTTCTTTATCTTGAAAGAACTTTCTTGTTGTTTATCACATAACCAACGAATTATGGTGGATGATATAACTTGCACTGGTCAAGTGTTCTACAAACTCGCAATGCACTAGGTATACGTTTTATAGGGTCTTGCAACAATTGTCAAGATGATTAGCCTAGCACTTCTAATAAGTCCTAGCATATTAGAAAATACTAGTTTTGAGTAACTTCTTACTATAACAAGTATCTTTTTCAAACTTCTTATTTCTCCTTTTAGCTTGAATAGCTTGGGATTTTCATAAATCTTTACGTGTGTTCGAACTTCAATATGTGCAACTTCTTGTCACATAACAGAGTGTTCTGTCAAACACTAGAATAGCTCATTAGTTCTCCTCGAGAATTCATGATGATTCGTCTATGGCTTGCCTATGACCCATCATGCTCTTAAGCATATGATTCATTATTGGACATGTGCATGATTATTCTAATGGCGGAAACATTAGTAATTTTTAATCATGTGATCAACCAATTTTTAGGTTCAATGAATGACCATGACTGCTTATAGTAATTCCATTTTCATTGACATGAATAACCTACGTTTCTCGTTGATCTGATGTGTATATCTCAATACCTATCCAACATCCCATGATGTGATTGGATTCATCATAGTCCATTTTCATCCAGAATTGAAAACTCAAACATATCTTTGTGAAAGATAGTACTAGCTCGTCATTCTAAATGAGTAATGAGTTATAAATTCTACAAGATGATTGCTCCCACTAAATTCCATGTCTTCACCTGATAATTTCAAACTCCCACTCAATTCCACAGGTTTCGCAATTGACTACTCAATCGAAACATTTCAAGAAATGAAATACATATTGCTTTGCCCAGTTATTAAGATTAAAACCATATATGTTCGCAGCATATCCTTTCAAAATAACTATTTTGAAAAGGTTTCAGTCTTAAACTAATGGAAGGAGATTTTAATCTCTAACTCATTCATTTTATAATGATGCGTAGCAATATCATTATTTAAATGTGAATTTCATTTAATACACGTCCTTCTCAAAATACCCTTTTCCAGAAGGAGGTTTAACCATTTCATTTTCATAATGAGGTTAAGTAATGACACTAGCATGGTTAACAATTAACTTAGCTCTTTTAGTTATCGGTATATCTTTCTTTGCAACTTTTAGTCATAAATCTCACTTATTTTCAAGGATGCAACTTGGTTTCATTTAGGCTCTTAAGTAAATATCAATATTGAAAGTCTTGGTCAAATGTTGTTCATAAACTAGCCAAATCTCTTGTTAAGACTTTTCCTTAGTCATTTTCTTTCAAAACTTTCTTTTGGTCTCCTCGTGTAGTTATCTTGAGAACATATTCTTTTGAATTACTTCACTTGGTCTCTTGTGTCATGTAGATCTCATCTATTCGAGACCATAGATCTCATATATTTGTGTATACTTTTAATTTAGGTATACAAATCATTCTTTCTTTCGTAGATCTCATTTACTCAAGTATACAAATTATCTTTGTATTCTTTGTGTCTTCATTTTTCTCCCACTCTATCTTTAGAATAAATACACTAGATATTCAAAGATAGCTTATGAGACACAAATAATGATTTTAAAGTACAAGGAGGACTATCTCATATATTGACTAATAGTTTTAGATTTGATGAGTGTACTTGGTAATTGACGTTCCTTTAGGAGAGTTCATCAACTCAACATCACTTTATAATTGATCATACACAAGCCTTAAGCTTGTGGACATATAATGAATCCCATCATTATAGTTGTCTATTGGATCACTTTAAGTGGATGATCATATGTTTCTATGTGCAAGTATAGAAAGACGAATTTTTAGAACAAGGAAATACGATAAAAGGGGTGACTTGGGTTTCAACCAAGCCACCATTATCCAAAATACAACCATTGTTTAGAAGGGATCAACAATTTCCATGTCGAACACGGAAATCAAAATAGTTCTAAAAATCCGAAACACAACTTAAAATAAGACAATAATAAAAGCCAAGCTTCATATGTAGCTACTCCTAGCTTCTTGGTGATTTCTCAAGCTTGCTTTTCCTTTCCCTTGTCTTTGCTTGGAGGAGGCCCTATTTACAATAAAAGGGGGATACATTATCACAACTTTGTATCAAAATACCATAGTTGAATTAGAAACATAAAAGAAAGGATAGTCAATTACCTCTTTGGAGTGATTTTTCCAGCTTTGATGTCACCAAGGTACTTGGAACAATTCCTCTTCCAATGTCCAACACCATTACAATAATGGCATTTATCAAGAGGACCCTTCTTGGTCTTGGAAGTGCTAGCTTCAAAAGTCTTAGCCTTGGTGGACATGGGAGCTTGCCTCTTACCCTTTTTCCCACTCTTCTTGAACTTCCCCTTGCTCTTGGTGCTTATGTTAAGCACATCCTTAGGTGGGTTAACATTTAACCCCATGTCTCTTTCGGCTTGCACAAGTAACTTGTGCAACTCTTCAAGAGACACGTCCTTGTCTTGCATGTTAAAATTCACCCGGAATTGAATATACGCTTTGACTTTGGATAAGGAGTGTAGAATCCTATCTACAATGAGCTCTTTGGGGATTTCAACTTTTTGAATCTTCAAGGTCTCGACTACCTCCAACAATTTGAGCACGTGAGGGCTAACCTTTAGGCCCTCCTTGAAATCGAGATCAAAGAATGTCGAGGTCGCCTCATATTGGACGATCCTCGGAGTTTGTGAAAACATTGTCACAAGTTTGGAATAGATTTCATTAGCGGTGCCCATTTAAAAGGCTCTCCTTTGGAGATCCGCCTCCATCGCAAAAATCAACACATTTTTCATTGCGGCGGACTCTTTGTGGTAAGCCTCATATGCTTCCCTAGTGGCGGCACTCGACCTAGCATTAGGTTCGGGTGGAGAGGCCTCGGTGAGGTAACGAAGCTTTTCGTCACCTTGGGCGGCTAATTTGAGTTGGGCATCCCAATCGGAGAAATTTGACCCATTCTTTTCAAGTTTACAACGATCCATGAAGGATCGGAGCCATGAAGCATTAGTGAGAGGTGCGGCGTTGGTGTTTGGTGCGGCCATTTGTTATGAGAAATAAAAATGGTCTACAAAACAAAATAGAAGGAATAAAACATTTGTCGTTTTTAATATCATACTTGTAAATATTAATTCAAACAAGTTTTATAACATTTATCTAGTGACCTCTACCCAACTTGATAAATGATTCCAAGACCCAAATTCATATTAACTTGGGCACGGTGTGGCCGATAAATCCCTTATCAATATAACTCGGTGGACTAACTCTTTAATCGATTCTACTTTTAGAACTCTTGGTCGATAAAATTACATTAACATTTATCTTTAGCCCGGAACACGTGCAACTACGGTCACGAATACTTCCGTTGAGCTCAATCCAAATTTCGAATAAATGTGTCCATGATCCAAACCCACATTAACTTAGGCACGGTGTAGCCGATAAATCCCTTATCAACATGAATTCGGTGGATAGACATTTATCACCCACTTCCCTACGTAACAAGGTTTGTACCCCGGTGTGGCCGGAGTGCACTCCCTCACGAAATAGGTTTTCATGGTTTCTACTTTTTGGTAAGACTAAGTCTCAATTGTTTATTTTAGCGAGAGATCATGTCAATTTATTATCTATCACGTTTTAAGTGAACTAAAGCGGTGAACTACGATAATTGTAATTGACACGGTCGATAAACACGATTAAAATGATAATGGATGTTTTAGTTATGGCGATTTAGCGATGCATGCAACATATAAATAAAATGCAAAGCATAAATAAAATCCTAGTATGGCCTTGCTAGAATAGTAAATCTAATAAACTTTTATAAATTCGGAAACCAACTCCTTTGGTCCCTTGAACTTCGGTCTTGGCACGCATTTCAAGGCAACACTTTCTTTAATGGATCGCCTTCTCGAGTGGCACCGTCTTCAAGGTAATCCGGAATAAATAAATTACATAATAAATTACATAATTTCCTATTATACATTTGTAATTAAAATTTAAATCTATTAAATTACAAAACGGTAAAACGAGATCACAATAAATTAAAACTTAATCGATATTCTCATACATTTCGGGTAATACCAATTAAAAGTAATGCCATACTAAGGAAAATGACATAATTCAAAAAATTACATAAAATTAAAAATGACAATCATAAATAAAATGAAGCATTATAATATGTATGAACATGCCCAAATTTATGCTAAATCGCCTTTAAGGAGCCAATATCGTATATTAATCGTTTTTTACGAATTTGCGTGATTTAACCTTTTATAATCACAATAATTACATAAATTCATATTTATGTACAAGTTAATTACCCTAACCAACTTAGGACTCAAAATTAGTCTCCACTAACATATTGATAATAATTAACATATATTTCTTAATATTGTTCATTAATGGGCTTAAAATACAAAATTATGTCATAAACTTCAAATTAAATCATAAAATTTCAAATAAATTTTAAATTTGAAATTTAAACACATGAACATTCTGGAAAAAATACCATGACACTCATAATGTTCAAAAACTTAGGTTAAAAATTTCAAAAATTTATCGAGAAAAACAATGTTGCGGTTTATCGGATTTATCAATTATTACCATAAAAATATAAAAAAAAATATTTTTATGAACTTTTCACTTTTAGATCTGAAATATATGATAAAATGCAACATGTGATGTTTTTTCTTAGTCATGAAGTATGTTTTAACATATTTACTAATTAAAGTCACTATTTATGTGATTTTTCATCAAAAATTCATAAATCATGCATAAAGACTTCATTATGGGCAAATAATTTACACACATTCATAAATTTCCATGACCAGATTCGAAATATAACTCATATTAACCTATTTTCCCATTTAAATACGATTTTAACTTGAAAAATCCATATTTCGAGCATAACAACTTATTTTAATATGAAAATTTACAGGCCATCAGTAGATAATATATGTGAAAATATATCCAAAAACCACTGAAAAAATCGAAGTTTAGCTATATTTAGTCCAAAAATGACATTTTTATCATAAAAATCACATTTTAATGCCATTATTATATAAAATGAACAATAAAATCCATAAATAAACCAAAATATCCTAAATACATTTTAGGACCAGAAACTTTAACATGCAAATAAATTTCGTGATATTTCATAATAAACACACATATATAAGTTTTGTTTGTTAATCTTATAACTCGGAAAAACAATAACCGATTTGCATGCAAACAACCTAAGGCTCTTGACACCGCTTGTTAGAAATTATTAATCTCATTATTCAACATATTCATATATGTGACATTTGATTTAGTCATAAAATTAAATCTAGATCTTATGCATGCAAACATAAATAATAAGAATAGAGTAGAAATCGTTTTTCTCACTATAGTAGTTTCATATTTAGGGCACAAGTGAGTTCTCCTTCTCACTTGTTCTTGAGCTTTCCTTACAAATGGAAGAACAAGGATTCAAAGATAGAATCTCTCCCAAAGATGAATACCCAAGATAACCTCTTAAAAGATTAATATTACTTGATCTAGAATAATAATAATCTTTACTAAAATTGACCCAAAACTATTATTTTTGTCTCTTGTAATTTCGGCCAAGAGAGGATGAATATTGAGAGATTTTATTTCTCTAGCTTTTCATAAGATGTAGAGAGTTTTGTATTTCTTACACTAGAAATAATATATTGTGTAGAAGTGAATAATGATAGGAAAAACTCTATGTTTTTCTCTTTGGAAAAACTGGTGGGGAGGGGTGTGGTGAGCCAATGCATGGTGCTTAATTTTCTTCCCAAGAAAGTAGGCTTGAATGGCTATAAGGTAGGTGTGTAATCATTTTTTTTTTCCACTTAAATAATTAACACAAATTAAACATTACACTCCATCCATTTTTTCGGCACTTATATAAAATGGGAAGTCCATTTTATATTTTGTCATTTGTCAATTGTCACATGTCAAAAGTCATGTAAAATTGTCATGCATTTTTTTAACATATTAAAAATCAACTTATTAATAAAAATACGTCATGTACAAAATCGACTTAGTAATTCATAATTACTTGTACCAAAACGGTTTACCAATTATAAATCACAACATCTTGTATTTATAATAAATTATTCATTCAGTTTCAATTGTTTCGTAAACAATAATTTTATCTAAGTAATAAAACAATTTGATTACTTATACCGTATCTTATTTAATCGAATTACAATAAGATACGTCAATAATACTCACAAAATCGTCCGTCAATTTTAAGCAATTTAATTAACCCGTATCGACATACGATCAATTAAATAATCAATTAAGAGTGTTACACTTTAGGTATGACCTAAGGGGATCAACTAATCACCACCGTCGCACGACAGTAATGTCAAACTCTAGTCAGCCAATCATTACTGATATGTGTGGACCAGTTGACTGTAAAATATTACATCCCACATGTATTCTTTAAATGAGATTTAAACATGTGATCATCATGATCAACAGTTGTGATCGCATTATTGTCGGAGGACACATATTACAACACCTTTGATCGTCCCGAGTAAAGAGGTGACTACAACTAGGACCTTTATTTAAACTAACCTACTAATATAGCCGATGTGAGACAATTAGCGGGTCTCACTTCGCCCCTTCAACACACAATAAGACAACCATGAGGTAGGATGCCTTCTTGCAAGGCAAGGTGGGTGTTGCCAAAATGGCGATACATCCAAGCATTAAAGCACAAAAAACAAGTAATGGATGCATCTACAAAAATGAATAGCCACTTTCCTCATCTAAGTGGCGGAAATTATCTATAAAGGAAGCAATATAAGGGTACACACTCCATTATAGATATGGTTTCTTCAACTACTAAGCCTAGAAGGATACCAATAAATCACCTCCAAGTTATGTCAAGCTAGGGTACCTTTTGTGGACAGCGAGCCGCCCACGGGGGCGCTTGGGACGAAGGGGGCTCGAAAACAAGCGTTTGCATTTTGTAAGGAGTCGCCACCAATTTTTATGGGAAATTGGAACCGTTCGAGTACCTCGTGTCATGTCAAGACACAAAGTAGTGACATGAACACTAAGCAATCGTTACCCTTAGCATTCTATGTCTAGAATGACTCTCGTGGATGCCAATGAACACGGGTGCTCACGGAGATCTGGAGTAAGGGGTGAGGGTACGTATTAGGAAGCTCTTTTGATCGAACACCTAATCCCGCCCGCCTCGATAGCGGCCTCTACTAATGATTAGGGAGTTTATTCGTACTTGATATATCGTCGGCTATATGCATGCAATGCAACATCCATTAGATTAATCCTAGCATGTGAAGATTTAATACTAAGTCGGTTGACATGTAATTTAGCATACAATTGATGTCGAAGTCGGGATTTAATATTGATTTACATGTGAGAACATACAAACAATACAAGGATGAAAATTACAATAATGAAAACTACAATAATTACATTGGAATAGGTGATTTATATCGGAAATACCGCTAAAACGGATAATTTGAGAAAAAGGAATAAAAGAAATAAATTAATAAATTAACAAACAGGAATTAGTGATATTACGGATATTAATGGATTAATTACGTAAACTAATTAAACTAGGTCAAGGCGAAAAGGAGTTCGGGGACAGAATTCACCCTGAACAAAGCGCGAGAATCGCTGCTGCGCCCTTTGGAAGAGGCGCGGCGATTCTGCGCGTCTGTTCCAAGGGTGAGTTCTGGCTGTGAAGCCGGAACTGCAAATCGTTAATGTTAATTGTTAAATTTAAGGATCGATTAGATTATAGACTCGGATGAAAGTGATTTAACAGATTATTTACATATGATTGAGGTCATAAAAGCAATAAAACATGAATGAGACGGAAACAAGACGGATTAATTATGTGAAGGGACGATGTTAATGAACGATTAATTAGTGACATCGGTGAATGAAACTAAACATGACGAAATATCAATGAATATGGATGCAAATATATCAACGACGAATCTCAGAAACTCAATATGAACAAATTGAATCTCTAAAACCCAGATTTGAATATTAATGACGAAAACCCGTAAATATTGATTATCTAAGATTTAAGTCGGAACAATGATGAATTAAACATGTTAATGATGAATGAACAATTATATACATGTGAATTGATATGTTATTATGATGAACGAATTAATGAACAAAAGGAAACAAATAAAACAAACACAAACACGAATTACGAGAGGACGGAGGAAGAAGAAAAGAAGCGAGAATGCGGCGGCCTCACGAAGAGGCGCGGCAGTGCTGCGCTCCTTCGAAGAGGCGCAGCGATTCTGCGTCTTTTCTCGACGTCTCTCACGGAAATCCGCAAAAAGGTTTTAAAGACGGTTTTAGAAATCGGTTTTAATGGTGTTTCCGATACAAATCTTACAATCGTTATGCAATAATTAAAATACAATAAATAAAAGGAGAGATTACACCCTCAGACTTACATGTTGACGGAACGAGATGAACTAAGAAGATCGATTAGTGAATGCTCGACGCGAATGCAAGGAAAGAGTGCCCTCGTAAGAGGAAAACGATTAAGCAAATTGATTAATTAAGTTGATTATGTGTAGTGGTCAAATTGGTCGGTCATGCAACGGAGAGGCTGGTACCCGGAAGGATCCGAGCTTACGTGGTCGGAAGTCCAAGCACGTAGGCGCCAATAAGTAAGAACAAAGTCTAGAATGCAAAGGGAGAAGAGAAGGGCGGACACTCGCGTGAGAAATATGAGGAACGAAAGCTCCTATTTATACTAATCACGTGAAGGTTTAGGGTTTCGGAGACTCTTTGGAAGTGAATCTCGGAAAGATATAAAAAAGATACGTAAATCATGCAAAGAAGGACCTGGGAAGAGGCGCGCGACTCTGCGTCTCTTGGAAGAGGCGCAAAGACACTGCTGCGTCGTTTCCCAGGAGGTTTCCTCCTGTTTAAGAAAGATTTCCGTGTTTAAATTATGGTAGGACGGATTTAATTCGATTATCTTTTGAATATTACGGGATATTGTTTGCCAAAAGATAAAATTTGAGAAATATGGAATAGAAATATCCGGAACATTCCAACATTCGACTCGGATTTAACAAATTATCGGAAAATGGAGACGGTTTTTGACCGGACTCAAATGTACTCTAATTACCGCCAAAACGACCGTATCGGGACGTAGATGACAACTAAGAGGTTGACATTAATATTTGAGCAATCACTTGACGATAATCTTACGAACTGTCACAAATCGTTCCGCGAATCAAACATGCGGCCCAATCATCACCGGGTGGTTTGCGAGAGGTGCGAAACGAGGTGTCTCTGAGCCCCCACTTTGACCGAGGCTTGGACAAGGCGAAAGTCAAAGTATAGCCATCAGGTCAATCGAAGATTACAACCTGACGACTATGGCGACGCGAGGCGGCTCAAGGGGTCCGAGCCAAGGACCTGTCGTCGGGAACATTTTAGAGTCTGTTGACTATTAGGGAGGGTCGTTTAAAGTCCATTAGACTACGTAAGGAGGCTCGCCAGCCATAAGAAGAGACCATACCTGAGACTTCTTCTCGAGATGCTTCCGGAGGTGCATAGGAGCTAAGGTTAAGCATAGGAGCTAAGGTTAAGACCTAAAAGTTATATAAGATCGGTGTTAGGGTGTGGGACCCTAAAGGAAAGCATTGACGGGAAGGAGGCCAAATAATACGGTCAACTTAAAGGTTTGGGCATAGGAACTTCTGGAGAACGACACCCTGTCGAACCCCGCGGGGAAACAAGAAATATTGAAAACAGCAGGACTTCGGTAGAAACTGCTGGGGGGAATCCGCTTGCGTCGGTCTCAAACGAACTCTGGCAAAACTTGGGGTTGAATCTGCTTGCGTCGGTCTCAAGCGAACTCTTGTTGGGGAGTATATTGACGACTAGGAACATCTTGATCGTCGTGGGAGAAGTCTTGAGTGAGCAGTACTGCAAAATACTACTGCACTGGGCAAAATAAATTGAGCAATACTGCAAAATACTGCTGCGCGGGATAAAATGAATTTGGACAATACTGCAAAATACTGTCGCGCTGGATAAAATGCGGACCGAAACGAAAGAAAATCGTCGAAACGGACCAATAGCGTTGAAGAAGAGGCGCACCAAAGATGGGCCCACAAATAACGAACTCATAACGAATTTTTGAAAATCCATATGGAGGGAAGCAAAGGAAGAGGCGCAGCAAGAGCTGCGTCTCTTGGAAGAGGCGCAGCGCCTGCTGCGTCTTTTCCCCAATTTGGCAATTCTGCGTAAAAACGCGAAATCAGAAGGGTTTTAATTCATTATTTCGAAACACAATTCACTTCATTCTCTCTCAAATCTTCACCAATTTCGTCGAGGTTGGATTCAAAAGCTTGCTTAAAATATGACTAATCGAGGTATGTGTTTTAATCTTGCATTAATCATTCGTATTTGTCGAATTTCGAGTCGCAATAACTAGGGTTTTCGACCCTTTTGATCGAAAATTTGGGGCTTTTTCCCCAAATGGATTTGTCATGCCAAATTGATACTAGAAATGAGTAGTAGGCAATGTTAGGAACATAACCATGTATTTACTTCGAATTTTCATCAAGTTTTGAGCCCTTGAGTGAATTTTGAGACGGTTTTCTGACTAGATCGTAAATTGCTTCGAAAATGGCCTTAGGATTGCCCATTTGTGATGAAATTTGATATTTGGGACCCTTGGATGATGGGTAAACTTCCCGTCATTTCGGAAGTTTGGTTTGTGACAGCTTTTGCAGGACACCTTTTAGGGCATAATCGCCGTTATAGCGAAATGCTGCCGAATTTTCGACTCGAATTCGGAACCGGGCTTTGACTTGGACTTGACTTGACCCTATTTATCACATGAGTGATCGAGTTGGCGGGAATATGGCCAAGGATGGCCAGCAAGGATAGTTTCTAGGCCTTGAAGGCTCGAAATAACTACTTAACAAAGGCTTGTCATCACGTGATGCGGCCTGGATTTGCTTTAATGTTGCAGGTGACGATGCTTCCACTTCCGGGAGGACTCCCATGGAGGTAGACGCCAATGCGGTTGAGGAGGCTTTGGAGCAGGCTTTCACCGACGCGGTGATGGGCTGCCGCAGACGAGGTTCCCGAGGAGGAGGTGCGATGAGGAGGAGATTCCGAGACGGGCCCACCTCGGACGAGGGGGTCGTCGGTGAGAGGAGCTCTGCGTGGGCCGAGACTGGGAGAGTAGGCACCTTGTATGGGCTGCAGAGGGTCACTTGTCCTACAGGACGGTGAAGAGCTTGGTAAATAAGAATTCCCTAACTCATTACCTATCCTTTTCCATTTTTGTTCAAATCTCTCTTTTTTTTTTAAATTTATTCAAAACTAAAGATAGCTTTGTTTCAAATCACAATAGGAGGCCGGGAACATCCGGTCGTTCTCGGGGTACACGACGGCGATGGAGCACTACGAGCGGCTGTCGGCGGAGGAGAGGGCCATGATTGAGCGCGGAGCGTTCGGTCCTCTGGTTCAGGTCTGGAGGGATATCGTGAAGAGGAAGTTGCGGGCCAACCTTAGCCTGGTCCGTGCTTTCTTGGACCGATTTTGGGATACGACTTCCACGTTTCACCCGCCTTTTGGTGAGGTGGGAGTCACCTTGGAGGACTACGGCATGATTTACGTCCAGTGTGGGACCGAGGAGATGGTGTGGCCGAGACGGCATGAGGGCGGACTCGGGCCGAGGCGAGGAGGTTGATCGGTGGAACCCGTCGCCGAAGGCAAGGCTGTTGCGGTGCGGGTTTGGTACCCGTACCTATGTTCGAGATTACTTTGCGGGAAGACCCGGCGTCGGTGGTGATCGATGGGAGGGAGACGGTTCCTCCTCCTTGCACAGGTGAGCGAGGGCTCGTTTGTGGCTCTGGTGGTTCTTGTCTTCGATTTACCTCGGAGACAAGGGTGAGAGGTCACGACGAAGCTTCTTCCCTTTCTTTCGACTGAGCTCCCTAGGGCGTTGGGACCGGGTCACTTTCTGGTTTTGCGGTCCTCATCCGCTTCATGAGGGCCATGGTTCGTCCGGAGTTGATGGAGAAGGGGACTTCTCCCGGCGCCGTCGGACACAGGCTATTGTTGGAGGTATGAACCTTTCTTTTAATAGCAATTTCTTTTATCAAAGATCGAAAGATCGTCATTGACTATTCTGTTTCATAGGCGTGGGTGTACTCCTACTTTCCGAGTCTCGCGCCCAAGAGGACGGAGCCGTTGGAGAGGGCCTATCCGTGGTGAGGATTGGGTCATGTGCCGGACGAAGAGCAAGCGTTCTTCTCACAACGTCTACCGGCGGGACGTGAACGCCCTTCACGAGCGTGAGTATCCTGTTTGTATTCACATTTTTGTCCTTTGCTTTAATTTGATCATAGGAATGACCTTTGCCTTCATACTGTCGTAGTGGGTGCCCAGACCTTGGGCGGAGTACGCTGGAGCGCCTCCTTTTGTTGCTGAGGTCCTTCGTCCTAGGAGCTCGAGTCGGCTGTTGTTGTGGACGTCGATGGGTCTGTATGGTATCCGGGCGAGCGGTTAGCTCGTCGGTGCTTTCGGGCGCGTTGACGGTTCCGTTGATCCTCCTAGGACGATGTTCGAGGAGCCTTCCGAGGCGAGAGGGAGGCGGACTTGGCCGGTCTTGCCGGTGGTGACGACCTTCTTCTCGCACGGCGAGGACTACTCGGCGTTCCATTACGGGAGGTTGGCGTCGCGGCGTAGTGGTGAGCATCCTTTATTTTCTTTGTTTGACTTCGAGAGTTACGACGAAAGATCGTCGATTAATGAGAGTCGCTTGTCTTTGCGGGAGGTTGAGGCGGCGGGCATCGAGCCCCAGTGTACCCCGAGACCCTTGAGTACACCGACGCGACCGGGAGGACGACGATCTCCGAGTTGCGTGACTTTGACGTAGCGTGACGGATCTTGGCCTAGATGACCGGCGATCGATTCGGAGGGTGAGCCTCTAGCTTATCTATCTTTCGTGTAAGAACACATTTGTTCAATTTGCTGAGAATTTCTTTTGCAATGCAGGTCGCGCCATCTCGGTTCGTGGCACTATGGAGGGTGGCCAACCGGTTGCGAGCTACCGCCATCGAGGCACTCGTCGGTGGTCGAGGTCGCCAGGTATGAACCTCATTTGATCTTTTTGATTTTGATTTATTTTGATTTCCAGTTTTGTTTTGAATTGATTGACATGAGCCAACTTGTTTGTTGTTTACAGGCTGGCCGTGAGTCGGAGCGAGAGTTGACCCAGGCTCGAGAGGAGACGGCTCGCTTGTTGAGGGAGCTCGAGTTTCGGGACGCCGAGATTGCCGCTCTTACGGCGAGGGTTGCTGAGTTGGAGGGTGCCCAACGATGTCCGGCGTAGCTTTGTAGATTTGTACATTTGATTTTGAAATATTTTGGACTCGTTTTGGGGCGCGAGCCCCGAGTTTGCCTGGACTTTTGTACCTTGTTCGGGGCGCAAGCCCCGAGTTTGCTTGTACATTTGCTTTTTGTTGCATATATGACGGCTGAGTGCCTTTGCCGTTGGGTTGTGTTGCTTGTATCTCAGTTAGTTCTTGAACAAGTTTGGTAGACAACGGTTTACGCCGTCACGCTGCCGGAATTTACAGAAAAAATCACGCAACACATACATTTTATATACACATAAGGCCTTTAATTAGTGCAAAATGAGACTCAAAAGGACCAAATGCAAAAATGCAAAAATTTGTCGGAAATGACCGGACGGTAGGGAGGGCTACCCCCTAAAAAAAAAGAGAAAGAGAAATCTATAAGTTAGAAATATTGAAATTTTATTAAAATGAATTATGTCAAAAAGAAAAGATTTAAAGTGTGCTGTCATGGCGAAAGTGTCGATATCGCCTCGAAATGCGTGCCAGCGAATTTAGGAAACCTGAAGCATGGTAAATTTCTCGGATTTACCAAAATAAAATCCCATAGGAATAGGAAATTATTCGTCATAGAATTAGGAAAGATCCGAACACGGAAATCATAGAAGTGAGTCTGGGAAGAGGCGCGGCATGAGCCGCGTCCCTTTGAAGAGAGCGCGGCAGTGCCGCGCCCTGTTCCCAAGCGGAGTCGATTCGACGGATTTTTGGAAACAAAGAATTGGTATAAATAGAAGCGTCGACGAAGCTTTGAATCATATAATTCTTCCGTCTTCTCTCCGTTAATCTCATAAGAACTCCCAATAAATTTTCAAGAGAAAATCATCATTATGAATACCTTAGAGATTCGTTTGAAGGAATGGACTAATGAGTTTTCGAACATTGAGAAGCATTATATGGGTGCTTATAATCTTGGGTCTTTGTTGAGTTCGAAACTCATTAAGGTAGTAAAACCGTTCTTGGATGCTTGCCTTGATTATTGGGACCCAAATTATCATGTTTTTGCGTTCCCGGAGGTGATATTTGTCCTTTTCCTGAGGAAATTGTCGCTATTGGCGGGTGGGACCCCGAACATTTACCTGCCATCCCTTCCACTGCTCAAGGGTATAAGAGCAAGTTTAGAGATTTACTTGGACTGACCAGACTCGAGGTAGATCGTCTTGTTACTTCGAAAGGCGTGCGGATGTTGGATTTCATAGATCGATTCATCAACAGGGGCCGACCCTCTGTCTCTTATGTTGCTAGAAGGAGAGCATTTGGCTTCTGTTTGCTTCACGTTTACGTCTTTCGGGGACATGTTGATGAAGATTTGAGAGGTGATCCCCGCCTATTGGGTCTCGTTGAGCAAATGGAGTCGCGAGCCCAGAGCCCGACTTACTGTGTTTAGGGGAGATTATCTTGGGTTTGGATAATAGGAAATCCAACCGCGATCTTCCATATTTGGGGAGTCCCGTCATCCTACAGGTAAAAGACACCCTCCTTTCTTTCTTTCTTTTTGTTTTTGTTTTTTTTTTTTTTTTTTTTTTTTTTTTTTTTTTTTTTTTTTTTTTTTTTTTTTTTTTTTTTTTTTTTTTTTTTTTTTTTTTTTTTTTTTTTTTTTGTGGATGTCTAATACCTGTTTTGGTAGGTTTGGCTTATGGAACGGCTCCGATTGCTCGAGCCCCCTGTTCATGCGCTTTCCTATCATGCCCGTATGATTTCGATGAGGACGAGGTTGTACATGGTGGATTTCACTCGGTCCGTGACTATTGGAAAAACAAGTCAAGGCGATGATGGCCCTTTGATCGGTGGATTGTACCGTGGTGGCATCTCAAGTCATCCTTTGGAGTGTCTTCTTTGGATCCTACTAGGTCCGTGCGCATCCCCGGGATTGGAGTTTATGGTATGCATCTTTCCCGAGAGATTGATGAGGCAAGTCGGGTTGAAGCGAGATGATCCCTAGGCTTGACACCGTCCCCAGATGCCATGGCATTGACTACCGAGAGCCGAAGGGAGTGGGCTATGAAATGGGCCCAAAGAAACATGTGGTTCTTGAGCTTCTCCTCCAATGCCTTGTGGGTGTCGGACTCTTATCCGAGGTGGAGGAAGGCGGCAACTTCGGAAGAGCGCGAAGACCGAGGAAGCGCGAGCCCGTTGACTACAAAGTGCGCGAAGGAGAGAAAGAGAAAGAGAAGCATCCGATCAAGGAGAAGAAGAAGCCGGCTTTCAAGTCATTCATCCTTCGAAGAAATCGAAGACTACTCCTGTCGCAGAGATGGTGGTTGGCAAGAACGGAAGAGTCAGGCCTCGAGAAAGACCGTTGATGATTAGGTCTGAGGTGGTGCAAGAGCGCCCGGCCCGAGGTCGTGACAAGAAATATGACAAGAACGACAAAGGCAAGGGAAAGACGGAGGAATAGCCCAAGTCTCATTATTATTATTTGATTATTATTATTATTGTTGTAATAAGAAAGGAGGGATTTTTAGAATCCTAGCCTAGTCTATTTTTATTATTTGCCGTATTATTTATTATTAGAAATTGAATGAAATAAAAAGTTAAATGGTTATGAAACCGTTGTGATTTTCTATTAATTATTCTTGTCGAATTTCAAATGCAATGCAAATGTCCTTCTATTTACACTTTAAATAAAATGTTGGGTTGAATCCCGTGAAGGATTGCCTACGTATTCACTTAAAAAAATGAAATCAAACCCTTGCGCGTAGTTCGAGTAAATGTAAAAGAATAATTGTTCGAAGCAAGAGCTTGTAATGAACATAGAAAATAAGCATGAGCTTTTGCTTACTCGGGAGGTGCGAATTTAGTTTGTTTGATGATATGAGGATGACAAGTTTGCCAAGATGCAAGAGCATAGTGACATTCAAATGGGCCAGGGGCCTGTTTATTTAGTGCCGCAAGAGCGACACGTAGGTTTACGCGAGGCGCGTTTTTGTTCCTGTTCTAGGCATAGTATCGTTTCAATTGGTCGAGATTTGTGGGGTTTGAGAACTCATTCCCGTCTAGGTCTGTGATTCTAACCGCACCCCCTGGGAGTATTGATTTGACTAGATATGGTCCGGCCCAATTAGGTTTGAATTTTCCCCTTGGGTCGACAGGTAAAAGAGCTCTGACCGATTTGAGAACTAAATCTCCTTCTTTGATGTTTCTTGGCCTAACCCTTTTGTTGAAAGCTCGTTTGATACGTGCTTGATATGTTTGGACATTATGTAAGGCACGTAGCCTACGTTCATCCAGGAGGATGAGTTCTTCGTATCTATCTTTCTTCCAATCGGCTTCCGGGATTTGGCTTTCGAGTAGAATACGCAAGGATGGTATTTCTAGCTCAACTGGTTGTACGGCTTCCATGCCGTAGGTCAAATAGAAAGGAGTAGCCCCAGTGGGCGTCCTGATTGATGTACGATACCCCCATAAAGCAAAGGGTATCTTGCTTGGCCAATCTCTATAATTGTCAGTCATTTTCTTGAGAATGGTGACGACATTCTTGTTAGCCGCCTCTACCGCGCCATTAGTCTGTGGTCTATAGGGCGAGGAGTGGTGATGCTTGATTTTGTATTTGGCTAGTAACTGTTCGGTTTCGGCTTGGAAGTGGGACCCATTATCGCTAATGATCTCATGTGGGCAACCATATCGACAGATGATGTTGTTTTGTATGAACTTGGCTACATTTTTAGCCGTGAGAGCGGTGTAGGAAGCCGCTTCTACCCATTTGGTGAAGTAGTCAATTGCTACTAGGATGAAACAAAGACCTCCTGTTCCGACTGGGGTTATTTTCCCAATTATGTCAATTCCCCATGCGGAGAATGGCCAAGGAGATGTCATCGTGTAGAGCAACGAAGGAGGGACGTGTTGTACGTTCCCGAAGATTTGACAGTTGTGGCAATGCCTCACATATTTGATGCAATCGGATTCCATTGTGGTCCAATAGTACCCTAGACGTGTGATTTTCTTTGCCATCATAGGTCCACTCATATGAGGACCGCATTCTCCATCGTGGACTTCTTCCATCACCTTTCGTGCCTGTGAATGATCAAGGCAACGTAGGACTACACCAAGAGGTGTTCTTTTGTATAATTCTCCTTGCATGAGGACGTATTGTGAAGCTAGTAGGCGTATAGCTCGTTGTCCCCTTTTGTCCATATCTGGTGGATAGGTACCATTAAGCTTGAAATTCAGGATTGCTTGGAACCAGGGTTCCTGTGCGATTTCTTCTTCATTGGTAATTTGATGGACATACGCTGGCTCCGACCGTCGTTCGATACACAAAGGCATTTCCATCATGTAATCTGGCATGTTTATCAAAGATGCAAGTTTCGCAAGAGCGTCCGCGAATTGATTTTCCTCTCGAGGTAGGTGTAAGTAGGTTACGTGGTCAAAGAATTGAGCCACTTGGTCAATCCTAGCTTGATAGGGTGCCAGACTTTCACTTCGGATTTTCCAGGATCCTGTAACTTGGTTGATGATCAGTGACGAATCTCCATGCACTCGGAGGTTTTTGATGCCTAAGCTTACTGCCGCTTGTAGTCCGATTAGACAAGCCTCATACTCTGCAGCGTTGTTTGTCACTTCGAAGTCGAGTTTGACAGCAATCGGTGTATGCTCCCCTTCGGGAGAAATGAGCAACACTCCTATCCCAAATCCTCTTAGGTTTGATGCTCCATCAAAGTATAGATCCCAAGAGTCTACATCTGTTTGAAGTATATCCTCGTCGGGAAATGACCAAGTATCTACGGTTTGCGCGTCATTGATGGGATTTTCTGCGAAGAATTCGGCGACGGCGCGCCCCTTTATTACTTTTAGTGGCACGTATTTGAGGTCAAATTCTGAGAGCATCATGGTCCATCTTGCTAGGCGTCCGTTGAGAACGGGTTTCTCGAAGAGGTATTTGACTGGATCCATTTTGGAGAATATCTTGACAGAGTAGCTAAGCATGTAGTGACGTAGCTTCTTTGTTGCCCACACAAGAGCGAGGCATGTCTTTTCGAGTTGTGAGTATTTGCACTCGTATTCCAAGAACTTTTTACTTAGATAGTAAATAGCTCTTTCTTCACTTCCTACGGTTTGAGCTAGCATAGCACCCATGGCAGTTTCAGTGACAGTGAGATACAAACCAAGAGGTTGATCTTGTTGTGGTGGCATGAGCACTGGTGGTTTAGCTAATATCTCCTTGATTCGGTCGAACGCCTTTTGACAATCGTCATCCCATATGGTGTGGTCTGTTTTCTTGAGTTTCTTGAAGATAGGCTCGCAAATCATTGTAAGTTTCGATATGAATCGACTTATGTATTGAACTTTTCCCAGGAATCCTCTGACTTCCTTTTCTGTTTGAGGTTGTGGCATTTCTATCAGAGCTTTGATTTTGGAAGGATCTATTTCTATACCGCGTTGGCTAACGACGTATCCCAGGAGTTTTCCGGATGTTACCCCAAATGTGCATTTCTGAGGATTGAGTCTCATGTTGTACTTCCGTAGCCTTGCGAAGAACTTGCGAAGGTTCGCAATATGTCCCTCTCTCTCTTTGGATTTGACGATCATGTCATCTACATATACCTCGACCTCTTTGTGCATCATGTCATGTAGGAGTGTAGTTGCGGTGCGTTGGTATGTAGCTCCAGCGTTGATCAATCCGAACGGCATTCTTTGTATAGCAATAGGTTCCCCATTGGGTGACGAACGCGGTCTTGTGCATGTCTTCCATGGCCATCTTGATTTGGTTATAACCCGCATATCCATCCATGAAGGATAGCAATGCGTGGTCAGCAGTATTGTCCACCAATATGTCGATGTGGGGTAGAGGAAAGTCATCTTTCGGACTTGCTTTGTTTAAATCTCTAAAGTCAACACAAACTCGGATTCTCCCATCCTTTTTGGGTACGGGTACTATGTTAGCTACCCGGTCGAAATACTCGAAACTTTGATGAACCCGGCTTTGAATTGCTTGTCAACTTCTTCCTTAATCTTTAGAGCCCACTCTGTTCTCATTCGTCGAAGCTTTTGTTTCACGGTTTGAAACCTGGCTTAATCGGAATCCTATGTTCGGCAATATCCTGTCGATCCCGGCATGTCTTTGTAGGACCAAGCGAAAACATCTTTGAATTCGTTTAGGAGGTCTATGAAGTCGGCCCGTTCGGTAGAGCTCAAGGTAGTCCCTATCCTAAGTTCTTTGGGTTCTAGTTCAGTTCCTACATTGATGGGTTCGGTGTCCTCAATTACTGGTCCCCCTTCCCTTTCCTGTAGTATTTCTTTGGCTACGTAGGGAGGTATTTCGGTCAAGTCTGGGTTTTGGTCATCCTCAGTATCATCATAAACAGAATTGCACTCAAGATAACGCAAAGAGTAAGCAGAACCTGATTTATTCATATTAAGATTTGAGTAAAGTTGAAACAAAGAAGCCAACTGATCCATGGTCAGTGGCGGCAAAGGGACAGTAATTGGGGCATTTCCCGAATTACTGTGACTACTCGATGCTAGGCTAGGAGAAACGAGGGGAGTGGGGATGACGACAGGAGTAGACTCTCTAATGACTTCTCTAGACTCTGACTCTGATTCCGACTCCGACTCTGATTCGAACTCGTCGTCTTCTGGTTCTTCTTTGAACATCTCTCCTTCTCCAGTGGTGAGCTTGAAGAGTCTTCCTTGATTGTTGGTCCATTTGATTGATTTCCTCCACCCTTTCTGCTGCTTTGTGTCGATTTCCGTGATCAAGGCGGTGGGGTTGAAGCGATCGTCTTGAAGTATTGTAGTAATGATCTCATCCTGCGCGGCCCTAACAAATCGGTTCTCTCCAAATAGGAGGCTAACAGCTTGTTCGTCTAAGCAAGGTGCTTGACGGGTTTTGACGGTAGGAACCGTTTCTGGAGGGATAAAGTAGCAATCGTGAAAGATCTCGATTCCGGCTAACTTCCTCTCGAGGTAATGCCAAGGTTCGGGAAATCCATGAAAGAGTTCCGAACTTCCTTCTTGAACGAAGTACCCATTCAAGGTAGGGAGATATGGCTTCATTTGGACTCCTACATACTTGCGATTTTGGACTTGGGCGAGCATTTCGAGAACTTCTTCAGCTGTGGGTTTGTACCCTAGTCCAAGTGGTATTCTTGATGAGTTGCCTTTCTTGTATGGCGCGAGAGTGTTCTTCCGAATTGGGTTCAAAGGCATTCCAGGGAAGTATCCCTGATTTTTGAGTATGTGGTTGACCACCAAGTTAGAGTAGGGATTGTAGTATAAGGGTGCCAACTCGCTTTCTATGACGCTTACACTTTGGAAGCCCCCAAGTTCGTATATGGGATCCGCAAGGACTTGATTATTCGATTGTTTCTCGATTATGGCCTTGATGGGTGACGAAGTGATTGTCACAACTTTGCCATTTAGTGGGATCTTGATCTTTTGATGAAGGGTGGATGTTACCGCTTTGGAAGCATGAATCCAAGGCCTTCCCAGAAGTATGTTGAATGAAGCTTCGATGTCCACTATTTGGAAGTTGACCTTTCGCTCGATTGGTCCCGTTGCTATGGTTAGGTTAGCAAGTCCTACCACTTTTCGTCGTGTACCGTCATATGCACGTACACCTTGATTTGTTGGAGTCCACCCGACTCCTTCATGCCTAGTTTGTACGCCGTTTTGAGGGGTATGACGTTGACCGCGGAGCCATCATCTACCAAGGTCATTGGCACATTCTTCTTTAGACAAATGACGGTGATGTATAGGGCAAGGTTGTGACCAACGCCAAAAGGTGGCAAGTCTTCGTCTGAGAAAGTAATAGGATTACTTAGCTTGGGTGATTCTTGGAAGACCAAGTTGACTACATCTTCGGGAGTAGAGTTATGTGCCACATTCAATTTGGCCAAAGCTTGCAGTAAAGCTTGGCGGTGTGGAAATGAGCTTGCCACTAGTTGCCAGACCGAAAGATCAGCCTTGGTTCTTTGTAATTGCTTGAGCAAATGATCAGTGGGATCGTCTTCGTTGTCATTTGGTGTGACGACATTGGTCGGACCGTTTTGAGTGGTGCTTTGGTATGGACGACCCGAGCGAGTTAGGTGATCCACATCTTGGTCTTCACCATTTTGGACTATTTCCTTGACTAAGGAGTTTTCAATGAGATATTCATCTTCATCGTCATCGGCCCAAACCCCGTTGATTGCAGATAGTTCTCTCATTCTTATGATGTCACTTTCTAGTTGTATGATTTGATCGACTAGCTTATCGACCACGGTGACTACTTCTTGCATAGTGGCATTTTGAGAGAAGCTCAATGGTACGCGCTCTTTAGGTGTTGCATTGGGATTGCGCAAGATCATTACCATGTTTTCTAGTTCCCACACTTGTCTATCTACATTCCTTGCCCATGCGATGAAGTCGGAAATGGTAGGGGAGATGGTAGAGTAGAACCCCTCCTTCTCGATCGTATGAATTTCATTTTCGGTGGGAGAAATGAGGTGTGAGCAATCTAAGGTAGATTCATCACTTGTAATTACTAGAACTCCAAGAGGATTCTGAGTGTTGTTGGGCTTACCTCCTGGTGGAATCGGAAGCCGACCATCTTCAATCATATCTTGAAGCACATGTTTCAATTTGTAGCATTTTTCCGTGTCGTGCCCTTTGCCCCTATGGTATTCACAGTAGGAATTTTCATCCCAAAACTTGGACTTCCTTTCGGGTTCGGGAGTAGGTCCAATGGGTTGGAGTTTGCCTTGCTTCATTAGCCTTTTTAGAGCATTGGAGTACGTGTCCCCAAGGTTTGTGAACTTCCTTGGTGGGCTAGTTTTCTTGGATGGCTCGAGAAGGTTAACTTCGTCGGTCTTGCTAGTAGAGCCGTATGAACGACTTGTGGACCCTTGATATCCTCGACCTACCGTTTTGGACAAGAGTCCTTTGCGGATGTCATCTTCAATTCGTGTCCCTAACACGGTTAAATCTTTGAAAGTCTTGATGTTTTGATATCTCAAATGGTTGGCATATATGGGCTTGAGATTGTCCACAAACTTCTCCACAAGAGTGGCCTCATCTGGGCGTTCTACTAGTTGGGTACTAGTCTTCCTCCACCTACTTAGAAAGTCGGTGAATCCTTCTTTGTCATTCTGGGTAAGAACCTCTAGAGTACGCATATTGACTTGGATTTCGGCATTATCCGCATATTGTTTCGAGAATTCGATCGCGGCGTCCTCCCAAGTAGCGACCTTCTTGTGATCTAGAGTATAGAACCATTGTTTCGGGATGGTATCGAGAGATGAAGGAAAGATCCTTAAAAACATCTCGGGTTTGATGCCTTTGATAGACATGTAATCCTTGAAAGCTCGGATGTGGTTCAAAGGGTTCTCATGTCCTTTAAACTTAGGGATATCCGTCATGCTAAAGTTAGTGGGCAATTTGGAATTGACGGCCTCATACTTTCGATTGTTCTCCCTGTAAATGTCATCCCCCTTAAGGTACATTAATTGCTCCTCTAGGTATTGGAGTCTTTTCTCACCAGCAGTTGTCCCCATGAGAGGATTCTCATCTTTGGACTCGTCATCGGAAAAACCTAGTACTTCACTTTTAATGGGAGGTAGTTTTCCCTCTACATCAAAGATACGGCCTTCGATAAGCTCAAGGCGGTTATAGGTTTGTTCTTGAGTGATTTGCATTTGGGTTATCGCGGCCAGGATTCGATCATTACTCTCTTGAATTTGCTGGAGGTTTGTATCATCACTTGACCCAGGCATCTTGGAAACTGGATAAGAGACCGGCGACGAATCAAAACACGATCGACCATTCTATCACACTTGCTAAAAGAGGAAAAATTTTGACTCGTGAAGTGGGTGTGTGCCACTTGTGTTGAGTGAGTTTTGAAGAAAGACAAGGTCTTTGAAAATGTGCGTCCTAGCCAACTGTAGTGTAGTTGTAGGAGTGGACTCGAAGTGAGGTTTGAAATGGGCTTGTGGCCCGAATTTTGACAGAGTTTTGACCGGACTTTATACTAATTAAAGGCCCTTTTTCGAAATTTTTGATTGAAATTGGGTTTTGATTTTTTGAAAATTCGTCATGATTTGTTTTGAAATGGTGATCACGTAAGGTTCACATATTTATACAAGCATTATAACGGGATCTTTGAGTGCTTTTAGAAGGGTTTTGGTTTAAAGGGTGGGTTGCCATACCGAACCATCAAACCCGAAGTCTGTGGAGAGGCTCGTGCCAAACAAGAGTAAGGCCGATTCCTAGTCCATTTCCTCAAGTAGTGAAGGCCCTTGATACAAACAAGAGTAAGCATCATGGTATGGATGACGTCAATCGCTATCCATCCTTAGGCCCAAATAAGAATTAGGACCGTTTAGACGGGACGATTGGTCGAATGGGTTGGGTTGGGCCTAGGAAGGCCGAATAAACGGTCTAGGAAGACCGAGTTATGAAAACCGACAATTGTCTTGTACAAACTTATTCCCTAACCTTGTTCGAGTTTCACCCTAGCTACACGTAAGTGTATGTTCCCCAATGAGTCGCCAAATCGTGCACGCGGGCCGCCCATGGGGGCGCTTGGGACGAAGGGGGCTCGAAAACAAGCGTTTGCATTTTGTAAGGAGTCGCCACCAATTTTTATGGGAAATTGGAACCGTTCGAGTACCTCGTGTCATGTCAAGACACAAAGTAGTGACATGAACACTAAGCAATCGTTACCCTTAGCATTCTATGTCTAGAATGACTCTCGTGGATGCCAATGAACACGGGTGCTCACGGAGATCTGGAGTAAGGGGTGAGGGTACGTATTAGGAAGCTCTTTTGATCGAACACCTAATCCCGCCCGCCTCGATAGCGGCCTCTACTAATGATTAGGGAGTTTATTCGTACTTGATATATCGTCGGCTATATGCATGCAATGCAACATCCATTAGATTAATCCTAGCATGTGAAGATTTAATACTAAGTCGGTTGACATGTAATTTAGCATACAATTGATGTCGAAGTCGGGATTTAATATTGATTTACATGTGAGAACATACAAACAATACAAGGATGAAAATTACAATAATGAAAACTACAATAATTACATTGGAATAGGTGATTTATATCGGAAATACCGCTAAAACGGATAATTTGAGAAAAAGGAATAAAAGAAATAAATTAATAAATTAACAAACAGGAATTAGTGATATTACGGATATTAATGGATTAATTACGTAAACTAATTAAACTAGGTCAAGGCGAAAAGGAGTTCGGGGACAGAATTCACCTGAACAGCGCAGAGTAATCGCCCTTTGGAAGAGGCGCAGCGATTGCCGCGTCTGTTCCAAGGGTGAGTTCTGGCTGTGAAGCCGGAACTGCAAATCGTTAATGTTAATTGTTAAATTTAAGGATCGATTAGATTATAGACTCGGATGAAAGTGATTTAACAGATTATTTACATATGATTGAGGTCATAAAAGCAATAAAACATGAATGAGACGGAAACAAGACGGATTAATTATGTGAAGGGACGATGTTAATGAACGATTAATTAGTGACATCGGTGAATGAAACTAAACATGACGAAATATCAATGAATATGGATGCAAATATATCAACGACGAATCTCAGAAACTCAATATGAACAAATTGAATCTCTAAAACCCAGATTTGAATATTAATGACGAAAACCCGTAAATATTGATTATCTAAGATTTAAGTCGAAACAATGATGAATTAAACATGTTAATGATGAATGAACAATTATATACATGTGAATTGATATGTTATTATGATGAACGAATTAATGAACAAAAGGAAACAAATAAAACAAACACAAACACGAATTACAGAGACGGAGGAAGAAGAAAAGAAGCGAAATCTGCGGCCCTCACGAAGAGGCGCGGCAGTGCTGCGCTCCTTCAAGAGGCGCAGCGATTCTTTGCGTCTTTTCTCGACGTCTGTCTACTGGAAATCCGCAAAAAAGGTTTTAAAGACGGTTTTAGAAATCGGTTTTAATGGTGTTTCCGATACAAATCTTACAATCGTTATGCAATAATTAAAATACAATAAATAAAAGGAGAGATTACACCCTCAGACTTACATGTTGACGGAACGAGATGAACTAAGAAGATCGATTAGTGAATGCTCGACGCGAATGCAAGGAAAGAGTGCCCTCGTAAGAGGAAAACGATTAAGCAAATTGATTAATTAAGTTGATTATGTGTAGTGGTCAAATTGGTCGGTCATGCAACGGAGAGGCTGGTACCCGGAAGGATCCGAGCTTACGTGGTCGGAAGTCCAAGCACGTAGGCGCCAATAAGTAAGAACAAAGTCTAGAATGCAAAGGGAGAAGAGAAGGGCGGACACTCGCGTGAGAAATATGAGGAACGAAAGCTCCTATTTATACTAATCACGTGAAGGTTTAGGGTTTCTGAGACTCTTTGGAAGTGAATCTCGGAAAGATATAAAAAAGATACGTAAATCATGCAAAGAAGGACTGGGAAGAGGCGCGGCCCTCGCGTCTCTTGGAAGAGGCGCAGACACTGACTGCGCGTCACCTCCCGGAGGTTTCCTCCTGTTTAAGAAAGATTTCCGTGTTTAAATTATGGTAGGACGGATTTAATTCGATTATCTTTTGAATATTACGGGATATTGTTTGCCAAAAGATAAAATTTGAGAAATATGGAATAGAAATATCCGAACATTCCGAACATTCGACTCGGGATTTAACAAACTATCGAGAAAATGGAGACGGTTTTTGACCGGACTCAAATGTACTCTAATTATCGCCAAAACGACCGTATCGGGACGTAGATGACAATTAAGAGGTTGACATTAATATTTGAGCAATCACTTGACGATAATCTTACGAACTGTCACAAATCGTTCCGCGAATCAAACATGCGGCCCAATCATCACCGGGTGGTTTGCGAGAGGTGCAGAAACGAGGTGTCTACACCTTTGTCCTCAATTGTTAACTGCTTTTGTTAAGAGTAGACTCCCTATGGTGTTAGAAACACCGAAGGATCGCGGAATTCCCCTCCTTGCCTAGACAAGAAGTGTTGGAGTGTCCCCGATAATAATGCGATCACAATTGTCGATCATGATGATCACATGTTTAAATCTCATTTTTTTAAGAATACGTAAGGGATGATTCATTTTATAGTCAACTGATCAATATTAATCGGTAACGATTGGCTTGCTAGAGTTTTACGTTACTGTCGTGGGACGGTGGTGGTCAGTTGATCCCTTAAGGTCACACCTAAAGGATGATGCCCTAATCTGTAAAGTTGATTAATTGTATGACGATACAAGTTAATCAATTCCTTAAAATTGAACAATTCAATTTGTGAGAGAGAATATTGATATCTTATTATAATGGGATTAAATAAGATTTTGTTTTAGTAATTGAAATATTTTATTACTAAAATTATTTATTGTTTGTGAAACAATAGAGATGAGAATGAATGGTTATTTATAATTACAAGATGTTGTGAATTATAATTAAATGACCCATTTTATTTATGTGATCAAGTATCACTAGTCAATTTGTTGTATGTAATTTAATTAATTTATAAAATGATATTTATGTGATAAATATGCATTAAATTAATTAATAACATGTAATATACTACATGTGACATATTGTGTGACAATTGACAAAATAAATGGTAGTCCATTTTATAAGTGGACCGAAATATAGAGGGTTAGTGGATGGTGGTGATTTATTTTAATAAGCTAAAATAACATCATCATGACACTACTTACCTAGCCTTACATACCTAAGGTTTTGATAAGAACAAAAGGGAAAATTAAAAGATCATATATTGGTCCTCCCACACACCAAAAACTGTGACCCTCTTTTACATAGGGAGTGGGTGTGCTCTATGTTTACTAGTGTAGTATTCTTTTTATCTCATCATTCATTCACATCTCTCTTCCATAATTCATTTTTTCTCTAAAACTTGAGAAATCTTGATTCAAATTGTTCAATCACATTACTAATATGAGTATTAGTAATCAATTTTAAGGTAAACTACTAAACAAATATCTAGCTAATATTATTTAGTGGGGATAAGAGATAATCTTGGGTGCAATCAAGAGGAGTGACTTCTATACTTGAAGTCTTTGGAGGATCATCCTTACATATGGAAAGATCAAGAACAAATGAGGTAGGAGACTTCACTTGTGCCCAAATATCCGAAATATCAAATGTAAGGAACCGTTTTTCTCCTTACTCTTGTATTTGTTTTGCATGCATAAGATCTTTAAGTTTTTATGACTAAGACTTTAAACCAAAATATGTGATATTTAAAATATGATTTCCAACAAGAAGAAGGGTCATCCCCTCTCTACTATGCACAAAAGTGGATTTAATGGAAAACGGATCAATAGATTTTACAGTTTCATGTGGGAGTTTGCTTTTGTTGTTGTTATTCCCCCCAATTTCTTGTGGCATTTGACATTTGAGAAAACTTTCTTTTTGCCATTTCTTTTGATGTTTGGCATTTCAATACTTGACAACTTTCAACTTTTTGCATTTTCTTTTGAACATTTTCAAAGTCACCCCATTTGTAGAGAGGGTGCTTATATTTGAAGCATAGGAGTTTTTATTTTTGTGCTCCTCTTTTCTTTTGATGCAAATTGCAAAATTTTTATTTCGTTTCATTGCTTGAACTTCAATTTTGAACAATTTTTGTGCCCATTCCCATTTGTTGTCAAATGTGGTAGAATGTGGAAGACGGTTGCATGGCTTCAAGGGTCACCTTGGAATAAACGGTAGCCAAGGAGTTATCACACCACAAGGTACTCTTGACTAGGCCGTAATCCATGGGTCAAAGGATACTAGCATGACACATACTAGGGTGTTTTACAAGCATTCTAATGAGCAAAGTCTTAAGAAGAAAAAGTATCTACAAGGGCCTTATATACACTTATCAAGCGTCCCAAATAGATGGTTTCACAAAATTTTTCCTAAAATGCAACTATATGCCATGATGCAACTATCATATATACAACCTAATGCAATTGCTTCTACAAACTAGTATGCCAAATAATCTAAATGCAAATCCTATAATTACATTGTTTCATACCGCATCAATCAAAATAAAGCCACATAGTCATTAACATAAAGAGGAAAAAGGAGATTGGAAAGATCATACCATGCGGTCTTCATGATCCGCATGTCCCGGATGTGGCGTAGTCGATCAATGTGAAAAAGGATAGACAAACAACCAAACAAATGTATACAATATATACAATACTACACTATAAAGGAATGAACATGTTTATGGTTTTTTAATTTTTCAAATTCTTATGGTTTTTGTGTTTATGAAATAAAAAGTCATGTTTTTGTATTTTTTCTAAAAATTTCAATTTTTATCATCTTTATTTTAAAATGTCAAGTTAGAATTTCCCATCCCCACACTAGTATGGGCATTGTCCTTAATGGCCAATACGATAGGAAATTATGCAAGCTATATGAGGATGCATGAATTCTACACTAAATGCAAACTATATGACATATATAAACAAGTGAATGCATTCTAAACTATACTATATGATGCATGAATTTTTGTTTGGTTGGAGAGCATAATTTGAATTAACTCCCAATGCTTGTGCTTCAACTTCCCCAAACCAAGTATGACACTATGACTAGTGTAAAATTGGGGGAGTTCATGCACAAGAATGCTATGCATGAGACTAAATTGTCATTTTGGATTGTACAAGGTGGGAACAATATAAGACACCTCAATGAGACCGAAGTGGGAGTCCTCTAGGTGTTGCTAGGACTCAAATCCAATGATCAAGATTAAAATAATTTATAACAAGAGAAATGAACAAAGCTAAAGGAGGTGTAGGAGACTTACAATGGATATGTGGCATCCTCCAAAAAGATTTCTAATCCTCAATTGTCGCTCATGGCGACATCTCATCACTTCCATCGTCATCATCAACATCCTCACTATCATTATCGTCATCTACCTCCATGGACCGGAGGTTTCACCATCATTTTCATCATTTGAGCTTTCTATTTCTTCTTCTTCATCTTGCTCTTCTTCTTCTTCCCCACTCTCAACAACAATCTCCTTTCCTTTGGTAACCTCACCACCCATGCCAGCATTTCTAGGAGCATTAGGAAAGAACACTTCCCTATCCGCCCAACTAGGTAAAGGACATGATGGATCAAGGAGTCCTTGCCTAGCTAAGTGTAGGAGGGGCGGATATTGGGGCCGGTAAGCATTGACCCGGTCCTCATAAGCTTCCTTATGCATGTGTTGCATCAATTGGGTCAAGTAATCATTACCCACCTCAACATCTTTGGGTCGGAAATCTTGGTAGGTAAACGGGTCGGGTGGAGTCACAATGGAGGAGGAGGAGGGCTCGGCAATAGTTTCCCTATGTTGTTGCATAATCCACTCGGCTTCATCGGAGAGTGGAAGAAGATAATTCGGGCTTCGGACATTGAGTCGGCAAATCTTATTTGGTAGAATGAAGGACTTAGCATCTTTGGTGAGCAACTCAAATTTGTTGTCAAGATTATCATTCTTGACCCAATGAAACTTGTTAATCATAGTGGCTAAATCAATAAGGTTGCCACCTCTAACCGGTTTGTAAGTCTTTTCCTTGTTAAACTCCGGGTTGAAGTGTTTTGCTAACCACGTAACCAAGCCTCCATTAACGATAAAAGCCGCTCCTTCTTTACCATGGTCAATTGTAAGCCACCGTTCGATTAGGAGTTGAAGGATGTTGTATTCTTTGGTGAACTTCTTATTGACATTCATGGTTGATTCCAAGTAGACAAAGTCGAGTTCGGTAAAATAATTAGTACCCTTTCTTGCGATCAAAGTGTTCCCAACAAC
Organism: Silene latifolia; assembly: GCF_048544455.1. Lineage (NCBI taxonomy): Eukaryota > Viridiplantae > Streptophyta > Magnoliopsida > Caryophyllales > Caryophyllaceae > Silene > Silene latifolia. The sequence continues at coordinate 76,290,018 of NC_133534.1, forward strand.
CTTATGCTATACTCTTATAACCGGATGGTGGACATAAAGGGCACGACACTCATGATAAGGCTCAAATTTTCTTCCGGTGATTGCTTTCCCTAATGGTGCGGGATCATATTTCAAGGGTTTCTTATCATAATGGGAATGCTCTTCAAGACCAAACATTTTCCCAAACTCTTCCAAAGTCATCTTTCTATCCTTATTTACTAGGCGGAATTCAACACTTTTCAAGTTCAAAACATTAGTCACCTTCAATGACCTTATAAACTCCATAGTAAGGGAGGGGTAAGTCAATTCTTGTATCTCAAAGATGGTAAGCAATTTCATAGACTCGAAAAATTTCTTGGTCCTTTCAAGAACACCAAATTTGGCTAAAGCATCTTGACAAGTAAACTTGGTGGGCAAAATTGTTTTCTTAGCAAGAGATATAAAAGCTTTCCTATGAGAATCGGTTGTGAAAGTTACCTCCGGATATTCTTGTAATTGCTCAATAACCGGAATAGGAGTAGTAGCTTCCACCATAGGAGTAGGAACCTCTTGAATTTCCACTCTTGCTTGTTGTACCACCATAGCCTTTGAGGCTTGAAAAGCTTGGTGCCTCTTTGAAAGATTTGATTTTGTGGGTGCCTTGTTTCCAACTTTTGTCCTTCCCATTGTTCTTCTCCTTGTTAAGAATGTATCAACAACCAAAGTTTTGCTTGAATGCTTCTAGTATCCTCAAGCTTCAATGAATCCCTAATCGATTTGGGGTTTTCGAATTTTGCCTTGAAACCCTGGAAAATCGATTAAATTTTTGAGGATTTTGATGTTTTGTTGGCTTTTTGTTTATGAAGGAGTAATTTGATTGTGTTTTGAGGAAGTTTGGATTTGATTTGGGAGAATTTGGTTGAGGAAATTTTGTTTTATGGATGAGGGGATTGAGGGTTTTGAGGGTTTTGAATGTGTGTTTGTGTTTTGAAAGAATTAAATAAATTGGAGAAGAGGGGTTTTAATTCCCGTGTTTTGGCTTCAGCAGCAGGAGACGAGCGGATTCCTCAGGAGACGCTCGGATTGTTAAACAATAGGCTCAGGAATTTCTAGCCCATGCTGAGACGCGCAGATTCTTCGGGAGACGAGCGTCTTTCAGCAGAAGACGAGCAGATTCCCTTGAAGACGCTCGGATTGTAATATAGTTTGAAACTTCAATTTTTGAAACAGTCAAGACGCACATATTTCCACTGAGATGAGCGTCTTCAGACTCAGACGATCATCTTCACCTGGGGACGCTCGGATTCATAGTCAATATGGATTCTTCGATTCCCAGGTCTCCCAAGACGAGCGTCTAATGGCTAAGACGTTCGGATCATGCCCAAAATGAGCGGGTTCCCTTTGGGACGCTTGGATCTTCTCCTGTACCCACAGGTTCAGTTCCACCCGCGGGGATTCTTCATTCCCATGTCATTTTCTTCTTCATTCCTTTGGTCTTCATTGTGGGTGCACTACAAAAGCTCGGATAGCCTAGGCAATTGATATCCCCACACTCCAAACACTACACATAAAGAAACATTAAAATACCTCCCTCACTGGTCGAACCCTCTTGAGAGGCTTAGTTTTCGGTACTTGTCGTTAGGAGCACCTATACCAAAACATTATTTTAACTCCACAAACAACTCTACTATTAGTAAAGAGGCAAGTAAAGGTCGGATCCCAAGGGACGGGTATTGAAGTGAGATTTTCAATTGCAACTAGCGGTGTCTAGGGGTGTCACAATTTGGGGTTGGAATAGAAGATCACTAAACTAAATAGCAATGAAAGTAAACAAGCAAGATAATTAAAAAGGGATGTAAACAATTGATAAAAGGCACTAGGGTGTCATGGGGTCATAGGGGATTCATCGGAATTGATCTTACAAACATATTCTCAAATTATAAGCAAGCAATTATTGTTGTGATGGATCGAGTTGGTTTATATCTTACAATCCTAGGAAAGTTTGGGTCCCAGAGCCGAATCGATTAGATTGTACAACACCTACAAGTCGACTTAATCTTCCCTACTCAACTATATGCATGGTCTAATGAGACTCGAGTTGGTTTATGTCTTACAAGTCTCCTTGAAAAGATAGGTGATGGGTAAAAAATGCAAGGATTCATAGGCTCGCATTTCATCAAACATAACATGTGCATAAGTTGAGATCACAACAAGCAAGCAAATAAACTATGAAAACATATTAAATTAGGCATGAATCATCCTCCATGTTGGTTTTCCCTAATTACCCATTAACCCTAGTTAAAGAAACTACTCACTCATTATCATGTTGGACATGCTAGCAAGGTTGTCAATCATACCAACAAAGTAAAACAAGATGAATAAATGAAAATGATTAACAATAATTTAAAAGGGATTAAGAGAATTATACCTACTAATGATTCCAATAATAAAGCAAAGAATAACAGAAGTACTTGATGATTAATTGGAAGGTTGTCAATCTCCCAATAATAACCCAAATAATCTTCAATTACCCAAAATGAAAGATGAACAAAAGAGAGATTAAGGAAATGAGATTTGTATTAAAACTTGATTAAAGTTGACTACAAGATTAAAGAGAGATTAGAATGATATAAACTACACTAAAGATTGATAAGAAGAACATGATAATCTAATTAGACTAATGGGGTATTTATAGTGGGGATTAGGTACACAAATTAGGGTTTACTAAGGGCTTAAATGACGATTAAGTCCTTGAGGAATCGCTCCTCTCAGAAAAATTTGCGAGTCTCCTTTTTGCTAGTCTTTCCCGAGGTATGCGCATCCTTCATAGAACAAGTAGAAGACGGGATACCTGTCACACAATCCGAGCGTCTAGGGCATGGGACGAGCAGATTGTGGGTCTTTTGGACGAGCGGATTTGTGGGGTGGACGGGCGGATTGTGGTGGTTTTGGACGAGCGTCCCTTTGAGGAAGACGCTCAGATTCCTTGGCTTGGACGGGCGGATTGTGGGCAATCTGCTCGGATTCTGAGTTAGCTTCCTCCTTTCTTCTTTTCTTCATTTTTCTTCATACAATCCTTGAGGATTTCATCGGGGATGCAAGGATCTTTTCTCATCATTGCCCATCTATTATAGTATGTACAAAGGCCTTCTATTCTTGTCTCCTCTTTGATGCTTGGTCATTAAATTCAATCAATTTAGCTCCATTTTGCCATGAAAATGCAAGGTTTGCACTCCTTTCCTACCACGGGATCAAAACCTCAAAGAATATGCAAAACAAAGGACTAAAGACAATAAATGACCCAAATATGCACTAAAAAGCATGGGAACAAGGCTAATTCGGGGACTAAATATGCTCAAATAATGGTCACATCAAATATCCCCAAACCGAACCTTTGCTCGTCCCGAGTAAAGAGGTGACAAAGACTAGGACTGTTATTTAAACTAACCTAATAGCATAGCTGATATGAGACAATTAGCGGGTCTCACTCCGCCCCTTCAACTCACAACTAGACAACCATGAGGTAGGATGGCTTCTTGCAAGGCAAGGTGGGTCTTGCCAAAATGGCGACACATCCAAGCATTAAAGCACACAAAATCAAGTAATGGATGCATCTACAAAAGAGTAGCCACTTTCCTCATCTAAGTGGCGGAAATTATCTACAAGGGAACCAACTCAAGGGTACACACTCCTTCATAGATGCAATTTCTTCAAACTACTAAGCCTAGAAGGATACCAATAAATCACCTCCAAATTGTGTCAAGCTAGAGTACCTTTGTCCTCAATCGTTAAATGCTTTTGACAAGAATAGACTCCCTATGGTGTTAGAAACACTGGAGGATCGCGGAATTCCCCCTCTTGCCTAGACAAGAAGAAGGGTCGTCCCCTCTCTACCATGCACAAAAATGGATACGATGGATAAAGGGATTGATAGTATTTGAGTTTCATTTGGGAGTTTGCTTTTGTTGTTGTTTTTTCCCCCAATTTCTTGTGGCATTTAACATTTGAGAACACTTTCTTTTGCCATTTCTTTTGATTTTTGGCAATTCAACACTTGACAACTTTCAACTTTTTGCATTTCTTTTTGAACATTTTCAAAGTCACCCCATATGTAGTGAGGGTGGCTTATATTTCAAGCTTTAGGAGTCTATTTTTTCTCCTCTTTTCATTTGATTCATTTTGCAAACTTTCTTTCACTTTTCATTTCATTTCTTGAACTCAAATCAATTTTTTTTGTGCCCATTCCCTTTGATGACAAAAATGTGGTAGAACATGGATGAATGATGGTTGCATGGTTTCAAGGGTCACCTTGGAATAAACGGTAGCCAAGGAGTTATCACACCACAAGGTACTCTTGACTAGGCCTTAATCCATGGGTCAAAGGATACTAGCATGACACATCCTAGGGTGTTTTACAAGTATTCTAACAAACAAAGTCTTAAGAATAAAAAGCATCTACTAGGGCCTATATACACTTGTCAAGCTTCCCAAGTAGACGGTTTCACAAAATTTTTCTAACATGCAAACTACATGCCATGATGCAACTAACATATATACATCCTAATGCATATGATTCTACCAACTAATATGCCAAATAATCTAAATGCAAGTCCTAAATTCACATTATTTATACCGCATCAATCAAAATAAAGCCACATAGTCATTAACGTAAAGAGGAAAAAGGAGATTGGAAAGATCATACCATGCGGTCTTCAATATCCTCATGTGTCGGATATGGCGTAGTCGATCAATGTGAACAAGGATAGACAAACATAATATATACAAATAATATATACAAGGCTACACTTCAAAGGAAATGAACTTGTTTTTGTATTTTCAATTTTTCAATTTTTTTGATTTTTTCGAAATTTTTGATTTTTTTGGATTTTTTGAATAAAAGTTAAGTTAAAATTTCCCATCCCCACACTAATATGGGCATTGTCCTCAATGGCCAATATGATAGGAAATTATGCAAGTATGATGCATGATTTCTATACTAAATGCAAGCTATATTAAGCTACACTACATGATGCATGGGTTTTTGTTTATGACGGAGAGCGTAATTTAGATTACCTCCCGTTGCGTATGTATGTACTTCCCCAAACCGAGATAGACATTATTTCTAATATCTTAAATTTTGGGGTAGTTCATGCACACAAGATGCAATGCATGAAACTATATATTGTCATTTTGGATTTTCCAAGTGGGAACAATAGAAAGAACACCTCAATGGGGCCGAGGTGTTAGTCCTCGTGTTGCTAGGACTCTCCAAATAAACCAAAGACAAATATTGTACAAGTTAACAAAACATTAAATTATTTCATGAAAATTGAAAATAGAGAGAGAGGACAAGGAAACTTCACTTAAGCTTGAGATGGGTGCCTCATGCCCGCTCCATATAGCTATGAAGAGATCTTCTAAAGATCGTCATCATCCCCCTCTAGGTCACTATCCCATATTTCCTTGGATGCATCACTTGTATTAGGGTCCATGAACTCATCTTCTTCGCTATTAAGCTCCACCGTATCCCCACCGCAAGATTTGTCGCTCCCTTCATCTTGTCGCCCATTTGCCCCTTCATTTGCTCTTTCCGAATTTGGGAAGAGTATATCCATTTGTGCCCAAGAGGGAAATGCTCCCTCCTCATTAATCTTCCCCCGTTGAATCATATCGTGGTATTGAGGGTAAAGTGCATAATAGTTGTCCATGGTAGCTTCATATTGTCGGAAGTGCAAGTCTTGGAGAATTCTCGTTACAAAGTCATCACGGGGGAGGATAAAGGGGTTAGGGTGGTTGTATGGTTGATATGGAAAAGGGTAGGGAGGTATCTTGATTTTCTCATCTTGTGGTTTTTGCTCTTGTTGTTGTTGGGGATTTGGTGGTGGTGGTGCTTGTCTTGCTTGGGTTGGGTTTGCGGGGATAAGGTAGGATGGGATCGGTGATAGAGGACCCCTTCTTGGTGAGATTCTAGGTAGACCGGTCATTGGTAAGTAGATTGGATCACTCCCCTTTGTTATCCACTTGATCCTTTTATCAACCCCCTCAAGGGTTATCCAATGATGATGCACAAGAATAAGGTCTTCATTTATCCTTGTATTCCCGGAAAGAGGAGTGTACTCATTATTCTCATTAAATTTTGGATTGAAATGCTTTGCAATCTTTGTAATGAGCCCTCTATTAACGATGTGTTTCATCCCATCATCATCACTATTTCTAAACTTAGCCCACTTCTCAAGTAGCACAATAGGCACATTAAAATGGTACCCACCCCTTCCTTGGATATCGAGATAAGACTCCATGAACACAAGATCGAGTTTGTTCACAATTGCCGGGTCTCGGCGAGCAAGGAGGGCGCCGGAAAGGAACCGGTAAGTGAGTCTCAAAATAGGATTTTGAATATGGAAAGATAGACACTTCTTGATGTACATGAAATCTCGGCCGGTCATGGCCCTCCATAGGGGTGCAACACTATATCTCTTCGGTTTTGATGTCCGGGTAGGCGAGACATCAAGACCAAGCACATTAGCAAATTCCACTAGAGTCATCATTCTTGAAACACTTTCCAACCTAAATTCTATGCATATCGTTCTATTCAAGGTTGTGATTTTCAAGAAGCTTAAAAATTCAAGAACAAGGGATCGGTAGGTTTGCTCGTGCATGTGGAATAGGGTAGAGAGACCAAACAACTCAAAAAGGGCTTCCATTTGATGGTAAATCCCAAGCTTCCTTAAAGTTCTATGACATAAAAACTTAGTAGGGAGAATGTTCTTACGAAGAAGTCGGTGAAAAACGAGCCTTTGCACATCATTTACGAATTCAACATTAGAGAAGTCATCAAGCTTGGTAAGATCCACAATTTCTTCATGCTCCCTCCTTAGAGTATTGATGTGAGAAGTAGAAGAGCTTCCTCTTACTCTTGGTCTTCTTCTATCCCTAAATGAAGGTCCCTTTGGTCCCATTCTTTGATTGTTGAGTTGGAATTTTTGATTTGTTGAAGTATGAAGATGCTCTTTGTGGATTGAATCTTGCTTTTGAAACCCTAGAAATTGGTGCTTTTTGATTTTGTGGAATAAAAGAGTGTTTGGGATATGCTTTGGAGTAATAAGAAGGTGGGTTTTATAATACAAGTGGAAGGAAGGGTGATGTGTCACAAATTGTGTGGTGGGGAGAATTAAAATTGGAAAAATCGGGAGTGAAGGCCGCAGGGAGACGAGCGGATTCGGGCTCGGGACGCTCGGATTCTCTCATTCTGGGACGAGCGGATTCCTGGGAAGACGCTCGGATTCTCTTACAGCGGATTTTTGCAAAATTTTGAAGCAACCAAGACGAGCGGATCGAGCACAGGACGAGCGTCTTTTCTGAAGCAAGACGAGCGTCTTTTCTCAAAGCCGAGCGGATTCTGTTACAGGAACTTTTCTTAAAATGTTGCAGCAAAGAGACGAGCGGATTGGTCATCGGACGCTCGGATTCCTGCTGGACGAGCGGATTTTCAATAATACGGGCATCTTTTTACAAACTGACCGGATTTCCTCCTTAGATGCTCGGATTCCTTGCTGCGGATTCCCCTTAATTTCCTTGACTCCGATAAAAAGCTTCCCCACACTTGAAAACTAGTTCCTTCCTTCATCAAAAATCATTAGTGACCCTCCCTCACTTTCTCTCATGGAAAGAATTTATGTTTATGATAAAAGGAATGCAACAAAATTATAAATACAAGTTAGAGGGGTTAGTATATTTACAAGTGGTGGTTTAGGGAGGACTCCACCAAACTCTCCCTTTGATGATTCCTTCAAGGATGAGGAGGCCCGAGGTAGGTGACCTCGACCTCTCCAATAAATGCTCCCTCATAATATGGCTTCAATCTTTGACCATTGACCTTGAATTTGCTTCCATCTTCCGCCTTGATTTCAAAATCCCCATACTTTCCAACCTCGGTGATCACATAGGGACCCATCCATCTAGATTTCAACTTCCCGGGAAAGAGTCGATATCGGGAATTGAATAGAAGGACTTTATCCCCTTTGTGCAAGGCTTTTTGCTTGATCCTCTTGTCATGGAGCAATCTTGTCCTTTCCTTGTAGATCTTGGCATTCTCATAAGATTGTAGTCGGAATTCTTCCAACTCTTGAATTTGTATCATCCTCTTTTGACCACTTAATTTGAGATCAAGGTTAGGGGCTCGGATTGCCCAAAAAGCTTTGTACTCTAATTCGATTGGCAAGTGGCATGCTTTTCCATAAACAAGCTTGTAAGGAGAGGCTCCTATGGGAGTCTTATAGGTCGTCCTATAAGCCCAAGAAGCGTCATCAAGCTTTGTGCTCCAATCCTTTCGGATCTTGTTTACAACTTTCTCAAGAATTTGCTTGATCTCTCTATTCGAAACTTCAAATTGACCGCTTGTTTGAGGATGATATCCTAAGCCGGTTCTATGTTGAACACCATACTTGGTCAAAAGGGATGCGAGCTTTTTTTCATGAAAATACGTTCCTCCATCACTTATGATTGCTCGAGGGACTCCGAATCTTGGGAAGATTATTTTCTTGAAGAGCTTGGTGACCGTCTTTGCATCATCGTTTGGAGTGGCAATTGCCTCCACCCACTTTGAGACGTAGTCTACGGCCACAAGGATATACTTATTCCCATTGGATGTCACAAACGGACCTTGGTAGTCGATCCCGCAAACGTCGAAGATCTCCACCTCTAGTATGCCCCTTTGTGGCATTTCATTCCTCCAAGAGATATTCCCCGTCCTTTGACAAGCATCACAATGAATGATAAATTCCCTTGTGTCTTGAAACATCGTAGGCCAATAGAAGCCCGATTGAAGAATTTTTGCAATGGTTCTTCTTGCTCCATGGTGCCTACCGTAGGGTGATGAGTGGTATCCTTCCAAGATTCCTTGGACTTCCCATTGAGGGATGCATCGTCGGTAGAGCCCATCACTACACTCTTTTTAGAGATTTGGGTCATCCCAAAAGTACCTTTTTACTTCGAATAAGAACCTCTTCCTTTGGTTGTAGTTCAAATTTGGAGGGAGTACTCTTCCAACGATATAGTTGGCATAATCGGCAAACCATGGGGTGATGTGCCTTTCAAGTTGTGTTTGAATGGCCATCAAGATATCGTCGGGAAATGAGTCATTGATCGGCGTTTCTTCTTGTTCATCATGAAACCGGATCCTTGACAAGTGATCTGCCACTACATTTTCGACTCCTTTCTTGTCTCTTATCTCCAAGTCGAATTCTTGAAGAAGCAAAATCCATCTTAACAACCTTGGTTTTGCCTCCTTCTTTATCAAGAGGTGTCGGAGAGCACGGTGATCCGAAAAGACAATCACTTTGGATCCAAGTAAGTAGGAACGGAATTTGTCCAAAGCATAGACAATGGCAAGAAGCTCTTTCTCGGTGGTATCATAGTTCACTTGGGAGGGATCAAGAGTCTTGCTTATATAGTAGATGGCATGAAGAGCTCTTCCTACCCGTTGGCCAAGAACCGCTCCAACAGCGTAGTTACTAACATCACACATAATCTCGAACGGTAGTTCCCAATTCGGAGGTTGAATGATCGGTGCCGAGATTAGTGCTTCCTTGATTCTATTAAAGGATTTAACACACTCATCAGTGAAATGGAATTGGGCATCTTTAAGTAAGAGTTGAGTGAGGGGTTTCGCTATTTTCGAAAAATCTTTTATGAAACGGCGATACAAACCCGCATGACCGAGAAAACTTCTCACCCCTCTAACATTCACGGGAGGTGGGAGTTTCTCTATCACCTCAGCTTTAGCTTTATCGACCTTGATGCCCTTTTCCGAGATTAAATGGCCCAAAACAATTCCTTCATTGACCATGAAGTGACACTTTTCCCAATTTAAAACAAGACTAACATCTTCACATTTTTGCAATACAAGAGAAAGATTATGCAAACATGAGTCAAAGTCTTTTCCATAAACGCTAAAATCATCCATAAAAACTTCCATTATGGTCTCTAGGTAATCGGAGAAGACACTCATCATGCATCTTTGGAAAATGGCGGGGGCATTACACAAGCCAAAAGGCATCCTCCTATATGCAAAAGTACCATAAGGGCGTGTGAAGGTGGTTTTATGTTGGTCATCCGGGTGTATAGGGATTTGAAAGAATCCCGAATACCCATCAAGGTAACACAAGAATTTGTTGGAGGCTAACCTCTCAAGCATTTGGTCAATGAATGGTAGGGGAAATGATCCTTTCTTGTTACGGAATTCAATTTTCGATAGTCAATGCACATATGCCAACCGGTGATCTTCCTTGTGGGTTGATACCCGTCGTGAGGTGTCAAAAATAAGATTTATAATTTCCAACTACAACTATAGCAAGCGGCAGTCGGGTCGAACCACAGAGAGGCAGATGTAAATTATAGTTGTCTAATTCTAGTCTAAGGTAACGGTAAAGTGGGGGGTTTGATTTGAATTGGTCTACAGCTAAGAGTAAATAATAAACTAGAAAGACGGATTAAACAGATAAAGAAGGGGTACTAGGATGATCGGTTCATTAAAGCTTTGGCGGCAGCAAACTAAACAGGTCTAAATCGAACACAAGTGAGGCGGGAAACAAGAGGTCCTCTCGGTCCACTCTTAACAAATAGCATCTTTCGATCTCGCTATAGGTCCCTAATATCACTAATACTAACTTTCGTCCTGAAAAGTGACTAACAATCTAAACTTTACCTATCTTTCGATCTCAGCATAGTTTAGTCATTTTAATTGGTGATCTAACAACTGTCCCTATCTCTCGATCTAACGGGTCAGTCATAAATTAAGCATCTAACTGGTCGCATGCATTCGATTCGTTAAATACAACATTAAAATCAATTAAAACGAAGGGTAACCTCACGAGGTCAGTCGGTCGACCAAGAATGTCAGTCGATCAACTGACACGCGAATCAGGCCGTGTTCAATACTTTGCCGCCTACGCTATAATTCGCCTACATCCTAGCACAAATAATCTAGCTACTCATGCTAAGGGTAAAAACAACAATAATAACGATGAAACTAACCACTGAATTCATGCTTTAAACGATAAAGTAAACAATTAACATAAACAAATGAATTGGCTTTTGGGAACTTAACTAGCAATTCTATACTAATGAAAATAAAGAAGAACTAAAATTAGGGCAGTAGAATACCGAGATTGCGGAGGAAAGATTAGGAATAAGAACTGTAAATCCAATGCTCAACAATAATCCAAACCCTAAATTATGATCTTCTAAAATTCAATGTGAAACTTAATAAAACTAGATGTAAAAACTGAATAAAAACTGAATGTCATACTGATGTTTCTAGGTTACGTTATATAGCAATTAACGTAACCTCTTATTATCAAAACCTAAAACATAACGGGCTTCAAGATTCACGGTCTTTTAATTCTCGTCTGGAATAGCAGATGGGTCAATCGACTGATAATGGTGGTCGATCGACGGGTCTTCAGTAGACAATAGCTTCTGGACCCCGATGGTTGGTCGATCGACTGATGGCAGTGGTCGATCGACTGCTCTAGCTGCTATTTGACTCTATAAACTCGTGGACTTGTCTTTTGGGCCTTGAATTGCGCACCAAGCTCGTTCCTCGGGTGAATACTTCACGTCATATGCAATGCAGGATACTCGGGGACGGATTTAGCTCGATTTCCGCTGGATTCTTCACATTTCTGCAATAATGTACAAAAATACGGAAGTAGACGAAAATAGGGAGAAATGTAGCATAAATTACATGATTGAGCTCTGAAATGCGTGTAAAATGGGATGTAAAACATCGTATAAAAGACACGCATCAAACGTCCCAAACCAAACCCTTGCTTGTCCCCAAGCAAGAACTGGACTCGATCTAAATGGAACGAGTTCAAACTCAGAGCGAATTGCAATGTGTAAAGCCTAAACCAATTTAATGCATAACCAACAATCAATTAGCAAATGAATCATGCAAACAAGTTATGGAGCCGTTAAAACTACTGAACCGTCAACTGTAGAGACTTATCAAATTGGACTCTCACGGGTCGCTCAAATCACTCAATAAGTACAGGTGAATATATGTAAGATAGAAAGAAGTAATTGTAATGACGCTCACCTAACTACGACCTATGAAAACATGCCTGCAATCTAATATGAAAATGATCTCTACAACCGTACATATGCATTCCAACCAACAAAAGACCATGACACATGTCGAGGTATATATGTGGATATGTGAGGTATGGGTAAGAAGAGGCAAAACATTTATGGAAAAGTGGAGGTACAGGTGATCAAGCTAGTACCGAAACGGAACCATATGGCAACATCCAACTTCTTGCTCAAAAACAATTGAACGGTGCTATAGCAAGCACAAATCTCACAATTTCCAGGTATAAAAGTAATCAACTAACTCCCCACAAAATATGAATAATACATGGGAGCAAAAATCGCCAAAAGATAAAGGCTTGAATTATGCGAATTTGATTTCTTCCTCTTTCTCGAACCTCGGTCGATCGACCTAAAGGGGCAGTCGATCGAGTGCTTAAACAGTACAGAACCTCTTTTTCATATTCTTTTTCGAATCATTTTTTCTTTTCATTTTTTTTCTTTCTTATTTCTTTCTTTCCTCCTTTTTCATCTTCCAACAACATCTCAAAAGAGCATATGCCACCAAAAACGAAGTAACAATCCCAAAAACGCAAACTACTAGCTTGACAAGGGCAGGCTAAATATAGGATGTAGTAATGGGACAAAAAGGGACATTTTTGGCAGTGTGGAGTTCATGGGGAAAACGAGAAAGGGGAAACCTCTACCACATGTGTCGACAGACCACAAACCGAATGCATACAGGTATTAAGAAGATCAAGTTCATATTTATGCACATTTATGTGACATGTCTCATAAGGAGTACTACTCACATTCCTAGATGAACTGGTCATGAATGACACCAGTTATAGGCTCTAAATCTCAGAAATATGATGTAGGTTGCCAATAATCTAAGTCAAGTCTCAAGTTCAGCAAGAAATTTAAAGAAAACTCGTAGACTATGCATATACGATTCTACTAATAACATGTCAATTTAGCAAGGTTCAGACAAACAGGTGCAAAATGCAATATCATCCTTGAAATACTACCGTTCTGACTCGACCTATATGCTAAAATAAACGTGCATTTTATGGAAATTTTTAAAATTTTATCAAAAATTTTTGGATTTTTTTGGATTTTTGTATATATATAAAGAAATTAACAATGCAAAACAAAATATAAACGTGAATGGAAGCAAATGATATGCGACGCAAAACCCTTCCCCAAACCAAATCGCACAATGTCCCCATTGTGCAAAATCATGTAATGAAAGAAAAGAGAAACGGGAATTTGCGTAAAATGAAATAAATAAATATGGCATAAAGTGGAAATCGGGAACTCACAAGACTTTAAGCGCAGCAAAGGAAACCTCCCCAAACCAGCGTAAGCTAGGAGGTTTCAGCCAGCAGTGCTACTAAAAGGTACCTGAAAGACAAGTAAAACCCACGCATAAAATCGAGAAAAGAATTTTGAAGCGGTAAAATTGTGCACAAATGAGAAAATCAGAAGAAATAAATAATTTGACGGAAAGTAAAATGGAGTAGAAAACTCCCTTAAGTCCGCAAATCGACCAAACACAGCAGGGGAGAGGTCATGAATAGGTACATCAGCGTCCTTGGTCGATCGACCAAAAGGGGCAGTCGATCGACCAATGTGTCAGGAACAGTAGCTCCTGGAAAGTGCATCTCAGTCGATCGACTGAAAGTACTGATGTACTCCTTATTTCTTCGTATTTGCTCAATAACTTGAGCAAATGAGGTCTAAAAACCTGCAAAATGCACAATAATACGCGCCCAAAATTGCGCAAAACCCAGAACAAAGTCTCAAACGTATAAAATCCTAAGCAAACAAAATAAGATGCGAAGTCTCGCGCACACAAAAGCAATAAAAATTGTCTTTAACAAAAGGAAATAAAATGAAGTTTATAAAGAGCTCGATCAACTAATAGTTGATCAAGAAAGACCACGGTATGGCCCACTTCGTCGGCTTCTGGCTACTAGAGGTAGCCTCAACGGTGCTTATCTGAGCAGCTGCATCCTTCTTAGCTTCCATGTCCGTATGGCTCAACGGATCGACACTCTCATCATCTCCCCAGTCAAGGATCTCTTCGGGCTTGTCAGAATCCAAATCAGACTTTCTGGCTTTGACCGGCTCGTCATCAACAACTTCATCAATTCAATAGCTCAGGCAACCAAGACCTCTTCTTTGAATGATAGGCTTCGTTACAGTTGGAGCAACTTGCAGCACTTCCTTCCCCAAACCAGCCCCTGCGACATCTAAAACAACAGATTCTTCCTCCTTTTTTGCTCCCGGTCTGGGGCGGAGGGGTTATCACAGAAGTAGTAATAGAGACAGGCAATTCAGGAAGCACAAAGTACGATTTCTTCTCAGAGACCGTATTACAAGTCACAGCCCACATGGGGTCCTTTTTCTTAGCTGGTTGGGCAAAGACAATAGAATGCTTTCCCACTTTGAAAGTCAAGGTTCCTAGACCGACATCTATGACTGCACCAGCAGTGTGCAGAAATGGCCTACCCAAGATAATGGGTATATGAGCATCCTCAGGCATGTCAAGTACGACAATGTCAACGGGGAAAAAGAGCTTCCCTATTTCGACAGGGATGTCCTCTAAGACCCCTATTGGCTAGACCGCAGATCGGTCAGCCATCTGAACTGTCATGTCTGTCACGGCGAACCTAGTCAATTTGAGCTTCCTAGCTAGACTCAAAGGCATGACGCTTATACTAGCTCCTAAGTCACATAATGCTTTCTCAATAGAGAAGGTACTTATATTGCAAGGTACAGAAAAGCTACACGGGTCCTCTAACTTATGGGGTGCAGTGTGAGACAAGTAAGAGCAAGACTCTTTGGTTAAAGCGATAGTATGAACATGTTCAAGTGACTTTTTCTTAGACAGGAGTTGTTTCATGAATTTAGTGTATGCTGGCACTTGGTTAACCAACTCAGGGAAGGGTACTTGCACATTCAAACTACGGATAACCTTTTCAAATTTATTGAAAGATACCTGCTCTTTTGTTGGCACTAGTCTCTCCGGATATGGGGCTTTAAGAAGTACCTTAGCCCTCTTCTCTAAATCGCGCGTGCCGGTATCCGTGGACTTAGGCTGAAAGTCCGTCACCTTCTCCTTGTTGAAGCTTGACCTCTCTTCAGACCGTCTCAAATGTGAGCCATTAACCGTCATCGCATCGAACTTCGGATAGATTAATCTTACATTGAGGGCCGAAATGGTTTATAATAATTGGTCTCCTACCAAATTAGTCTTTGTAAAAACTGAGTGCTCCAAGGATGAATTTAGACCCAATAGTAGGATCTACTCCTCAAGGAATTGTACCAAGGTAATCACTCTTAATTTATGTACTAGAAATTAGAATATGAGCCCTTAAAATATAACTAATATTATTACATTACTACTACTAGTAATGTAGTGATAATATTAGAGATTTGTGAGATATACTTCTTAAGCCTTCTAAAACAAGTTAGAGAGAGAATTCAAATTATCAATAATGATAATTTTATATGAATAAATTGTGTGTAAAATAAGAAAAGAAAAACTCTCCTTATTCTACTAGGGTGGCCGGATGGTCCAAGGGGAAGGGTGCCCAATACTTGCACATATTTGTTCTTCTCAAGAAACATAGGGTAGGGCTAGGTTTAGGTCTATTTTAGAAACATAATCATTGTGTCTAATTCTCAATTAGAGCTCAACGGAAGTATTCGTGACCGTAGTCGCATGTGTTCCGGGCTGAAGATAAATATTAAAGTAATTTTATCGACCGAGAATTCTAGAAGTAGAATCGATTAAAGAGTTAATCCACTAAGTTATATTAATTAGGGATGAATCGGCTCACCGTGCCCGAGTTAGTATGAATTTGGATCTCGGGATTATTTATAATAGTTGGGTAGAGGTCACTATATAAATGTTTATAACTTGTTTAAAATGTTTACAAGTATGATTAAAACGATAGATGTTTATTAATTCCGTCACTTCCTTTTTTTTTGTAGTCAAATATTGTTTCTCAATCACAATGACAACTCCGAATTCATCCGCAACCACTAGCTTAAACACTCTCACAAATGTCTATTGGCTCCGATCCTTCATGGATCGTTGTAAATTAGAAAAGAATGGGTCCAATTTCGCCGATTGGGACGCACAACTTCAATTGGCCGCGAAGGGTCACGACAAGCTTCGTTACCTTACCGAGGCCTCTCCCGGCGCACCTAACACAAGGTCTACCCCCGCCGCTAGGCAAGCCTATGAGACTTACCAAAAGGAGTCGGCCGCGATAAAAAATGTGTTGATCTTCTCTATGGAGGCCGAACTCCAAAGGAGTGCTATAAAGATTAGCACCGCCTATAAGATCTATACGAAACTTGTGACCATGTTTTCACAAGCTCCGAGGATCATTCAATATGAAGCGGCATCCGCATTCTTTGATCTCAACATCAAGGAGGGCCAAAAAAGTTAGCCCTCATGTGCTCAATGATGGAGCATGTTGAGACTCTAAAGATGCAAAAGGTAGAAATTCCCGAGGAACTCATCATTGACCGAATTCTTCATTCCTTAAACAAGGTTAAGGCATATGTTCAAATCAGGGTGAATTTTAATATGAAAAACTTGAAAGTTTCTCTCGATGAATTGCACAAAATGCTTCTGCAAGCTGAGAGGGACATGGGGCTAAGTGTTAGCACCACCAAGGATGTGCTCGACATTAATCATAAGAGCAAGGGGAATTTTAAGAAAGGTGGCAATAAGGCAAAGAAGCAAACTCCCTACAAGAACAAAGGAAAGGCTTGCGAAGCTAGCTCCTCTAAGCCCCAGAAGGGTGCCCCGTCCGGGGACAAATGCCACTATTATAATGGTGTTGGGCATTGGAAGATGAATTGTCCAAAGTACCTTGGCGATATCAAAGCTTGAAAAGTTATTCCAATAGGTAAATAATTGTCCCTATCTTTTATGTTTCAATCTCAACTTTGGTATTTTGATACAAGTTGTGATTTTACCCTTTTTATTGTACTTAGGGCATCCAAGCAAGGACAAGGGCAAATAAAAACAAGCCTAGAAGATCTTGATGGAAGCTAGATGTAGCCGCCCATGGTGCTAGATCGATGGAAGCTTGGCTTTATTTTGCTTTGTCTTTATTTTCATGTTGTATTTTGAAATTTTAGAACTATTTTGATTTCCTCGTTCGACTTGGAAATTTGGTTGTTTCCTTAAACAATGGTTGTATTTTGGATATTGGTGACTTGGTTTGTAACCCAAGTCACTTACTTTATCGTATCGTTTGTTCTAAAATTTCTCATCATACACTACTTGCATCGAGAAACATAAGATTATCGACTTAAATTGATCAAATAGACAATTATAATGATTGAGTCATTATATGTCCATAAGCTATGAATTCGATTCTCCTTATCACATTGTTACTAAAAGTAATAACTTACTTATGTAAGATCAATTATAAAGTTGTGTTGAGCTATTGAACTCACATATTAAGGGAACTAAAATGTATTTACAATATGTCTCAAATAGGTCACTAAAAGTTATCATGTGTAATATTTTCCTCCTTTACTATCATAAGTACAAAGTTTTTTGTGGCCTATAAACCTATCTTTGAAGAAAATACATGTATTTTTCTAAAGATAGAGTGGGAATGAATTTAGCCACAAATCTTAACTAGATGGGATCTATATGAGGAGACCAAAAGAAGATGTTCTTAGGTATGGGATATACGTGAGGAGACCAAAAGAAGATGTTCTTAGGTTAGACTCTTGACGTGATGAGACCAAAAGAAAGCGTTCTTATAATAACTTGAGACTTATGAAAAGAAAAAAAGAAAATGTTCTTGTAAAATAAGATTTTAATCTAAGAAGTGGATACCTAGAGATTTTAAAATTCGACATTTTACTTAAGAGCCTTATGAAACCAAAATGGTATCTATGCAAGTAAATGGATTTATTTGGGATTGTTGAGACCAACCAAAGTAAATAGAAATTTATGATTAAGAGTTGCATAGAGAGGCATGTCGATGTCTACAAAAGTTATGTTAATTGGTAACTATGCTAAAACCATTTCTATACTTCATTGTGAAAATGAAGAAGTTAGATATTAAAACCTCTTTCCAAATGGGTATTTTGAAAGAGATACGTGAATGACATATATGGTTTTAACTAAATACTTAGAAAAGCAATGATTATTTCAATTCATGAAATGTTTCGAATGAGTTATCAAAAACAAAACATGTGGAATTGAGTGGAAGTCAATAACAGGTGGGAGCAATCATCCTTCATGAATTATATAACTTATTACTCATTGAGAATGACGTGCATTTACTGTCTTTCACAAAGAAGTATTTAGGTTTTCAATTCTGGATGAAATTAGACATTATGCAAATCTATTATAACATGGGATGTTGGATTGGCACTTAGATAGACATCTTATGTTGATAATGATCCTTCATCTTAATGATATCAACAAGTTAAGTAGGTTATTCATGTCGATGAATATAGAATTACCATCATAGAGTCATGGTTATTTATTGAACCTAAGAACTGTTGACTACATGAATTCGATAACTAATATTTCCGCCATTAGTATAATCATGTATGCCATAATGCACGTGTCCTAGATGAATCACATGCCTGGACCATGCTAAGTCGATAACAAGTTAACCCATATGAGAGTCATTGGTAAGCCTCAAGGAACCGTCATGAATTCTCAAGGAGAACTAATGGTTTGTTCAGGAGTTTGGAAGGATACTTAGTTGTGTGCTAAGAGGTTACACAAACTCAAGTTTCCGAACTCATTAGGATTTATGAAAATCCTAGGATAATTTTATTGACCTAAGGAGTAAATGACTAGTAAGGGTATTTCATTGTCAATCATTGCAAGATTCTACAAAACATATACCTAAGTACGTTGTGATTAGGTGGTGTACTTTAAAACTACAAGTAGTGTTAACCACCGAAATCCACATCACAAGTTATATGATAATAGCGAGAGCTTCTTTCAAGTTAAAGAGCCTGAGTCTAGAACGAAGTCTAGACATGTACTTAGTGGAGTTCGTTCTATAAGAGATAAAATGAAAATGAAGGAAATCGCAATTCACAAAGTTTGAACACTTGGACATATGGTATGTTCACAAGCTAAACTTTTATTTCGTTAGACAAGTGCATAAGTACACTTATGTTTATAAGACATAGAGTAGTAATATGGTATTGACTACTCGTATGTGATAATCACATTTATCGTTTGAGTTATCGTTAACTCATCTTGTACTTTGTTACATCCAAATGGGTTATTTAGACAATATTGAACCCTTTAAAGTGAACTAGATTAACATAGTATTCGTCCCTAGTTACTTATATGAGGTGACATCTCGAAGTAACTAGAGTGTGATGCGTTTGATGGCCAGTTTAAGTGTCATAGAGTCATGAGAGATGACTAGTCGATTACATAGGCAGACTGTATGGGACACTCTGTCGGTCTTATGACCGCTTATGGAGTTCCGGAAATTTTTATAGCCTGGTCGTGGCGAGAGCTACTATAGTATTCTTATGAGTCGATTCTTTGACTAAAAACTATTCGCCTAAGGTGGCACAGTTTCAGAGTGACTTTGATTTATGTTCTGTGACCTTCGTAATTTGGGTCTAATGGGCATGTTTTGGGTCATGATGAGCTGTGGCTATTCGAAGGGAAGAGTGTGATAGGAATTGTCCATCCCCGTCAGGTTTATCTTATATCTCAAGGCCACTCGAGGAGTAATGAACTGGAAATGCGTGGCCACGCTCGGAAGGTATCTATGGTAGATAATTCTGGTCAGACAGTTATTCTCCATATCGAGGAAACCACTCATGATATGATCAAATGCATGTACGGCCTGCAAGACACCTTGCATTGAGTGGGAGATAGTAATAGGATAAGAGAATTGGTGACGAACACTTGGTCGCGGACAAGTGGGAGATTGTTGGAGTATGTGTCCTCGACAATAATGCGATCACTTGTTTAAATCTCATATTAAGAATGCTGTGGGAAAGTAATATTTTATTGTCAACTGATCCACATTAATCAGTAGTGATTGACTGACTAGAGTTTGACATAACTGTCGTATGACGGTGGTGATCAGTTGACCCCTTAAGGTCATACCTCTAGGGTAAGATTCTTAATTGATTAATTAATTAATTGTATGTTAATACAAGTTAATTAATTCCTTAAAATTGTACAAATGATTTTTTCAGTAAGAATATGTATCTTATTGTAATTTGATTAAATAAGATTCGTACAAAGTAATTAAATTGTTTTATTATTTAGGTTTATTTATTGTTTATGAAACAATTGAAATAAGAATAAATGGTTTATTATAAATACAAGTTGTTGTGATTTATGATTCTTTGACCCATTTTGAGTAATTGTAAGTGTGAATTACTAGTTAATTTTTGTATGTGATTTATTTTGTTAATATAATGATTTTTAATAAGTTAAAAATGCATTATTGAATAACATGTCTAGTAACATGTCCAATATGTCACACTATACAAATTAACATATGACAAACTTAAAATGGTACCCCTTAATGTTGTGTGTGCTGTGAAAGTGGAGGGGGTTGGGTAGTTTTAGGACTTAATTGTTGCTCTAATTGAGAATTAGACAAAATGAATATGTTTCTAAAATAGACCTAAACCTAGCCCTACCCTATGTTTCTTGAGAAGAACAAATATGTGCAAGTATTGGGCACCCTTCCCCTTGGACCATCCGGCCACCCTAGTAGAATAAAGAGAGTTTTTCTTTTCTTATTTTACACACAATTTATTCATATAAAATTATCATTATTGATAATTTGCATTCTCTCTCTAACTTGTTTTAGAAGGCTTAAGAAGTATATCTCACAAATCTCTAATATTATCACTACATTACTAGTAGTAGTAATCTAATAATATTTGTTATATTTTAAGGGCTCATATTCTAATTTCTATTACATAAATTAGTATATGAATTAAGAGTGCTTACATTGGTACAATTCCTTGAGGAGTAGATCCTACTATTGGGTCTGAATTCATCCTTGGAGCACTCGGTTTTTACGAAGACTAATTTGGTAGGAGACCAATTAGTATAAACCATTTCGGCCCTCAATGTAAGATTAATCGATTTCTTCTTACTTTGTCTCATTTTGTTATGCATGCATAAGATCTAGATTAGTTTATGACTAAACTAATATATATTGTTATTAGAAATGTCTAATAAGAGGTTAATAAATCTAATAATAGGACCTCCTTAATCTTGTCCTGGGTCACTCCCTTAGTAGCGGGAATGGTAGAGCAATAGTCTGTGAAAACTTCCATATGCTTCCGCGGATCTTCACCCGCCACACCACGGTACAGATTCCTTTTGTCCAGATTGATATAAGATGGCCGAATGTCAAATGTACTGCCATCTTTAATCGCAAGTTTGAAATCTTTAGGGATTGAGGCAGTTGTCGACTCTGAATGACTCGCGATATTAGGCATCCTCACAGAACTGGCAGAAATAGAATTGTCTTCTTGAAAAGATTGGTCTTCTGCATATAAAAAGTGTTCTAGCTCGGGTTCAAAAGTACTCAAGGCTTCCTTTTGAATCGTTCTCTACAGTCTTTGTCTATAACAAAAGGTCCGCTTTGGTTCAGGATCAGCTGGAACTAACTTTGACCTGTTAGACCTGGGCATAAACAGCACTGGAGAAAATAAATAAGAACTGTCTCAAGGAATTAGAATTCCCTGAGACTAAGAGACAAACGAAACAAAAAACAGGCAAATAGGCTATTGCCTTACCGGAAACGACGCCAAAATTTGATACCGTCGTTTAGTATCAAAAATAAATACCTGATACTACTAACAGAAGTCGGCGGTAAGTAAGGTCGATCTCCACAGGGAGGATAAAGTATCTATATGTCAATTACGTCTGTCTAGTAACAATTGAGGGTTTTAAAATTGTTTTCTAAACTACAGAATGTCTAAGGCAAGAGAATTAAAGTAAAGAGCAATATAGGCAAGAAAAGCAAAGAATGTAATCAGATAAGGAGAGATATGTCAGGATTTCGGTTCACCATGGTAGTTCACTAACTAGGTCATAAATAGTCCAGACAATCTACTGTGAGAAGGGCAAGGGAAAGGTCCTTCCGGTCCGCTATCCACCCTAGATTACAACTAACTTAACTTCCGTCCTCATTAGGGTAGTCTACTGTTCATAGCAGGTCTGTTCATTCCAATCTTCCGATCTAGGAGCGAATTTAACCAGATTAAGGGGTTTAGAAGCGTGCACTCAACTAAACATATTACAGTTATATTGCTAATGGCACAGTTGTCACAATCAATTGTCTAACCTATTCATGACTTCATCAGTTCCCTACCATGGCTCCCCTAATCCTAACATAAAGGGGGTTTAGCTACTCATGCTATCGGATTTAACAACAATAACGATGAATTCACTAAGGGAAGACATGATAAAAAGACAATAAAGATGAAGCATAAACAATTGATCAAAGATAATAAGCAAGGGAACAATGATTAAGAACAAGCAAAGTATTAAACTAAGATTAAGAGAAGGAGAATGATTACAAAGTTTGAATCCGGAAAAAGCTTAAAGCAAGAGCAAAGTAGCAGCAGTGATTAAGAGTAAAATTAGGATATTCAAGCGTCTAAAGTGTAATTATGAACTAATGACGACTTCCCTTATATAGGGGAGCATTTTATTAACATAAATAAACCTAACACGAAATAATAATCCCGTGTATATAAGCTATCCACTCGATCGAGCAACTTTAAACTACTCGATCGAGTGATTCTCCAGAAAAACCTTTCGATCGAGCAACTTGGGCTCTCGTCGAACACCTCCAAAATAGCCTACTTCGATCGAGTACAGTAGGGACTCGATCGAACATATTCACTGCCGAAACTACTCGATCAACTTACAAAAGCTCTCGATCGAGCAGATATCCACTGAAACAGCCTTGAACTCGTTTGGTTAGCTTCCAAGGACCACCTTCACGCTTCCCGAGGTACGACATTTTGCTCCAAATTTCCATCTCCTCAAAATGCATGCTAAGAGGAACGAAAAAGGTGCGATATCACTACTTCAAGGTCCATTTCCTGCAAATGAGACAAGACGAACCAAAGCAGCCAATTCGGGGCATTTTGCAATACAAAGCAATGAAAATGATATAGAAATGCGTGTAATAAAAGGCTAAAAAGACTATATAAATTGCACGTATCACACTTACGTCACTGATCCGCTATATCCTTGTAGTGTTGACACAACTTGGAGGTGATTTATTGGTATCCTTCTAGGCTTAGTAGTTTGAAGAAACCGTATCTATGATGGAGTGTGTACCCTTAGATTGCTTCCCTTCTAGATAATTTCCGCCATATAGATGAGGAAAGTGGCTATTCATTTTTGTAGATGCATCCATTACTTGCTTTTGTGTGCTTAATGCTTGCATATATCGCCATTTTGGCAAGCCCCACCTTGCCTTGCAAGAAGGCATCCTACCTCATGGTTGTCTTGTTGTGAGTTGAAGGGGCGGAGTGAGACCCGCTAATTGTCTCATATCGGCTATATTAGTAGGACAGTTTCAATAAAGGTCCTAGTTTTAGTCACCTCTTTACTCGGGACGAGCAAAGGTTCAGTTTGGGGATGTTTGATGTGACTCATATTTGAGCACATTTAGTCCCCGAATTAACCTCGTTCCTATGCTTTTTAGCACATATTTGGGTCATTTATTATCTTTAGTTTCCCATTTTGCATATTCTTTGAGGTTTTGTGTCCTTGGTAGGAGAGGTTGGTTAACCTTGCATTTATGAGGCAAAATGGAGCTAAATGGATCGCATCTAATGACCAAGCATCAAAGAGAAGACCGACACTAGAGGCCTAAGTAGATAAATAAAGTGAAATGGGCAATGATGAAAGGATCCTTGCATCCCCAACATGATCCTCGCGGATTGTTAAGGAGCTAAACAACAGAAGCACTCTGCCCAAGGATCCGAGCGTGCCACAATGCAAGGATCCGAGCGGCTTGATCCCAGGATGAGCGGACTGTGCACAAAGATCCGAGCGTCCCCTCCCTAATCCGAGCGGATCCCTTCACAGAACAGCCCGTGCCACAGCACGGGACGAGCGGATCGTGATAGGACTAGCAAGGAGGATCCGCGCATTTCCCTCGGGAGTAGCACTTCCTCAAATTTTCTTAGGGTCTTAATAGTCATTTAAGCCCTTAGTAACCCTAATCCTTATACCTAATCTTTAGTATAAATACCCCTTTGTACTACCAAGATTAGCTTCAATTCCTAATCCGATCTTAATACTCTCTTAAATTAGTCTTAATTTAGTTATAATACAATTCTCAATATTATTCACATCTTAATCTTTCCTTAATTTCTCTATTGTTCTTCCTTTTATTTGGGTAATTAGAAGATTATTTAGGTTTATTTGGAGGATTGACAACCTTCCATCAATCATCAAGTACTTCTATTATTCTTTGCTTTATTATTTGGAATCATCTTCATAGGTATAATCTCTTTTACCCTTGTTTAATTATTGTTAATCACTTTCATTTATTCATCATATTTTGCTTTGTTAGTATGATTGACAACCTTATTAGCATGCTAAACTTGATCATGAATGAGTAGTTCTTTAGCTAGGGTTAATGGGGAATTAGGGGAAAAAACATGGGGATTGATCTATGCTTAATCTAATATGTTTTCATAATTAATTTGCTTGCTTGTTGTGATTTCAACCTATGCACGTGTTATCTTTGATGAAATGCGAGCCTATGAATCCTTGCATTTTTTTATCTATCCCTTATCTCTTCAATGAGGCTTGTAATATATAAACCAACTCGAGCCTCATTAGACCATGCATAGAGTTGAATAGGAAGGATTAAGTCGACTTGTAGGTGTTGTACAGTCTAGACGACTCGGCTTCGGGACCCAAACCTTCCTAGGGACTGTAACATATACACTAACTCGATACCATCATAACAATAAGTGCTTGCATCTAATTGAGAACATGTTTGTATAATCTACTCCCATGAATCCCCTATGAACCCAAGACACCCTAGTGCTTTTAATCAATTGTTTACAAAACTCTTTAATTGCTTTGCTTTGTTTACTTCACTTTACTTTCATTTTGTTGATTAGTTTAGATTACACAATCACCTCAACCCAAATTATGACACCCTAAGACATAGCCTTCTACAATTGAGAATCCTACATCAATACCCGTCCCTTGGGATCCGCCCTTTACTTACCTCTTTATTAAGAGTAGTTTGTGAAGTTATAGATATTGTTTTGGCTGTTAGCTTTTGACGACGAGTTGAACCGGACCACCCTTGATTCACCCCTTGTGGTTCTCGCCACAAGGGGCTGTACACATTAATGGACATGGGTTATTCACTCGATGAAGATGAGTGGCGCTTAGGTGCGAAAAGCTGCGGTCCCCCACTGGCGGTATGGAATATCTGTTGCGATGGATATTCTGGCAGGACTTTTCCTTCGGGTTAGTCATATGATTGATGGATGTTTGGAGTTAGAGTTGGCTATGTGTGTATGTTGTATCTTGTTGGTCTGTTGTTCTTCAGTTACTGAACCTTGTGTGGTGTTGTTTGTTGTTCTGTTTTGATATGTGTCTGCCGTGTTCCATTATGGTGAGCAGTCAGTCTTAGCAGGTGTTGATGTGTGAAGCTTAGCTGGGTGCATCGAAGGGACGAGTCTACCACTGAGTTTTGGCAGGGATAGTATCACCGTAGTTATTATTCCTCAGTTATATCTTTCTTTTATGTTAAGTTTAAAGTATGTAAACAATTGTAATAGTTCATTTATTGGCGTTATGTTATACTTTTCCTCGGGCAACCGAGATGGTAATGCTCGTATCTGCTAGGGAAGGTCTTGGTAAGGCTCCTTGGTAGATGAGGGTGTTACATCCACTGCAGCAGTTTAGTCCAAACTTCTTTGGAGAAAGTACATTGAAATAATAGGTGGGAGTGCTCCTCTTGAGTTGCCTTACAAAGGCAACATCTGTTGGCCAAGTGAAAACCCCGGAGCTGCAAGTTATCCACCGTGGCAAGCTTTCCCTGGATAGCTAAGGCAGATATAATCCTATGACTAAGAACAACTTTAGGATGAAGAATGGAAGAATACCAATCTTGCTGCAACAGAAAAACCAACAAAAATTTAAAAGTTTTACCAGCCTGCAACCTCTGCCCATAGACCCAGGTACTCATCACATCTTGAGCTGCCTAAGTGCAACCCATGTGAGTGATTAAAGTATCCCTAGCAACAAGAATCCCCTTCAAACTAGGGGAGAAGTGAGAGTTAGGCTTGACAGACCATATATCTTCCTGCTTCAAAATGTAAACCTGATGCCACTTTGCCCAAACACCAGCAGCA
This sequence comes from Silene latifolia, assembly GCF_048544455.1. Taxonomy (NCBI): domain Eukaryota; kingdom Viridiplantae; phylum Streptophyta; class Magnoliopsida; order Caryophyllales; family Caryophyllaceae; genus Silene; species Silene latifolia. Next base: position 76,316,478 of record NC_133534.1, read on the forward strand.
TTCCCAGACAGTTGCCAAACCCAGTTTAGAAGTAGGGCAATATTCCATTGTTCAACATTTTTAATGACAAAACCACCCCTAGTCCATGGAGAGCAGATATGCTTCCAACTCTGATATACTTGTTTTCTAGTACCATCAGGGATTCCCCAGAAGAAGTTTTTACACAATCTGTTAATTTTCTTAACCACCTATTTTAGAAGTAGAATAGTGGCACACCAAAAAATTTCTAAACCAAAAACCACAGCAATAATTAGTTGTACCGTTCCAGCATAAGAGAGAAGATTAGTAGACCCGTGTTAGATAGACTGTTGCACCTAAGTGATTAGGGGATCAAACATGTGAATAACAAACCTTGAGGTTTCAAGAGGAATACCTAGATACCTAAAAGGAAAACTGCCTTCACAAAACCCTGTATCCTGCAAAATAGCTTGCTTAGCATTCTGACTCACTCCTCCAAAATAAATGTTGGTTTTCTTTATATTTGCCGTCAAACCAGAAATTTTGGCAAAGTCAGTAAGGGTAGTTTTCACAACTCTCACTGAAGGAACATCCCCTCTAATAAAAATCAAGGAACATCCCCTCTAATAAAAATCATGAGGTCATCCGCTAAGACTAAATGAGTGAGATTTAACTTGCTACATTTAGGATGATAAGATACATGATGCTGCTTGCAAATTTCCCTAAGTGATCTTGAGAGGACTTCTGTTGGACCATATAGTTATATGATTTGTTTTGATAATGACAAGTGTGCTTTATAATGTATATACTCTTTGCGCGTAATCGTTTGTTAGTCTTTGTTATATTTAATAAAGGTTACAATAATAGCAAGCAATGTTATAGCATCCATGGCTATAACTTTGAATATTTGTGAAGCATCATTGAAGTAATGTTATAGCTGCTTGAGCTATAACATTGACGATTCCTAAAGCATCATTGTGTCTATTTCATTCACAAGTATGATGATCACTCAAGCAAAAGGCATGATCAAGTCTATAAGAAGCTCAAGATGAAGAGCTTATGATCAAGATGAAAAGATGATCCTACTACTGAAGAGCTCCAGGAAAATTAGCTAGTATAGGACGTCATCTAATAACGATATCTATGGAAATAATATTGGGAAGGTAAAGTTATAGTTATTTCACCTATAGCATCACTTAACCAAGCTTAATGTTATAGTAACTTATACTATAACTTTAGGTTGCAGTTTGAAGGCACGATTTTACGGTTTTAAAATCAATTTTCGAAAGCTCAAATGATTTATATATTTTCGAAAATATGTGTACGTATGATAGAGATAAGATACGGGTTTAATTAGGTTGAATAATTTCTGTTTATCCTATTGGTTAGTAAAATGCCTTACGAGTCATCATGCTACCTAGGGTTTGCTAAGTTATCTAAACCTAAACCCTAATCCTCTTTTATATTTTGGCTAGGGTTCGACCGTGGTAGGCTTATGAGTCGCGTTCAGGTCAATCTCTCCTTGCACAAGTAATCTATTGTGATAAATCTTAAATAGATTGACATACGATATTTTTATATCTTAAACAATTATTTTGATTTATCTTAGCTTACTTAATCGAAATATTTATGGATCAAAATAAGAAAATAAAGATTTGTTTCTTTAAAAACAATCCAAAGTGCCTCACGGCACATCTAGGGTTTTCGTCCAACCCTAGTTCTCTCATCTACTATATATACATATGTGCTTTTTATTTCAATAACAACTTTTCGCAATATTAAAAATTCTTTTGTAAACAAATTGAGTCAAATTCTTTATCAAGTAATTTATTTGTTTTTGCAATTCTAAATTCTTACGAAAAGTCGTGCTTCAATTTGTTTATTATTTCCGTAAGATTACGTTATTAGATGATAGTACTTTATGTTGTATCTTATACGTAAAATTGTTTGAACACTTAGAAGAACAATCAAGTGCTTTCTTATTAACGTAAGTTAGACAAGTTAAAGTATTTAACGGTACTCGAAATTGAGTTACAACTAGAGTTAGTTGTACGAGTGGGTTCATAATTTTGTAATCGGGGGAAAGGTACTAAATATATTAATAGAAAATAGTGGACGTAGGTTTCGACTTGTGAAACTAAACCACTTCAAAATCACGTGTGTCATTTCCTTACGTTCTTTTACTTACGTTGTTCATCATGTAGTTAATTAGTTAAAATTTAATCGATAAACTTTAAGTTATTAATTGTTTAATCATGCTTATATAGGATACTCGAAAAAGTGGGCTAAGTTTTTAAATACTCAATTCACCTCTCCCCCTCCCTCCCGAGTATTTCGGATCGATAGACTCCACAATTGGTATCAGAGCCTCGTGCTCTTGATTGCCTAACCTCAAAGAGGCTGATCCGTCTATCTTTTTATTTTATTTTTCCGCTGCTTTGCACGTGTGAAATGGACTATAAATACCTTAAGTGTCCCGTCTTTGATGGGAAGAATTATGGGCTTTGGAAGAACATGATGACACACTATTTAAAACGACATGATTGGGAGTGCTGGACGATTAGTATGAATGGACCGAACAAAATTTTGGTCGGATCTTCAGAAGGCACTACCTATGAGAAAAAAGAAGTAGACTATGTGGAGGCTGATTACAAGAAGGCTGAGAAAAACTCGAAAGCGATAAGCCTGTTGCAAAACGGCATGACATCGAACGAATTCGACCGTTTTTCTTCTTGTACTATGGCCAAGGAAATATGGGATGGTCTTGAAATGGCTCATGAAGGAACGTCAGCTATTAGAAAATATCGTATTGACTTGGTGATTCAAAAATACGAACTCTTTACAATGGAGAAGAATGAATCACTTGATGGCATGTCAGCACGTTTGTCTAGCATCATTAATGAGCTGAAAAATATTGGCAGAAAGTTTGAGTCCGAGGACATTGCTAGGAAAGTCCTTAGGAGTTTGTCTAAGAAATGGCGTCCTAAGGTCACAACAATGGAGGAATGTAGAGATCTTACAGCTTTACCCTATACAGAACGTATTGGAGCTCTTATGGCTCATGAACTCGTCCTGGAAGACGATGAGGCCGAGTCCAGTAAAAATAAGAGTTTGGCTCTACAAGCTTCTTCTAGTGAAGATGTTGATGCTGATATTGAGGACAAAATGATTCTGTTTGCTAAACGCTTTAAAAGAAGAATTTTTAGAAATAAGCAGGCAAAATCAACTAACAACAAAAATAAGTCCTTCAACAAGAAAGTTTCAAAGTCGAAAAACACGTTTGCTAATAAGAGATGCTTCAAGTGCAGAGAATCCGATCATACGATAAAGGATTGTCCCACGTGGGAGAAAATTAAAGATAAAACAAAACGTGAAAAGACAAAGAAAGAATTCAAACAAGTTATGATGGCATCGTGCTAAGGAGATCTTGACACAGAAGATGATGAAGGGTCTGAAGATGAAGAAGTTTCTAATCTGTGCTTAAGCAACGTAAGTCTTGACCTAATTTCTGACAGTGATGAAGACAGCTTGGATTCAAACTGCTGTTTTCTAGGAGAGTCAGACTCGGATGAAGAAGAGGAGGTAAGCTATCTTGAGCTTAAAAAGCTCATCAAGAAATTGTCTAAAAGCGCCTTAATTTATTTTTTTGAGCAATCTGTTGATAAATGTCATAAACAAGATCTGGAATTGAAAGATATGAAAGAACAGATTCTTGATATTGCTGAAGAGAATCAAATTCTTAAGGCTAACGCTAAGAAGCTCAAATCTAAAGTTACAGCTAATATTGCTCCAACTTCAGAAACGACAAATGCTGAGAAGAAGATTCTTGAGTCTAAAGTTATAGCTAATGAAGCTATAACCTCATATCTGAAACTGAACTTTAAGCATCTTCAAGCCAAGGTTACAGCTAATGAAGCTATTACCTTAGAATTGAGGAAAGTCAGAGAGCTTCTAGAGTCAAAGGCTACAGTTAGAGAAGCTATGATCTCAGATCAAAAGAAAGAAATTGAGTCTCTAATTCAGCAATTGAATGAATCTAAAACTGTACTATCAAACACTAAAAAATTACATACTGAAATGGTACGAGTTCTTGATAATAGATTCCAGAATTTCCGTGACAATTATGAAGAGACTCACCACCCTAAGGTCATTGAGTCAGATCATTCAAAATGTGCTAAAGAGATTCAGTATCTAAAAGACTTACTTTTACATGCTAGAAATGTCCACGATAAGTGGGAAGGTAGCACGCATGTCCTAAATTTTCTGACTGAGTAATCAGATAATAATATGAAAATGGGTTTAGGACATGAGTGCTATGGTCGTAGAGACTACGTTAAATGCAAATCATCTCATTTCGAACGAGATTTCAGGAAGAGAAAATATGTGAATCTACCTGAGTATTTGGTTTGAAATTACTGTGGTCATACTGGACATCTTCAAGATTACTGTGTTAAATATATGAAAGATTTCAATGAAGGTATCAAGTTTGTTAAAGAATCCAAAGTGGTGTTAGAAGAAAATGTTGTTCCCATAAATGAACCAAACATGAATGAAGAAAGGAATAGCAATTATCGTTTGTTGTATGATATGAGCTTTGACTATAAGAAGAAGGCTACCGAACTAAAACAACCACCAAAGCCTAAAGAGTCTCCCAAGACTAAGGCTCCCCCAAAACAACCTGAGAGTCAACATCGTGAAAGACCTAGAGCGCAACCTAGGACGATTCCTAAAAAGACTTTTTCGTCACCTAAACAAAAAGTCATTAGACAAGTATGAGTTAGAAAAGATTTAGTTTTTAGAGTGACTAACGTCAAAGGACCCAACTTAGCTTGGGTACCTAAAAACTGCATCTAATCTCTTTGCAGGTTATGGTGAAAGAAAACAATCAATGGTACTTGATAGTGGATGCTCAAGGCACATGACTGGTAATGCTAATCTATTTCTTTCACTTGAACCTTTCGATGGTGGTAAGGTTACTTTCGGTGAAAACAAAAAGAGTAAGGTTGTTGGTATTGGTAAGATAGGCATATCATCTTCTCATGCTATTAGCGATGTTTATCTTGTTAGTGGTCTCAACCACAATCTACTTAATATCTCTCAATTATGTAACAAGGGAAATAAAGTTGTATTTCATTCAAATTCTTGTCGAATAATAATTGAAGGAACAAGCAGCGTTGTACTTGAAGATCAACGGAAAAGGAATGTATATATGATTGATTTAAATGTTATTTCTACCAACTCGTTTACATGCATTAAAGCTACAATAGACGACCCATGTCTTTGGCCCAAATGATATGCTCACATTAGTTCGACTATTTTGAATAAACTAAAGAGATGGGATTTGGTTGAAGGTCTTCCTTCAATTAAATTTGATCAAGAAACTCTATGTGACTCGTGTGCTCGTTGCAAACATGTGAGATCATCGTTCAAACCTAAGAGAGTTGTAAGCACAAAAGAACCACTAGAACTTGTGCATATGGATCTATCCGGCCCAATAAAGGTAAGAAGTAGAAGCGGATCCAGGTATGTTTTCGTTCTAGTTGATGATTACTCTAGGTATGTTTGGCCTATTTTTCTTAATTCAAAAGATGAGACTTTCAAAGAGTTTGCAGTTCTAATGAAGCTTGCCCAAAAAAAGTATAAATCAAAATTAGTCTCTATACGTATAGATCATGGCACCGAATTGGATAACCATGCTTTTATTGAATATTGTAGGGAGAATGGTGTTGGGCATAATTTCTCAGCACCACGAACCCCACAACAAAATGGTGTTGTTGAACGTATGAATATAACACTAGAGGATATGACATGCACGATGCTTTTGTGGAGTTGTCTTCCTCGTAATTTCTGGGCAGAAGCTATTAGTACTGCATGCTATATTCATAATCGAGCTCTGATTAGACCTATTATAAAAAAGACTCCCTATGAGTTTCTTAGAGGACGTAAACCTAACATATCACGTCTACGGTGCTTTGGGAGTAAATGTTTTGTCTATAATAATGGAAAATATAGATTAAGCAAATTTGATCCCAGAAGTGACGAAGCTGTATTTGTTGGCTACTTTAATCATAGAAAAGCATATAAGGTTTTTAATAAGAGAACCTTATGCATTGAAGAAAGTGTTCATGTTATTTTTGATGAGTATAATATGTTTGATAAAGTTGAACAGGATGAGGAAGAGGATATGAACAAGCCAGATTTTCGACTATCTGGAGATAATCCTCCAGAGTTGGATGAGGAAGATAAAGAAATTGAAGGCACTAATGATGAACTTGAAAGTCCTTCAAATGACAAGGGAAAGAGAGATTAGATTATAGTTTATGGTACTATAACCTCCTCTCAAACCAAGAATTTGGAAACTGAAGTTATAACTGATGAAGCTATAACTTCAAATCTAAACCAAAGTATAGAATCAATAGTTATACCTGATTATACTATAACCCTGGGATTGGATTTAGGAGGAAAAATTCTTGGATCTCAGTCATTCGAAGAAGGTGAGCCCAGTTCAGATGACAATGATGTGCCTCCAGCTTCTAAGAAATGGAGATATAAAGATTCTCATCCCATGGAGAGTATTATTGGAAGTTTAAAGAAGGGTGTTCAAACTCGAAGATCATTGAACAACTTCTGTTCTTTCTACTCCTTCCTCCCTACTATTGAACCAACCAATATCAAGGAAGCTCTTGCTGAACCAGATTGGATTGTCGCTATACAAGAAGAGCTTCAACAGTTCGAACGGAATAAAGTTTGGCACTTAGTTCCGAGACCTAACGATCGATCTGTTAATGGCACCAGATGGGTGTCCAGAAACAAGCTGGATGACACAGAAAGTTATTGTGCGAAACAAGGCTAGATTGGTTGTACAAGGTTACAATCAACAAGAAGGGATTGATTATGACGAGGCCTTCGCTCCCGATGCTCGTCTTGAAGCTATTATATTATTAATAGCTTTTGCAGCTCACAAAGGAATGAAATTATATCAAATGGACGTTAAGACTGCATTCTTAACGGTTATTTGAAAGAAGAAGTATTTGTAGAGCAACCCCCACGATTTCTGGATAGCAAGTTTGAAAACCACGTTTATAAATTAGATAAAGCTTTATATGGTTTGAAACAAGCTCCCAGGGCTTGGTATGACAAATTGTCTAAATTTTTACTTGAAAGCAATTTTAAGAGAGGATCTGTCGACAAGACCCTGTTCCAAAAATTCGAGGGTTCCGATTTATTAGTTGTACAAATATACGTTGATGATATTATTTTTGGATCAACTGATAATTGGTTGTGTAAGTATTTTTCAGATTTAATGACCTTAGAATTCGAGATGAGCATGATGGGAGAGCTCACGTTCTTCCTAGGGCTTCAAATCCAACAAACAAGTGAAGGAATTAAGATTCACCAACAAAAATACATCAAAGAGCTAATCCGGAAATTTGGTATGGAAAACTATCATCCAAAGGCCACTCCAATGGTAACAGATAAGAATTTAACCTTAGACAAAGATGGTAAATCTGTTGATGAAATGACTTATCGAGGTATCATTGACTCACTTCTTTATTTAACTACAAGTCGTCCAGATATTATGTTTAGTGTATGCGTATGTGCTCAATTTCAATCGTGCCTTAAAGAATCGCATATGAAAGCAGTTAAGAGAATCTTGAGGTATTTAATTGGTACATCCAAATTATATCTATGTATCCTCTTGAGTGTAATTTTGATCTCATAGGGTATTCAGATGCAGATTATGCAGGTTGTTTAGTTGATATAAAAAGTACTTCCGGCATAGCCACATTTGTTGGACCATGTATTATAACATGGGGGTCAAAGAAGCAAAATTTCGTTACATTATCTACAGCTGAAGCCGAATACATTGCTACTGGATTGTTCTCAACTTTTATGGCTTAAGCAACAACTATGTGATTATGGTATTAATGTTGGGTGTATTCCCATTTTATGCGACAATACGAGTGCTATAATTATTTCTAAGAACCTAGCACATCACTCTCGTACTAAGCATATAGATATTAGACATCATTTTCTGCGTAACCATGTAGATAAGGGTAACATAAGAATGGAATTTTGTAGCACAGAAAAACAATGGGCAGACATTTTTGCCAAAGCATTGGCTAGAGAACGTTTTGAGATTTTACGGTTGGAAATTGGTTTAATTGGTGGCAACTAAACTCGTCACAAATATTTTACTATCTGTATGACTGTCTAGATTTGACGAGATTGTGTGACTGTGTCCGTATTTCTCGTTGCAAGTATTTTTATGTTAATTGTCACATTATATTTGGTCGGGACTAAATCTTTTCGGTAACTTGTCGTTAGGAGCACCTAGACCAAAACACAATTTATAGCTTCACAAACAACTCTACAATTAGTAAAGAGGCAAGTAAAGGTCGGATCCCAAGGGACGGGAATTGAGATGAAATTTCTATTGAAACTAGTTGTGCCTTAGGGGTGTAACAAATTGGGTTGATGTAGAAGGTTACTAAACTAAATAGTAATGAAAATAAACAAGCAAGATGAATCAAAAGGGTTGTAAACAATTGATAAAAAGCACTAGGGTGTCATGGGGTCATTGGGGATTCATGGGAATTGATCATGTGGGAAATAATCTGTATACTTCCTTTATGTTCAAGGATTATAACGAATTTTATGAAGATGATACTAGTCATAAAATAAAAAATACATAAACAAAAGTAAAGGATTCAGAAATAACCTTCAGTCCTAGCAAATACGGCCTAAGAACAATATCAAAATAGATATTCGCCTATCAGTTGCACCCAAGATGCTCCGAGAAATGCCCTTGATTTTGCTAGAATCGATCCAAAATTTTCTGTAAAATTTAGGGTTTTGTGTTTTTTACTGATGAGAGGAGGCACAAAATTTCTTAGGAAAAATTCGGTCAGAATGATAATCATCCCTCTCTCCCTATAAACCGTGTATAAAGAGTTAATTATGGTAGATTATCTTCTTTTAATTTTCGGCCCATTTGACCGAAATAAGGAGTATATTTCCTTATTTTCGGTTAATCCAAAAATGTATAAAATGTGTTAAATTGTCATCTAGTGAGGATCGAACCCATGACCTCTTGGTTTGTGTACCCTCACTATTACCACTATGACACATTCAACTTGTTGATATTAAATATAACCGATTACATTTAATTACGAATTAACAGATTAATTCGTCTAAGCTAACATTACATACATTTAATTAAAGATAACTTATTATATTTAATTTACGAATTCACAGTTAATTCGTCTCAACTAATATTATTTAATCTTCATTAAATAATTATCTCATCAACACATTGACTAACTGTTTAGTCATATTAGGCATCAATGTGATCATATTTCTATAACCACATCTCTCAAACACATCCTATAGGTGTGACCTTTAGGGACCAGTTGATCACCGCCATCTGTATGATAATAACGTCAAACTTTCTAGCAAGCCAACCGTTATTAGGTAAACGTTAATCAACTGATTAAATATACAAAGTATACCCTTGTGAACCTGTAAGAGATTTACAAATGTTATCACACTAATTTGTGGAGGACAGAAGCTCCATCAAACTCCCACTTGTCCTCACAAGTGTATGTGCGATAACCGATTCTCATATCCTAAAATTTCTCCCACTCAATGTAAAACAATTTGCAAATCCGTATTCACAAAGGTCGTATTTTACAAGCGATCATTATCAAGAGTGGTGTCCCCGACTAGAGAGTAACTTAACTGATAAACGAATCATCATTCGAGCATGGCCATGCATTTCAGTTACTACTCCTCGAGTGGCCCTGAGAAATAACTATACCTGATAAGGGTTGGATAATTTCCTCAACTCGAATCCTGCAGATGTAAGCACGAGATGAAATGACCCGAAAAAATCTACTTAGCCTCCGATTCACGGCAGACCGTGAGAAAGAAACCAAAGTCACCCAAAAACTGCCTTAATCTCAAGAGACAGTCGATAGTCAAAAGAATCGACTCAAGGAACACAATGGATGTCCTATCCACGACCTGGCACCGAATGTTTTTAAACATTTAGGACTCCATTACGTTGTCACAAAAAGTTGTCCTACGAGTTATCGGTATAATCTCGCATCTGTGATCGATCAGTCAACCGTTTGACTTATGGCTCGTTGAACCCACCATCAATCGACTGCACAATATAATAGCCGGAGTTATCAGCTCACATTGGCGATTACGGACCAAAACAAATATAATGTAATTCAGTTCACTTTGTGGCGTTCAATGTTGTCAGTACAATATACATGAAAAACAAAATATTATAATAAAACGATGAAGTTATAAATATTATATGAAAAAGATAATGTATCAAATCCATAATCAAGTACTACAACTCAGGAACACGTTTAATTCCCATGGAAATGACGTGCCCTACATGCTTATCATAATTCAACGATTCAGTAGTAGAATCTGCTACAACACACTAAGAGTGAAGACGAACCGGACTGAGATCCGTTTGGAAGCTAGCATCTGCGTAACCGGTTGCGCATAGCTTAGTATCTCCTCCATAAGTCAAGTCAATACCCAATCCTTAGTCCTCCGTAGGTACCTGGATTCTTTTGGTACCGACTCGTCATACTCAATGCATGTGCCACGTCTGGACGTGTGCATATCATGGCATACATGATTGATCCTATAGCTGATGCATAAGGAACACGATTCATGCGTTCAACCCCTTCAGGCGTCGTGGGTGACTTGAGACTTGCTCAACTGCATCCCACACGTCATTGGAAGGTTCCCCTTCTTGGAGTTGGTCATGATGAACTTCTCAAGAATCTTATCCAAATAAGACTCCTGACTAAGTGATAACGTCCGTCGTGATCTATCTCGGTAGATACGGATTCCCAAAATGCGCTGTGCCTCACCCAAATCTTTCATCTGGAAATGGTTCTTCAACAATTCTTTAACCGAAGATAGGAGAGGAATGTCATTCCCAATCAAGAGTATGTCATCGACATACAATATCAAGAATACAATCTTGCTCCCACTCGACTTGATATATAGGCATGGTTCTTCGACCGATCGAGTGAAACCATACTCTTTTATCACCTGGTCGAAACGATGATTCCAACTCCGAGAAGCTTGCTTAAGTCCATAAATGGAACGCTTAAGCTTGCATACTTTCTTAGGATGTTCAGGATCTATGAAACCTTTGGGTTGCACCATGTACAACTCTTCCTCCAAATAACCGTTTAAGAAGGCGGTTTTCACATCCATTTGCCAAATTTCATAATCATGAAATGCGGCTATCGCTAAGATTATCCGAATGGAACGTAGCATGACTACAGGTGCAAAATCTCATCATAATGCAATCCGTGCACTTGAGTGAAACCTTTTGCCACAAGTCGTGCCTTATAGGTATCTGGTTGCGCGTCTACAGAACGCTTTATTTTGTAAAGCCATTTGCACTGTAGAGGTTTTACCTTATTAGGTAAATCAACTAGATCCCATACGTCATTCTCATACATGGAGTCCATCTCGGATTGCATGGCTTCGAGCCATAGCTTTGAGTCGGAACAGGTCATAACACCTTTATAGGTAACGGGTTCATTACTCTCTAGGAGTAAAACGTCATTCTCCTCGACCATACCAATGTATCTGTCCGGAGGATGAGAGACTCTACCCGACCTCCTAGGTTCCTCAGGAATGTTAACCGTATCATCAGTTGGAGGAACAGCTTCCTCCATCTTCTCTTCGGTTGTTGGTTCTGGAATCTCCGACAGCTCGAAGGTTCTATTACTCGTCTTGTTCTCGAGAAATTCTTTCTCTAAGAACGTCGCACTAGCCGCAACAAAAACTCGATGTTCGGTAGGCGAATAGAAGTAATGACCAAATGTTCCTTTTAGATAACCTATAAAGTATGTCTTGACCGATCGCGGGCCGAGCTTATCCTCGTGTCTCCACTTGACATAAGCCTCGCAGCCCCAATCCCGAATAAAGGACAAGTTAGGGACCGTTCCCTTCCACATTTCATATGGAGTCTTGTCGACAGCTTTAGACGGACTTCGGTTAAGTATAAGAGCAACTGAAAAAAGAGCAAAACCCCATAATGAATCAGGCACTACGGTGTGACTCATCATGGATCGAACCATATCAAGTAAGGTTCGATTTCTCCGTTCGGACACACCATTCAATTGAGGTGTTCCAGGTGGAGTTAACTGTAGAATGATTCCACAGTCTTTAAGGTGTTGATCAAACTCATTTGAAAGATATTCGCCACCCCGATCTGAACGAAGTGCTTTAATCTTTTTACCCAGTTGGTTCTGTACCCTGTTCTGGTATTCCTTGAATTTCTCAAAGGACTCACTTTTATGCTTCATTAAGTAGACATATCCGTATCTACTCAAATCGTCCGTGAAAGTGATAAAATATCTATAGCCATCTCTAGCGATAATTGACATATGTCCACATACGTCCGTATGTATGAGTCCTCATAGGTCACTAGCGCGTATTCCAACACCTTTGAAGGAAATTCGAGTCATTTTGCCAATGAGACATGATTCACACGTGTCATATGTAGAAAATTCGAATGCGGGAATAGTCCCATTATCGACGAGTTTCTTTACGCGTTTCTCATTTATGTGTCCCATTCGACAACGCCATAGGTACGTTTGATCTTTGTCACCAACCTTTAATTTCTTATCATTCATGTGTAATATTTCCGTGGTTTGATCTAAGATGTAAATTTCATTCATGGAAACTGCTTTGCCATAAATCATTTCATTAAAAGAGAAAATACAGCTATTATCCTTTATTGAAAATGCAAAACCGTCTTTATCAAGTACGGAAATAGAAATACTGTTCTTAGATAAACTGGGTACATAGTAACAGTTATAAAAATAACTCAAAACCACTAGGCAGTTGGATTACGTATGTTCCCTTCGAGACTGCAGCAACTTGTGCTCCATTCCCGACTCGCAGGTCCACATCACCCTTTTCGAGGGGTGTGATGTTCTTTAGGCCCTACAAATTATTACACAGATGAGAACCACAACCAGTATCTAGTACCCAAGTTCCGAAACATGCATGGTTAATCTCAATCATATGAATATAAGATGACATACCAACAGGAACGACGCGACCTGCTTTGATGTCCTCACGGTAGACGGGACAGTTCCTCCTCCAATGTCCAGTCTTGTGACAATGGTGGCACTCTATGTCACCGCCCTTCTCCTGGCTTCTTAAACTTTGGCATACCTACAGCTAGGTCGCCATGAGCCTTGCCCTTACCTTTACCCTTGTTGGAAATCGTGAGAACATCCTGCTTCATGCTCCCACTCAATTTCATATCCTTCTCGGTCTGTACGAGAAGGGAGTGTAGCTCATGAGGACTCTTTTTCAAGTCATTCATGTAGTAGTTCGCCCTGAAAAGGGCAAAACCATTGTGAAGAGAATGAAGCATTCGGTCAATGACAATGCTCTCACTTGTTTTACAATTCAGTGCCTCCAGCTTCTCGACATTCTCAATCATGTGAAGAATGTGTGGGCTAACCGGTTGGCCCTTCTGGAGTTTCGCATCAAAGAAGCGACCGGTATGCTCATATGTAACGATTTTCGGTGCTTTTGAGAACTCGTAAGTGAGCGTAGTGAAAATCTTGTTTGCACTTTGGGCAATTAAGCGTCTCTGCAAATTGGTTTCCATTGCAAAGATGAGTACGTTCTTTATCGCCCCCGCTTCCATAACGAAGTCACTATAAGCGAGTGACTCATTGACTTCTGCATTGGGGCCTGGGTTGACCGGTATTGGCTCAGTTAAGTACTTGAGCTTACCGTCAAGAATGGCAAAGATTCCGTAGTGTCTTTGCCTCCCGATCCGCAAAGTTGGACCCGTCATTTTTCAGACGTGTGAACCGATTCATTTGGTCAATAAAAACTTTAAGCCAGGACGCGCGATCAAGTGTGGCACTAGGCATTGGGATTGCGTTATTTCCAGCCATTTTGTTGTAACAGTATTATGAAAATAAACGTGTTCTACACTGCGAGAAGAAGAATAAAAATAATAAGCATGTGCATCGTTTATATTTTTAAGTCTAATGAACTACTGTCATAACGCGAAGACTCAAAATATTTATACAATTGACCTCCCTCAAGAATTATATAAATGATTCCAAGACTCAATTCCCTGTAAATTGATAAACTAACCTTTTAGCTAATTCTACCGTTAGAATTCTTGGTCGATAAATTTCTGTAAATTCTATCTTTAGTCCATCATAATCACGAGAAACTCTTCGGACTATGATGTTGAGGTAAACTAAGTCAACACAACTACTTACCCAACGTAGAAGGGGTCATATTATGCCTACCGACGAAGAAGGGATTCATAGTTGTTTGCCCTTATAAAGACTAATCTCAATTTCCGTTTTAGAGGAAGATCCCATCAACTTTATTTTAATTCATTTTAAGTGAACTAATATCTAGCATGCGAGAATGAATAAACTAAGGTGATGACTTAAAGACTGTGACATCTGCATGTCCATGAAAACTAACATACAACCTATATGAGTCAATTTTCATGTATTTTATTAGTAAGTGGTTTGGTTTTAGGCGGAATATGATGCATAAACTAACATGTGAATGAAAAGCAATAAGAATGAAAACGTAAAAGCAGTAAAAGTCCTAGTGTGGCCTATCCTATCAAAATGAACAATAAATACAAGTTTGGAATCCTCATTGGACTCGAGAAGCTTGTCTTGATGTTCCATCTTGATCCAGGTAGCGGGAGTGAGCTCCAATCTCCATCTTTAGTCTTCTTTTGAAAATTACAATAAATAAAATTTACATAATAAACCTATTTATTACAATCTAATTTCAAAACCCTAAACTAAAAATAAAGGAGATTCGAGATCTCATAAATACATAAAAAATCATGTTTCCTTCATTACGAAAACATAATTTGACTAAGGCCACACTAAGTATTACAATTTACAACCGATTGCAAAAATAAATACGTAAATAAAATTCATTCAATCGATTCATTCAACAAAAGAGAAGCATCAACTAAAAAAAATAAATTAAACATACAAGACATAATTCATTAATTATGTAGATTAAATTTCCAAACCACCTATTTAAATGATCAAATTAAGTGACAATTCCTCAATTAATCACATTAATTTCAATCTTAATTCATATTAAACTTGTAATATGAATTTAATCCAATCATTATTTTAAACCGCTTTAAACTAATTAGGTATCTTTATATGTGAACCTTTTCACTACAAATAATCATACATTAAAATGTATAATTATAATTATTGGCCAAAAACAACAAAAAAATTTTTCCTTTAAAAATTTTTCTCGGCCAAAAACCGAAAAACCCAATAAAAAAACTTTTCTCGGTTTTACAGCTAAAACCGAATGAAAAAAAAAAACAAATTTTTTTTTTTTTATATCTGCTGTACGTGAACAGTACAGAAACGAAAAAAAAAAAAATTCCACGGTTTAAAAACAGGAACCCTAATGCCCCCTTTTTTTCTTTTTGCGGCAAACATGCCCTAAACAAAAACATTAAGATGAACAAAAATCGTTTATAGATGCTATTAGAACGAGATTAGCATATGGATAAATGAAACATGATTAACTGTATATGCCAAAACTATATAGCAAAAACAAATTTTTATATCATCAACAAGACGATTCCATTTACAGTTTAATTTAATCCGAATTAAATCAAAGCATCTACCAATTCTTCATATAATCATTCTAACTGATTAAAACAACAATATGAAAAATCAAAATGGAAATATCGCATCAAAAGAAGAAAAAAAACACAGCTGACAAAATTTTCATCTCGGCAAAAATTCAGACGGCAAAAAAAAATTTTCACGGCTGGAAAAATTTTTCGATCCTTTAAGTTTTATTGTTTAAATTCAATTTTATGAAAATCATCAAAATAAAAATCGTGGCCTTGGCTCTGATACCACTTGTGGGAAATAATCTGTATACTTCCTTTATGTTCAAGAATTATAACGAATTTTATGAAGATGATACTAGTCATAAAATAAAAAATACATAAACAAAAGTAAAGGATTCAGAAATAACCTTCAGTCCTAGCAAATACGGCCTAAGAACAATATCAAAATAGATATTCGCCTATCAGTTGCACCCAAGATGCTCCGAGAAATGCCCTTGATTTTGCTAGAATCGATCCAAAATTTTCTGTAAAATTTAGGGTTTTGTGTTTTTTACTGATGAGAGGAGGCACAAAATTGCTTAGGAAAAATTCGGTCAGAATGATAATCATCCCTCTCTCCCTATAAACCGTGTATAAGGAGTTAATTAGGGTAGATTATCTTCTTTTAATTTTCGGCCCATTTGACCGAAATAAGGAGTATATTTCCTTATTTTCGGTTAATCCAAAAATGTATAAAATGTGTAAAATTGTCATTTAGTGAGGATCGAACCCATGACCTCTTGGTTTGTGTACCCTCACTATTACCACTATGACACATTCAACTTGTTGATATTAAATATAACCGATTACATTTAATTACGAATTAACAGATTAATTCGTCTAAGCTAACATTACATACATTTAATTAAATATAACTTATTATATTTAATTTACGAATTCACAGTTAATTCGTCTCGACTAATATTATTTAATCTTCATTAAAAAATTGTCTCATCAACACATTGACTAACTGTTTAGTCATATTAGGCATCAATGTGATCATATTTCTATAACCACATCTCTCAAACACATCCTATAGGTGTGACCTTTAGGGACCAGTTGATCACCGCCATCTGTATGATAATAACGTCAAACTTTCTAGCAAGCCAACCGTTATTAGGTAAACGTTAATCAACTGATTAAATATGCGAAGTATACCCTTGTGAACCTGTAAGAGATTTACAAATGTTATCACACTAATTTGTGGAGGACACAAGCTCCAACAGATCATACAAACATGTTCTCAAATTATAAGCAAGTAATTATTGTTGTGATGGATTGAGTTGGGTTATATCTTACAATCCTAAGAAAGTTGGGGTCCCGGAGCCAAATCGATTAGATTGTACAACACCTACAAGTCGACTTAGTCTTCCCTACTCAACAACATGCATGGTCTAATGAGACTCGAGTTGGTTTAAGTCTTACAAGTCTCATTGAAAAGATAGGTGATGGGTAAAAAATGCAAGGATTCATAGGCTCGCATTTCATCAAACATAACATGTGCATGAGTTGAGATCAAAACAAGCAAGCAAATAAACCATGAAAACATATTAATTTAAGCATGAATCATTCCCCATGTTGGTTTCCCCTAATTACCCATTAACCCTAGCTAGGTGACTACTCACTCATTATCATGATGAACATGCTAGCAAGGTTGTCAATCATACCAAAAAAGTAAAACATGATGAATAAATGAAAGTAATTAACAATAATTAAAAAGGGATTAAGAGAATTATACCTACTAATGATTCCAATAATAATGCAAAGAATAAAAGAAGTACTTGATGCTTGATTGAGAGGTTGTCAATCTCCCAATAATAACCCAAATAATCTTCAATTACCCAAAATAAAGGATGAACAAGAGAGAGATTAAGGAAATAAAACTTGTATTAAAACTTGATTAATTGTTGATTACAAAACTAAAGAGAGATTTGATTGATATTAACTACTCTAAGAATTGATAAGAAGAACATGCTCTTCCAATTAGACTAATGGGGTATTTATAGTGGAAATTAGGTGGATGCATTAGGGTTAACTAAGGGCTTAAATGACGATTAAGTTCCTACTTAAGGAAACGCCGGTATTTTCTGAAGGATGGGCATCTTTCTTGAAGCTTGAAGAAGCGAATTTGCGCTGTCTTGGAATCCGTGCGTCTTAGGCTCGGGACGGCCGGATTCGTGAGTCTCTGCCCGGGCGTCTTTGGGAGAAGACGGGCGTCTTCTGGTGGCTGCTGCCCGGGCGTCTTTGGTAGAAGACGCACGGATTGTGAAGGTGGAGGACGGGCGTCTTCTTGGCAATCCGCACGGATTGCTGCTCAATCTTGTTTCTTCTCCAGTTCTTCCCTTTTCTTCATAAAATCCTCGGGGATTTCCTTGGGGATGCAAGGATCTTTCATCATCATTGTCCAACTACTATAATATGTACAAAGGCCTTCTAATCTTGTCTCTCCTTGATGCTTGGTCATTGAATTCAATCAATTTAGTCTCATTTTGCCATGAAAATGCAAGGTTTGCACTCCTTTCCTACCAAGGACACAAAACCTCAAAGAATATGCGAAACAAAGAACCAAAGACAATAAATGACCCAAATATGCACTAAAAAGCATGGGAACAAGGCTAATTCGGGGACTAAATATGCGCTAATTATGGTTACATCAAATATCCCCAAACCGAACCTTTGCTTGTCCCGAGTAAAGAGGTGACAAAGACTAGGACCATTATTTAAACTAACCTAATAACATAGCCGACATGAGACAATTAGCGGGTCTCACTCCGCCCCTTCAACTCACAACAAGACAACCATGAGGTAGGATGCCTTCTTGCAAGGCATGGTGGGTCTTGCCAAAATGGCGACACATCCAAACATTAAGCACACAAAATCAAGTAATGGATGCATCTACAAAAGGAATAGCCACTTCCTCATCAAGTGGCGGAGTCAACTAAAAGAGAACAAATTTAAGAGCATATATTCCGTCGCAAATACTAGTTCAACAAATCACTAAGGCTAAGAGGATGGCACTAAATCACCTCCAAATGGTGTTAAACTAGACTACTTCCGTCCTCAATTTCCAAATACTTTCGTCAAGAGCGATCGGATGGCGTGGAATGATGATCCCCATGATGCTAGTAGCATATGACATGACAAGTCTCGAGTTCTATACAAAAGTAAAGGTCATGGATCATCCCAAGCTCGACAAAGTGGCTTGACAAAAAGGCTTTTTGGGAATGAAATGCTCAAATCGTTGTAAACAAGGGTGGATATGACTAGCATTCAAAAATTGACCTCATTCAACTTTCACATTTCAAAAATTAGAGATGGGATTTGTCCCTTCCGTGCTAATGTCCTTTGCTTTCGCCAATCGCTTATTAGGCAACCGGTTAACCTCTAGACAATAGCTTTTCGGGGTGATAGTCACTCTGTCTTTGGGCGGTTAAATTCACAACCGTGTGGGGGCCCAATTCAATGGATCCCTCTCCAAAGCACATCGAAGTGGTACGTCTCCATCAAAACGACTAAAATTCTCAACATTTCAACATTTCATAACATTTGAGGTTTCCTTGGCAATAAAACGTTTCCACATACAAAATCTTTGAAATGAGCACTTCAAACTTATTGATAGAAAGTATTTTTGGGTTGCCATACCACAAGGTCAATCAAGGTCACCTAGACAAGTTAACCAAGTCCACATCGCATCACGGGGTTGGATAGGTGACTCACATGCAAACCCTTGACTAGGCTTTGGGTCATGGGTCGAAAGACACTAGTATGACACAATCTAGGGTGGTTTACATCCATTCTAGTAGAAGTTGAAAAAGTATTTGTAATGGCTTAGTTGCTCTTGTCAAAGTTCCCAATTAGGCACTTTTCAAAACATTTCATCTAAATGCAACTATATGGCATGATGCAACTATTATATACATCCTAATGCAAGTGATTCTACCAACTAATATGACATATAAACTAAATGCAAGTTCTAAGTTCACATTGTTATACCGCATCAATCAAAATAAAGCCACATAGTCATTAACATAAAGAGGAAAAAGGAGATTGGAAAGATCATACCATGCGGTCTTCAATATCCTCATGTCTCGGATGTGGCGTAATCGATCAATGTGAACAAGGATAGAACAAACACAATATATACAATATATTTATGGCTACACTACAAAGGAAATGAACTTGTTTTTGGTTTTTCAATTTTCAAATTTTTATGGTTTTTCGAAATTTTTCAATTTTTTTGAATTTTTGAATAAAAGTTAAGTTAGAATTCCCCATCCCCACACTAATATGGGCATTGTCCTCAATGGCCAAAATGATGGGAAAACATGCAAGCATGATGCATGAATTCTACACTAAATGCAAACTACACTAATCTACACTACATGATGCATGGTTTTTTGTTTATGACGGAGAGGATAATTTAGATTACCTCCCGTTGTGTATGCATGTACTTCCCCAAACCGAGTTAAACATTATTGCTAGTGTCCTAAGGTTGGGTGTAGTTCATGTACACACGATGCAATGCATGAAACTAAATTTGTCATTTTGGATTTTCAAAAGGTGGGAACAATAAAATGAGAACACCTCAATGGGGCCGAGGTGTTAGTCCTCTATGGTGTTAGGACTACTCCAACAATGATCAAGATAAATAAATAAAACAAAGAGAGAAATAGACAAACCTCAAGAGGGTAGGAGCCTCCAAAGCTTGCTAGTCTTCCATCATATCATCACTATCATCATCTTCCTCACTAGAAGTGGACTCATCACCACTTCCCTCTTCACTTTCTTGTTCACCTTGCTCATCATCCTCTTCTCCTTCTTCACTAGATAAACCAAGAAAAGAGTGAAAATCTTCAATTTCTAGTGCACCCAAATCGATTTAAAGATGAAAGGCTTTGCCTTTATAAATTCAAAAATCGATTCAAAGGTTGAAGATTTTGTGCTTGGTTTTGATTTTTGTTGAAAGAGGAGTGATTAATTTGTTGTTAAAATGATGTTTTGATTTGATGTTGTTGAGGAATCTTGTTTTTGTAATGGAGAGGATGAGGGTTTTTGAGTTATGGGGTTTATGGGTAGTGTTATGAATGAAGGAATGAAGAAATGAATGTGGGAGGGGGTTTATAATGAACCCGAAAAATTTGAAATGCAGGGGGGAGACGGGCGGCTTTCCTTCGGGACGCCCGGATTCTGCCTGTTCTGGGTTTCAGAATTCTCGCCTAAAGACGAGCGGATTTGAACAAAGACGGGCGGATTTGAAAATGCGGGACGGGCGTCTTTCAGAGGAGACGGGCGGATTCCTTTACAGGGATTTTTCTTGTTTTCCTCACCCAAAAAGACGGGCGTCTTCTCTTGCAGGACGGGCGTCTTTCTGAAGACGGGCGGATTCTATTGCAGGACGCCCGAATTCGTTAACAGTCACAAAATTTCAAAAATTCAGCTCAGAAGGACGGGCGTCTTCTCCCCAATATGCCCGGATTGCCTGAAGACGGGCGGATTCTCCTGAAACCGCTCGGATTCTACCCCTTTTACCCGGATTCAGTTCCATCCGTGTACTTTGCATATCCCTTGTCATTTTTTCATTCTTCTTCAAAATCTCGTGTTCTTCATTGTGGGGGCACTACTAAGGCATGAATAGCCTAGGCAATTGCTATCCCCACACTAAGCTAAAGCACTACAAATCAATTGAAATCGTTAGTTCCTCCCTCACTTCTCTAAAACATGATAGTTATCTTGATCAAAGTACAAAAATCCAAAAATGACAAAAAAATTGCAATACAAGAATTGAAATGTGAGTTAGGGAGTTAGAAATATTTACAAATGGTGGTTTAGGGAGGACTCCACCAAAATCTCATTCTTGATGAGATGTCAAGGGGGCATGTCCAAGGTGTTGTTGATGTTGCTCAACACCTTGAAAAAGTAATCAAAAGCTTGTTCATTGTCATGATAAAGGTCTTCAATAGACCTTTGCCCTTGTTTTCGGTCTTGATCGATAGCATTACTAATGTCGGGATTGAAAATCCCTTCAAATTCGTCGTCCCAAAGACCACAAACTTCATTAAGTTGATCATTAAAAATCTCTTGATTTGATGGAGACAACTCTCCCATTTTCTTGTTTTGGCCAATGAGGCCATCTTCTTCATTGCTTGACTTTGGTGAGCTTTGCAAGCTCTCTGT
Organism: Silene latifolia; assembly: GCF_048544455.1. NCBI lineage: Eukaryota > Viridiplantae > Streptophyta > Magnoliopsida > Caryophyllales > Caryophyllaceae > Silene > Silene latifolia. The sequence goes on from NC_133534.1 coordinate 76,338,319, forward strand.
GTTACAATTCACTTGCTCTTTGAATTGAGCATCTTCAATTTTCTTCTTCCATTGGAGTTCCGACTTCTTCCTATCATCCTTCCGGCTATAATGATCGATCATAAAACATGGTTCATATAAACGGGGAGCTCTCATAGTCTTGTCGAGATTAAAAGTTATACTCTTATCTCCCACTTCTAGAGTGAGCTCTCCATGTTTCACATCAATCACCGCACCCGCGGTGTGTAAGAAAGGTCTTCCTAGGATGATTGGAATGTTGGAGTCTTCTTCCATGTCAACAATGACAAAGTCCACCGGGATGAAAATTTCCCAATTCTTATGGGAACATCTTCCCATATCCCTAATGGTGTCTTCGTCGATCTATCGGCCATTTAGAGTGTGATATTGGTGCATTTAAGCTCTCCCATCCCCAAACTTTTACTCACCGAGTACGGCATAACACTCACACTAGCCCCTAGATCACATAAGACTTTGTTGTTCGTGGTGTCGCCAATGGTACACGGTATTGAGAAGCTTCCCGGATCTTTTAGTTTTGGAGGTGAACTCCCTTGAAATATTGCACTACTCACCTTAGTGAAGGCGATAGTCTCAAGCTGCCGGATCGACTTCTTCTTTGTGAGGATGTCTTTCATGTATTTCGCATAGGCCGGCACGTGATTGATTAATTCCGTGAAAGGAATTGAGACTTCCAAATTCTTCACAATTTCCATAAATTTTCCAAGTTGGTCATCAAATTTGGGCTTGGCTTGACGACTTGGAAAAGGAAGTCTAATTACAATGGGCTTCTTCTCCTTGACCTTGTCTTCATTTTTCTTTGAAATTTCTTCTTTTGATGATTCTCCATCCTTGGAGTTTTGCACAATTTCTTCTTTATCACTAGCTTCCACAACTTCATCCTCAACTTGCTTCTTCGGTGCTTCATACCTTGTACCACTTCTCAAGTGAATGGCACTAACCGTTTCATGTCTTGGAGGATTACTTTGAGGTGGTAATTGCCCCTTTTGTCTTTTGTGAGCTTGAAGATGCTAGTTGAGTCAATTGGGTTTCCAACATTTTGGTGTGAGATAGAATGTTGTTGATGGTGGTCTCCTTTGCTTGACTATCTTTTTGCATTTGAATGAAAAATTCTTGTTGATTCTTTTGCATTTGAAGGACAGCTTTTTGAACATCAAAACCTTGGTCATTTTGTTGATTGTATGGATTTTGATTTTGGTAACCTTGGTTTTGGTTGTAAAAGGGTCTTTGATTTTGGTTTCTCATGGGAGGTGGGGTGTATGTTGTTTGAGGGTTTTGAACATTTTGGCTTTTGTATGAGAGATTTGGATGGAATTTGGTGTTTTCATTGTAATAGTTAGAATAAGGGGTACCACTCTTGTATGCTTGGAAAGCATTCACTTGTTCATTTGTTCCCCTACATTCACTTTGGTCATGTCCCAAAGTTCCACAATTCTCACATATCCCACTTGGGATTGATGAAGATGTCGTCATGGCATTAACATGATGCTTTGGTGATTTTGAGGCTTCTTCAAGTCTAGCCATAGCTTTTTCAAACTTCAAATTGATGGTATCAATGTGAGCACTAAGTTGAGCACCCAATTGAGTAACGGAGTCCACTTCATGCTTTCCTCCTCTATTAGCCTTGCGAGGTATACTATATTGTGAGTTATGGACCGCCATTTCCTCAATTTTGTTCCAAGTTTGATTGTCATCAACTTCGGTGAACATTCCATTTGATCCCATGTTGAGAATGTTCCTTGAATCTTCATATAAACCGTTCCAAAATTGTTGTACCAAGAACCACTCACTAAGTCCATGATGAGGACATGAGCGACAAATTCCTTTGAACCGCTCCCAAGCTTCATACAAAGATTCTTCATCCCTTTGCTTAAAACCCGTAATTTGGGCTCTTAGCATGTTAGTCTTTTCCGATGGGTAGAATTTTTTGTAGAAAGCTAGAGCCAACTTCTTCCAAGAATCAATCCCGAGAGTGGCCTTATCAAGGCCCTTCAACCATTGTTTCGCGGTGCCAATTAGAGAAAAAGGAAATAACACCCATCGAATTTGGTCTTGAGTTACACCGGTTTGAGAAATCGCATCACAATAGTTACAAAAGGTTTCCATATGAGAATGAGGGTCTTCACTAGGCATCCCCCCAAATTAGCTCCTTTCCACTAATTGGATAAATGCGGATTTAGCAATGAAATTTCCGGTCAAATGTTGTGGTGTGGGAGTACCATTGGGTAGGTTATCCTCGCTGGGTACGGAATGTGATGAAAACTTAGGCATTGTGGGTTGATTTTGTGTTGGATTTTGTGTTGGGTTCTCCTCACCTTCTCTTGCAAAAGGGTTGATGAACTCAATAGTTGGTTGAATATCAACAACCTCACTAATACCTCTCAAATTTCTCCTAGCAAGTCTTCTATTGGTTGTCAAAGTCCTTTCAATTTCACGATCAAAAGGTAACAAGTCACCTTGTGACCTTCTAGACATGCAAAATATCAAACAACTCGAAAACAATTAGAACAAACCTTGAGGAGTTTTACTTCCCCAAGGCAAAGAAAGACACAACTAATAACAATATAAGAAAATCTAAATCAAGTTAACACCGTCCTCGGCAACGGCGCCATTTTTGGTCAGGACTAAATCTTTTCGGTAACTTGTCGTTAGGAGCACCTAGACCAAAACACAATTTATAGCTTCACAAACAACTCTACAATTAGTAAAGAGGCAAGTAAAGGTCGGATCCCAAAGGACGGGAATTGAGATGAGATTTCTATTGAAACTAGTGGTGCCTTAAGGGTGTCACAAATTGGGTTGATGTAGAAGGTCACTAAACTAAATAGCAATGAAAATAAACAAGCAAGATGAATCAAAAGGGTTGTAAACAATTGATAAAAAGCACTAGGGTGTCATGAGGTCATAGGGGATTCATGGGAATTGATCATACAAACATGTTCTCAAATTATAAGCAAGCAATTATTGTTGTGATGGATTGAGTTGGGTTATATCTTACAATCCTAGGAAAGTTTGGGTCCCGGAGCCGAATCAATTAGATTGTACAACAACTACAAGTCGACTTAGTCTTCCCTACTCAACAACATGCATGGTCTAATGAGACTCGAGTTGGTTTATGTCTTACAAGTCTCATTGAAAAGATAGGTGATGGGTAAAAAATGCAAGGATTCACAGGCTCGTATTTCATCAAACATAACATGTGCATGAGTTGAGATCAAAACAAGCAAGCAAATAAACCATAAAAGCATATTAATTTAAGCATGAATCATTCCCCATGTTGGTTTCCCCTAATTACCCATTAACCCTAGCTAGGTGACTACTCACTCATTATCATGATGAACATGCTAGCAAGGTTGTCAATCATACAAACAAAGTAAAACATGATGAATAAATGAAAGTAATTAACAATAATTAAAAAAGGATTAAGGGAATTATACCTACTAATGATTCCAATAATAAAGCAAAGAATAAAAGAAGTACTTGATGCTTGATTGAGAGGTTGTCAATCTCCCAATAATAACCCAAATAATCTTCAATTACCCAAAATAAAGGATGAACAAGAGAGAGATTAAGGAAATAAAATTTATATTAAAACTTGATTAATTGTTGATTACAAAACTAAAGAGAGATTTGATTGATATTAACTACTCTAAGAATTGATAAGAAGAACATGCTCTTCCAATTAGACTAATGGGGTATTTATAGTGGAAATTAGGTGGATGCATTAGGGTTAACTAAGGGCTTAAATGACGATTAAGTCCCTATTTAAGGAAACGCCGGTATTTTCTGAAGGATGGGCATCTTTCTTGAAGCTTGAAGAAACGAATTTGCGCTGTCTTGGAATCCGTGCGTCTCAGGCTCGGGACGGCCGGATTCGTAAGTCTCTGCCCGGGCGTCTTTGGGAGAAGACGGGCGTCTTCTGGTGGCTGCTGCCCGGGTGTCTTTGGTAGAAGACGCACGGATTGTGAAGGTGGAGGACGGGCGTCTTCTTGGCAATCCGCACGGATTGCTGCTCAGTCTTGTTTCTTCTTCTTTTCTTCCCTTTTCTTCATAAAATCCTTGGGGATTTCCTTGGGGATGCAAGGATCTTTCCTCATCATTGTCCAAGTACTATAATATGTACAAAGGCCTTATAATCTTGTCTCTCCTTGATGCTTGGTCATTGAATTCAATCAATTTAGTCTCATTTTGCCATGAAAATGCAAGGTTTGCACTCCTTTCCTACCAAGGACACAAAACCTCAAAGAATATGCGAAACAAAGAACTAAAGACAATAAATGACCCAAATATGCACTAAAAAGCATGGGAACAAGGCTAATTCGGGGACTAAATATGCGCTAATTATGGTCACATCAATATTACAAGAATATTCCGTTTGCTAGTCATGTATATTTTGTGTCTTAACGAACCATCTTTTTGGTCATAATTTTCCTTATAATCTTTTTGGCCGAAAATGCTATAAAATATATCCACCAAAATCTTTACCATATCTTACCCATGTGCACTACCTACCTAAAAGATTTACCCTAGTTTTATAGATATATAAAAACAAAAAACAAAAAAAAAGAGGGGGGGGGGGGTGCGAATCATTTCTTACCCACTTGAACACGCCGCCTACCCACACAAACCTATACTTACCATAACTCAAAAAGTTACTCCCTTTAAATACACTCCACCTCCCTCGCATCACAATCCCCATCATTACCTGTCCATATTTTTCTTCTCCTCAAAATTCACAAACACTCAACCTCTCAATTCTTCATCACCATGACCCTCAAACCAAAAACCCGTTTTGATACACCCACAGCTCGGTCGTCCCATAAGACCGAGACCTCAAAACCTACATGTAATCCCTCTGATCAACCCACAAACACTCCTTCACCACCATCAAACCCAAAACCGACCAATCCCGAGCATAACCGGGAGGAAACTAGAGCCAAGGGGAAACGTCATAAGCTCAATAAATAGAAGAAAAATATGGTAGTTGAAGAGGAGTCGGTGGAGGAAGTGCAAGTTGTGATAAGTCGAGATGGTCATCAAAGAACCTTGTATAAGGAACACATGCCGAATGCTACGGCGGTTGGGTTGGACAAGCTTCATCTCACAAAGCTTGAGAGACAACGAATTAATAGTGTCTCTCGATATCACATTCATAGAGGACGATCCTATCCACCGGCATGGTACAAAAAAAAATCGAGGCTTTAAGTTTCTTCAAGGATTTCTTGAATTTTCAAGAATGGAGCAAGATATGTGCATTGACCGTTCCGGTATATCCGATTGAGGTAATCCAATTCTTTGCTTCGGTCTCATTGAAAAAGGGTGTGTTGCATTTGGTTGTTAATGGGTCGGAGGTGACAATCTCCGTTGATGATTTCTGCACTCTGTTTTCAGTTCCTGATGATGGGATTGAAATGAGGAGATGTGTCCGGAGAGGAGAAGCTAGTAATCAAGAAGTCGTTTGATGATGGTGCAACCTGCACTAGTAACATGCTTGCGGGATACTTCTCGGCAAAAATTAAGTTTTTCTTGAATTTTATGTGGAATACAGTGGTCCCCCGCCGTGGAGGTCATGACAAGCTTTCAAGCTATTAGATGATGGTCGTGTATAGATCGTTGGAAGGACAAAACGTGAATCTCTCTATGCTTGTTTTTCATCGTATTATTCAAACGAGTATCCAAGTTACCGAGGACAAGTTCTACACTACTTTGGACTTGCCCTATGGTGTTTGGATAACTCGGTTATTAGAGTATAAGGGAGTTGTTAGTCGGGAAAGCTATGGTGTTTCGATCAAGGATGAAATGAATGATTCAGTTTTACGAATGATGTAAGTAGGCGCAATAGGGCCTGATTTGGTGTTTTTGTCGAAAGGGGTTGTGTTGGATAAATCATCCGATGTTATTATGGCTTTGGAGAAGAAGGTGGAATCGTTTATGACGAGTATGGATGCAAAGATGGATGCTCAAACCAATTTGTTGGAACAATTGGTTTCGGGAATGACTAAAGAACGGGTTGTGGCTCCTATGGATTTGGGACGCTGTAATGACGAGGTGCTAGCTCGATTAAAGGAGTTAGAGGAGCATCTCACGGTTGTGGCTAAGGTTACGGATTCATGCATGCATGAGGCTATTTGCCAATCAAGCTCGGTGGCTAATTTGGTTAGTCAAAGAGGAGTGGTGATGCTAGCGGGACGAACCATGAGACACGAGATGGGGCAAATCTTTGAGGCTACTAGAGCGTTATCTATGAAGCTTCTTAACTTTGATCGGTGTGTCACCGCTCAAGCGGCTCATGTTAGCTCATGTCTTGATCGTCTTTCCACGCTTGAGTTTCGAACCCATCCCGGTTATGTGAACCCCAACCGTGTCAACCACAACATTCCCTAGACCATTCTTATCCTTACCACAACATTCCCTAGACCGTTCTTATCCTTACCGTGCATAGACGAGAAAACGACAGTCAAAGAAAAGGTTATCTACTGAAACAACAGTCAAAGAAAAGGTTATCATGGGATTAACCTACCATGCCACAAAGAAAACAGACTGGATCCACAAACAGTCCCATCCTGTTCAACATATCCTTTGTCAACAGTCTTTTATGCATAACAGCCCAGTAGATAAACAAAGTTTTTAGGATGTTAATGATGTAAATTAAGTACAATTTTTTGTGTTAGTTTTAGTTTAAATAAATACGCAGCGGAATTAATGTGTTTTTAATGTTTATTTTTATATGTAACAACGAAAATAGTAAATGATATGAATTAGTTGTGATAATCTCGCAAGACCCCTCAACTAAAACTAGGATATGACGTGAATAAACTCTCCTTCCTCACAAGAAATTCGAAGATATACACGAATGGTGGCTCTCACCTCGCAAGGATCGAATCACACTAAAATCTCAACCTCACAAGGAAGAAATAATAACTCTAATAACTCTTAAGCAATTAGAACAACCAAGTAAAAAATTTGAATTAACTCTCTCATTCAATGATTAAAACTGAATACAAAACCCTCTATTTATAGTAGATTAGAGTGACTAAGAGGACTCCTAAAATTCCCTAAAAACAACTTTCCTAAACTCGACCCTTAGAGAATTGACAAAATTGCCTTATTACAACTTGCTAAAATTAGGAAAAAATTAATAAGGAAATAAACAACAATGCCTTAAATTTATTAGGCAAAATAAAATAAGGCAACTAATAATATGACTCGATTTAGGGAAGTAAACTTGAGTCAGTTTGTCAACCGCGTAGAAGTTGGACAGCTCAACTTAAAACGATCATATCTCCTTCGTTATTTCACCAAATAAGGCGTATGACCACTCGTTGGAAAGCTCACATCATTTACTTTCATTTCAACAAGGAATCAAACTAAAATTAGCTATAGTTTAGGAGATATTTAGCTTTTAAACCAAGTGAATGAATCTGAAATGTCAAGAGTGACACGAACTTGTGTTAGACTCATGCTTCTCCTGTATTATTCTCCCCTTCTTCAAAAAGATTCGTCCTCAAATCTTCAAAATCTTGAAGTATAAAATTTTCATCATCGGACCCTCCGGGATCAAACACAAATCTTGTAAGCTTGTTTGATTTGTAGTTGCAACAAGCATCATAAGCGAGAATCCTCTTGGGTTTGTGCCTTCTTCTCTTGTACTTTTTTTTCTTGTGCTTTCCACCCCACCGCCCTCCTTGCACAAGTTTACCAAATCCAAAACAAAACTTGCTTGGTATAGCAAGATCATCTTGAGCATCCATAAAAATTGACTTTAATAAAAAAATTAGAGTTCCCACCATATAGCCTCTCATCAATGTATTTATCAATTGGTGATTGATACGGTTCTTTAATCTGAGAATCTAAATTAACGTTATTATCCAGAAACTCCTCATCCAAGCTTGGCATAAGATTACGATTATATTGATTTGCATTGTCATAACTTGTATGATCACTTTCTTCCACGTGAGCTTCATCATAAACTTCTTCAAATTCTTCATCAAAAATAGCCGCTTGGTTAGGATCAAATAATAATGTATCTTCTATATGACATTCCTCATCGAAAGAACATAGTTTATCTTCAACCAGATCTTCTACTTTCTTTTTTCCTTCATGATCAACATTGAAAGCCTTGATATTTTCCTCTTCTTTCTCTCTTTCACAAGATCGAAAAAGTAAACCTTCCATGTTTTCTAAATTGGATGAAATACGGTCAATTCTCTTTAACATTTCCTTCAAAAAGAATTCTTGCTCAAATTCCTCCAACTCCTTTAACATTGTTTGAATTTCCTTCGAGACATGGCAACACATGTGACAAATGATAAACTCAACTCCCAAGACAGATCTATTGAGAAATAAATCTAAACCTTGCTCTGATAACAACTTTAATGTAAAATAAGTACAATTTTTTGTGTTAGTTTTAGTTTACACTACTACAAAAATAGACGTAATAAAACATTTTGTATGCAACACTTACGGTTTGTGTTGCAATTTTTAGTTAATTAAGCAACGCTTTAATTAAAAATGTTGCTTTTACTTATATAAGGCATCACTTTGAGATAAGTGTTGCCATGTATTTCCGTAAATGCAACGGTCTTATACAAATGTTGCATTTTGTAGCAACACTTGAGCAACACTTTTGTCACATAAGTAACATATACCCTAAAAATTTTTAACTTTTTGGTTTTACCGCTGAAGTATTGTGAAATGAAAAATTAAAAATTAAAAAACAAAATTTTGCGGCGCTAACTCACACATTCATTCATTCAATGTCAATGTTACAGTAATCCATCACCGCCTCAATTCATTCATTCTTTATTCATTCCACCGTCGATCTCTTTTCCTTTCCCATTCATTCGTTCAATTCCACCGTATATTCTTCACTCAATCTCAACTTTGATTGGATTCTGTCGAAACCCGGTGAAGTCATATTATTTGGATTGAAGTCATTTTCTGATTGGGATTTGTCGAAAGGTATGATACTCCTATTTCAATTGTTCTTATCATTTTTAAGTTGTTTTTCGATATTGTTCAAATTTTGTGTATGAGTATTGAATTGTTGCTGTCGACTATTGTTTTCTGCATCTAATTAACTATTTTCATTCCTGTTAATTTTGTGTTTTTATTGAATTTCAATGTTTATATGATTGATGATGTTGTTGTTGATATGATTGATGCTGTTCTTTGTTGAGTGATTTAGGGTAGTTTATTAGAATAGGGTAGTTTATTAGAATAAGGTAGTTTATTAGACATGTTTACAGTGGAACAGGGAGCGAAATATTATCTGATACTTTGTACCTGAGCACATAGCATGAGTTTGAAAGATGAACAAAAATTGAAAGTAATCACGAGAAATGAAAGTACATGACTGCAGTGACAGAGTTCCTTAAAATAGAGACAAATATCCATAAAACAGAGTTCCTTAAAATAGAGACAAATACCCTATTCTAATAAACTAGCCTATTCTAATAAACTACCTGTTCTATCATTTTTACGGATTCCCGATATCACCAGACGAAATTAAAGTAGGAATGAGTCTGTTTCAATTACAGTCAACTTTGTCGAGTAATTACATTGTTAAATTTATAATTTGTGCTTATTTAATTCAGAATTCAGAGGATGAGGAATGATAGAAGTTGGATGTATATAGCTAGACGTTTGCCTGAGTTTGAAAATGGAGTCCTTGAGTTCCTGAATGTGTCATTTTCTAAGGCTACTCATGGGAGTCAAATAAGATGTCCATGTAAGAGGTGTTTAAACCGATATTGGTTACGAAGACATGAGGTGTATGATCATTTAAAAGCATTTGGTTTTGTTGAGGATTATTATGTTTGGACTTTTCATGGAGAGGATCCTTTATCAACTGAAACCATAGTTGAAACCCTTGATGAAGAAGAAACTTTCAATGACAATACCAATACATTGTGAGACGATAGATTTAGAAGTTGTTTTGAAGGTGACACTAACGTACAAAATGGTCCCAATGATGAAGCTAAAAAGTTTTATAAGTTGCTAGAAGAGGGTCAACAAGAATTATTCCCGGGCTGTAAGAAATTTTCAAAACTGTCTTTTGTCATTCGACTATTTTTGTACAAGACACTTCATGGAATTAGTAATGTGGCATTCAATGATCTCCTCCAATTGCTAAGAGACATGGTTCCGGAAGCTAAAATTCCGGAAAACTTCACTGAAGCTAAGAAAATTGTGAGGGATTTGGGTCTTGATTATAAAAAAAATATGTGCGTGTCCTAACGATTGTATGCTATATTGGAAAGAGTGAGAAAATGCTGAAGAGTGTTATAAATGCCATGCCTCGAAATGGAAAAAATGCGAAGCAAATTCATCTAATAAGACTTCAAAGACTTCGAATAGTCGCTGTATACCTGCAAAGGTCTTATGGCATTTTCTACTAGAACATAGGCTAAAAAGAGTATATATGAATTCAGAAACTGCAGAAGCTATGACATGGCATGCTGATAAACGTCCAAAAGATGGGTATCTAAGACACCCTGCAGACGGGTTAGCTTGGAAGAACTTTGATTCTCTATACCCTTTATTTGCTAATGAACCAAGAAATGTAAGGTTAGGACTGGCTTCTGATGGGTTCAATCCATTTCAAACTATGAGTGTATCTCACAGTACCTGGCCCGTTGTGTTGGTCAATTACAATTTGCCACCTTGGATGTTCATGAAACCGGAAAATTTTATGCTATCACTGCTCATTCCCGGTCCCGAGGGTCCTGGGAATAATATTGATGTATACTTGCAGCCTTTGATTGAGGAATTAAAAGACTTATGGAATGTAGGGCTTGAAACATATGATAAATTTAGGAATGAAACATTTAAGTTACATGCTGCTTTGACATGGACAATTAGTGATTTTCCTGGGAATTCAATGTTATCGGGATGGAAAACAAAAGGGAAGTTTGCTTGTCCAAGTTGTAACCATGAAACAGAATCCTTATATCTGAAACATAGCAAAAAAATGTGTTATATGGGTGGTCGCAGATTTTTAGATGTTAATGATCGATTGCGACGTGATAAGAAGTCTTTTAATGGTAAAGTTGAACTAAGAACCCATCCCAGACCCCTAACAGGATTTCATGTCTTAGATGAGTTGTCTGAATTTGTGAATTATTTTGGGAATAAAGAGAAGCAAAAGAACAAAAGTGACTCCCCATGGAAGAAGAAGTCTATATTTTTTGAATTGCCTTACTGGAAACACAATAAATGTCGACATAACCTGGACGTGATGCACATTGAAAAAAATGTTTTTGACAATGTACTGGGAACTTTATTGGATATTTCTGGTAAAAGTAAGGATCACCCCAATGCTCGTTTTGACCTATTATATATGGGTATCAAACATGACCTACATCCTCAACTGTCACAAGACCAGAGACATGTCTTCTTCCCAAAGGCATGTTATTCAATGTCTACAAAAGAAAAGGATATATTCTGTCGTGCTTTGAAAGGAGCAAAACTTCCTTATGGCTTCGGCTCTAATATTTCGCGATGTGTGAATTTAGCGCAAAGGAAAGTTTCAGGATATAAAAGTCATGATGCTCATATCATGTTACATTACTTGCTTCAAGTTGCTGTGAGAAGGTGCCTTCCCAAGCATGTGGCGCTTCCTTTGATTAGATTAGGAAATTATTTCCGAAAACTGTACAGTAAAGTGCTAAATCCACAAGAACTTGATTTCTTAGAATCTGAAATCATCCAAATATTATGTGACTTAGAAAAAATATTTCTCCCAAGCTTCTACGACATCATGGTACATCTGCCCATTCACCTAGTAGAGGAAATTAAGCTTGGGGGTCCTGTGCAAGGGAGAGGGATGTTTTTCATTGAAAGATATTTATGTAAATTGAAATCATATGTGTGCAATAGAGGTCGTCCAGAAGGATCTATTGCAGAAGGTTATTTGATTGAGGAATGCATGAACTTTTGCTCTCGGTACGTGGACGGAGGCAACACAAGATATGACAAAACCACATGTGACATGTTAGCTAATGAAACAGAGGAACTTGACACTACAATATTTGGTAATTGTGGTCATCCTTTGGGAGGAAAGAAGCAAAGAAATGGACGGGTGTTCACTCTGGACACCAAATTAGTTGCGCAGGCGTATCACTACGCCTTATTCAATTCAGATAGTCAAGAAGTTGATCAGTGCATAAAGTAAGTAACTTTATCATATAATTTGATTACTAACATTATATCATAAGCATTAATTTTTATAATTACGTTTTTTATTTTTTTGGTGAAATGTAAACTTCTCATTAATAATCAAATCCATCTATTTACACCCAACATATACATCCATTACTGTCATCCTTGAACCAACAGCAAGCATTGCATACTATATTCACAATTAAAAAACAAATTATGCAGAGTTTCCTGACCATTACCACAAACTGCACACTTTAACATAATCACCTAGTCGCCACTTATAAACCTTATGAATGTCATAAGGAACTCCGCAACTTGATTCAAAGTAAGAAAACCAGTTTCCAAAACTTTTTTGACCTTATAGATTTTTAATTACGTTTACTTCTTTAATTTTTGAATTTATTGTTTCACTGGTTTGTGTGGAGAACATGAAGCTTTCGTGAACTGTCAGAGTAGGAAAAGCAAATGGAAACGTGCACGTAATCACGGTCATGATTTCCCAAACTGGTTGAAAGAAAAGGCGAGCCAAAACGGTGTCTCTGAACAAATATTTTGGCTTGCTAAAGGACCTAGTCCTACAGCCAAAAGGTTCAAGGGTTATTATGCAAATGGTTATGAGTTCTATACCAAATCACGCGATGTCAGATACAAAACACAAAATAGTGGTGTAACCCTCTCTGCTTTAACTTCAAGTTTTGCTAGCTCTAAAGACAAAAATCCTGTTGATGGGGATGTTACCTATTATGGTGCAATTCTAGAAATAATTGAGCTGAACTATTGGTCTAAGTTTACTCTTGTGTTGTTTCGTTGTGAGTGGTATCAAGTGGAGAAAGATGAATATGGGATTACTTGTGTTAATGTGAACAAATATTGTTCAGTGGATGATCCGTTTGTCATGCCATCCCAAGTGCATCAAGTATTTTATGTGGCAGATCCAATCGTATATGGGTTGCAATATGTCATGACTAAGGTTCCAAGAGACATATTTGATTATGACATTGAAATTGCAGAACCTAATAATGACCTTATAATGCATTCTCGGCATGTGGAACCTAAAGAGAATATCAGATTGTCAAGAGAAGATATAGACCCTACGGTTGTTGATGCAAATACTGTATTGGTCAACACTAATAATTTGTGTGATTTAAATAATGACAGTGATGACAATGATGACACATTATGGGACTGGATGCAAGCTGAGGAAGAACATAATGATGAGGACTAATGAGTAGTGACAAGAGAAAAAATTTTATACATTTGTAGTGTCTTTCATTGATGATTATTATGCCTGAATTGTTTGTCTGAATATTTTTTATCTTTTATCTTACATTTCTGTCGGGGTTTTTTTGATCTTTTGCCTGAATTTGATCTAACTAAATTTCATTTATAATGAATTAGATCTTTTGTCTGAATTTTTTTTGTTTCTGATGTTAACATTACTGCAATTGAAGTATGAAAGGAAGCTTGAATGAATATGAGAGAGTTCGCATTGAAAAAATTGCACAAAATCAGGCAAGGATGGAAGAGTTGGGGATACAGAATATTGTACAGTCGTCAAAAAGCCTGGTTGAAAGTAGCAAGAACAAAAGAGGAAAACAAAATAAATTAGGAAGAACAAATCATTCTGACAAAGAAGATCTGAATTATGTTCCTTGCAACACTGAGTCTGAGGATGATGATCATGTAAATGCCGAAGTTCGTCAGAAAAAGGTTTCTCTGTTTTTCTCTGATCTGAATATGCAGGTTTCTCTGATCTGTACAGTTCATTTTTTTCTCTAATCAGCAACACTGATTTGTTCATAATTTTTGTCTGATCTGTACATTTTTTTTCTCTTATCTGTTCAATTTTTTTATTACATGTCTACCTACTAATGTATATGCAGGTTTCTCAGTCTGGTAGTCGACAACGTGCACAATATATACCACCTAGGTCAGTGACTAGATTGAGAAATCAATGTCAAGCTTACAAAAACCAACAACGGTTCGAGCTCCGGCAACACCTTGACAAAGATCAGACAGGGGAAATCAATGTGAGGAGAAACATGACTATGGCTGACATGATCTTGATGAGAAACCAGATGCAAAAAGAAAAAGAAATGAGTACTGATTTTGGTCAATCATCACATTTCACCCCTACCAGAGAAGACTTAAGCATTGGCTCAAAGACGCATGAAACTTATATCCAGCCTTCGCCTACTCAGGGAGATACGATGGGAGGTAATTGTACCATATCATAATGTGTAGGGTAAGATATTTTAATTTTATAATTATCATCCTTTACACTATTTAGTTTTTTCATTCAACTTATTAAAAAAATGCAGTTCACTACGAAAATTCATCTCAAGCCGAACGAGATGAACTTATAGCAAATGTTTTGGAGGAGATCCATTAACGATAGTAGTATCTTGAAGGCGAGACACATAGCTCTGAAGAGAAATATCCTGAAGCTGAGAGTGAGGAAATAAACTTGGATATTCAAGATCTTGAACTAGATGGTAAATTTATATTAGTTTATTTCTTGTATTTTTTTTTATATTACATATATAAATATATTTTGTATATTATATGGATATTTAATTATATACTGCTTGTAGCTATCTCGGAAGGCGGTACAAGAGGACCAACAATGTTACACCATGTACACACGCGACCGTTGGAGAAAAGGGTGGCCATCATTCTAAATGAGTTTGGGCAACCAATTGGTCCCATATTGGAGAAGCAAGACATTGTAGGTGAATTTTCTTGTTTTTTAGGTACATTAGCTCGGGATTATAACTATGTACCCTTAGTCTTTGACTCTTGGCAGAAAGTCCCTAATAAAGATAAACTGTGGGATTATATCTTGGTATGCCTCCTTTTAATTATAGCTTACTTGAATTCAGTAGCGCCTTCATTATTTTATTTTTCAAAATTGTACAAAACCGTTATATTCTATGCAGGGAAAATATATAGTACCAGATGAAGGTAAAGACTGGTAATGAAGACTCATTAGAGATGCATGGAGAGTCCACAAATGTCGTTTCAAGAGAAAGCATTTCTACCGCTATAAAGATGATAAAAGTAGGTGGCGAAATAGATCTAAACTAGTTCCTGATGAGGACTTTCTAAAATTACTTGCCACATGGAAAAAAAGTCTGAGAAGGTGATATTCATCTCCTTATACTTGAATTTATAACTCATAATGTTTTTGGCTGTATATATATATAAATCGTCTTTAATTACGCAAGTGTGGTTCACTATTTCTATGCATTTATCTAATGTGCAGCAACGATGCTCTCGTAACCGTGATCGTCGGTTGGCTCAGAAAAATATGTACACGGCTGGGCCAAAAAGTTTTGCAATTATACGAGAGGAACTGGTAATTTAAGTGGATGTCATCAGTTATGAACTATAGATAGATCATTTTTACTGAAGTATATATTATGCTATTCCTCATTTTACAGAAAAATGAAAATCCAGACAAAGAGCCACCTTCTCTTGCTAAATTGTTTGAGCATACTCGTGCAAGAAAAATTGGAAAAAAATATAAAGAGCCGTATGATGATACATAAAGATAGTAAGTTAATTAATTTTCTGGTTGGCTCATTATAATTATTCTGATGCATTCAAAAAAAATTTTACGAGTGAAAGTCTAATCATATGTCTAATTATAGGAAAACATGAAAAATTATGTACCTGATGATGGAGAATGACCAACGAGATGATGCTGGCACTTGGCTTGAAGCGATGAAACAGACCCCTTTTTGCATGTCATGGGCAAGGAATATGACGGCCGTCGTAGATTATTTGGCATGGGTGTGTCTAATAAAAAGTTAAAGGAGGTGAATGGTACACAACCCTCTTATGTGGTTCCAGTGGAGGTTTTGGAGTCGTTGAAAACTACTCTACGTGAAGATTGGCGAAAAGACATGGATCATAAATGAGTAAACGAATCAAAGAACATGAAGCAGAATATCTCAAGAAGAAGGCGGAGTTAGAAAGCATGCAAAAAGATATTGAAAATGAAAGAGAGTTAATGAGAGACCAAATACTGACAAAGATAATTGGAAGACTACCTCCAGATGTTGTCAAGGAGTACTTAACATGAGGTATATATATTCCTTCATTGTTCATTCTTTTTGTCTCTAATTTTCTCCTGTAATTTTAATTTTATTTTTCGAAAAGTGCGTTCTGCTGGCTGCAGTAGGTGTTGCTGTGTTGCTTTCTTAAATTGTTGTTGAAAATACCCTGTGTGGACAGTTAGTAGTTGATGCAAAATCATCTCTAAGGCTTGAATATGTGCCCTGTGTGGGAAATACCCTTACGCTTAGCCTGAATCTGTGTTGTCTGTGAATTTTATGTTGAATTAGTGAGCTGCAGTCCTCTGATCACCATTTAGCTCCCTATCCCTAGATGTGCTAAATCATTTCTAGCTGCAGTCCTAGCCACCATTTAACTTCATCTTGTGTATCCACTCTCGATCTTCTCTGGAAATTTGAGCACACAATCATGCTTACATTTATCCCATAACCAATGCTGCCTGTACTCCTTTTTGGTACCCAAGGAATCTCCAGTTAGTTTGCTCACAGGGAATCTCCAGTTAGTTTACTGGTTCAGGCACGCACTGAACAACTCTCTTGTTATAAGCACACTCAAAGTAGATGTGAGATATACATTCCTCAGCTTGCCCAAAAAAGTAGCATCTATCCTCAATATCCATGTCATACTTGATCAGTGTGTCATTTGTCATTCGTTTTCAGAGCTTCTAGTGCATATTGTCATCCCATAAACTGATTTTTGGCACAACTAACCCACCCATTCCAGGCACCGTTGTTGTGTCACCTATCTTTGGTGCATGCTTTTGTACCTCTGAACCATTCAGACCATTGATAAACCTTATTAATAGCATGAGGCAGAGTAGGTAGTTAGAGTAAATTCTGTAGGTAGATAGAGTAGGCAATAGGGCTGCTATGATTGGAACTTATGATGCAGAATTATTAGAGTTAAACAATATTCACAATGGGCCTGGTAACAAGTTATGCGTGGAAGCTATGAGCGTGCTGTCTATCAGATCATAAATTTATGCTATGCATTTGAATCATAAGCCGTTCTTTTTTATGCTTTTCTGGACCTTTTGGTACATGGTTTATTATTAAATTTGTTGAACAACAATGGCATGGTTATCTTGATTTACGAAACACTTTACTATTAGTGGTAAACCCTAAATTTAATGATGAACACTGCTGAAATGTTTCAAACTACTGCTAAGTATTTACTCAGTATAACACTCTTGATGCTTCATTGTCATTCAATCAGTAAAATAAAATAAAATTATGTCAAAAGCAATGGTGTAGATATGGATACTCCTCTCGGAAGAGTAACAGGCTGCTGTAAGTCATCTCGAGAACAGAGGGTCTCTGAGTCTTTGGTGTGATTATTATGGCTGGACAGGCCTACCTTTACAGATCAAACTCAAACGTATCACATAGGCTACACCTTGTGTACAATCACGTACTCTATTTTCTGCACGTCCTTGTTAATTAGTTGTTCTTTAATGCATTATTTATTATTTCGTGATAATTAAGTGTGACGTATCATCTATGCCTATTGAGCCTTTGAATCCTCAAATCTAATAATGTTCTATTTTTTATGTTACAGGTTGCATTTGAGGTATTAACAATGATGACGGGTTGATTTTTTGTCCGGTTGGCAACATATATATGCTCACAATACAAGAATGAAGACTTATAATTAGTAGCTTTCAAATAGTCGTTAAGAATTATTATTTGTTCTATATATTTAAACATTTGTTATATTTGTTTGAGTTAAATAATTGAACATTTGCGATCGAAGTTCTACTTTTGATCCTTTTTTGAAATATAATTGACATATATTTTTGAGACTGAATCAATTGAATGCACAATTAGAGAGAATTACAATTGTTGCGTGCCTTACAAGTCCTTATGTCGTTGCACTTTATTAAGTGTTGTTTTTGAATAAATTAGTGTTGCATTTGTTTATTATAAGTGTTGTTTTGGGACGTAACCAGTGTAGACTCTCTAATAAAAATGTTGCATTAATTTCATAAAAGTGTTGCTTATCAACATGAAAAGTATTGCATTAGTTCAGGAAGTGTTGCTTTTTTTACATAAGAAATGTTGCATTAGAAGATAAAAAATGTTGCCTTTGCAATTGAAAAAGCGTTGCATAAACATGACCAATGCAACACTTTTCAAAAGTGTTGCTTCAGATTAAAAAGTGTTGCATTAAGCGTTGCAATGACCTAATGCAACAAGACCTGATGTAGCACTTGATTAAGTGTTGCATAAACTCTATTCCAACAGTTATATGACATTATGCAACAATAGCAAAGTGTTGCTATAGAATCTAAATGTAGTAGTGTTAATGAAATACGCGGCTTAATTAATGAGTTTTTAATGTTTATTTTTATATGTAACAACGAAAATAGTAAAGGATATGAATTATTTGTGATAATCGCGCAAGATCCCTCAACTAAAACTAGGATATGACGTGAATAAACTCTCCTTCCTCACAAGAAATTCGAAGATATACACGAATGGTGGCTCTCACCTCGCAAGGATTGAATCACACTAAAATCTCAACCTCGCAAGGAAGAAATAATAACTCTAATAACTCGCAAGCAATTAGAACAACCAAGTATAAAACTTGAATTAACTCTCTCTTTCAATGATTAAAACTGAATACAAAACCCTCTATTTATAGTACATTAGACTGACTAAGAGGACTCCTAAAATTTCCTAAAAAGAACTTTCCTAAACCCGACCCATAGAGAATTGGCAAAATTGCCTTATTACAACTTGCTAAAATTAGGAAAAAATTAATAAGGAAATAAAGAACACTACCTTAAATTTATTAGGTAAAATAAAATAAGGCAACTAATAATAAGACTCGATTTAGGGAAGTAAACTTGAATCAGTTCGTCACCCGCGTAGAAGTTGGACAGCTCAACTTAAAACGATCATATCTCTTTCCTTACTTCACCAAATAAGGCGTATGACCACTCGTTGGAAATCTAACATCATGTACATTCTTCTCAACAAGGAATCACACCAAAATTAGCCATAGTTTAGGAGATATTTAGCTTTTAAACCAAATGAACGAATCTGAAATGTAAAGTGTGACACGAACTTGTGTTTTCAACATAGACTCATGCTTCTCCTATATCATTCTCCCCTTCTTCAAAAAGATTCGTCCTCGAATCTTCAAAATCTTGAAGTATAAAATTTTCATCATCGGACCCTCCGGGATCAAACACAAATCTTGTAAGCTTGTTTCATTTGTAGTTGCATCAAGCATCATAAGCGAGAATCCCCTTGGGTTTGTGCCTTCTTCTCTTGTGCTTTCTTTTCTTGTGATTTCCACCCTACCGCCCTCCTTGCACAAGTTTACCAAATTCAAAACAAAACTTTCTTGGTATAGCAAGATCATCTTGAGCATCCATTAAAATTGACTTCAATAAAAAAATTAGAGTTCCCACCATATAACTTCTCATCAATGTATTTATCAATTGGTGATTGATACGGTTCTTTAATCTGAGAGTCTAAATTAATGTTATTGTCCAGAAACTCCTCATCCAAGATTGGCATTAGATTAAGATTATCTTGATTTGCATTTTCATAACTTGTATGATCACTTTCTTCCACGTGAGCTTCATCATAAACTTCTTCAAATTCTTCATCAAAAATAGCTGGTTGGTTAGGATCAAATACTAATGTATCTTCTATATGACATTCCTCATCGAAAGAAAATAGTTCTTCTTCAACCAGATCTTCTACTTTCTTTTTTTCTTCATGATCAACATTAAAAGACTTGATATTTTCCCCTTCTTTCTCTCTTTCACAAGATCGAAAAAGTAAACCATCCAAGTTATCTAAATTGGATGAAATACGGTCAATTCTCTTTTACATTTCCTTCAAAAAGAATTCTTGCTCAAATTTCCCCAACTCCTTTAAAAATTGTTTGAATTTCCTTCAAAGACATGGCAACACATGTGACAAATGATAAACTCAACTCCCAAGACAGATCTATTGAGAAATAAATCTAAACCTTGCTCTGATAACCACTTTGATGTAAAATAAGTACAATTTTTTGTCTTAGTTTTAGTTTAAAGAAATACGCGGTGGAATTAATGTGTTTTTAATGTTTATTTTTATATGTAACAACGAAAATAGTAAAGGATATGAATTATTTGTGATAATCTCGCAAGATCCCTCAACTAAAACTAGGATATGACGTGAATAAACTCTCCGTCCACACAAAAAATTCGAAGATATACACGAATGGTGGCTCTCACTTCGCAAGGATCGAATCACACTAAAATCTCAACCTCGCAAGGAAGAAATAATAACTCTAATAACTCACAAGCAATTAGAACAACCAAGCATAAAACTTGACTTACGTACCTCTCTCATTCAATGATTAAAACTGAACACAAAACCCACTATTTATAGTACATTAGACTGACTAAGAGGACTCCTAAAATTTCCTAAAAACAACTTTCCTAAACTCGACCCATAGAGAATTGGCAAAATTGCCTTATTACAGCTTGCTAAAATTAGGAAAAAAATAACAAGGAAATAAACAACACTACCTTAAATTTATTATGTAAAATAAAATAAGGCAACTAATAATAAGACTCGATTTAGGGAAGTAAACTTCAGTCAGTTTGTCACCCGCGCAGAAGTTGGACAGCTCAACTTAAAACGATCATATCTCCTTCGTTACTTCACCAAATAAGGCGTATGACCACTCGTTGGAAAGCTAACGTCATGTACATTCTTCTTAACAAGGACTCCCGCCAAAATTAGCCATAGTTAGGAGATATTTAGCTTTTAAACCAAGTGAGCGATTCTGAAATGTCAAGTGTGACACGAACTTGTGTTTTCAACATAGAATCATGCTTCTCCTGTATCATTCTCCCCTTCTTCAAAAAGATTCGTCCTCGAATATTCAAAATCTTGAAGTATAACATTTTCATCATCGGACCCTCCGGGATCAAACACAAATCTTGTAAGCTTGTTTGATTTGTAGTTGCAACAAGCATCATAAGCGAGAATCCTCTTGGGTTTGTGCCTTCTTCTCTTGTGCTTTCTTTTCTTGTGCTTTCCACCCCACCGCCCTCCTTGCACAAGTTTACCAAATTCAAAACAAAACTTTCTTGGTATAGCAAGATCATCTTGAGCATCCATAAAAATTAACTTCAATAAAAAAATTAGAGTTCCCACCATATAGCTTCTCATCAATGTATTTATCAATTGGTGATTGATACGGTTCTTTAATCTGAGAGTCTAAATTAATGTTATTGTCCAGAAACTCCTCATCCAAGATTGGCATAAGATTAAGATTATCTTGATTTGCATTGTCATAACTTGTATGATCACTTTCTTCCACTGGAGCTTCATCATAAACTTCTTCAAATTCTTCATCAAAAATAGCCGGTTGGTTAGGATCAAATACTAATGTATCTTCTATATGACATTTCTCATCGAAAGAAAATAGTTCTTCTTCAACCAGATCTTCTACTTTCTTTTTTTCTTCATGATCAACATTAAAAGCCTTGATATTTTCCTCTTCTTTCTCTCTTTTACAAGATCGAAAAAGTACACCTTCCAAGTTATCTAAATTGGATGAAATACGGTCAATTCTTTTTTACATTTCCTTCAAAAAGAATTCTTGCTCAAATTTCCCCAACTCCTTTAAAAATTGTTTGAATTTCCTTCGAGACATGGCAACACATGTGACAAATGGTAAACTCTGCTCCCAAGACAGATCTATTGAGAAATAAATCTAAATCTTGCCCTGATCACCACTTTGATGTAAAATAAGTACAATTTTTTGTCTTAGTTTTAGTTTAAAGAAATACGCAGCGGAATTAATGTGTTTTTAATGTTTATTTTTATATGTAACAACGAAAATAGTAAAGGATATGAATTATTTGTGATAATCTCGCAAGACCCCTCAACTAAAACTAGGATATGACGTGAATAAACTCTCCTTCCTCACAAGAAATTCGAAGATATACACGAATGGTGGCTCTCACCTCGTAAGGATTGAATCACACTAAAATCTCAACCTCGCAAGGAAGAAATAATAACTCTAATAACTCGCAAGCAATTAGAACAACCAAGTATAAAACTTGAATTAACTCTCTTTTTCAATGATTAAAACTGAATACAAAACCCTCTATTTATAATACATTAGACTGACTAAGAGGACTCCTAAAATTTCCTAAAAATAACATTCCTAAACCCGACCCATAGAGAATTGGCAAAATTGCCTTATTACAACTTGCTAAAATTAGGAAAAAAGTAATAAGGAAATAAACAACACTACCTTAAATTTATTAGGTAAAATAAAATAAGGCAACTAATAATAAGACTCGATTTAGGGAAGTAAACTTGAGTCAGTTCGTCACCCGCGTAGAAGTTGGACAGCTCAACTTAAAACGATCATATCTCCTTCGTTACTTCACCAAATAAGGCGTATGACCACTCGTTGGAAAGCTAACATCATGTACATTCTTCTCAACAAGGAATCACACTAAAATTAGCCATAGTTAAGGAGATATTTTGCTTTTAAACGAAGTGAACGAATCTGAATTGTCAAGTGTGACACGAACTTGTGTTTTCAACATAGACTCATGCTTCTCCTGTATCATTCTCCCCTTCTTCAAAAAGATTCGTCCTCGAATCTTCAAAATCTTGAAGTATAACATTTTCATCATCGGACACTCCGGGATCAAACACAAATCTTGTAAGCTTGTTTGATTTGTAGTTGCAACAAGCATCATAAGCGAGAATCCTCTTGGGTTTGTGCCTTCTTCTCTTGTGCTTTCTTTTCTTGTGCTTTCCACCCCACCGCCCTCCTTGCACAAGTTTACCAAATTCAAAACAAAACTTTCTTTTTATAGCAAGATCATCTTGAGCATCCATAAAAATTGACTTCAATAAAAAAAATTAGAGTTCCCACCATATAGCTTCTCATCAATGTATTTATCAATTGGTGATTGATACGGTTCTTTAATCTGAGAGTCTAAATTAATGTTATTGTCCAGAAACTCCTCATCCAAGATTGGCATAAGATTAAGATTATCTTGATTTGCATTGTCATAACTTGTATGATCACTTTCTTCCACGTGAGCTTCATCATAAACTTCTTCAAATTCTTCATCAAAAATAGCCGGTTGGTTAGGATCAAATACTAATGTATCTTCTATATGACATTCCTCATCGAAAGAAAATAGTTCTTCTTCAACCAGATCTTCTACTTTCTTTTTTTCTTTATGATCAACATTAAAAGCCTTGATATTTTCCTCTTCTTTCTCTCTTTTACAAGATCGAAAAAGTACACCTTCCAAGTTATCTAAATTGGATGAAATACGGTCAATTCTTTTTTACATTTCCTTCAAAAAGAATTCTTGCTCAAATTTCCCCAACTCCTTTAAAAATTGTTTGAATTTCCTTCGAGACATGGCAACACATGTGACAAATGATAAACTCTGCTCCCAAGACAGATCTATTGAGAAATAAATCTAAATCTTGCTCTGATAACCACTTTGATGTAAAATAAGTACAATTTTTTGTCTTAGTTTTAGTTTAAAGAAATACGCAGCGGAATTAATGTGTTTTTAATGTTTATTTTTATATGTAACAACGAAAATAGTAAAGGATATGAATTATTTGTGATAATCTCGCAAGACCCCTCAACTAAAACTAGGATATGACTTTAATAAACTCTCCTTCCTCACAAGAAATTCGAAGATATACACGAATGGTGGCTCTCACCTCGTAAGGATTGAATCACACTAAAATCTCAACCTCGCAAGGAAGAAATAATAACTCTAATAACTCGCAAGCAATTAGAACAACCAAGTATAAAACTTGAATTAACTCTCTTTTTCAATGATTAAAACTGAATACAAAACCCTCTATTTATAGTACATTAGACTGACTAAGAGGACTCCTAAAATTTCCTAAAAATAACATTCCTAAACCCGACCCATAGAGAATTGGCAAAATTGCCTTATTACAACTTGCTAAAATTAGGAAAAAAGTAATAAGGAAATAAACAACACTACCTTAAATTTATTAGGTAAAATAAAATAAGGCAACTAATAATAAGACTCGATTTAGGGAAGTAAACTTGAGTCAGTTCGTCACCCGCGTAGAAGTTGGACAGCTCAACTTAAAACGATCATATCTCCTTCGTTACTTCACCAAATAAGGCGTATGACCACTCGTTGGAAAGCTAACATCATGTACATTCTTCTCAACAAGGAATCACACTAAAATTAGCCATAGTTAAGGAGATATTTTGCTTTTAAACCAAGTGAACGAATCTGAATTGTCAAGTGTGACACGAACTTGTGTTTTCAACATAGACTCATGCTTCTCCTGTATCATTCTCCCCTTCTTCAAAAAGATTCGTCCTCGAATCTTCAAAATCTTGAAGTATAACATTTTCATCATCGGACCCTCCGGGATCAAACACAAATCTTGTAAGCTTGTTTGATTTGTAGTTGCAACAAGCATCATAAGCGAGAATCCTCTTGGGTTTGTGCCTTCTTCTCTTGTGCTTTGTTTTCTTGTGCTTTCCACCCCACCGCCCTCCTTGCACAAGTTTACCAAATTCAAAACAAAACTTTCTTGGTATAGCAAGATCATCTTGAGCATCCACAAAAATTGACTTCAGTAAATAAATTAGAGTTCCCACCATATAGCTTCTCATCAATGTATTTATCAATTGGTGATTGATACGGTTCTTTAATCTAAGAATCTAAATTAATGTTATAATCCAGAAACTCCTCATCCAAGATTGGCATAAGATTTAAATTATCTTGATTTGCATTGTCATAACTTGTATGATCACTTTCTTCCACGTGAGCTTCATCATAAACTTCTTCAAATTCTTCAATAAAAATAGCCGGTTGGTTAGGATCAAATACTAATGTATCATCTATATGACATTCCTCATCGAAAGAAAATAGTTCATCTTCAACCAGATCTTCTACTTTCTTTTTTTCTTCATGATCAACATTGAAAGCCTTGATATTTTCCTCTTCTTTCTCTCTTTCACAAGATCGAAAAAGTAAACCTTCCAAGTTTTCTAAATTGGATGAAATACGGTTAATTCTCTTTTACATTTCCTTCAAAAAGAATTCTTGCTCAAATTCCTCCAACTCCTTTAAAAATTGTTTGAATTTCCTTCGAGACATGGCAACACATGTGACAAATGATAAAAACTCCCAAGACAGATCTATTGACAAATAAATCTAAACCTTGCTCTGATAACCACTTTGATGTAAAATAAGTACAATTTTTTGTGTTAGTTTTAGTTTAAAGAATTACGCAGCGGAATTAATGTATTTTTAATGTTTATTTTTATATATAACAACGAAAATAGTAAAGGATATGAAATATTTGTGATAATCTCGCAAGACCCCTCAACTAAAACTAGGATATGACGTGAATAAACTCTCCTTCGTCACAAGAAATTCGAAGATATACACGAATGGTGGCTCTCACCTCGCAAGGATCGAATCACACTAAAATCTCAACCTCGCAAGGAAGAAATAATAACTTTAATAACTCACAAGCAATTAGAACAACTAAGTATAAAACTTGAATTAACTCTCTCTTTCAATGATTAAAACTGAATACAAAACCCTCTATTTATAGTACATTAGACTGACTAAGAGGACTCCTAAAATTTCCTAAAAACAACTTTCCTAAACTCGACCAATAGAGAATTGGCAAAATTGCCTTATTACAATTTGCTAAAATTAGTAAAAAATTAATAAAGAAATAAACAACACCAACTTAAATTTTAGGTAAAATAAAATAAGGCAACTAATAATAAGACTCGATTTAGGGAAGTAAACTTGAGTCAGTTCGTCACCCGCGTAGAAGTTGGACAACTCAACTTAAAACGATCATATCTCCTTCGTTACTTCACCAAATAAGGCGTATGACCACTCGTTGGAAAGCTAACATCATGTACATTCTTCTCAACAAGGAATCACACCAAAATTAGCCATAGTTAAGGAGATATTTTGCTTTTAAACGAAGTGAACGAATCTGAATTGTCAAGTGTGACACGAACTTGTGTTTTCAACATAGACTCATGCTTCTCCTGTATCATTCTCCCCTTCTTCAAAAAAATTCGTCCTCGAATCTTCAAAATCTTGAAGTATAAAATTTTCATCATCGGACCCTCCGGGATCAAACACAAATCTTGGAAGCTTGTTTGATTTGTAGTTGCAACAAGCATCATAAGCGAGAATCCTCTTGGGTTTGTGCCTTCTTCTCTTGTGCTTTCTTTTCTTGTGCTTTCCACCCCACCGCCCTCCTTGTAAAAGTTTACCAAATTCAAAACAAAACTTGCTTGGTATACCAAGATCATCTTGAGCATCCATAAAAATTGACTTCAATAAAAAAATTAGAGTTCCCACCATATAGCTTCTCATCAATGTATTTATCAATTGATGAGTGATACGGTTCTTTAATCTGAGAGTCTAAATTAATGTTATTGTCCTGAAACTCCTCATCCAAGATTGGCATAAGATTAAGATTATCTTGATTTGCATTGTCATAAGTTGTATGATCACTTTCTTCCACGTGAGCTTCATCAAAAAATTCTTCAAATTCTTCATCAAAAATAGCTGGTTGGTTAGGATCAAATAATAATGTATCTTCTATATGACATTCCTCATCGAAAGAAAATAGTTTATTTTCAACAAGATCTTCTACTTTCTTTTTTTTCTTCATGATCAATATTGAAAGCCTTGATATTTTCTTCTTCTTTCTCTCTTTCACAAGATCGAACAAGTAAACCTTCCAAGTTTTCTAAATTGGATGAAATACAGGCAATTATCTTTTGCATTTCCTTCAAAAAGAATTCATGCTCAAATTCCTCCAACTCCTTCAAAAATTGTTTGCATTTCCTTCGAGACATGGCAACACATGTGACAAATGATAAACTCAACTCCCAAGACATATCTATTGAGAAATAAATATAAACCTTGCTCTGATGACTACTTTGATGTAAAATAAGTACAATTTTTTGTGTTAGTTTTAGTTTAAAGAAATACGCAGCGGAATTAATGTGTTTTTAATGTTTATTTTTATATGTAACAACGAAAATAGTAAAGGCTATGAATTAGTTGTGATAATCTCGCAAGACCCCTCAACTAAAACTAGGATATGACGTGAATAAACTTTTCTTCCTCTCAATAAATTCGAAGATATACATGAATGGTTGCTCTCACCTCGCAAGGATGGAATCACACTAAAATCTCAACCTCGTAAGGAAGAAATAATAACTTTAATAACTCACAAGCAATTAGATAACCAAGTATAAAACTTGAATTAACTCTCTCATTCAGTGATTAAAACTGGATACAAAACCCTCTATTTATAGTAGATTAGACAGACTAAGAGGACTCCTAAAATTTCCAAAAAACAAATTCCTAAACTCGACCCTTAGAGAATTGGCAAAAATTGCCTTATTACAACTTGCTAAAATTAGGAAAAAAATTAATAAGGAAATAAACAAAACTACCTTAAATTTATTAGGCAAAATAAAATAAGGCAACTAATAATAAGACTCGATTTAGGGAAGTAAACATGAGTCAGTTCGTCACCCGCGTAGAAGTTAGACAGCTCAACTTAAAACGATCATTCTCCTTCGTTACTTCACCAAATAAGGCGTATGATCACTCGTTGAAAAGCTAACAACATGTACTTTCATCTCAACAAGGTATCACACCAAAATTAGCTATAGTTTAGGAGATATTTAGTTTTTAAACCAAGTGAATGAATCTGAAATGTCAAGAGTGACACGAACTTGTGTTTTCAACATAGACTCATGCTTCTTCTGTATCAGTTAAGCTCATTCCAGCAAGCATATGTCCATGGAACAGTAGGCAGAGTAGGTCTGAGCCAAGAGTAACCATCCTTCACCTTATACCCTGTGTCTTCACCTAACCATTTACCAGCAAGATAACCATGAGCAAAGGTTTTCATAGTATAGGCAATTCTCTTCTAAGACCAGCTACAATCAGAAGAGGGATCATAGCATGTCCAATCTTTACCTTTCATATAGACATGGTTCACCCATTTCACCCATAAATGATCCTTTTTTTATGCTAACCACCAAATATATTTCTCCAAAAGAGCTTTATTCCAAATCTTAGAAGCTTTAATGTTGAGCCCCTCTTCCTCCTTAGGTGAACAGCAGGTGTCCCATTTCACATTTGGGGCTTTCAGAAAAATTTCCTTCCCTCCCCAAAGATAATTTCGACATAGGGCATCAACTTTGTTAAGTATACCATTAGGGATAAGGAAAATAGAGGCCCAATAAGAGTGCATATTTGTTAAAACAGAACTGACTTAGGTCAGCCTACAAGAGTAGGATAAATGTCTAGCTCCCCAAGCTCTAATATTTGAAGTAATTTTATCAATAAGCTTCATACCTTCATTTTTAGTCAGTTTATTGGAAGATATGAGAATGCCAAGATACTTGAAGGGGAGAGTACCCCTCTTGAATCTTGAAACTAAGAGAATTTCATCAATGTCTCTTTGAGGAACCCCATTGAAGTAAATATCTGACTTGTCATTATTAAGTCTCAAACAAGAAGCCTTAGAGAAAGTGGCAAAAGCCCTCAATAACCACATAATAGAGACAACATCCCCTTTTGAGAAAAGAAGGATGTCATCATAAAAAAGGAGGTGGTTCAGACTCAGGGGTTTACACATTGAGTGAAATTTGAAATTAGGCTGCTGCCCCACCACATTCAGATTACGAGACAATTAATCCATACAAAGAGTAAAAACAAGGGGGAAAAATGGATCACCCTGCCTAAGCCCTCTAATGTCTTTAAAGAAACCAAAAGTGTTGTCATTTCATGATAAAGAATATGATGTTGAGGAGACACACTCCGTAACTAAATCAATGAATTTTCTAGGGAAATTGAGAGAAGTAACATGCTAGACAAGAAATCCCACTCCACACTATCATAAGCTTTCCTTAAATCATTTTTTATGAGACAATGAGAAGAGGCAGTTTTCCTTTTATATTGTCTTACAAGGTCTTGACAAATAGAAACATTCTCTACTATATTCCTACCTTTTATAACCCCCCCCCCCCCTCCCTCTTCTTGATTAGGGCAAATCAAATCAGGTAGGGCTGCTCCAAGTCTAGTGCATAAGATCTTAGCTATGCATTTGTATATGATGTTACAACATGCAATAAGTCTGAACTCCATGACACTAGAAGGATTAGAGGATTTTGGAATGAGAGTTATATTGGTAGCATTGATTTGTTTGAGCAGTTTACCTGTTTGGAAAAATTTGCGTACAGCTTCACAAATGTCCACCCCAGTAATCTCCCATGAATCATTGAAGAACTAGCTAGAATGGCCATCGGGTCCAGGAGATTTGTTGGGAGGAATAGAAAAAATGCAAGTTTTCACCTCATCAGGACTAACAGGTCTAAGTAAGATAGAGGCCTAATGATTAGTTATGAGCTTACCTGTCCTAACAGTAGGACAATGAATCTTCTTGACAGGCTTATTTGTCCCCAACAAGGTGATGTAATAATCCAGAAATGCCTTCTCAATGGAATCAGGATCAGTATGATTAATGTTATTCATGTCTTTAATCTGTAGGACCTTATCTGAGTAATCCTAGCTTTGATTTTCCTATGGTAAAAGGCAGTATTAGCATCCCCTTCTCTGAGTCAGTCACTTTTTGCTTTCTTTTAAAGGAAGCTAAACCTTGCACTGTGGAACTCAAAGTAAACTCTAGCAGCATCATTTTCAGCTTAAAGTAGGGTTAAATCATCTGGGTGATTATACATAAGAGTTTGAATATGATCCAGTTGTTGTCTAGCCACCAGTAGATTTCTCAATATTAGCATATCTATTCTTATTTAAAATCTCCAGAGACTTTTTTAGTAGCTGCAATTTCTGAACAACCTGAAATATAGGAATCCCATAGATATTTTTATCCCATTCTGCTCTAACAATAGCCTTGAAGTCAGGATCCTTGCCCCCACATATTAAAATATCTGAAGGGAGATTTCCTGATTTGAGAAGCCTTTCTTCTGTAACATATCATCGGAGCATGGTAAAACAGGCCCTCATTCAGGAAATATGCATAACTGTCTGGATATAAAGTCATCCACTCATTGTTAACTAGACATCTATCAATACGAGAAAACACTCTAGTAACTGGGTCTTTTTTGTTGTTCCAAGTGAAGAAGGAACCCTGAGCTTTTATATCTACAACATCACAATAATCCACACACTGTCTGAAGTCAAAATTTTCACTCCATAGAACACTTCTTCCTATCCTTTCATTGTAACTGAATTAAAATCCCAAAAAATACACCAAGGTAAAGAATTACTATCCTTAATCTGTCTCAGAGCTTCCCAAAGGCTTTTCCTGTCTTCCTCATCATTGAAACTATAGACAGCAGTATACAAAAAGATATCACCAGAGGAGATTTCTGAAACTTTCACAGTAATATGTTAAGCAGAAGAAGCTAGATAAGAGAGTTTAAAAATCTGAGGGTCCCAGATGATCCAAACTCTTCCTCTAGGATGATGGACATTGTTATTCATACCAGACAAAGAAGGACCCAAATTATTGAGAACAGCAGAAAAGTCTTGAGTCTTAATCTTAGTTTCAACTAAACCAAACAAACCTATTTTATTCTGACGTAAGCACCATTTAACATCAGCTTGTTGATTAGGGTTATTAATATGTCGAACATTCCAACAACCTATATTATCCATTATTAATAAGAGTTAGTACTACTGGACCACCATTCTTGTCTGGACTACCCTTATATGACAGTACTGCAGCATAAGATATACCGGAACCACTAGGAGAATTATGTTCTTGTCTTACCAGTTGGACAATAGGACTTGCAGAAATAATAGCACTGGAATTGTGAAAAGTAGGTCCCCCAAAAGGAGGAGAAGATGGTGCCGGGATGCTTACAGGGGCAGCAGGTTGTTCTCTGATGATAGGTGTCCATACCTGAGTAGATTTGGGGAATACTGGCACATGTGCTGCCTTCTTACATACCTCTTTAGTATGACCAATACCTTTACACAACTCACAAATATCCGGTCACCATTCATACTCAACCAGTACACTGATTTCATTCCCTTTTTCATCCTTGAAATAAATATTATCTGGTAGCTCTTGCCCCCACTTGAACTTGAACCATGAGACGTGCATTACCCAATAATGTTTTGTTCATGGTAGCACCATCAATACGCATGAATTTTGCAAACAAAGCTCCAAACTTAGCCAGATAGTTTTCACCCCAAAACTTTAATCCCAAGCCACATAGACGGAGCCATATAGGAACTGCTTTAACTTTTTCTTTAGCCAGAGAGGCATTCTCAGTTCATGGCTTCAGTACCAATGGCTTATTGTCAAAAATAGGGAACCCTTCCTTAAGGACAAGCTCCTTACATTCTATAGTAGGGAATCGTACAAGGAAGACCCCATTAAAAAGGAATGAGATCTTATCATATTTGTATTTACCCCATAGGCGTTGAATAAACCCAGAAATGAGTCCCATGGAGGGTTACCCCACAACACATAGCATATTACAGCAGACTAAACTAGTCGGGTAACTCTATTCTAGTTATTCATTTCTCATTTCGTTAGCTTAGTCACTTTTAGAATATATTCAACATTCAATCTTGTTTTCGACTAAACTAGAACTTAATCGAGACTTGTAGCCTAACCCCACTATCCTTGTGATCGACCTCGACTTACCAGATTATGCTAGTTATGTATCGAGTTATAAATTTGTTTGATCGGGTGTGACGACTTAACCCACTATCAGTAAAGACGATCTCACAATAGATTAACCGGTAGCTTCAAAAGTTGAACCAAGGAGGGAGGATTAGTTCCTCATAATTTTCTAAGCAAAAACAATTAGGCTTCTATAGTGTATTTTTTCAATTCCAAAGTATAAATAATGAATAATGAATATAAGAGTTAAGTATCTCTAACCAAATAATAATAATAATAATACCTAACAATAATAATAATATAATAAAGTAGTTGACATTAGAAAACATTAAAATAAGGCACCGACTACTTCTTGACTTGCTGCATCACGGGCGAGTAGCGCATTGTCACGCGGGTCGCGCTTATCGCTGGTACAGAACATTGCTGCCTGCTCCCTATTTTCACCTTTAGTTGCAAAAGTCTTAAGTGAATGTTTTGCGAAATGTAGACAACCCATGTGCTATTGTCTAATGCTTGCTCCTTGATTTATTTGTTGAGCCCACTTGATACTTTGATTTTCATTTGATAATGGACCCATAATCTATAACTTCACATAATTCTTCCAAGTAATAACCAATATTATAAAATGGGTATGCAATTTCCTCTAATAATCCACTAATTTCACAAATAGTCACCCAAATCGACACTTATATACTGTACTAAACCCGTCTTATCAAGTTGACTTCACCAGTATCAGAAGGCTGAGATCTGGTGTAGCAGGAAAGAGGTTCTTCAGCTGCCTCTCTTCTTCCTCCAGGTCATGGGAGGTAAGTGACCCCTCTATGGCTGCTCGCATGCCATTTACCTTGCCCTGCCAGGTAGCGTGAATAGCAATGTTGGTGGTCAGTTCAATCAGGCGCCTGATCTTCAATTCAACCCCGGAGAGACCATCAGTAAGCTCCATGCACACCCCCTGGGTGCGAGCTAGCTGGTCGACATCCACCTGCTGCTACTTCCTAGCATCTGCCAAATCAACTTCCAAGTCCACCACCTGTGTCCTCAGGTTAGCCCGCTGCTTATTCAACTCAGCACAAGTGGCAGCCGGCTCCTGGTTCTTCGAGCTGGTAGCCAAGCTCTCAGTTCGAGTCCTGTTCATCACCTTCATGGTGTAGAGAGCCGACTGCAACATCTGGAAAGGAGAAAGATAATAGGTCAGGAAAAGGGAAACATGTGCCAGAAAGAAAAGAGTGAACGACGCTATCAGACAATAACCTTACTATGAAGGCGTTCACCACATCAACATCAGCCATATGCTCAGGTGTCATCTAACTATAATCCTGGCGATACGTGGGGGAACAGAAGCTAGTCCATAGCAGGCCAAAAAGGGTACCTGCTCAGGGTTGCCAAATCCCTCGGGGAAGTGGGCGGTGAGGCTTTGGTCGCCAGCAGTAGGGCTGGACGGAGGAGTGGGTGGCTGACTTGATAAGGTAACATCCTCAATAGGCTGGGTAGTAGAACGGTTAGCAGCACGGGAACTGGAAGCAGTTTGGGAGCCAGGTTCAGGGGCTCTTCGTTTGGTAGTAGCAGGGGTAAGAGGACTTCCAGCAGCCCTCTTCTTCGCACTCTGAAGTATAGCCTCAAAGGGATCAACCTTCACACTTCCTGGAAATCAGAGACCAAACGTCAGAATCCACCTAGGTTCCAGCAAACACAGGGGCATTATCGGGCGTCTAATCGATAACATAACTAAGCAGCAGAAAGTGTAGGCATACCAGAAGAAATGGTGCGAGATTATTGTTTAGGGTTTGATGAGGTAGCAGGAGAGAAGTCAGGGAGCAGATCAAGAAACTTCCTACTATCAGGATGAAAGAAGTACAACTTACTGACACAGGCAACTTCGTCTTCAGAGGCCTATGGGTTGTTGGGTGTTGCACACAAATGAAAGGTAAGAAGGTGAGCAATGCAAGAAGGCCAGAAACATAAGAAAAGTAGCTTACTCTTTGTCAGAATCCATATTTCAAAGATGTAGTCAACTAGGACACTGATGGAGTCCACTTTAACATAGAAGAACAATGTATATCATTCCTCATCCTTTGACTTAGATGTCACCTCTAGAAAGGTCTCAGAGCCGCGTCGAGCCCTGATGGAGTATTGGCTCTTGAAAGGGAGCGGTCTTCGAATCTATGAGCCAGATCCTCAAGGCCAATATTGGTATTCACCGACTCATTTAGAGCCAAAGAAGCAAGAAGAATCTGCCATGCATATGAGGATATTTGGGCCATGGGGATATTTGAGCTATGGGGAGATGATTCAAGTAGAGGAAATCTTGAACCATCTCAGGAAAGGGAAGGCGGAGGCCATATCTAAACAGGTTAGGGTACATGCATACCCAACCCTTCCTGTACATGTCCGCTTTCTTACCTAGAGTGAGGATGTGAACACCACCCCATCACTAAGATACTCTTTGATTATAGGGATGTCGTCAGCGGTAAAGGTGGAGTCGCAGTTATGGATGTGTTTCAAAACATTCTGGAACGGAAAATACTCGTCCAGTTCAAGATTAATTAGGGGAGAAGAAAAAGAGGCTTGACGAGTTTTGCCCATAATGTGTGAGACAAAAATTAAAATTAATTAATCAAGAAAATGGATTACCTGAGATCGGCAGTTAGGGATCCGGCAAAAAATGGTAGGTGCAAGGAGATGAAGATAATGAAGGAAGAAGGATAAGAGAGGGGTGTAACACCCCCATCTACCAAGGAGCCTTAAAAAGTCCTTCCCCGGTAGATAAGGGCGTTACCATCTCGGTTGCCCAAAGAACATTAAATATCAAACGTCAATAAAAGAACAATTAGGTTTATTACAAGTTATCTCAATAAAGAAAAGGTACAACTGATAACAAACTATCAACTATGATCTACTATCCCTGCCACGACTCGTGATAGACTCGTCCCTCCAAAGCACTCAGCTAAGCTCTGCATATCAACCTCCTAAGACTGACTGCTCACCATAATGGATCATGGCAGACACGGCACAAGAAGAAAACACAGATAACACCACACAAGGTCAGTAACTAAAGAACCAAACATCATTAATAACAACATACATGCATCCAACACCACTACCAATCACCCATCACTCCTCTGACTACTCGAAGGTCAAGTCCTGCCAGATTACGGCCGCAACCAGTAATCCACAATGCCAGTGGGGGACCGCAGCCGTTCCTACCTATGCCCCGCTCATCTTTACCAAGCGCAAACCCATGTTCCTTAATATGTACATCCCTTCTTGTGGCGGGTTCCACAAGGGGCGAATCAAGGGCGTGAAGCCACTCCCGCAAGTGACTCCACTCAGCCGAGGGCGCACCTCGTGAACCAGAGACAAACAACAACAACCAACTACAACCAACTTATATTACCAACCACCACACCAAATCCAATTAGACAACACAATCGACATACTAAACAATCAACAGTACTGAGTAGGAAAACCTACCTTTAGCAAACAGCAGCAACACGCGAACGACCATATTACGACTAGCAACCACCATTACCACCTATTACAAACAGTATGACAAACCCTATTACTACTACTACAACCATTAACAAAACTAAGGAAGACGATGATGATGATGACGACATACCTATACACAGCGTTCCGGCGACAAGATTGCTACCCGACTCATGCTTCCCATCCCCATGGTGGCTCAACTCACAAAGGGCTCCTAAGGATGAAGTTTGATGAAGGAGAGAGATGTGACGGCAATAACGTTTAGGAGAAATGAAATAAAAATGATTTTGGTTTCACGACTTCACGATTTATATTTCACCGCTGAACTCCAGCTACTCGATCGAGTATGAGACTTACTCGATCGAGTGGCCTCTACTCGATCGACTCAAAGAGTTACTCGATCGAGTAGCCCCCGCTAGATCGAGCCTCCTAAACTCAAAGGTTACTATGTCACAAGAGCAAACTACTAAGGCTTACAAAGGTCTAGACATGTGTCTAAGGTCAGTCAACGATGGTCAACGGGTCCCTAACAGGGCGGGTATTTTAGTCTTCCCCCCTTAAAAAGAACTTCGTCCCCGAAGTTCAACTCATCATCTCCCATAACTCAAGGTGTAACATGAACTAAGGTAACTGACGACAACTCATCCTGACACAAACAATCATAACCACTTCCCATATACCACCCATCTGTTCACGCCGACTACTCATCCTCATCATCTACCTCTGTGAAAATGACCATCAAATACGACTTCCTACCTAGTCATCAACCACGTACTACACATGAAAGGACATACTATCGCAATTGTTACTTCCATTCTACCAACCAAATTTAACACCGCACAATCTCTATACACCACACATAACATATACATTTGGCACAAACACTCTACTTACTCATCCAACAATTAACCATTAACATCCACTGGATAGTAAATTACCAGTCAATTATACAACAATTGATTCAACGTTCATATAAACTGTTTATACCACACCTATATTACCCAACAATTTAACAATTCAAGTTACTTAATAAATTTTACTTAGCAATTACGTACATTACCCTCACGCAACCAAAATTAATTTTTTAAGTTAACAAAATGGAGTACCGCATAGTAAACTTTTACCAACAATCTACTCAAAACATGATATTTTTGTCATATTTTGTCATATATTTGTCATTTTTCTCATGCGACATTACTCTTCCCCTCTTAAAAGGAACTTCGTCCCTGAAGTTCACCAACAAGACAAGATATAAACACTACAGGAAAAAGATAACTTCACCTAGTCTTGTCATTATGAAACAATCCAACATATGATAAGACCAACGATTATCATATTACCGTATTATCATTACTTGTATGACATGCATGTATATGAGTACACCAAATGAAAACAACCCAAAAATGAGTTCATGAAACGCAGCGTTACCAAACCAATGTATGCGAGAATTAAGTGTTTATTTTGAAACATGATTACTCAACATAAAATTAGCTTTGAAATTATCATGACCGACAATATAGGTTAACCACCGTGTAGAAAAATTAGCAATTAGCTAAAAGCATAATATGACATGAAACTAATATAAACCACCTTTATAACACATGTAGTGCAATATGAAGTATAGAAGCATGATTAATTACCATGAAAGATGACATAGTTCAACCAATCTTTCCCATAAGTCCAAGAGAGCGGAGTATCGGGGTCAACAGGGGGCACTCGATCGAGTACCTAGAGGTCAGAGCACTGCCTAGGTCATCCACATCAGGTACTCAATCGAGTAGAGGGCACTCGATCGAGTATCTGTAGGTCAGGTCATCCTCCAACGCAACATGAAGTTAAGAAATCATAGCCAATTCTCTGGGGTTCTACCCCGACATCATACACCTGCATTACGAGTTTAGAAAAAATTCGACAAAATACGGCCTTATGGCCAGTTACAATCCAAAATAAATACAGTGCGATGAAACAACAGAAACAAGTATCATAAGTTCACTAAGCAACAACGAGAAATCACTCAAGATCCTCCTCCATCTCCTCATCCTCGCCTCCTCCTCCAGACGTGCCTCCTCCTACGGTCGCTCCCGTACCTGGGTCTCCTCCTCCTGTTATCCATGGTGCAAGACATCCGTAAGGATAGTTCTCAGGTACTCCCCACGTGGCCTGGTCCACTCCGTAGGAGTGAAAGACTCCACTATCGTTCCCAAAACCTCGCCACCAAATTGGTTGGGCCAGGTTGGTCCCAATGCCTTGCATGTATGCCATCTCATGAAGGTTCTGAAATACAAAAGCGTTGGACACCCTCTCCGTGAGCTCACTCACCTGCATCTCAGGGCTGAAAGAGGAAAGGTAACTGGGTACTGATACTGTGGTGGGATGGGCTGCACTGGCTGAGTCTCTCCAACCATCTCTCTCACCCTCCTAGCCCCCTCCGACCCTAGGTACCTGGTCCTTAGGTCTAGCCTGGTCTCCCCCAACCGGCTCCTACATCACCTCCATAAGGCCCTCATCGATCAGGTAGTACTGTCGGGTAGGGGCGGCCTCATCAGCATCTGAGTCCGACGCAACCACGACCGCAGTCAAAGGCTCAGTCACTAGAAGATGCTCTAGGTCGGGTACTCTCATCCAACTCATACCCCTCACCCTCCAAGCTAACCCACCACCCTCCAACACCCTCAGCCATTTCTGGCCGATGAATTAAGCCCTGTTCAAAGTGGGCACAACCATAACCATACGTTTGAGAGTCGAAGTGGCCTCAAAGCTAGTCAACCTCTCAGCTAAATGGGTGGCAATAGCACCACAACTCAGGTACCGGGTCAAAGATGTGGCCATCAAGGCCAGGCTAGCACAAACGATGGCCGGGCCACCAAAGGTTATACGCTGCGCTCGGGTGGGGTTAAGATAGGCGACCAACAACATAAACTCATGCGAGTTTAACTTACTCACATCCTTCATATTATAAAGTAAACAAGTCGGGGCTCGGAGAAAGATCTTCAAAGTAACATACTGAACATCATTAATCAACATATTACTTGAAGTAGAAGCAGATCTACCGGTGAAACAAGGCATGTAACTGCTAGCACCACACTCAGTCGGGATATCTCTAAGAGATCCCTTCTCGAGTCGTGCAAGTCTACGGTGAGAAGCAAACTAGTCCATGGTCAAGAGAAAGCTGGTGTTCATTAAACGGAACTCTGCGGTATTTGGTACCACATCATAAGCAAAGGAACTCATAAACTCTAGGGTCAGAAAAGGATAGGAGTGCTTCCTAGGATGATATAACCCCACCAAACCCAGGGTCTCAAAGATGTGCCTCACATCCACCTCTCACTTCAGGTCATCCAAAATACCTGTGTCAATACACCTAGTGGGTCTCATACGGTGTTTCATGAGCTCAATAAAAGCATCTCTTTGCTTAAAGTCACCAAGGACTACGGTAGGGTACTCAGAAACCGGTGGGACAGTAGGTCCCTTACTCCCCTCCCCTATCTCAGACTCAGCGGCTCTCGACCTCTTGCTCTAACGGGTTGCAGCTGCGGCTCTTGGCATCTGTTTCAACTTATTTTTAGCCATACACATCGGGTTTTACATAAACAAATTGAATTCCAAAGATTCATGTGAAGAAAAGTGTATACTGAAGTAAAGCTTTTAAGACAAAACAAGAATTTTCCCAATTAACTTTACCCTCATAATTTCATAAAAGACAGTTTCAAAGTTTCAAAATATCAAATTTTCCCAATTGCTAGGACTATTGGGATATTAATCCCTCAAAATAAACTTCAAAAAAAGACTATTATCGCCAAAACAATTGGGCAAAAATTCAGTTTAAGGGCACTTTTAAGACGGAGTTTTAAGACGAAATTTGTATGAAATTAACCAAAATCAAACACCAAACATGATACTAGTAGCATTCCTTACTCTGTTTCCCCTTTTAAAGGTGCAAAAGATGAACGAAATCAAATTTTCAAGAGCAAACCCTAGAAATTTTGGTCCACACATACTCATAAATCAGTTTGATTTTACAATTTCTAACATCAACAACAATGATGTAAAGTGATTCTTACCAAAATACAACAATTATAATGCGGAATCTCTGGGTATAAATCGAAATTTCAGAAAAATCAACACCTTCACAAACTACTAATTGACTAAACAAAGAAAAAAAGTAGCAATCTTACCTTGAACGAGTTGCAAATAGATTGAGTGAAATAGCAAGAACGATTCAAGAGGATTCAATCATAATCTACCCAAAAACTTTGAGAGGAGAAAGGTTTAGAAGTATTTTAGGGTTTTGAATGTTAGGAAATAAAAATAAAATGAAGGAAAAAGGGAGTATGAGTCCCGATATAACCTGTGTACTGTAGCGCCTTACTCGATCGAGTAACTTGGGTACTCGATCGAGTAGCCTCTACCCGATCGAGTTGGGGTTGCTCGAGAGTTCCCGCTGGTCAGAATAAACCACGATTCTGTTTTCCCAACAATTTCGATCAAGTGACCCACTACTAGATCGAGTAATGCCTACTCGGTCGTGTAGGTGGTGTACTCGGTCGAGTAAGATTAAAACAAAGACAAAGATTTCGAATTCGATTAGACGTTCTTGCAAAACAACAACTCGTTCGGAGTCCAGGGTATACTTGGAACTCGTCACTGATTATTTCCATCCGATTACTATCAATTAACATTAGCTTGCATATAACACACTTACCGCAACCGAACACTACATATCCCATTCTACCATACTCCAAACAATTTATGATGCAATCCAACTATGACATACTTTAATTCTCATATATATATATATATACATATATATATGTATATATATATATATATATATATATATATATATATATATATATATACATATATATATATATATAGATATATATACATATATATATAAGCGGGATCTCGTGAGTTTGGTTCTTATGGTGAGTTGTGAGTTTGGAAATCTGGACCATTGAAATAAGAGAAAATGGATGGCTAGGATTGATTAAGAAAACAAATACAGCAAACATAAAAACAACGACTACTCACCATCTCTTCTTTATCCCTTCTAAAATCATCATCTCTCATCCCTCATTCTTACGCCACCATAACTGCCGCCGCCGAAATCACAACCACCACCGCCTCCGGAACCACAGCCGTGAACTGAGAAGCGCTGGACTCACTCGTCATCGATTTCGCTACCTCTGAAAATAGATAATCCGTATAACACAGAAGTTTTAGCGACCTCGTCAAATTGAGCACTTTAATAGCTGTTTGTGGCTCTTACGTATTTGGCACTTGTGTAAGTATCTCTGTTTTCTTAACATGTTCAAGAATCGGTTATCGTGGCCTGATCTTGCAGCCTCAAAATCTTGTCACAGCAACTTTCAAAATTTCGGATGCTTAGGAACAATGATGGAGTCTGAAAAGATAATTTAAAAAATCTAACGAAATGTTGGACAAGCAAATTTGTTCATGGGAATTCAGCAATGTCAGTTTTTGTTTTTGTAACTAAATTGGGTGATTTACAGGACCTGACTAAGAAGCTATTATAGCAGATGTTGACTTATCTGTGGCTGAGGTTAGTCCATCTTTCAATATCCTTCACGCGACGACCAGGATGTAATAAACTTGTGTATGATATTGATGACCAACAGTAAATTCTTTAATTAGTTAATGGGTGATTAATTATTATACTGTAGCAATCCGTTTAGGCTTTAACTTTTATACTGTAAGACTCTATTTAGGCTTTAACTTTTGATCTTTATCATAAAGCGGTCTTATTCAATAAAGAGGTACACGAGTCTCATCAGAAGTTTTCAATAAAGAGGTACACGGGTTTCATCAGAAGTTTTCATAAAGCGGTCTTATTCAATAAAGAGGTACACGATTTTGAGGTTGAACTTTTCTGTCCTTGCGATTCTGCTTATGATGATAATTATGATGTTGCAGTAGTTTCTTATTAATCGGCGTCTTCATTATAATTATTATTATTTCTGATGATGATGATGAAGATTACAATGAATGATTCTTGTTGTTTGTAAAATGGATTTGATTTGGGGGAAAAAAATTGATCAACGGATGAATGAATGCATTCAAAGCATATAAAAAATACCTGTGTGTATGTAATATGTATTGTTTCTTCAACGTTGATGATAGTGATGTGGCTGTTCCTCGTCGTCGTCGAGGGTGTATTGACTGGTTGTTGTCAGCGATGAAGATTGAACAGGCAAACAGCGGGTCAGAAGAGCTCCTGGTGGTTTTGTTATTGTTCACCTATTCTTGTCAATTACATAGTGCTTTGTGTTCCTTATTATCCTTGCATTTTGTCTCTGTTGTCTAAGCTACTGATTCCAGTATACTCTTTATTCAGGTGTTTCATAAGAGGATGCCCCCTGAAGCTGTGGACCTGGTATCACGGCTGCTTCAGTATTCTCCAAATCTTCGTTGCACAGCTGTGGAATCGTTTCTTTGTTTTTTCATCTAATGCTTAGTCTATTAGATTCAGATTATTAGTTATTACGAGGAGTATGCTTTGATGTCATTTTTGTAGGCTTCTAATTTTGATTCCAGTGACTCTTGTATGAGAATGGTCTCAAATGTGTCACTAGTCCATCTCCTTATGCGGAAGGTCTTACACACGACACCCGAGTACACAGACTTCTGTGGTTGGCATTCTGTTGTTTGTTGATTTGAGACTAGTTGTTGATACATTAG
Organism: Silene latifolia; assembly: GCF_048544455.1. Taxonomy (NCBI): domain Eukaryota; kingdom Viridiplantae; phylum Streptophyta; class Magnoliopsida; order Caryophyllales; family Caryophyllaceae; genus Silene; species Silene latifolia. The sequence continues at coordinate 76,380,480 of NC_133534.1, forward strand.
TACATAAGTTTGTTTATTGTCTGGCGGAGTGAGTTCTCGTTGTCACTCCAATAACAAGTATTAACACACGGATAATACCACAATAGCACCAGAATAATACTCCAATAACACTACAATAATAGCACAGTAACACGGGGGAAAAATGAGAAAAAAAAATCAAAGTAGTAAAAAAAATCAAAGTGACGCCGGAATAACATCGCAATAATACCAGAATAACAGCACAATAACATGTGGTTAAAAAAAGTACAAAAAATCCAAAGTAGTAAAAAAATCAAAATGACAGCGGAATAACATCACAATAACAACTGAATAACAATAACACCAGAATAACAGCACAATAACATGTAGTAGAAAAAAGTAAAAAATCAAAAGTAGTGAAAAAAATCAAAGTGACACCGGAATAACATCATAATAACAGCAGAATAACAGTAGAATAACAGCACAATAACACGTGGTAAAAAAAGAAAAAAAATCAAAATCGTAAAAAAATTAAAGTGGCACCGGAATAACATCACAATAACACCAGAATAACAGTACAATAACATGCGGTAAAAATAAGAGTAAAAAATCAAAGTAGTAAAAAAATCAAAGTGACACTGGAATAACATCACAATAACAGTAGAATAACAGCACAATAACACGTGGTAAAAAAAAATCAAAGTGACAGCAGAATAACAATAACATCACAATAACATGTGGTAAAAAAAGAGAAAAAAAAAATCAAAGAAAAAAAAAGCACAATAACAACATAATAACGCGAGGTAAAAAAAAATAAGAGTAAAAAAATTTCAGTAAAAAAAATCTCGTACAAAAAGAAAAAGAAAAAAAAAGTAACAAAATGAGAAAATTAGAGAATAACATAAGAGAAAAAAATCAAAGTTGTAAAAAAAACATAATAACACGAGGTAGAAAGAAAAGGAGATAAAAAAAATTAAAGTGAAAAAAAAAGAGTAGCACTAGAAAAAAGAGAAAATAAGTAAATGACAGTGATTTTATATGACAGGTAAGATTAGATCTTGACCATTCATCTCTAATATAATCTAGTGGCTGAGATTTCCAAGCACAAACTCACAACTCACCATAAGAAATAAAACTCACAAGAACCTAACTCTCTCTATATATATATATATATATATATATATATATATATATATATATATATATATATATATATATATATATATATATATATATATATTAAATTGAATCATGTGAGGCACCCTTCTTAGGGTGAGGTAGCTGTACCCATTCTAAACCATTGGATCTAAAAATTGTAAATTCATCAGATTATGACACATGTCCCTATATTATCTAACCCATACTCCTTACATCTCAAAGCCATTTAAGGTGTTCTCCTTCTCTCTCTTCAGCTCAGCGTCATCTTCATCTCGTCACTCGCCATTACGCCGAGCTTCCGACCGCCATTAATAGTGAGCTTTTCATCCGGCATTATCCTCCTCAACTTAGGTACTTTCGATTCAATAGTTTTCATTTCAATTCATCCGTAATTTTCATTCCGTCTTCTCCGATTCATCTCGTTTTCGCCATTATCACTGTACTTTCATTACTAATTAATTTATTTTAATGCAAATTTTAATCGTTATTGATCAAAATCGAGCACAGTATGAACGTATAAAATCAATTGAAGTCGATTTTTCCGCTTCTTTTTAAGGTCCTTCCCCTTTCTTACCGTAATAAATCACTTTTCGACCGCCATTATCACTAAGATTTTCTACCGCCATTGTCATCCGGAATTTGGTAATTTCGATCAACTAATTTACATTTCGATCCATACCGCTTTCATTCCGTTTCAATCACACTAATTTTCAATCGTCTGATTTAATTTCATAAATTAAAGCTCAACTAGTTTATTTACTTATTATCGTTGTTCGTTTGTAGGTTTACATCAATCCCTCCGCTTCTTCGTATGTTCCTTTCCTTTTATTTACTTATTATCGCTGTTCTTTTGCTATGCTTTTCCATTTTTTGAGGTTTGATCGAATTTCAGTACCTCCTTTGTCTTTTAAAACGTGTTAGTGTTTAAGTGTTCAATCGATTTGTTGCCAAAAAAAATACGGTCATTTGTTATTAGTTTGTGCGGTATCACTTAGTTTCTGTTCCAGCAATTTGTTGTCTTCTTAGGTTAATCTACTTGATTTGTTCGTCATTTCAGAGGTTACTGTCTTTATTTTAGATTTATTGTAGGAGTTGATGGTTTTACTGATTCTGTTGATGTTATTTTGACGCTGATTTCTTTTGTTACGTTTTCCATTCTTAAGTTTTGTTTGGTGTAGGAATTAGGAAAGAGTTTGTTGAAATTGGTTGTTAATTGTGATCAAAGTAGGTGGATTTATACTAGGAACGTTTTGATGATCATATTGCATTTGCGCCTTTACGACCTTCCTACTTGTACGGCCAAACTTTTCTCACAAAATTCCCCCTTACCTATCAATAGTTCTATGATGGGAGAGTATTTTTCGTGATTCTACTTTATATTACCATTTTTTGGATAAATAGTAACTACTTTGTGCAGATAATAACCATGTAAAAAAGCCAATTATCGTATAAAACATTACAGTTATGTAGTATGGACTCTCAAGATCCAATTGATATCCTTTTTTTGCAGGGAATGTTCCATCATTTGTTCACATCTTAGCCTTGTTTTCCTTTTTTATCTGATCAACAACCACAGTAGGCCTGGGTATACGGTAGGCCTAGGTATACAGTTCATAAATTTGCATTTATTGCGTTGCATCCAACCAGCATACACATAAGCACTGATCACATCAACAATATATTTCTTCTCCAAGTTCGTTTTCTAGCAGTTCAGTATCAGGTAATCATTTCTATTCATTTTGACCTCCATCCATTCCTCAATGTAATTCAAAAGCTTAGAACTGTACTCAGTTTGGAAAAGCAGATGACAGAATGTCTCATCTATAGTATGGCACAAATAGCAACTCAGCTACGACTGTCAGCAATACCCATGTAATAGCGTTTAGCTCTTGTATTCTACGCACACTGGCATGCTAACCAATTTATCATGCTAATCAGTATTAAGTGTTGTCTTTCTTACGAGTTTTATTTCTGCTTTTTTGAACGTTACTGTCATGATAGTTGTCTAACTTATCCGTCCTTGTTAATATTATGATTATAAGACTATGATCAAGGTTAGTTTTTTTTATTTTAAATGGAAATAGTGAGTCGTCCAAAATGGAAAAATGGTAACTTTTGTAAACGTGGTGTGCGTATCAGCCCATTTGTAGCTTGGTTCTGTCAATACAACTATACCTTTACATTTCTGGCAATTTAAATTGAGAAACACATTTTTCTGATGTTCTGATGTCCTGCAAATTATAATCATGTTGTGTATCCCTGCAGAATTCCGAGAACCATTGGGGTGTCAATACCAATGAAAGCTACTTTCTTCATTACTTATATTGTGGTTGATGGTTGGGCTAGTGTTGCCGCTGAAGTCCTCAGATTAGTTCCTCTAATATTGTTCCATATAAAGAATACAGTATTGGTTAAAACTGAGCAAGACCGGGATGAAGCAATGGATCCTGGTTTCCTGGACTTTCCTACATACGTGCCTCGGATTCAACTTTACTTTCTACTTGGACTTGTCTATTGTGTTATCACACCGATACTTCTTCCTTTCATCATTGTCTTCTTTGCGTTTGCTTACTTGGTTTTTCTTCATCGGGTACAATCTTCTCAAATATTGTTTCTTTTAAATGATTCCAGGCACTGTTCAATATTTTATTAACGGGTCGGGTACTTTATGCTTTGTTCTCCCTAGATTATCAATGTCTACGACCGAAAATATGAAAGTGGAGCGCCTTACGCCGGATGTACATCAACGCATAATTATCGGTCTTGTAATATCACACCTTTTATTGCTTTGATTGCTTTGAGTACAAAAGATGTAAAGACTTCTACACCCTTGCTTTGGTTGCCCTCCCAGTATTGACGATCTGGTTCCATATCGTCTGTAAAGGTCGCTTTCAATCAGCTTTTACCAGGTTCCCCTTGGAGGTTAGTCTTTCTCATTTCTATTTTCTTTGCTGTTTAAGCATAATCCAACTTATTTAATTCGTTAAATTATCGCTGCTCTTGTTTTTCTATCTTCCTTCACTCGACTTCCATTGATTTCTATGCGTTCCTTTTCTGCGCGATTACTCTCGCAATTGAAGTTTCATTATTATTTGTCCTGCTGGACGGTGTTCTTATTAATATGAACACAATATTGTTTCCTTTGCTGCACAAATTAGCAGACAGTGTGGTCATTTTCTTTTCTTGGATTTGACAGTGAATGGAAGATTGTTGTTGATGCATGACAGTAGTTGTCGCTTGCTATAGACCAATTATAGTAGTAGTTGGTGAGGATTTCATTCAGGTGGGTTGATTATAGGTGATTTTGATCTTTAGTTCAGTATTCTAGTGGTAAGAAGAAGGCTCTTTGTATTTGCAGGAAAATTGAAGTGACGGATCTGAAGCTACAGCTAAGATAACTAGCAGGTAGTAGAGCGTTAGGTACCGATGACTCGAAGCGGGATCTCTTCAAGAAGGTGATTTCTTACATGACAATTTGTATTGATGTCTCATCAGTGTTTAGCAAAATGGTCATGTGTTCAGCCACATCAGACATAGTTTTGAAGAAAATGTGTTACCAGTATGTGGGAAATTATGCCAGGAACAACCCTGATCTTGCACTTCTTACTATCAATTTCCTTCAAAGGGATTGTAAGGATCAAGATCCAATGATCCGCGGTCTTGCCTTAAGGAGTCTTTGTACACTACGTGTTGCGAATTTGGTGGAGTATCTAGTTGGACCATTGGTATCCGGGTTGAAAGATGGCAGTAGCTATGTGAGAACTGTGGCAGCCATTGGAGTTTTGAAATTGTATCACATATCCGTTGTGACATGCATTGATGCTGATTTCCCAGCAATGCTCAAGCATTTGATTCTTAATGATTCTGATAGCCAGGTGTGTTTCTAATAATTCTAACTTATGTTTCTTACAGTCAGATTGTGATCTTAGTGGTTAGTGGCAAGCTGCTTTATTTCTTTATTTGCCATGACGCATCGCATCCCTATCACTCGTGTACGCATTGACCGCTTATGCACTTTCAGAGACGCAAATCCATGTTTATTCGCTTCCCCTTGACTTTAATGAACCATAAATTTAGGGAGTCAATAGTCACACAAATTTTGAAGTTGTCATTATGTAATTTATTGGTGCATGTTCTCTTTTCTTTGCATCTGTAAGTGTTGCTGTTAGAACATTTCGTCATATATAAAATGAATTAAGATTAACGATTGCTTCTCTGTGTTTGAGTTGCTGCTCTAGTCTTTGATCTATTCTTTAGCCTTCTGTTTCCAGCTGTGAATTCTTATTTAGCATACTTAATTTTAGTAGTTTCCCCTCTATTTTGCTCATGATTATGTTTGTGAGGATAAACCTCACTTTTGTTATTGTTGCTTCATACTTAATTTTAGTAGTTTCGCCTCTATTTTTCGAGTTTTTGGATGCTTGAGCACAGTATTTTGTGATTATCTTGTCATTCTTCGGATGCGTGTTTCATTTTTGGAGAGTCAATTTTTGTAGCTACTCTGTGTTTTTAAATATGTTGTTGCTTGCGTGTTCAGTAGCTACACCTCATTTGCATTGTTCCGCCTAGCATTTTTCAGCTGCTGTATATACGTCGAAATCTGCTATATATACTTCGAAAATTAAATATGTAGGAGACTTTTTGTATTTTTTAAGCAGGAACCTGTTTTAAAACTAGAGCCATTCAATTCCCATCAGAATAATAAGCTTTTTTTTTTAAACCAATATCAAACTGATCACTGAAACATTCTGCAACAATCAGTTAGTCCACTACATCTCTAGCCATTCTCTTCTGATTTCAAAAGCAGATATGGCAATGGATATGACCGTCAGAGCTGCTTCCACCATTAAACATTCACTTCCTCTATCTCCTCCTAATAAAGCTCTTCTCTCTTACTCCAACTCCAAAATTCAGCTAAAACCTGCCAAACTTCTCTTCTTTCCGACCTCAACGTCAATATCTTTATTAACCGTTTTCTCTTATCCGCTTAATGCGAAAGATGTTACTCTCCCTAACGATCAATTAGTCTTCTCCTCCCATATTGAATATGCATATCTTTATTATTTCCTATTTATTGAGTTTTTCATCATTTGGAGCTTAGTAGCTTACTCGAAATCTGTCAACATTGTCTCTGCACTTTCAACCTTTTCCACTGGTTATAGACAGTCAATTTAATCTTTATTATGTACTCGTATATCTTAACGGCTATTAGCTCAAATGGGAGAGCAATGTGCAAATCTTGCACAAAGGTATGAGTTCGAATCTCATATAGCCTAGTTAATTTAAGAATCTAGTGTAAAATTGAGGATGAGTAGAAGAAGCTCAAACTTATCACAAACGGCGTGCATAAGCCAAAACGTCGTGCAGAGCCACTAAAGGAGCAAAGGATTACAATTTTGAGTCCTTTGTAAAGTCAATGTTAGAAATTATCTAAATTGGGTGCAATTGGACATGACAGAAAAGGCCAAAACCCAAAAGTCCACTAGAGAAATACCAATTAGGCTTTGAAGTAACAGTAGCAGTCAATAACCAACATGGGAGTCGAACCCACACCTTGTGCATTGCACAACGCTCTGCCATTTGAGCTAATTGGTTTTAAAATAATTAAATCATTCCACTAGTTTTCATCATGTTAAGGAACAAAACAAAGTCTGAGATTCACCGAATAAAGAAAAGAGCAAAATAGGTGATTTTAACCACTTATACTGAACAAGGTATGAGATTCACAAAACAAAGTCTGAGATTCACCGAATAAAGAAAAGAGCAAAATAGGTGATTTTAACCACTTATGATGATCAAGTTTCACAAAACAAGCCCTAAGATTCACTGAATAAGGTATGAGATTCACAAAATAAGGTCTGAGATTCACCAAATAAGGAAAAGAGCAAAAAAGGTGAATTTAACCACTTATGATTACCAAGTTTCACAAAACAAGCTCTCAGATTCACTGAACAAGGTCTGAGATTCACAAAATAAGGTCCGAGATTCACAAAATAAGAACAAGAGCAAAATAGATAATTTCAACCATTTATGACCATGTTTCACAATATTACCTTCTAATTTCACAAAACAAGCCGTAGGATTCACAAAACATGGTTTAGGCTTCACAAAATAAGAACAAGAGCAAAATAGATAATTTCAACCATTTATGACCACGTTTCACAATATTGTCTTTTAGTTTCACAATATAAGCTCTAAGATTCACAAAACAAGGTCTAGGCTTCACAAAATAAGAAGAAGAGCAAAATAAATAATTTCAACCATTTATGACCACGTTTCACAATTTTACCTTTTAGTTTCACAATATAAGCTCTAAGATTCACAAAACAAGGTCTAAGATTCACAAAACAGGCTCTAGAATTCACAAAATAAGAAAAAGAGCAAAATAGGTGATTTCAACCAATTTATGACCAAGTTTCACAATATTACCTTCTAATTTCACAAAACAAGGTCTAAGATTCACAAAACAGACTGTAGGATTCACAAAATAAGAACAAGAGCAAAATAGGTGATTTCAACCAATTTATGACCAAGTTTCACAATATTACCTTCTAATTTCACAAAACAAGCCGTAGGATTCACAAAACAAGGTATAGGCTTCACAAAATAAGAACAAGAGCAAAATAGATAATTTCAACCATTGTTATATTTCTGGCAATTTCTATGTATGAAACACTCACATAAATTGTATGGTTAACCTACCAACAGAAACCAATGCAAATATAGGCATACAGCACAACAATCTCCATATAGTCAAGTTCACACAGATCTAACATAATAGCATGAAAAGTTACGGAGAAAAATTAAAATCTCAATTGAAACCTCAAAATCAAAAATTCACCGCAAAAATTAGGCAAAAATACTTAATTGAAGCTATTATTATGTCAAAATTATCATTATGCAGCAATTTCGCAAGCTAATCAAAACAGTAACTTGAAATATTGAAGAAAAAACTCCAGAATATCAATAAAAACCTCATAAATCACAAATTAGCCGCCAAAATTAAGCAAAAACATTTAATTAAAAGTGATTATAATGTCTAGGAACTTATTATACAGCAAATTAACATGTTAATCGAGCAATTTCGCAAGCTAATCGAAACAATAAATTGAAATATTGAAGAAAAAACATAGAACATAAATCAAAACCTTAAAAATCACAAATTAACCGCCAGAATTAAGCAAAAACAGTTAATCAAAAGTGATTATAGAGTCCAGAAACTCATTATACAGCAAATTAACATGTTAATCAAGCAATTTAGCAAGTTAATCAAATCAATTAACTCCAAAAATTGAATAGACAAGTGATAATTACCTCATCGGCGAGGTATTCAAGAACAAAGAAGAAGATAAACAGAGCACCAAAGACTAACACGTTTCAAAGATACTTTCCAGATTTAAGAAACCTCGCGATTCTTCCTACTGGAAATTGTAGACCTGCTTTACGATATTAATCGTTGATGAAGAAAATTTGTTTAGATGTTTTGCATAGAAAAGTTTAGATAGATAAAATATTTAGCCCACATGAAAAATTAGGAAAAGATGAATTGACAGCCCACATTGAATGAGCCCGTTTAATATCAGTCCACATTCAGTCCGCCCCAAGTTTAATGAATGAATTTGGTGAGGTCGGCCGCCTCGCCATAATTAACGGCCTCACCGGATCCGGTCTCTCTCTCTCTCTCTCTCTCTCTATATATATATATATATATATATATATATATATATATATATATATATATATATAGAGAGAGAGAGAGAGAGAGAGAGAGAGAGGTGAGATCAGGTGAGAACGAACATTCGGTGAGAACGGTGAGAACGAACTAGATATATTGAAATACTCCCTCCTATTCTATATATTCTTCCCTATTTCCATATTCGGTTATTCGGGTTTTCTTCCCTATTTCCTTTTTTAGGTTGATTTGTGTGGTCCAAATTCAATGGCATGTGGGGTAGTGTGTATTGTGTGGTCCAAATTTAATTTGTTATTTCTTGAGGCAAAAGGAAAGGGGAAGAATATATAGAATAGGAGGGAGTATAAGTTAGATACCTTTTTTTTTATAACAAAATCTGAGGTACACTTTAATCGATCGTAGATACACTTTTTTTTTTCATAATTCTAGATACAATTTTTAACAATGTAGATACGTTTTTTTTTTTTTTTTAACTAAATCTCAAGTATATTTTAAACTATCGTAGATACACTTTTTTTTTCATAATTCTATATACATTTTTTAACACCGTAGATACATTTTTTCGGTACTAGGTACATTTTTCCCCACGCTAGATACATTTTTTTCCGTACTAGGAACATTTTTCCCGACGCTTTTTCCGTACTAGGAACATTTTCCCCCACGCTAGATACATTTTTTTCCGTACTAGGTACATTTTTCCCCACGCTAGATACAAAAAATACTAATTATCTAGATACACAAAAATAGTGCTCTAGATACATAAATATGCTAACTAGATACACTTATAACAATTTCTCAAATTATGAACCGTCACCATAACTACCACCGCACCACCACCACTACGCACTCATAGCCAGCACCTCTCACCGCCGACATGCACCCTTGCGCACCTCCGATCCCCCAACCACCTCAGCTCACGACGCTGACAAAGAGTTGAACAACCGTCGTCTCCCCCATTTATCATCTCCACATCCCACCTCCCACCTCAAATCCCGTACCACCAACAACCATGACGCCGCCACCAACAACAACAATTGCAACTCAACCCAAAACCATGACCACCACCACACTAATCCATCGCCGGCAAACATCGACGTCAACAAAGAAGTACCAGTCAACTAACTCTCGACAATCAACTCCGACGTGCTACAACTATACTTTCCGGTGCGCGCATATCTTAACTCCCGACCACCCTGTGATAACAACAGGAAGCGTGTCAATTTGACATCATCGGATCTGCAAAAATCGTAGATTTAACAACCAAGATTCTTCAATCGATCAATTCCGAACTAACTCCAAAACCCTAATTCGGAAATTGCGCTGAATAACAACACAAATTACGACCGTGGCAGTGGTAACAAACAAAGATGATTTAGAATTCATGATGAATTGAGTAATATTATTTTCTCTCTTCAAATTTCTGGGGATTCATAATGATTTGACCAAGATTCTTCAATCAATCAATCCCCAATTTTTTCAATTTGTGTGATTTTGGTTTTGATTGATTTTGCGTGGTGCTTGCGGCGTCTGATGGCGTAGATGGCGCCTCTGTCACGTGTGCTCGCCGGAGTTGGCGATCGTCGCCGGAGACGACGGGAAAGTGGTAGGTAGTGACGGCAGGAGGGTAGGTGGTGATGGGGGATTTATAAAGGAGAAATGTGATTGAGAGAAAATGAGAGGTGAAGATTGGCTGTGAGAAAGTAAAAACGCGCGTGAAGTTTTTATTATAAAGGACGTTCTCACCGAGTAGTCGTTCTCACCGGATCCTAAATCTATATATATATATATATGTGTGTGTGTGTGTGTGTGTGTGTGTGTGTGTGTGTGTGTGAAATTGCATCAAGTGAGTCAAGGTATCTTAGGTGAGTCTAGCATTTTAATCTCATCCATTAGATCTACTCCTAATCAACGGCTGAGATTAAATCTCAGAAATTATAACAAACCTATAAAAGCTAAGAATTCAAGCCTCCCCCTCATAATTCAGTTTCACTTTCTCTCTCCTCTGTCTCTTTCCCTCGCTTTCGCTATCTCTCTCTCTAAGTCAAAACAATCCTCTGAATCAAGCAAACAAACCCTAGGTTCCTGTTTTTTACTCGCTTTTATCAATTCATTCACAAATCAATCAAATTCGTCTGTTTTCCAGGTTCTCGTTGCTACAATGGATGCAGATTCTACCGACTTTAACATGCAAACAGGTAATTTCCGTAATCCTTTCGTTTTCAGATTTCCTTTTCGCGATTTCATCTGGATTTTATGTCGCTGATCATTCGCTATTGTAATTTCATAATTCCGTTGCTTTTCAGTTTTTTAGGTTAATCGATTTTATGTTTGCTTCAATTTTAATGAAATCCATTCACTTCTACTTCAATTTACGGTCTCCTTTCCTTTGATTATACTCGTAGTTGCTTTTGTCTTAAATATTAGGTCAAATATCATTGTATTTGTTGATTTTCTCGTTCAAATTCGGTCAAATTTCATTATATTTGACCTCTTTTCCTGTCTTGTATATTCCTGTTCCCCTGTCTGTATATTCTTGTTCTGATGTCAATGCTTATAGGCTCAGCTTGTTACAATATCAATGTTATTGTAACACAATCACATATATTCATTTTCCTATTGCACATATATCATATGCTGTATCACTTCTGGACGTCCTCTTGTTCTGCTGTTACTTCAATGTACTTTAGTTTCTTGTTCTAAATTGTCGTCCAGCCTCTTCGCATATTCCTCTTCTACCGTCCATCCTTATGTCACTACATTGTCATAGTACTAGTATTACTGTAACAATGTTACTCTTTCTAATACCACCGTTGTATTTCAGGTCACTAATACTCGTATTTTCCTTTTTGTATTACAGACTCAAGTACTATCACTCAACCCCATTCTACGCCAATTGTCCAAGAGCAACCCAATCCTCAACCAAATAATCAGCTTGTTCTGTCTCACATGCCTAATGGAAGTGAGCGCTGGATGCGTGTGGTTGAGCACAAGTTTAGACCTACCATTGGTGCAGTTTTCGCCTCCCTTGAGGCTGGAATCAAGTTCTACGAGGTTTATGCTCGGGCATGTGGATTTACCCCTCGGAAGCACGAAATTTAAAACACTACGAGGTGGTGTTGCACACCAAAAATTCGTAGTCTGCAACCGTCAAGGGTTCAGGGAATATAAACCGAAACAGCGTCACAGAACCAAGGATGATGAGAATATGGGTGATGGTTCGTCCATAGCTAGTACAGTTACACGGCGAGTTAAAATCACAAGAATTGGATGCCGAGCGTACGTCAGATTTGCCCTTCTACATGGCCTTGATGGCCCAGCTATGATTGACGAGTTTTCTGAAGTCCACAATCATCGTCTCACCTCTGTCTGTTATAGAATTCTCGATAAGATTTTACGATCCCTTGATATGTTCCAGAAGACGCTTATCTTGGACAACTCCAAGTTGAATATTGGCGCTGGATTGACCTTTAGACAGGTTAAGGAACTTGTCAATGGGTATGAAAATATCGGTGCTACATTGATAGATTTTAAGAACTTTCAAAGAGATATCAAGTGCTACATTGGGTTAAGAGATGCTGACCTTTTCATCTATCGACTCGAGAAACTCAAAGCGACCCAACCCCAGTTCTACTTCGCCTATGATGTTGATCCGCAAAACCGTCTAACAAAGTTCTTTTGGGCTGATGCTACATGTATTAGAAACTACTCATTCTTTGGGGATGCTGTGAGCTTCGACCCTACTTACGGAACCAAAAAGTATGATATGGTTTTTACACCATTCACAAGTGTTAATCACCACAGAAAGTCGGTGTTGTTTGCCGGTTGTCTCCTGTTACACGAGGATGACATCTCCTTCCAATGGACCTTTCAAAGATTTCTTGACCGCCATGGGACAAAAGAGCCGCAGTTCATGATCACGGATCAATGCCCTGCAATAAAGAAAGTAATAGTGTGACAATGTTACTGTAACAGACTTACTTAAATTTATTATACCACAACTTTCTGACTCCAACTACCACTGTTCCATCTCTTCCTCTTTTACAAGGCTATTCAATAACAATGTTACTGTAACTAAATTACTAACATATAATTTACTCACTTGCTCTTTCCCTATCACTGGTCAATATCACGTTCGACTTGCTTTGTTTCATTATGACCGGCATACAACAGCTTTCCTTCATTTTCAAGACAGCTAGGCATTGTTATTGTATGTGGCATATTACACAAAAGATCACGGACAAAGTTGGTTCAACACTCTGCAGAGACACGGACTTCCTTGCTCGCTTCAACGCTGTTGTTTAGGACCCGATATGGAGTCGTCGGAGTTCGAAGAGAAGTGGCGAAGGTCATTTCGATTTCCACCGGAAGATAATGATTGGTTGACTACAATGTTCGACGACATACACCATTGGATTCCTGCCTACCATCGTGACCTTTCCTTGGGCTGCATATTAAGAACAACACAAATGATCGAAAGTACAAATTCGTTTTTCAAGCGCTATGAGAATCACTTTGGTACACTGGTCGAATTTTGGATGAGGTAAACAACTCTTTTCCATTCCTTACAAGTGCCGGAACAAAGTGTATGTTACAATACCATTGTTTCATTGTTACATAAATAATTTGTTGCCGAATCCTTGTTGCATTAAAACTAGGTTCCAAATCTGCTATGGACCAGCGCGCTATGCACGAAGGTGCGATGATTATAACAAATGACCACTCATTCCCTGAGCTTAAGACAGAATTACCTATAGAAAAGCATGGCGCTATTATATACACACATGCTGTGTTCAAGGTGTTTCAAGAAGAAGTAATGGTTGCCGATTCATGTGGTGTTGATGACTTTAGGAAGGAGGAGCATGTGCGCATAATTCATGTAATCGATGCTGAGATAGACAGAATTTTCAAGGTGAGGTTCGACCTTAGAAGCACAGATGCAGTATGCGAGTGTAAACTGTTCGAAAGAATTGGATTACTCTGCAGGCATATAGTGTGGGTGTACAAGGCCAAAGGAATTGGGCGAATACCAAGCAAGTACATTGTAGATCGTTGGCTAAATAACACACACGCAGCGAACAGGTTTGATTCAAAAACATTATTACAAAGTGATTTTTGACTTGTTACAAGAATCGTTTTCTGATAACATTGTAACCATAATTTCTTATAGTAACATTTTCACCATGATAAACAGTAACCTGTTGTTTTACTTCCAGGCTTGATTCGAATGGGAATGTCATTGAGGATTCATATATGGCTACGTCTGATAACAGTCATTTGTGCAACGTATGGTCAGAGTTTCGTCAGATAGTTGGTGTTCTCAAAACTTTACCTGCTGAACACATGGAAGAGTTAGCATCCCTCCTAGTTGAGTTCCGGCAGAAGTTATGTATTGAACCGCTTACAAAAGACCAAGAGATGGAGATTCTGTTGGGCTGCAGCTCGTCGTCTGAAGTCACTATCCACCCTCCGGAACAAGCACGTAACAAGGGCAGCGGAAAAAGATTGAAGTCAGCTAAACAACAGGCCATTGAAAAAGCAGCCAAGCCAAAGAGACTATGTGCATACTGCAAAGAAAGAGTTACCCACGACAGGAGAACATGCCCTCTTCGCATAGCTGATGAAGCTGCTGAGAAAGGAGCTAAAAAGAAAAAAGTTTGATACTGTTATGATGTTACAGTAACATTGTGACCTTATCAATAATTAGTAGGATTTTGTGTTGATGTGACAATAATATCACAGTAAAAATAAAAAGTAGAATTGTGTGTTGCTGTGATAATAACATGTCACAGTAAAAAGTCATTCGATTTTCCTACATCATAGTTAACATTTTATACAGCACTTACAACATTTTATACATCAATAAATATTGTTTTAGGACCATTTTCCGTCCCGTTTTAGGAGTATATTTCCTATGTTTAACAGTAACAGTGTTATACGATTTGTTTTGTAAATATGCCCTTTGTTTAAGGATTTCGCGGTGTCGCCTAATCCAACCCTAAACCCTTTTCCGTCCCGTTTTAGGAGCGTTTTTCCCCAAATTTAAATCCCGTCCACGACAGGGTATCACCCGTCCTTCCCTAGGGTTTAGTTTTGGTTTTATCTTAATGTGTTGTACTACGAACAACCTTTGTTTAAGGAAAAGAGTTTAGGGTTGGATTAGGCGGCTCCGCGAAGCGGTGCCGCCTAATCCAACCCTAAACCCTTTTCCGTCCCGTTTTAGGAGCGTTTTTCCCCAAATTTAAATCATGTCGTACGTTTTAGGAGCGTTTTTCCCCAAATTTAAATCCCATCCACGACAGGGTATCACCCGTCCTTCCCTAGGGTTTATTTTTGGTTTTTTTGCACCACGATTTTTTAAGGAAAAGGGTTTAGGGTTGGATTAGGCGGCTCCGCCAAGCGGTGCCGCCTAATCCAACCCTAAACCCTTTTCCGTCCCGTTTTAGGAGCGTTTATCCCCAAATGTAAATCCCGTCCACGACAGGGTATCACCCGTCCTTCCCTAGGGTTTAGTTTTGGTTTTACTGTAACAGTGTTATACTACGAACAACCTTTGTTTAAGGAAAAGGGTTTAGGGTTGGATTAGGCGGCTCCGCGAAGCGGTGCCGCCTAATCCAACCCTAAACCCTTTTCCGTCCCGTTTTAGAAGCGTTTTTCCCCAAATTTAAATCCCGTCCACGACAGGGTATCACCCGTCCTTCCCTAGGGTTTAGTTTTGGTTTTATCTGTAATGTGTTGTTGTACTACGAACAACCTTTGTTTAAGGAAAAGGGTTTAGGGTTGGATTAGGCGGCTCCACGAAGCGGTGCCGCCTAATCCAACCCTAAACCCTTTTCCGTCCCGTTTTAGGAGCGTTTTTCCCCAAATTTAAATCCTGTCGTACGTTTTAGGAGCGTTTTTCCCCAAATTTAAATCCCGTCCACGACAGGGTATCACCCGTCCTTCCCTAGGGTTTAGTTTTGGTTTTACTGTAACAGTGTTGTACTACGAACAACCTTTGTTTAAAGAAAAGGGTTTAGGGTTGGATTAGGCGGCATCGCTTCGCGGAGCCACCTAATCCAACCCTAAACCCTTTTCCGTCTTTTTTTAGGAGCGTATTTTGACAATTTTAAACATAGTTACATAATCGTTGTTCAATTTAATATACCACAATTCTAATAGTAAATGGGACAATTAACCGAATTAAGATGTCATTCATTAAAAACAAGTGTTACAAACACTGATTAAAAATGAAATACTTCCAAACAAAGAATAATAGTTAACTTAAATATAAGTCATCACAAGAAGCATAAACTCATAATGATTAAGGAAATATTAAATCTTTTACTCCGTTCTTAGTCGTTTGTTCACAGGAGGAGAATGAACGCTGCTTTCGCCCTCTAGCAACTCCTTTTTCAGAATATTCCTGTAACCTTCCATCTCTTCAATAGCTTTGACAACAAGAGGCCACTTCATGTTAATCGAAGGGTTGACTTTAGCATATGACTCCCTAAGAGCTGTAACACCAAGGAGAAACTGACGGTCTAAATCAGTTTCAGTGTATTTGTTCACCTTATTTTCTTCTAGTAGTTTCCCAATACACTTGTTTTCCGCCATCAGAAACTTGAGATGAGCTTCAGCATTGTTCAAGTCTTTTTCAAGCACTTGTACTCGTTCTAGCATTTCTATTACCTTACTATCAGATGATATAACCTGCTCAAGTAATGAATCTCTATGCCTTGTCATTTCTTGCAGTTCAAACTTGGTGTCTTCCAGTTTCCTTTGAATTCGTTCCATTTTTCTCTTGCTGAAACAAAAAAAAAAAAAAAAAAAAAAAAAAAACTATTAAAACAGAAAAATAAACTGTTTTCCCTAAATTAGAGAAAACAAAATCTATTTATAAACAAACATAAACTGTAATTTTAGCAACAGTTGTAATATTAAACCATCCATAATCTTTATAGATATTTAATATTACAAAAGATTTAAAAAAAATTAGAAATGAAAAACCTTTGAATTTGTCTTGGCTTATTTTTTTGTTTTGAAAATGAAGTGTAAATGTTGAATCAAAATGAGATTATTTATAGATAACTGAAAAAACAAAAAAGTTTTTTTTAAAAAAATAAAAAAAAATAACTGCCTTGAAAAATGTCACTTTGAAGAAAGTGAAAAACTGTTTTAGAAAGATAACTGCTGCAGATTGTAGAATTCAAAGCGTCAAAAACGTGTGTTACAGTAACATAATTGTGTTTTTTTTTTTAAATGAGATTATTTATAGATAATTGAGAAAAACAAAACAGTTATTTTTTTTAAAAAAAAAATTAACTGCTTTAAAAATCACTTTTATTAACTGCTTTGAAAACTGTTTTTAAAAGATGATTGATGTTAACCACGTGCTTGTTCCCCATAATTAAGTCCAGTTATAAATGCTGCACAGAGTGGAGAATTCAAAGCGTCAAAATCTTTTATTATAATTTTCATTTATTACTATCACGTTATTACAAAGAAACATTATTTTCATTTTGTCTCGACTTTTTTTGTTTAAAAAAAAAACACTTACATTTTAAAAACTGTTTTCAAAATTAAATGCTTTAAAAAACAGTTAATTTTTGAATTCGAAAAGACAAAATAAGACATGAAATTTATTGAACCCATGTTTCGTTTTCCCTATGAAGTGCAGTTATAACAGCTGCAAGAGTGAAGAATTCAAAACGTCAAATTATGTTTTCTTTTTTCACTTTTGCAACTTTCACACTGTTACAGTAACATTGTTAATGAATTCTGCATATAATAAGTTACTGTTACAGTAACAAACTTATTAGTAATATATTCCAAAATATTCCAAAATATGTTCCACTGTCTATGACAGCCACTATTACGTTGTTAAAGTAACATTGTTTTAGAGTACATCACTTGATTTTCACTTTAAAACGAAGTACAGGCATTTCGGTGTTGAGTGACTTCGGTTCATTCTCAATCGGTGGTTATTTGTCTGACAATTCATGTTCCGTTGCCTTCCCTTTGAGCATTCTAGCGGCTTCCCTCCTTGCAGCTATATCAGGCCAGATTGTTTTCTTTGTTTTTATGAAGATTTCAACAGCGTCCAACAATTCAGCCCGTATTTTGTTGATGTCAGCCATGAGCAAACATGCAGCAATTTGGGAAGCACATGCCCGCCGATAAAAATGTGTTTTTGAGCAAAGAAGACTTGTTTGAATATCCCAAAAAATTGGAGACGGCTGTCATAGTGATACAGGCTGACTCTTCAAATACGGAAGCCCGTTTCTGCCATTTAAACTTCACATTTACCACAGGATAGCGGAACATTTCAGTTACCCTCACGTCGCCCTTTGTGTCCAGGTAGTCACTCATGCAACCGGCCTGTGAGAAACAGAACATTAATTTCCTTTTACTATCAATTAAGAAATCTGTATAATCAACAATGTTACAGTATAGGTGTAACAATAACACTGAAACAACATAAAAATGTTACCGTATAGGTATTACTGTAACACTGAAACTGAACCTGAAACTGTAAACATATAATTTGACAACTCAGGGGACTTACTGCTGCCGTTGCGATGTCGTAAGTGAATGAAGACTCCCAGTTAGCATACGATTGACTGTCGATCACACTAATCTCTTTGTTGAGGAAATTAATACACACACAGAAGTAGTGATAGCCAGCCAAACTGTTAGTTTTTTAGACCATATTAATACTCATCTTATGATATTAAAATTACAAATTAATTTAAAATG
Source organism: Silene latifolia (assembly GCF_048544455.1). Taxonomy (NCBI): domain Eukaryota; kingdom Viridiplantae; phylum Streptophyta; class Magnoliopsida; order Caryophyllales; family Caryophyllaceae; genus Silene; species Silene latifolia. The sequence continues at coordinate 76,399,024 of NC_133534.1, forward strand.
GTCTAAATCTACATGCATGCAAATAAAAGTATAAAAGATGGTATTAAACCATCTTAAGACAAAAGTTCCTTACATTGTATAAGGCAAGTTTTGGGCACAACTCAAGGACTCCTTCCTTGATGTTGTTCTTGAGCTATGAAAATGGATGATCCTCCAAGACAACAAACCACCAAAAAGATGGTCTCCTAAGGATACACCCAAGAATCAACCCAAAATACTACTACAATACTAACTAGATATATGTAGTAGTAAACCTTGTTTAATTGTATATATGATGTACTAATAAATATTATTACTTTGATAATATTATTAGTTAATATTTATGTATGTTTTTGATATAAAAGATGAATCAAAATAAGAAGAAAAATTTGGTCTTTAGGTAGTGTATATGAACCTAGACCAATTTTTCTTCAAATTTTTCCAACTAGAGAAATGGTGGAGTTTCAATGGTATTTATAGGCAATTTGAGGGGACAATTATAAGTGGAAAAATCCACCTAAAGGACACTTGTGATGTCCTCAAAAAACCAGTATATGTGGACTACTTTTGGTCCATTTCGGTTTTCGATATTTGCCCCACAAATGCTTATAAGTCGTATATTTAATTATCTTACATAATTAAATATTAATTTAATTTATTTAACACTTAAATAATATAAATTAACTACCAATGACTACTTAACTATTAAGTAATCATAAGACCATTTTATCAACATACAATGTGTCAATATTAACCCATTTAGCTAATTTTACAACCTCTTGTAAAATTTAATAGCTAATTAATTACACCTCAAAACATATACACATATCTTATAAAATTAATTAATTAACAATTAATTAATAAATTCTAATCATTTATTATTTAAATATCTCATAATTAAATAATAAATCTCTTTGTCCCGAGTTCGTAACCCGTCATCAAATAATACATTTATGTGACTAACTAAGAGTCAAATAATACAAGGAATTAATTATCTCGTATCTCATACAAACAATTAATTTATTCTATTTGGGCGTCATCCTATAGGTGTGACCTAAAGGGATCAGCTGATCACCACCGTCATACGACAGTAATGTCAAACTCTAGTCAGCCTATCATTACCGATTAACGACGATCAGCTGACAAATAAATAAAATAAATCCCCGATATTCCTTTTACGAGATTTAATATGTAAACGCACTTATTGTGGAGGACACTACTCCAACAATCTCCCACTTGTCTGACACAAGTGTGCGTTACCAATTCTCTTGTCCAATAATATCTCCCACTCAATGCAAGATGTCTTTCAGGTCGTTCTTGCACGTGATCATATCATAAAGTGGTTTCCTCGATCAGGAGAATGACTGTCTGACCGGATAATCTACTATAGATCGCATCCGAGCGTGGCCACGCATTCACAGTCATCTCTCCTCGAGTGGCCTTGAGATAAAATATGACTTAAAAGGACAATCCTGTTGACCTATTTTCTTCATTCGATACAGATCACAATGACCTAGTAAATGCTCATCGACCTCCTTTTACGGTGCGACCTAGAACAAAAACCAAAGTCACCGCAAAACCGTACCAACTCAGACAAATAGTCACCAGTCTAAAGAATTGACTCGAAGGAATAAATAGAAATCCTCGCCACGACCTAGCAACAAAAGGACTCTATAAACGGTCACTGTCCGACAAATTGTCTCACAATATGCCTATGTAATCGACCATCATCACTATGACCATATGACGATCGAACTCCGTCATCTATCGTCTTATAATCTAGTCACACCGAGACGTCACCTCATTAAGTAACTAGGGACAAAATACAATGTTAATCCAGTTCACTTAATAGGGTTCGACATTGTCTTTACAACCTATTTGGAGAAAACAAAGTATATAAATTCAGACATAAAACTGAATATAACGATAAATTCAACTTATCATATATGAAATAATAAATACAATATTTTGATTATTACATATCATATAATTTACAACAGTTCTGGCATTCGTCTCAACCCCATCGAAACTACATGACTATCATGTTTAGCTTGAGACAATGGCTTGGTTAAAGGATCAGCGATGTTGTCAGTTGTCCCAACCTTACAAACTGTAATTTCTTTCCTTTCGATTAAATATCTAATTACATGAAATTTCCTAAGTACATGTCTAGACTTGTTACTAGACTTGGGCTCTTTTGCTTGAAAAATAGCCCCACTATTATCACAATACAAAGTGATAGGATCCTCGGTGGTCGGAACTACTTTCAGTCCTTCTAAAAACTGCCTAATCCAAACAGCTTCTTTTGCAGCTTCAGAGGCTGCAATGTACTCAGCTTCCGTTGTAGAATCGGCATCACAGACTCTTTGAAACTTCTCCAAAGAAACCGCCCCTCCGTTCAACAAGAAGACAAAACCAGCTGGGATTTCAAATCATCCCTATCGGTTTGGAAACTGGCATCCGTATAACCTCTTATACGTAATTCCGATTCTCCTCCAAACACTAAGAATGAATCTTTAGTCCTTCTCAAGTACTTCGAGAATATTCTTGACGGCTATCCAGTGACTCTCACCGGAGTTTTCTCGAAAACGACTCGTCATACTCAAAGCATACGAGACATCAGGACGAGAACACATCATAGCATACATGATCGATCCAACAGCGGAAGCATAGGGAATCGATTTCATGCGTTCAATATCCTTAGGCTCAGTAGGACACTGTGACTTACTCAAAGTGATCCCACTACCATAGGTAGAAAACCTCTCTTGGAGTTTTTCATATTGAATCGGTCAAGAATCTTATCGATATATGCTTCTTGACTCAATGCTAATATCCTTTTGGGTCTATCTCTATAGATCCGGATACCCAAGATGCGCTGAGCTTCTCCCAAATCTTTCATTTGGAAGTGATTTCCCAACCACTTCTTAACAGAAGCTAGCATATCAACATCATTCCCAAAGAAGTAAGAAAATACCTTTACTCCCACTAAACTTCATGTATAAACATGGTTCCTCAACACTTCGAGAAAAACCATTCTGTTTAATAACATGATCAAAACGATGATTCCAACTCCTTGACGCTTGCTTAAGACCTGTGGACAAGGCCCTCGGGAACTGCGTCCGCGGGATCCACACTAGGCATAATCGACTCGAGGTTCTTTCGAATCGAATTAAGACCAATTAGAGTCGCCACCAAGTTTTTTGGGAACTTGGAACCGTTCAAGTCAACTTTACACCTTTCATCGAAAAGCATAAAGCCAATCGACTACGAGTGATTAAAGATAAAGACTTGTACCCTATATCACTCGATTTGAATGACTCTCGTAATCCAATGGTATTTAGACGGATCCACAAACCATAGATCTTGAGTAAGGGGTGAGGGTACGTGTTGGGAAGCCCATAAGGACACCCAACCCCGCCCGTCAATAACGGCCTCTACTAAGTCAAGTGTCGGATTTCAAACAAGGTCATAGCTACTGCGATGTATGATATGCAAACGTTGTTTTAACCCTATCATGTGACAACAATTTCTATGTCGTTTTAGATGCAACTAAACTAACTTTGTCAAAGTTGTAATTTAGCATGTGGGTTGATTGATCTAAACAACATACAAACAAAACAAACAAGGCTTAAAGGGGAATGGGGGAGCCGTTGGGATCTACCTATTACAAACCAGGCATTTCATGCCGACACAACGATAAATAAATTACAACTCGATCTAATTACAATCGCTACATACAACTAAAAACACGACACAAAACACACGGCCATTGGGCCTTGAAAACCGTGCACAAAGGGGAGGTGACCCACGGCCTACATGACACACGGCCTTGGGTCACTCCTCGTGTTGCGTGCTCTCACTTAATCTCATCGAATTAGACATAGGGCTACGCACCAAAGCATGCATTAGCATAAACCGGGCCATGTTGCTTTAGACAACACGCGGTTTACTACGCTCCTACAAGCATTGGGAACAACCGTCTAACCAAACAAAACTAAGGTTTTCATAAAAGGTTTTGACTCAAAAAGGAGAACTAATTACAAACAAATTACAAAACGTGACTCAAAGAAACATAAATTAATTACAAGTGACAAAACAAAATAAAGAACGAACGATGCGAAAACAAACGAGATAGGAAAGGCCAAACACACGGCCAACCACGGCTCAACCACGGCCCAACCAACGGCTAAGACAAAGCCAACCTAGTTCCTAAGTTAGATTCATTGGTTAGATCGAATTATTGCGAAAAGGGATCGAAAACAAGTTAGAAAACGAGTTAAAAAACGATGTTGATTGATTGTCGCATGAGGGTGCATTCTACACGGCCCAAAGGGTCTAATTAGATCAAATTCGCTAATTAATTTGACTCATCGAGTGTCAATAAGAAGGTGCTAATCACGCACTCTTATACTAGCGAGAAATTAAGTGAAAGAGAGAGATGCATTCAATTAATTACAGAATCGTCGATTGATTTTATAACTTACGTCGAAGCCACCTATCGTGTCTAATTAGATTATTAAATTAACTTAAAGTCATCTAAATACGTCATAGGTTAACAATCAGAGGTTAAACTAACATACAACGGGTCCTAGGGTATGTCGATTTGGCCGAAACAAAAGGGGGTCGAAAGCGAAGAACGAAGTTAGACAATTGTTTTATTTATGCCCTACCTTGAACACGAGGATATGTAAATGAGACGGGGTGTACGACCGACAGAAGTAGCGGTTTCTTTTCCCATCTCAAGTCAACGCCGGTGTTCATGGTGGTACTTTAACTCATACTCGGACTAACTAGTTTCATAGTTAATTTAAAAACAATCGATAAACAAAACGAAAACAAACCAAAAAACAAACTAAAAAAAAGGCATAAGAAAATGAAATAAAAAGAGGAAAGAGAAGGGGATTTGATGCACCCTCAACCTACATGTATCGTTGACACCGTCTTGGGTCGTAATCGATGGTAGATTTTATCTCGAGAGGCCGTCGTCGACGAAGAACAAAGCAAACACGGGTTTTGGAAAGTTTCTGGACAGCGATTTTAAAACAGTGATATCTCCCTCGTTTCACGACGAAAATTCGATTCGAAAGATGTTTTGGAAACTAGAAAGAGAGGAGAACAGGGATCTTAAAGCAACCCCTGCTCGTTTTGGGTTATTGGGCACGAAAAACGAGCACAAACAGAACTGGACAGACAAGAAGAAACCGCGAAAAACAGTGTTATTTCACTCTGTTTTTCGAGGAATTTCGTGTACTCTCAAGGGCAATTTGGCTCGTAATTCTTTATCTAATGTGTAGATGGATGTTATATGGTTAATTAGGAACAAGAAACTCGAATTTTTATGGTGATTTGATGGAGGAACAAAAGGGTTTTCGAAGGAGACACACAAACAGTTTCAGTTTGTGTGTCGGTTTTGTTTAGGGTTTTTGGAGGATGTTTAGGGTTTGTTTCTGAGGTTTAAAGCTTCTATGTGATGGTTGGATGTATGGAGAACTTAGAGGCATGAATGTATGGTGAAGGGGTCGTATTTATAAGGAGTTAAAGTAGGTTAAAAGAGAGGGAGAGGCAATCGGGCTTCATCCCGTATGGCTGCTGTCCAGCCGGTTTTGGGAGGGTTTGAGAGGGGTTTTCTTGGTGATTAAGCTAGGATAATATGGGTAGGATACTAGGGTATGGGTTAGGGTTAATGGGTACGGGTCTTGGTAGTGTTTGGAGCGGGTTTGGGCTCGGGATTTGAGCTGCCAAAACAGGGGCTGCTCGGTTTGGTGCGGGCTGTTTGGGGCTTGTTTTGGACGAGAGTTTGGGCCGTGGTTGGGGGGTTCAAACAAGGGTGGATGGGTATTGGCTTAGGTGGGTTAGTTTACGCGAGATTCGTGCCAATTCGCAAAAGAAACGGGCTCAAAAACCGAGCTAAAATCGAGCTCAAAAACACACGGTTGAAACGAGTTTTCTTCGCTTTTAAAATCGATTTTTCAAATCAATTAACCCATTAAAATAAATGACTTTTCAAATCAAATATATTCATAAAATGATTTTTCAAATCGAATATTTATTTTATTTTCAATAAAATAGACTTGGGAAAATAAATTCAAAATAAAATAAAATAAATTGAATTCACTTAAAAAAAGCTGTAATTTAAATATCATTTAAATTAATAAAATGAACTCACTAAAAACATTAATTTAAATATCATTTAAATTAATAAAATACTTCATCGACGACGCCCATTCTACCTCGTAAAACGAGCTCCAAATAATGACAATGACAACTAAAGAATACATGTGTCCTATCATCATCGGGTGTTTGTCGGGTTCTCTATAAATTCCAATATCGACGGATACGGGTATCTACAGAGCCCCCACTTTGACTGAGGCTTGGACAAGGCGAAAGTCAAAGTATACCCCAGTCCCTTTCGACCCGAGGATTCTTCGGTCGTTTATAGTCCATTAGACTTGCGTATATAAGCTCGCTTGACCATAAGAAGAGATCATACCTAAAACTTCGTTGGGGATTAACTCTTGCTTCTGTTGCGTCGAATTATCGTTGTTGGTCGTCGACCCATAAAATTGCATATATGGTGGATTGAGCCTTATCCTCAGGCGCCTACGTATCCGTTTCTGACGGAATCAAACCCGCATCGTAGTTCGGCATCTGCTGACACATGCCCAAAGTTTATCATCTGCTGGCATTTGCCCAAAGTTCATCATCTCACGACATTTGCCCAAAATTTATCATCTGCACGGCGTTTGTCCAAATGGGACGGGACTTTCCGAGGAGGTTGCCGCCGCTTTCATCATTTGCTTTCAGCTACGGAATTCTTCCATTTCTTACTCTTGTATTGAATTGAATTCTGAGTGGATGTCATCCTTTTCATCTTGATAATGGTCTCTGAAGCCAACGGCTTCAGAGCCCCCAGTTTGCGATGGCTGACTTTAGAGCCCCCAGTTGAAGCATATCCTGCTATATTTGAAACACAAAAACGTACTAGCAATAATCATCACATAAGCACATTTGGATCATCGATCTTAAAATTGGATCATTTGAAAGATTGGGTCATCGACCCGAAAATTGAATTTGAAAATTTTGAATAATTGGGTCATCGACCCGAATTTTGAATTTGACATCACTTGGAATGTTGGGTCATCGACCCGAAATTTGAGTTTGAAACGAATCATTTAGATGTTGGGTCGTCGACCCAAAATTTGATTTTGAACTTTGAGATTTGAACCATCTGTCCATGATTCGCAAAAGAAGTTTTTGAAATTTTGAAATTTTGAAATTTTTGGCATTTTGAAATCGAACCTTGACGGGTGAGCATGAAATACGACTCAGACACTCCGTATGACTTGTAAACAACGTGGGCGTAGCCCGCTACCGTAAAACAAAAAAGGAAAATAAAACCGTAAGTGTGCCCGGGTTTTAATTCAAATATTGACTCGTTGAGGGTAGAAATGTAAATTGGCCATTCTGGCGCCAAAAGATGGCAAATGGGAATCACAAGGCCATCGGACTTGAGACAGAGATATCGTATGGCATGGGCGTGCTCCCAAGGGCACATGGGAATCAAGATCACTTGGCATTGACAAGGAGGATTAAACTCACAGAGCAACAACGTTGGCTTCGCCTAGACACTAAACACAGACTGATTTTATGAGAACAGTTGGACATCACACATCACTCTTGTTGGGAACATTCTGTCACTCTTCTCCTCGCCTTCTTTCTTTTCAGCGGGTTTTCATCATTTCTTGCCACCGCCTTCTTTCTTTTCAGCGGGCTTTTATTATTTTTCTTCCACGCCTTCTTTCTTTTCAGCGGGTTTTTCATATTTTCTATTCCCAACACAAACTCAAATCTATATGACTCACCATCTTTGCCTAAACCGTTAGATAAAGCTCATTCTGAGACTTGATACTATTCATCTGAACCTATATCCTTATCCTAGCCTACATCGAGTGCTAAGACCGACTCAAACAAAGGTGGCTTCATTTGGACTTGGTTAAGACCCGTAAGAAACCGACAAGATGACAATTTGGTTGATGAGTGGATTGAATCCCTTATTCTCAAAGGATCGCCTACGTATTCGCGTGGAGCGAAATCAAATCCGACGTAGTTCGATCATGGTGCATAAACATGGCATTTTGATTGTGTGTACACACTCGAAGGTTTCACCTAAGGTATCATGTCGTATCCCATTCTAGCCTGTAAGGTACCGTTAAATCCCGTGTCTGGGGTTAAGGTGTAAAAGGCTTGGATCTTTTGGGATGTGGAGCTTGGTAAAAACAAGTTGGAATGGTTAACCATCATTCTGAAGGTTTGTTTTGTGGTGCTAAGGCCAAGGGCTATGGCTGCTGATGTGGTTGGAATGGGTGTCTCGGGTTTGATGAACCACGAGTACAAATGGGTTGGAAAACAATGTGGGTTCAAATTTCCATATCTGGACCCTAAAGGCTGGGTGTAACAGCACAAGCGGAATGATTGTTAAAATTCCTGACTATCCCCTTGTAACTGTCTCAGGAAGGACTTAGAGGCTAAAGAGGTTACTACTTAAGCTTTTGGGCTTCGCCCATTGAACCTCAACTATGGGTACTTGACTTGACTTCTGGCCTCCGTAACTTCGACATTCAACCGAAAAGCATTCCGCAATAACTTCAACATCTTTTTTCTTTTTTTTCTTTTTTTTCATTTTCTTTCATCTTTTTTCATTTTTATTTTTTTTTTCATTTTTTCATTTTTTCCAATTTTTCTCTCTTTCTCATTTTTTCATTCTTTTTCACCTTTTTTTTTTCTCTTTGAAAATGATCTTCTATTCATTCTCTTAGTCATAAATGGATACACCTTGAAAATTTGGCTTCGCCAACTAATTTGGGTCAGAACTAACAATTCCTTGTTAGAACGGGTTGATATCTTCTCTCTTCGAGATGGGATGATTTTGTTGGGGAAAAGGCTTGCCTTCCATCATCGATAGGGGAAACAAGGAGCTAGTCCGGGTTTGTCCTAGAATCATCTAAAAGCTTGTCATAAACATTGGTTCAGATGGAGGTTTTCTACCACCAGACATGGAATAGGTAAAGGAATCAACACAGGATCCTAGTGTACCTTACATTTTGAAACATGACATATTTCTACCCCAGGGATGCCTTTGAGTGTGTTGTGCATTTTATCATGTTTCGGAATGATTGAGGATTGGAAACAAGACATATTTGGAAGCAAACTTCAACTTTTATTGGAATGACACATGCTTAACAGACTCGAAGGAACGATTCCTAGGACACACCCTAGGTCATCGCGGAACAAACGACTCAACTTGAAGAAAAGAAAGTCCTAGACTCGACTCGACTAAGATAAGAAAACAGTTCCGACTCATAATTTTTAAATCTAGTTTTGAGCTTTCCCTTGTTCAGTTGTCAACTTAGATGCTCGGCTCTTGTCCTTGATCCCTGTGATGGTTTGCCTCCATCCCGAGGTAGTCCTCTGAGGATCTACGCCAATGATGAAGGTTGGTGAATCCAATTGTCTTTTATTAACTTCGTTAATGAGAGGAGTACATTCTAGGGCAAGACTCCCGACTCGAATTTCATTCTTCGGGCTTGGCAAGAATTCGGAGCAATCCACAAATATATTCCCGATAAACACTCCTTTCCAGTGACATGGGCGGATAAGATGGGAATAATCGACATTGTCTTCGACAGAAACAAAGTTGGCGTGATCGGCAAATGGATTGGAGATGTTATTGGGTTTGACAGCTGGGATCGGGAGTGTTCCATTCTCAATCATGTCTTGGATTTCGTGCTTCAGTCGATAGCACCTTTCAGTATCATGGCCTTTCCCTTGATGAAAGGCACAGTAGGCATTTGGTTTATACCATTTACCTTGTTGATCAGCGGGAGGGTCCGGAGTTGGACCAATAGGCTTCAGCTTTCCTTGGGCTATGAGCCTTTGGAGAGCATATGTATAAGTGCATCCGACATCGGTGAATGCCCTAGGTGTTTGGCGCTGCGACTTCTTCGATTGCCCTTCTAAGAGATTGATGGCTTCATCAATATGGGCCGTTGCTGGGGCCTTGCCCTTAGACGATGAGGCCCCTTGGTACCCTTTCGGCTTTTCAGCCTCTGCCCTTATGACATCATCTTCTACCTTTATCCCGATTCTTATCAATTCTTTGAAAGAGCCAAAATTCTGTATTTCGAGCATTGCGGTAAATAGGTCGTAGATTCTTTACGAACTTATCTACCATTTCAACTTCATCAGGCTTCTTGGCTAATTTCACGCTTTCAGCGCGCCATCTTGCAAGGAATTCAGTAAAGCCTTCTTTGTCTTTCTGTGTCATCACCTCCAATGTTCTTATGTTGGTTTGAATCTCGACATTATCAAAGCATAGTGCTTGCGAACTCCACCGTAATATCTTCGAAAGTGGGGAAGTTCTTAAGGTCAAGATTGTAGAACCACGCCTTCGGTGTTCATCCGAGAGATTGGGCAAAAATTTCGAGAGAGCATATCGCGGTACTCCCTTCGGTGCTAAGTACCCTTTATAGGCCTTAACATGGTGGACTGGATCTTCGGTGCCCTTGAACTTTGGGATGTCGGTGAGTACCATGTTCGTGGGCAACTTATCCCGAATCGGGCATAGGCCCTGGCATTCTCATAGTGAATGTTCTTCCCCTTGGAGAGCTTCAAACGGTCTTCGATGAACTTGAACCGTTTTCCGGATCGATCGGTGGTGGAGGGGAATCTTCACCCAGCTTGGATTCGATTGCATCCATTCGGGTCATCATGAGGTTCACGGCCTCAGTAAGCTTGTTAACAGCATCTTCCATTGCTTGACGTCGGGTTTTTGGCGGCCTTTCTACAAGAAAACCCCGTACTGAGTCAATATTTAAAGTAAGAGCCCCTGCACACTTAAGGACACGACCCCAACTTGACTCAAACAAAGACTTGACTTGAGATTGACTAACCAGAGGTTCGACTCACGGTTTGATTTAGACATCGGTTCATTTTAGACTGGACAAAACGACATGACTCACTTGTCATAACTCGATTCTAAACTGGACTTGGTGTGACTAAACCCGTGATTGGGCTAACATAGCCCATGGGTTCGAGTGAAACGTCCTAAAGGGCCTAGCTTGGACGTTTTTTGTGGACTATCCTAGACCAAAAGGTCGACCAACATGACTCAAAGCCCAAGAGGTGAGCTTGGGTGACCCAACAAGGTCGTGTTCTAGACTCTTAGAACGAAACACACCCGGCCTAACACGGCCATGACCCGGACACGACTCGACGCATTTCATGCTTGGTTGAGGTTCGAGAAACATTTTGGATTGATTTTGAAAAATGAAGGATTGATTTGAAAATGAGATTTGAAATGGGCAGCATGCCGGCTATAAAAGCTCATTTTGGGCCGAAATTTCTAGTCCTATTTGGGCAGCGTTCCGCGTTTTTAAAACCATGCTATTTTGAAAATAAGTTGTTCAAAAGTTCGGTTTTGAAAAGGACATGGGAATTTTCGAAAATAAAGACTCGGGAAAACACATTGCACATTGTCATTCTCATGTTATAAGGATGTATGCTCCTAGACATCTCTAAGTCTCGGCAAGTCTTCTACAAGAAGGTCTATGCCCTCCATCCTTTTGCGGTCTTATAGAGCAAGGTGTCTTAAGGTAAAGTACCTAGAAGATCGTCCCCACTCCCAAGAACCACGCGAGGCGAAGTGGAAGCGAGCAATGTGCAGCTTCCTGGCATAGTGGGACGTCGCCCCCCACGCATCACGAAGAAACGCTGGGACGGCCCGGGTAAGTCCTTAAGGGTTTATGCATGAATCGTAGCACTATGAGTAATGTTTTACTTTCCAACACTTTCTTTTCAAGTTTCACCTCGGAGGAAAAGACCCTAGAAACACAAAGTGTAACTAGTCCTCTTTTCCCCAAAGAGAGTGGCCAAATCGTGGACAAGGCCCTCGGGAACTGCGTCCGCGGGATCCACACTAGGCATAATCGACTCGAGGTTCTTTCGAATCGAATTAAGACCAATTAGAGTCGCCACCAAGTTTTTTGGGAACTTGGAACCGTTCAAGTCAACTTTACACCTTTCATCGAAAAGCATAAAGCCAATCGACTACGAGTGATTAAAGATAAAGACTTGTACCCTATATCACTCGATTTGAATGACTCTCGTAATCCAATGGTATTTAGACGGATCCACAAACCATAGATCTTGAGTAAGGGGTGAGGGTACGTGTTGGGAAGCCCATAAGGACACCCAACCCCGCCCGTCAATAACGGCCTCTACTAAGTCAAGTGTCGGATTTCAAACAAGGTCATAGCTACTGCGATGTATGATATGCAAACGTTGTTTTAACCCTATCATGTGACAACAATTTCTATGTCGTTTTAGATGCAACTAAACTAACTTTGTCAAAGTTGTAATTTAGCATGTGGGTTGATTGATCTAAACAACATACAAACAAAACAAACAAGGCTTAAAGGGGAATGGGGGAGCCGTTGGGATCTACCTATTACAAACCAGGCATTTCATGCCGACACAACGATAAATAAATTACAACTCGATCTAATTACAATCGCTACATACAACTCAAAACACGACACAAAACACACGGCCATTGGGCCTTGAAAACCGTGCACAAAGGGGAGGTGACCCACGGCCTACATGACACACGGCCTTGGGTCACTCCTCGTGTTGCGTGCTCTCACTTAATCTCATCGAATTAGACATAGGGCTACGCACCAAAGCATGCATTAGCATAAACCGGGCCATGTTGCTTTAGACAACACGCGGTTTACTACGCTCCTACAAGCATTGGGAACAACCGTCTAACCAAACAAAACTAAGGTTTTCATAAAAGGTTTTGACTCAAAAAGGAGAACTAATTACAAACAAATTACAAAACGTGACTCAAAGAAACATAAATTAATTACAAGTGACAAAACAAAATAAAGAACGAACGATGCGAAAACAAACGAGATAGGAAAGGCCAAACACACGGCCAACCACGGCTCAACCACGGCCCAACCAACGGCTAAGACAAAGCCAACCTAGTTCCTAAGTTAGATTCATTGGTTAGATCGAATTATTGCGAAAAGGGATCGAAAACAAGTTAGAAAACGAGTTAAAAAACGATGTTGATTGATTGTCGCATGAGGGTGCATTCTACACGGCCCAAAGGGTCTAATTAGATCAAATTCGCTAATTAATTTAACTCATCGAGTGTCAATAAGAAGGTGCTAATCACGCACTCTTATACTAGCGAGAAATTAAGTGAAAGAGAGAGATGCATTCAATTAATTACAGAATCGTCGATTGATTTTATAACTTACGTCGAAGCCACCTATCGTGTCTAATTAGATTATTAAATTAACTTAAAGTCATCTAAATACGTCATAGGTTAACAATCAGAGGTTAAACTAACATACAACGGGTCCTAGGGTATGTCGATTTGGCCGAAACAAAAGGGGGTCGAAAGCGAAGAACGAAGTTAGACAATTGTTTTATTTATGCCCTACCTTGAACACGAGGATATGTAAATGAGACGGGGGTGTACGACCGACAGAAGGAGCGGTTTCTTTTCCCATCTCAAGTCAACGCGGGTGTTCATGGTGGTACTTTAACTCATACTCGGACTAACTAGTTTCATAGTTAATTTAAAAACAATCGATAAACAAAACGAAAACAAACCAAAAAACAAACTAAAAAAAAGGCATAAGAAAATGAAATAAAAAGAGGAAAGAGAAGGGGATTTGATGCACCCTCAACCTACATGTATCGTTGACACCGTCTTGGGTCGTAATCGATGGTAGATTTTATCTCGAGAGGCCGTCGTCGACGAAGAACAAAGCAAACACGGGTTTTGGAAAGTTTCTGGACAGCGATTTTAAAACAGTGATATCTCCCTCGTTTCACGACAAAAATTCGATTCGAAAGATGTTTTGGAAACTAGAAAGAGAGGAGAACAGGGATCGTAAAGCAACCCCTGCTCGTTTTGGGTTATTGGGCACGAAAAACGAGCACAAACAGAACTGGACAGACAAGAAGAAACCGCGAAAACAGAGTGTTATTTCACTCTGTTTTTCGAGGAATTTCGTGTACTCTCAAGGGCAATTTGGCTCGTAATTCTTTATCTAATGTGTAGATGGATGTTATATGGTTAATTAGGAACAAGAAACTCGAATTTTTATGGTGATTTGATGGAGGAACGAAAGGGTTTTCGAAGGAGACACACAAACAGTTTCAGTTTGTGTGTCGGTTTTGTTTAGGGTTTTTGGAGGATGTTTAGGGTTTGTTTCTGAGGTTTAAAGCTTCTATGTGATGGTTGGATGTATGGAGAACTTAGAGGCATGAATGTATGGTGAAGGGGTCGTATTTATAAGGAGTTAAAGTAGGTTAAAAGAGAGGGAGAGGCAATCGGGCTTCATCCCGTATGGCTGCTGTCCAGCCGGTTTTGGGAGGGTTTGAGAGGGGTTTTCTTGGTGATTAAGCTAGGATAATATGGGTAGGATACTAGGGTATGGGTTAGGGTTAATGGGTACGGGTCTTGGTAGTGTTTGGAGCGGGTTTGGGCTCGGGATTTGAGCTGCCAAAACAGGGGCTGCTCGGTTTGGTGCGGGCTGTTTGGGGCTTGTTTTGGACGAGAGTTTGGGCCGTGGTTGGGGGGTTCGAACAAGGGTGGATGGGTATTGGCTTAGGTGGGTTAGTGTACTCGAGATTCGTGCCAATTTGCAAAAGAAACGGGCTCAAAAACCGAGCTAAAATCGAGCTCAAAAACACACGGTTGAAACGAGTTTTCTTCGCTTTTAAAATCGATTTTTCAAATCAATTAACCCATTAAAATAAATGACTTTTCAAATCAAATATATTCATAAAATGATTTTTCAAATCGAATATTTATTTTATTTTCAATAAAATAGACTTGGGAAAATAAATTCAAAATAAAATAAAATAAATTGAATTCACTTAAAAAAAGCTGTAATTTAAATATCATTTAAATTAATAAAATGAACTCACTAAAAACATTAATTTAAATATCATTTAAATTAATAAAATACTTCATCGACGACGCCCATTCTACCTCGTAAAACGAGCTCCAAATAATGACAATGACAACTAAAGAATACATGTGTCCTATCATCATCGGGTGTTTGTCGGGTTCTCTATAAATTCCAATATCGACGGATACGGGTATCTACAAGACCATAAATGGATCTCTTAAGTTTGCATACTTTGTGAGGATTTTTAGGATCCAAAAAACCCTCAGGTTGTGTCATGAACACTTCCTCTTCCAGAAACCCGTTCAGGAAAGCGGTTTTGACATCCATTTGCCATATCTCATAATCATGAAATGCAGCAATCGCTAACATTATCCGAACAGATCTAAGCATAGCAACTGGTGCAAAAGTTTCATCATAGTGTAAACCATGAACCTGAGTGAAACCTTTTGCAACCAATCTAGCTTTGTAGACAACTTTATGTCCATCCATGCCGATTTTAATCTTGAATATCCACTTACACTGAAGAGGTCGAACATCTTTAGGTAAGTCAACCAGGTCCCATACCTGATTATCGTACATGGAATCCATTTCGGATTGCATGGCTTCGAGCCATAGCTTAGAGTCAGAACTCATAATAGCTGCTTTATAGGTCTTGGGTTCATCACTTTCTAAAATTAAAACCTCATAGTCACCATCTTCCTCGATAATACCAAGGTATCTATCAGTGGCGACTAACCCTTTCGACCTCCTAGGTTCGAAGGAACAATAACTCGATTCGACGTAGAAGGAACATCTTCCTGTATTGTCATATCCGTTTGTGGCTCTTGAACTTCGTCAAGTTCAAATTTTCTCCCACTCTGTCTTCTAGAAATAAACTCTTTTTCTAGAAAGACAAACTTCACGAGCTAAAACACTTTGTTCTCGTTACTATTGTAGAAGTAATATCCACAAGTTTCCTTAGGGTAGCCTACAAAAATACACTTTTCTGAACGAGGTGCAAGCTTATCGTCAGACTTACTCTTGACATAAGCATCACAACCCCATACTTTCATGTATCGCAGATTCGGGACTTTCCCTTTCCATATCTCATACGGAGTTTTGTCGATTGCTTTAGTGGGACTTTTATTAAGTGATTGTACAAAGAGGTAAAATGGTAAAACCCCAAATGACTTAGGTAACTCTGTTTGACTCATCATCGATCGAACCATATCTAATAAAGTTCGATTCCTCCTTTCACCCACACCATTTAATTGTGGTGTGCCAAGAGGAGTTAATCGAGATACAATACCGCAGTTTATAAGGTGATCTTTAAAGTCATTGCTTAAATATTCCCCACCACGATCTGATCGTAATGCTTTAATCTTCTTATTTAATTGGTTTTCTACTTCCTTCTGAAACTCTTTGAACTTATCAAAAGCTTCACTTTTATACCTCAATAAGTAGATATACCCATATCTACTCATGTCATCGGTAAAAGTAATGAAATAGTCATAATTACCTCTAGCGTTGGATCATTGGGCCCACAAACATCGGTATGTATTAAACCCAATAACTCACTAGCTCGAGATCCTTTTCCTAGAAAAGATGAACGAGTCATCTTGCCAAGAAGACAAGATTCGCATGTACCAAATGATTCGAAATCAAAAGGTTTAATTACACTAGTCGACACTAGTCTTTTAATGCGCTTCTCGTTAATGTGTCCTAAGCGACAATGCCATAAATAAGATTGATCGGGATCACCTGTTTTGAGTCTTTTGTTATCTAAATGATAAACATCGTTGCAAGTATCTAGAATATAAATACCATTGATTGAAATAGCTTGACTATATACAATCCCATTAAGGGAAAAAGTACAACACTTGTCTTTAATTACAAAGGAAAACTCTTCTGTGTCTAACACAGATACGGATATTATATTTCTAGATAGCGTTGGTACAAAATAACAATTATTAAGATGTAACTCCAACCTCGAAGCTAAACTAAGTACAAAAGTTCCTACAGAGACGGCAGCTACTTTAGACCCGTTTCCCATTCGGAGATCGACATCACCCTTGTTTAGCTTTCTTATGCTTTTTAGGCCCTGCAAATGATTACACAAGTGAGAACCACAACCAGTATCTAATACCCAAGTTGTATTTGAAGCATAATTTATGTCTATCATAAAAGATTCAGTTGACAAATTACATGTCGGCTTCACAATGCCAGCTTTTATGTCATCCAGGTACTTTGTACAATTACGTCTCCAATGTCCCTTGTTATTAAAATAATTACAAGTAACTTTAAGAGGATTACCCTTTATAGGTTTTTGCTTGGTAGAGCAATTCGCAATTGCTTTACCTTTGCCCTCCACGTGAATGGGCTTCTTACCTGCGTTCCTCTTAAACTGCTTCTTCCCCTTCACGTTAATCGCAAGCACATCTTTCCTCGTACTCCCACTCAATCCCATGTCCTTCTCTACTTGCACAAGCAGAGAATGGAGCTCATGTAAACTCTTTCTCATGTTTGTCATATTGTAATTTACCCTAAATTGGGTAAATCCCTTGACGTGCGAGAGAGAGTGGAGCACTCGGTCCACCACAAGTTCGTCGGGGATCTTGCATCCCAACCCCTCTAAAGTTTCCACGTACTCAATCATTTTAAGTACGTGTGAACTTACAGGTTGACCATCTTTGAGGTTAGCCTCAAAGAAACGAACAATGGTGTCATCATTCAATTATTCTCGGGGCTTGAGAAAACATAGTAGAAAGCCTCGAGAATACTTCATGTGCATCGCGAAACTTGACACATTGCCTTTGTAAAGCAGGATCCATTGAAAAAATCAAAACATTTTTTATTGCAAAATGGATTCCTTTTGATAATTTGAAAAAGCCTCTCTTACATCGGCAGTGGCCCTAGTA
Organism: Silene latifolia; assembly: GCF_048544455.1. NCBI lineage: Eukaryota > Viridiplantae > Streptophyta > Magnoliopsida > Caryophyllales > Caryophyllaceae > Silene > Silene latifolia. Next base: position 76,416,893 of record NC_133534.1, read on the forward strand.
CTAGGCGAAGGGGGAGAGGGATCGACAAGGTAGCGTAATTTGCCATCACCTGCGGCAGCTAATCGAAGTTGTTCCTCCTAATCTTTAAAATTACTACCGTCGGCTTTTAATACATATTTGTCCATAAAAGAACGTAGCCATGAATCTCTAGCTATGGTGGCGGTTTCACTAGTAGAAGTCATCGTGATTACTACAAAGGTTATAAAGGAAAGATTAACATTTATCGTCTAGAAATATTTATCTTGTGAAACTATTTAACAAGTTCCCATTTATATAATGATCTCCCACTAAATTATATAAATGATTCCAAGATCCAATTTTATATAAACACGGGCACGGTGGACCGATTCAACCCATATTTATATAAATTTGGTGAGTCAACATTTTGACTGATTCTACTACTAGAACTCTTGGTTGACGGATTTTCTTAAAATCTATCTTTTAGCCCCAGAATAAATATGGGCACGGTGTACCGATTCAACCCATATTTATCTCGTTGAGTCCAACCAATTTTCACGCGTAATAACTTTTATTACCCTACTTACTCAACGTAAAAAGAGTGTACCTCGGTGATCCGAACCTACCTCTAATGAAGAAGAGATTCATAGGTGTTATTATTTGGTAAGGCTTAAACTCAATTTTAAAAAAATGTGAGAGATCTTATCAATTTAATTGTCTATCACTTTTAAGTGAACAAAATTAGTGAATGCTAGACGATTAAATTGATAACAACAAAAAATAAAACATGTAGTGACGATTTGGTATGAATGCATAGAAGAATTAAAACAAACAAGTCCTAATATGGTCACCTAGTTAATCTAATTAACTAAAATTATTACACTTCGGAAACCAACTCCTTGGTCCCTTGAGTCTTCATAAATTGGCCTCCTTCTTTAGGATTTCGGAACGCCTTTCCGAAAACACCGTCCTCATGAAAACTCCGTCTTTAGAAGCTTCATCTAATTACTAATAATTAAATTACATAACAATACCCTATTATACAATTTGTAATAAAATTAAAATAAAACTATTAATTAATTACAAATTAGGCGATGCGAAATCGCAATTAATTACAAAACAAGTCAATATTCCCTTACATTTCGGGAAATACCAACTTCTACCTATGGCCATATAAGGAAAAATTACATAATTATAATTCTAAAAAAACATTCATCTAAATGAATAATAAAATGCATTATGAAAAATGACATGCCAAATCGTCTAACTTACCAACAATGATCATTTGAGCTTGCTTTGACGAAATTTTTTACCAATAAAAAATTCATAATCAATTCTTAAAACACTTTTAAGACTTACTCATCATTCTAATCTGGTCTAATATCAAAATAATTATTCTCAACAATTATCTTGAATTTATATGGGAATTAAAAAAACAATTGTGACAAAAATGATATAATAATTCACAATTATCATACAAAAATTCCATTTAATATAAAAATTTATGGAAAAATAAATTTCAAAACCATGAATATTTCGGTCTTACACCAAAAATGCCATGCAAGTGAAAATTTTTGTTTTTGAAATTTATTTAAAACGATTTCACAATTTAATCGGTAAAGCGATAATTTTTACGATTTAATTCTAAATCAAACCATAAAAATTGAAATGACTTAAAATAAAATTTTTTACATTTTGGAACAATTTCCAGGAGCTAAAAATTCAGAAATTTCGAGCCCTAAAGTTAAATCAATATTTATTTACAAAATAACCATTATTTACCCATTTTTATCAAATAAAAATCAATAAACTACCTAAATTAATCACATTAACCTAAAGTATCTACTTATCTCATAAATAGAACATGCATGTGGTTATTTATAAATAAATATGCATAAAATTAACATGCAACCAAATTAAATTAACTCTTAATTAATTTTAATGCATTTTTACTCAATTTTATGCCAATTTAAGTTATAAAAAGTGGAAAAATTTAACAAAAATAAATTTTTCGTCCCATATCATTTTAAGACCAGATTATTTACATGCAAGACTATATTATGTGATAAAACGAATTTTAGTAACATAATATCAATTTTATTAATTTATCTCATAAATTACTAAAATCGTCTTAAGACAACATGCATGTATTTAACAATGCTCTGATATCACTTGTTAGTTATTTAGACCATATTAATACTCATCTTATGATATTAAAATTATAAATTAATTTAAAATGGTCTAAATCTACATGCATGCAAATAAAAGTATAAAAGATGGTATTAAACCATCTTAAGACAAAAGTTCCTTACATTGTATAAGGCAAGTTTTGGGCACAACTCAAGGACTCCTTCCTTGATGTTGTTCTTGAGCTATGAAAATGGATGATCCTCCAAGACAACAAACCACCAAAAAGATGGTCTCCTAAGGATACGCCCAAGAATCAACCCAAAATACTACTACAATACTAACTAGATATATGTAGTAGTAAACCTTGTTTAATTGTATATATGATGTACTAATAAATATTATTACTTTGATAATATTATTAGTTAATATTTATATATGTTTTTGATATAAAAGATGAATCAAAATAAGAAGAAAAATTTGGTCTTTAGGTAGTGTATATGAACCTAGACCAATTTTTCTTCAAATTTTTCCAACTAGAGAAATGGTGGAGTTTCAATGGTATTTATAGGCAATTTGAGGGGACAATTATAAGTGGAAAAATCCACCTAAAGGACACTTGTGATGTCCTCAAAAAACCAGTATATGTGGACTACTTTTGGTCCATTTCGGTTTTCGATATTTGCCCCACAAATGCTTATAAGTCGTATATTTAATTATCTTACATAATTAAATATTAATTTAATTTATTTAACACTTAAATAATATAAATTAACTACCAATGACTACTTAACTATTAAGTAATCATAAGACCATTTTATCAACATACAATGTGTCAATATTAACCCATTTAGCTAATTTTACAACCTCTTGTAAAATTTAATAGCTAATTAATTACACCACAAAACATATACACATATCGTATAAAATTAATTAATTAACAATTAATTAATAAATTCTAATCATTTATTATTTAAATCTCTCATAATTAAATAATAAATCTCTTTGTCCCGAGTTCGTAACCCGTCATCAAATAATACATTTATGTGACTAACTAAGAGTCAAATAATACAAGGAATTAATTATCTCGTATCTCATACAAACAATTAATTTATTCTATTTGGGCGGCATCCTATAGGTGTGACCTAAAGGGATCAGCTGCTCACCGCCGTCACACGACAGTAATGTCAAACTCTAGTCAGCCAATTATTACCGATTAACGACGATCAGCTGACAAATAAATAAAACAAATCCCCGATATTCCTTTTACGAGATTTAATATGTAAACGCACTTATTGTGGAGGACACTACTCCAACACAAACAAGGTATAAAAATAAGTTCGGCATCAAGTCTGTAATTTGCCTTGCTCGCGTTGATGAAATTATCCCAAATTTCAAACAACTCGTTCTTTATATCGATCGTTTCACTATCCTCTTGCATCACAAACAAGAGAGCATCTTTGTAGTTTTAAAAAAAAAAATAAAAAAAAATGTAAGGGTTAGATTTCCCTTGTAAAAGAATTATATGTTATTGAACAGAAGCAGACATTTAACACCGATGCAACTTACCATGTGACCTAGTCCGAAGTAAAGTATGGTTGGCCTGCGCCCTTTGTGCCTCTTTTCTTTGTTCTCGACATAATTCAAGAGTAGAGACCAGCATTCAAACACCATCCAATTTGTGTGACTCCTAGGACGTAGTGAGAGTATATCAGCTCTTGTCAACCTCCTGTTGTCTCCAAACGCAGCCAGGATCTCACTGTTACAGAACTATAAGAGTCAGATTACTCAAGAGTTTTCGCAGAAATAGTGTAACATAAACAGTGTTTCAAAAACACTTTTACAGAAACAGTGTAACAGTAACACTTTTACAATAACAACAAGTATTTTACCTTTTGTGGAAGTCGATAGCATCCATAAACGCATAATCAAGAACGTGCCTTCTCAGATTAGTTGTCTTTGGACAGACGAGCCGATTTGCTCTCATAAATTCAGAGACTAGGAATATTTCACCGTCAATTTCACCGTGACCTAGAGAATATCCCATAGCATCATCATTATGAAATTTAAATATTATCTCCTCATCTTCACCAATTGCTCTAGGAGAACGCTTGTAAGCAACCGACTTCACCCTCGGGTTTTTGGGCTCTTCCTCCTTTTGTTTTTCCTGTGGCTCCTTTGTTTTTTCCTCTTCCTTTTTTTCCTTCTTCTCTTCCAGCCTTCTTTTTTGCAGCAGCTTTTTCTTCTGCTGTTCCCTTTCATTCCTGAATTTTGATATCCTCCCTTGCACCTCTTTTCGTACTTGATTCAAGTCGCTAAGAACAAGTATTGCACATATTTCAGCACGGTACAACATTCTTTTCCGTTCATCCCCCAGCTCAGAGTCAAAAACATTCCCCGTGTAGAAAGCCACGTGCATCATCATAAAAACTCCACAATCCACATTTTTGCAATGCTCTACCATTTAAATTTCACATTCTGCAGTGGGAAACTTTCCACTTTGGAGCCTTTTACAATTTGCATGTCTGACAACATTTTCCCCATTATATTTGCCTGCACAAAAAGTAATACTGTTACTGTATCTATGTTACTGTAACAATGATTTCCAAATTTTTTAATGGAAATTTAAAAGTCTAACATTGTTACTGTAAGTAGAGGAACTTACCGCACTTCTTGCCATTTTTGCTTTTCGGGATCTGGCATATAAGGGTTTGTTGTCTAGGTAGTCAACGGTTTGCGACATGAAATTTATACAAGCACAGAAAAAGTGGTCCTCCAGAATGAGTGGAATGAATATATGCAATTAAGCAGATATATATCATTGTTAAACAGAACTTCTATACACTCTACTTATATAAGAATAAAAAAAAATTAACAGTAATGTGGTTTACCATATCACAGTTGAAATTCAGTGGACTCGGGTTGTATTTGATCCAATGTCTGAAGGACAACAAAACTTCACCTTCTAAATCTCTGTTATGAACGGGTTTTCCAAGAGCCATAGTTGTTAATGCGTCCTACAAAAATAAATATAAATACAAAGTAAATAAACATTATAGAAATACAAAATCAATAAGAATAAAAATTTATTTATTACAGTAACATACAGATTGACCCAAGCCCATGAAGATCCTCAATGGTGTATCACTTGCTACCTTTCTGGAGATGAGGTCATTGAGCAACATTGACCAACATTCAGTCACCATTAAATAAATAAGCTCACCAGGAGCCAATGAAATTAAATCTTCCCTTGGAATGAAGTGATACTTCCCATACGAGACAAGCCTTTCCCTGTTGGACAATGAGATGTAATAGTCAGAACACCTTTTAATAGAGTAACAGTTTAACAGTAACAACTATTCAGTTAAAACAGTATTCACTTGCAAAGTAAAACGTTTTGTTTATCACAGTGCAAGAGTAAATAAAGTACTCACGTAGCTGAGAGGTTCTCGTCATCGTCGATAAAACAATAGTCAATTGTTTCTTTCCTAACTTCAAGAATAGGCGCCATTATTTCCTTGTGTTTTATCATAGTCTTGGACACAAGTGTTCGATCTGGAGCTGATAGGCCATATTCGATTGTGCAGCCGTAGCGAGGATCCATCACGCGCATCCAGTCTTCAGTTGTTTCGACATGTAACAAATAGTGGTCGCTAGTATCTTCGTCGTAATCGGCATACAGGATCTCATCATTGCAATCATCGACAATATCAACTTCATCATCGTCGTCATCTTCTGCTACCTGACTGCACTGAGTAGTTATTGGTTCTTCGTCGCCAACTGTCTCATCACCAGCCTCACTGGGTTTTTCTCCTTTCTCGCCTTTTTCATCATTCCCATCGGCGTCTTCATTACCAGTTGTTTCATCCTCCTTACTGTTATCTTCGTTTTTATAGCCAGCACTGTCTTCATCTTTATCATCATCGTTCTCTTCATCTGGTTTTTCATTGCCATCATCCTCTTCTTCATATTTATCGTCATCTTCCTTTTCATTTCCCTCACTGGTTGGTTGGTCATCATCCTGGCTTGATGCATCATCATCGACCTCTTCCTTGTTATCTGTGGCACAAGTAATTGAATTGAATATAAATTACTAATGTTTTTCGGACCAACAATGCCTCATAGTTATACTAACGATTTCTTCTCAGAAATTTGCTACTTCAATTACCTTCAAAGATCCTTCTTCACCGCCTCGATCGTTGGGTTCTCTTGACTTGGCCCGATGCATCATCTTCGGCCTCTTCCTTGTCATCTCGTAGCGATAATTGAATATATATATCACAGTAAACTTCTAATAAAACTACGACACAATAATAGCGTTCTATCAGAATAAGCGATGTTACAATAACACTGTTAATGATGTTACATCAGCTAATACAACGAGTGCAAATAGATTTCTCTATTACCTTCGGAGATCCTTCTTCACCGCCTCATTGGTCGGGTTGTCTTCAGCTTGCCGATTCATCCACTTCCGCCTCTTCCTCGTCATCTGTGTCACAGGTAATTGGATTCAATATATATTAACAAAGTTTCTTTGAACCAAAAAAGGCACAATAGATACACTGTATATTTCTGTTAAAATTACGTCACAAGAACATTGTTACGATTACATCCTCGACACAACGAGTTTAAATAGATTCCTCAATTACCTTCGGGAGATGCCTCTTCACCTGCCTCACTAGTTGGGTTATCTTCAGGCTGGCCTGATGCATCACCTTCGGCCTCTTCCTTGTCATATGTGTAGCAGATAATGAATATATATTACTAAATTGTTTGTTAAAAAAGCACCCAAGAATGAAAGCCTATAACAAAGATTACACTATTACCTTCACCATATCCATCTTCCGCTCGCTAGTTGTTTTGTCACCCCGCCCCGATGCATCATATTCATCAAAGATCATCGTTTTCATCTAAAAGGAAAGTAATTGAATATTAGTAATTATTTGTAAAATGAAAACTCTATAACAGCGATGATGTAACAGTGTTAGTGCAAGTGATTAGATTATTGTAGTAGTGTTACTATATTACCTTCATCATATACATCTTTATCATCCTCGCCACTCCCCTCTTTGTCGTCTTCATTTTTTTCGTCTTTATCATCCTCCTCCTCTTCATCTCCGTCATGCTCTTCACCTTTGCCAGATTCATCCTCTTCATCTGCATCATCGTCTTCATCTGCATCATCCTGTTCATCTGCATCATCCTCTTCATCTGCATCAGAAGTAAGTAATTGAATATTATATTACTAACTATTAATATATATAACATATTACGAAGAATGATGTTATTGTAAAACTATAACTAAAAGTAATAACGATAAAAAATCGTTACTCGATCTATTACCTTCACCAGATTGGCTTTCAACATCCTCTACATCCTCCTCTTTGTCCTCTTTGTCTTCTTCCTCTTCATCCTCCTTTTCCTTTTCATCATGTTCATCGTCTTCCTTCTCATCGGCACTTTCTTCATCGTTATCTATGTCCGTGCCACCCTCTTGAAGCCTCTTGTTTTTAAGACGACTCTCAACATCGCCGCCATCTTCATCCCCGTCCTCATCATCATCCTCCCCATCATCAGTCTCGTCATCATCATTGCCATCATCAGTCCCGTCCTCATCATCACTTTCCACTCCACCCTCCATCTCATCTTGCCTGCCCTCACCACCCGCCTCCTCGTCATGAACCTCCTCATCCTCTTCATCATCTTTTTCATGATGTTGCTCACTTAAACTGCTCAATACCTCCTTTACCAGGGATTCTGACTTAACTGTCCTAGGACTTTTCTCTGTTGGAAATGGTTCCAACTTCCTACTGACTTTGGACCTTGTAAATACCGGGAAGTCATTCGCCCTCCTCTTCAGCGATTCAGCCTTTCGCACAACATCTTCGGCATATTTAAGGCATTCAGGCTTTAGTGGTGATTTATGTTTCTGCTTCGATTCGAAAACCTTCAGTCGCTGAGCAAATCTCTCGTGAACAAGGTTGGAATCCCTTCTATACATCAGCAACATCAGGTCTGTCTCCTAAGTTAATAAACCAGATAGAAAGAAACGAATTAGATACCAGATTTGGGAGTTGTAACAATTGCACACAATTAAATTTATAAAAACAACTCACATCAACAGCTTTTTCCTTCAACTCGGCATCTGTTTCAATGCCATGAAGCTTCTCCATCAAGATGTACTCCCTTCCCTCACTATTCTTAAGAAAAATTGCCTCGTCATCCTCACCCTCATCAGATTCTGTCCATCCTATTTACAGAAACATATTAGTAATTAGTAATTAATATTAATAATTAACAATATAGTAAGGTAACAGTAATGTTATTACAGTAAAGCCATTACAGTAACGATATTACAGTGACCATATTACAGTGACGATATTACACTGACAGTGCCACATTACCTTCAGTTGGGGATCCCTTGCCAAGACAAATAGGATAGACAGTTTCTGACATCTCATCAGCTCCTAGACAACCAATCTTTCCTTCGTCTTTGACTCTTTTTTAAAGACTTTCATCTGTCCAATGCTGTATCAGAGGTAAGTCAGTCGGTTGTACCTCGCCATGGAACTCAAACCGGTGAATGTAGGCCAACAAAGAGCACCACAATACACCCACAAAGACACTTAACCGTTCTGTCTTCAACCCCTTGACACCCTCGCCTACCTTCTCAAAGACATACTTTGACCAATTAAAACCTTTTATTTTTTCAACATCGTCCACACCTTCAACACTGAAATCAACAGAATAATTTGGAGTTGGCGCTAAAAAAGTGGAGAGCGCATAAAGAACGAACACCTGCTTGAACTCATTACCGCAAGCGCCCTTGTTATTCTTAAACCAACTAGTCACCAAATCTAGCTTGATGTTCTGTGCTGTAGAGATGTTGAACTTCCTTCTCCATTTGTTTTTTAACTCGTGTCCTCGGCTGAGATCCGCGACCGATCGCGGTCAAAGACCACATTATTACCCTTCACCTGCAGTAAAAATAGGTCATGAACATCATACCGTGACAAAGACAAACTCCCGTGTTTCAAGAATATGAACCTTGAAACTCGTCGTAATCAAAAGCCTCAATAAGAAAATCATTGCCTTAAGGGACTACGATATATTCATGTTCAATAGTCCTCCAAAACCAATTTCTTTAATGGCTTTCTTTTGCTTTACGGAAAACTTGCTCATAAAATCGACCAACGACCGGCCCGCACTTAGTTGGGTATTTACCCTACCTATAATAAGGAAGTGTAAATTAGCACCACCGCTAAAACAAAGTGACACTATTTTATGCCAACAAACCAAAGCAGAAGAAAAAAGCAAAAAACAAGGATACAAAGAAAGGTGTTACCGTAACACCGAAACTTTAAACAACTCAACACGACGAACAAATAAATCAGTAGAAAGGAGAACGGTAACACACGTTAATTGCTCATTTATTACAAATTATTAACCCTAATTTTGAAGCGAAAAACTAGAACGCAAAAAATCAATTACTCACTTCGAGCAAAACAGTTAGGCTAAATTTATTACGAATCAAAATAATCGACACAAACAACAACAATAACAACAAGAACAAAGAACAACCTAATTTTTTAATGGAAAATTAATTTCCTTCTACTATCAATTAACAAACAAGTATAATCGACAATGTTACAAAGACATCTCATTACGAGTAATCAAACAAAGATAAAAATGTTACAAAGATAGGTGTTATTCTTGTAACATCGAAATCTGAAATCAAACTTTAAACATACAAGTTTTGGCCACTAGAAAGACACATACTTTTTTAAGACTTCTTCTTTTTCAGCCTTCACCACCGTCTTGGCTGGTCTCTTCTCTGTTTTAGCCCTCTTCGACGTTTTGGAGCTGACGCTCGAGTCATCCGAAACCTCATAATCTCTATCACTTTTTTCTTCAGATGGCATGGGCTTATATCTAGGTCTCTTTTTTGTTACTCGTACTGGTTTCTTTGTTTCACCCACCTTTTTTGGCACTGCGTTTGTCAGTTTCTTTTTTACAGACACCTTCACGCTCTCTTTCTTGCTTACTACCTTTTCTGGTATTGGCTCTTTTGCCGCTGAAACTTTCTTTTTTGCTACAACCTTCTCCGCCGTCTTTTGTTTGGGCACCTTCTTTGCCACCTCTTCTGTCACCAACTCTGCAGATTTGGCCATTCTTTGCGCTTTCGGTCCGACCCTTGGTTACTGATAACTTTTTGGGCACCTCTTCTTTTGACTCCTTTGCAACCGATTTTGATTGCTTAGTCGCTGTCTTTGACGTTGGGACAGTTGCTGCCTTTTGAGGAGGTGCACTTGCTTGCATCTCAATGGCCACCGATTGCTCCTTCGACAACACTGGCACATCATGCGACGACTTTTCTGCTGCCTTGTTTCTCGGCACATTGGTTTCTTTTTTTACTTTGCTTTGGATCGGAACCTTCACACCGCTCCTTTGGTACTGCTGCTGGTGGTTTAAGCACCTTTTCGAGGGCACCTTACTTTCCTTCACCGGCACCTTTTTTGAAGGAGCGGTGTTGCCTCAGCGTAGACTCTCTGTAGGCACCTTCGTCGCCTTTTCACCGTAGGATTTGACAACTTTTCGGTCTGCATCTTCTTAGTCGGCTTTGGCACGTTCTCTGTCGGCACCTTTTTGCTCTGTGACTTCTCCGATGCGGCCACTTTAGCCTTCTTAGTGGAGCCGATTTCTCGTACCTCTTCTTTCCCGACATTATTATTTTCAAAAATTAAAATCAGAAGTTTACAATAACAATATAACAGACAACTATTAAATTGAAAAGGAATGATGGTAGTCAAGTCGTTGAAGAAATGACAAATGGAATACGAATATTGGCGGTCGAATAATTTTTTAAAAATCAATTGATTCTGTTTTACTGTAACAATGAGGCAATATATCATAAACCCTAATAGTAGTGACTTGCGGTCGAGCAAAGATTTTTAGACACGTACTCAGATGCATGAGATGCTTCGACTTCCTTCTGTGCTGTTGGTTTTGATGGCTTCTCTGTCGGCACCTTTTTGCTAGGTGTCTTCTCCGATCTTTGCTACTTTTGCCTTCTTCGTCGCAAATGATTTCTCGGGCACCTCCGCTTTCCGACATTGTTTTTCCAAAAATCAAAATCGAATAAGATTAAAAGTAAATCAATTACGCTACTACACTCGATAGGTAATGATGTCGCTTTGCTTTAAAAGGATAGGGAAAGTATACGTTTTATTCTTTGTATCGTTGTTTACAAGAAACATTGTTAATGTATATCTGTTGAGAAATATTATAAACTTCAGGAAAAGGGACATTTCATGCAAATCACTAACAACTCAACACAACGAAGAGTCATAAGGACATACTGATCCGCATGAGATGCTTCAACGTTTTTCGGTGCTGGCATTTTGGAAGGCTTCTGTGTCAGCGCTTTTTTGCTCGCTGTATTTTCCGAAGCTTCCACTTTAGCCTTCTTACTGACGGCAAATTTCTCAGTTACTACGTCTGCTTTCCTGACATTGTTTATCAAAAAACCAAAACAGAATAACATTAAAAATAAAACAATTACAGCTATTAAACTCAAGCGAGAATGATGGTGGACGAGTCTGACAAAGAATGTGGAATGGAACAAGAATGATAGTATCATCGAGAGAATGAGACAAAGTGTTACGATTGTCAAATAATTGTTTTGATATAAAACTACAAAATACATTCTGAAAGCAATTCTTTGCTCTTGAAAAGGATAGGGGATACACTTTTACTCGATAGTGTTACGATAACATTGTTAATGTAGATCTGTTGAGAAATATTATTAATTTCAGAAAAGGGACATTTCATGCAAATCACCAAAGACGACGAAGAGTTATAGGGACATACTTGATCGGCATGAGATGCTTCGACGTTTTTCTCGTGCTTGACGGTTTGGAAGGCTTCTGTGTCGGCGCTTTTTTGCTCGTTGTCTTTTCCGATGCTTCCACTTTAGTCTTCTTATGACGGCAGATTTTTCAGTACTACCTCTCGCTTTCCGAGATTGTTTATCAAAAACCAAAACAGAATAACATTAAAACTAAAACAATTACAACTATTAAACTCAAGAGGAATGATGGTGGACGAGTCGAGAAAGAATGTGGAATGGAACAAGAATGATAGTATCCTCAGAGAATGAGACAGTGTTACAGTATTGTCAAACAATTGTTTTGATATAAAACTACAAGAACAATCATTATTCTGAAAGCAATTGTTGCTCTTTAAAACGATAGGGGATACACTTTTACTATGACAGCTTTTTACTGAAGAATATTATTCTTTGTAGATTTGTTCGGAAATATTATTAATTTCAGGAAAATGAACATTCCCTGCAAATCACAAATAACTCAACACGACGAACAAATAAATCAATCGAAAGTAGAACGGTAACACACATTAATTGCTCATTTATTACAAATCATTAACCCTAATTTTGAAGCGAAAAATTAGAACGCAGAAAATCAATTACTCACTTCGAGCAAAAACAGTTAGCCTAAATCAATTACAACAAAGCAACATTAACAACAAGAACTGTAATAACCTAATTTTTTTTTACTGAAAACTCAATTTCTTTCATCGATCAATTAATAAACGCTTCAAATCACTATAATCGAGACTAACAACAACAACAACAACAATAATAACAACAACAACAACAGTAATAACCTAATTTTTTACTGAAATCTCAATTTCTTTCTTCGATCAATTAATAAACGCTTCAAATCACTATAATCGAGACTAACAACAACAACAACAATAACAACAACAACAATAATAACCTAATTTTTCGCGGAAAAATCAATTTCCTGCTTTGAGCAAAATAGAAACCCTAAATCGATGATTATTTGAAGAAAAAAGAGTATAATCAACGCTAAAAACAACAACAATAACAACAATAATAGCAACAGCAACAACATGCAGTGGCGAAATAAGTTTAAAAACAATATAATGAAATAGAGCGATTTTATACCTCTTCGTCATCTTCGAAATGATTGTTCTGAGTAAATATAATAATGATCTTCACTTGATTAGTGCGATTTTGCTTGATGTAATAAAATTTCCGGAAAAACTTTATGGTTTAGTGAATTAACTGCCAGAGAGAAAGAGAGAGAAGCGGTTTTTAGAGGGAGAGAGAGGCGTTTTAGAGAGAGAAAAGGAAGTGAAAATTTATGAGGAATAATGAATGTGTCGTTCTTATTATATCAGCGCGCCTACTTTTTTATTTTTTTTAAATTAAAACACGTGTCATAATCAGGACGGTTGGATCAAAAGATCCAACGGTTCTTATTGATATGCTAGACTCATCTAAGATGATAGACTCATGGGATGCTCACATATATATATATATATATATATATATATATATATATATATATATATATCCGGTGAGAACTCCTATATATTTGAGGATTGAGGATTTGTGAATACAATATCACTAGTTCTTCAATAAAATATCACGAAAAATCAGACCTTTGTCAAAAAAAAAAATTTTTTTTTTTAAAAAAAAAAAAAAAAATCACAGGTGTTTTTTGTGTGTGATATTTTATCGAATAACCTGTGATATTGTATTGAAGAACCTCTGATATTGTAACACAATCCTTAATCCTCAAAAAGATAGTGTATCCTCACATTATCCCATTCCTATATATATATATATATATATATATATATATAGAATTAGGATCACATGAGTCCACCCTATCTTTTTGAGTCCGTGAGTCCATGATACAATATCACACGTTGTATTAAACAATAATATCACGACTTATACTCAAAAAAAAATCGTGATATTATTTTGTAATATAATATCACCCGTTATGCTACACAATATCACAGCTTACAGTATCACACGTTATACTAAATAATATCACAGCTGAAGAAAAAAGTTGAAAAAAGAAAATTTTCGAAAAAAAAAAATTTGAAACAAAAAATTTCGAAAAAAAAAAATTGAAAAAAGAAATCGAAAAAAAAATTGAAAAAGAAAATTTTCGAAAAAAAAAAATTTGAAACAAAAAATTTCGAAAAAAAAAAAATTGAAAAAAAAAATCGAAAAAAAAATTGAAAAAAGAAAATTTTCGAAAAAAAAAATTTTCGAAAAAAAAAATTTCGAAAAAAAAAAATTTGAAACAAAAAATTTCGAAAAAAAAAAAAATCGTGATATTGTGTTGTATAGTGCGTGATATTGTTTTATGGACTCATGGACTCAAATATATAGGTGGACTCACCGTACGAACTGAATTACACTGCGACTGTACGAACTATTCCAAATAAACAAAACACGCGCTGACTTTTCAATCATAAACTATCCCCAAGTCCCTAGCATTCAATTGTTCATATCCCCTCTCTCTCACCCCGACACACAAGCCACGACTCCATGACCTCCGATCTCCGACACCGGACCACCAATCACAGCCGGAAAACGCAGACATCCCCACTGTGACCACCTAATCTACCAGCGATTTAGGCCTTCAACATAGCCAACCCCATTCTTATTTTCTTTGTCTCCTTCAGGCTTCACATCATTGATTCATCGCCGGAAGCACAAGACCTTCACGCCGGAGAAATTAAATTTGTACGGGAAATCGTCAGCAATGCTATGACCAAATGGAGCCTGTAATTGCTCGTCAGATGACCGGTAAGGTTATTAATTTAGGAATTACGGCGATGATAAGCTTGATGTGGTGTTACTGTGTTAGTGAAGGGGTGGGGTTGTGTTGTTACTTTGTATTTTTGTTTATCGTAAGTGAATCTAATTGGATACATAATATGTATCACGAGATACATGAAGGGATACTACCAGATACACAAATCGACAAGTGCATCTGGATGTATAATATGTGTATCTCGACTAAGTAATATATGTATCTGGACTAAGTAATATGTGTATCTACTATCTAGGTAATATAGGCTTCGAATCAATAGCGTTTTTGGTTGTTCAGCTTGTCACCACGTTGAGAGTGACGTTAGTGGTTTGTACAGTGAAAGTGACGGTGAGCGGCGCGCCACCACCTTATTGTCGATGATATTGACGGTGTTCGTTGTTGGGTTATTTTAGTGACTGTGAGAAAATTCCAACCCTCCGTTGTGGTGTTAGTGAAGGGGTAAGGGTGTTACTTTGTATTTTGGTGTATGTACTGTATTTGGATACATAAAATACGTAACCAGATACATGAATGAATACTACCAGCTACACAAATCGATGTGTGTATCTAGAGTATTAATTTGTAAATCTGGGGCAGTAATATGTGTATTTACTCCTATCTAGGTAGTTCGCACCTGAGCTTATGACCTCAATGGAGGATTGGAATTTGTCGTTTTTTAAATTGAATTGGATCCTCTTATTCCACTAGTGGATGAATTTTTCAATAAAATATCATGCTTATCTTATTGTTGATGATCAGAGAGACGACAAAAAGAAGTCATGATCATAGTTCTAGTGTTGACTAGGGAAGAAAAATAGTGACAAAAAGTCGACAGTGAGGACTATGAGTTAGCTACTGTGAGTATTGCTGCCAAGGACTGGGACTCGATTGCGAAAAAAGAGAAAATTGAGGTAATTTATTACTTGTTAATGGATGTTGCTTCTTCTGATAATCTGCCCCATTTCTCACTGTTTGGTTGGAGAGGTCACGATCCTTCAGTTTTCACTATTATTTGTTTTGGTGTTTGTAGGGTGTTGAACTTGAGCTGAGAAAACTCGAAGAAGCAGTGGAATCTATTCACGAGAATTTACTTTATTGGAATACCAGGTTAACATCTTTCTCTTTTTTAGCTTGTAATGCAGTTTTACGCTCTATCTATTTTGGTTCTTGTCATCGAGTCACTTGTGTTCTTGCTGGCGGAAATTGTGAGTTACATTGGTGATGCTACTATGTCCATCTGAAATAACATGTTGACTAATTAAAATGAATGAATAGCCTCTGACCCGATTAAATAAATTACCATTAAAACGAAATAAGAATCAATTACTGTTCCTGTTGCAATAATATGGCCATCATAATGTCACTTTTTTTGTGGAAATGTTGTTGAACTATCGAGTGTTTTGAACAGGGAAGCGAAAATGAGGGAAGTGAGTGAAAAAACCAATGCTAGAGTTGCATGGCTTTGTATTATGTCCATTGGGGTTGGTATCTCGGCTTCAATCTCAATCATTTGCTTCAATCTTCCAATCTACCAATATGTGAGATTAGTTATAAAAGTTGTTATATAGGCTTGGGTAATCATATAGTTCTGTGAGATTAATTTCAATGGGAGTAAAATCTAAACAAGAAGCATAGATTCTCAATTGAAATACCAGTCACCAAAACGTGCATTCATTCACCTCTCTAATTAATCTGGTCCCACCACAAACCGCAAATCCAGCACCATATGGTTAGCACTATTTTATCCGCCCTCATCAGACGCGCATCAATATAGCTCGAATGGTAAGACACGGTCTGTAGGATAAGACTGTTTCTTAACAGGTGGAAAATTCCCAGATTAAGGAAATCAGTAATCGTACTAATTTGGTAGAACATGATATTAGTCTTGGCAAACAACATATCATATCTCTGAGGCTCATTGTCAATGTGCTGATTGCATCACTGTGAAACTGAAACAGACACTAGTACATACTCCAATACACTAATACACTAACAAGGCTACTACTTTTGAGTTTTGATATCAAGTAGGCAGGTCCACACATACACATGCACTTGAAGGACCAATCCTGTTTATGGACCTTGACTTGCTTCTTCTTCACGATGCCAGCCTATTTATGAAACAGGCCAAATTATACTTATTTACCAAATACACCCAATTTCCAATACAGTGTACATAATTAAAAGATTGGAAAATAAAACTTGATGATTTAGACCTGAACGAGGAAGGTAGAAACATTCTTGCGGTGATCGCCTTGCAGTTGGATAACTTGATGATCAGAGAGACAACATTTTTGGTCATGCCAGTTCATGCAATTTGATTCTATTATTTCTGTTACTTGGAGAATCACATATCTTGATATCAGGCCATCTTCACTTATCTTTTTCTTCTGCATCCTTGTCACATTTGCTCATTTATCCTGATATCAGGCCATATTCACTTATTTTTCTTGTGGTCCAATGCTTCGACTTTCATCCAAAGTCAGCAGCTAAGTTCTAAATTAATTTGTGATGTTGCAAGAGTTACTGTCACTATATTCTTTTTAGTCATTTGGTACTTTCAGGTCACCACCAAATACGAGGATCAAGTGGATGATTTTTGGGAGAAGGCTTTGATCAAGATTAAGAAGCAATAGCTTATGTGGTCGAGCAGTCGAGCTTATGTTATATGCTCATCATGTGTAGTGAATTTTGATAAACATGGGTAGAATTTACTTAATTCCATTTTCAATGGAAGAAAAAGATTTACTATTTTTCGACTTTGCAGTACAATGGTTAAAACCAAATGACTCGCAATTATCTCCTTATATTGTAAAGTAGTGGCGAGTTAATGTCAACTTTGTGTTGTGTTATATCTCAAAGAAACTCGATTTGTACATTCGAATCTCTTGCTTTGTAAAAGATGTGTGTGCTTGATTTTGTGGACCCTTAGGATTTACAATGAGAAATGAATCGGTTTTTTATTAGCCTCTGATATATCTGAGATTGATCAAAGAATATGGAAATAGTTTTTTATTAGCCTCTGATATATCAGAGATTTAATACATTGCCGAGAACCACTAATCTACTGTCTACTGACCCTTTGCATTAAAATTACACTTGTAGCTCCATTCATTCGGGAAAATTAGAGACCAACAGTCTGACAGCGATGAATTATACAAAGGAATGAAATGCATTATTCAACACAAATATGGAGTAGCTGATGTTTAATTCAACTCATTCAAACCCCATGAGTTCAAATGTAACCAAAGAACAAAGTACAAAGACCACAATAGTTAAGGCGTACAGAGACATGACTGCAAACTGGGAGGTAACAAGCGCAAATATCATGCGAGAAATGTCATTCAAAAGTTAATAATAAAACAAGTGCAAACATCCATGAGCCTTACTGAACCAACATTTCTTGAGGAGTATCGATGGCAGACAACCTTCTTTAGCATGTTTATCGAAAGTAAGTAAACTGCTCCTTTTTCCTGGAGCCGCCTTCACCATACAGGTCAATCCACTGTTTCTATTCATTCATGATTGCTCCTCCGGACGCAAAGCTAGAAGCAACCTACAAAATACCCACAGATTAAATTGATGATGACATTCACTCGTATACGTCTTCAAAGAGAAGTCAGCTATCACACCCAAAACTTACCTGATTTATCCTTGTTTAGGAATGAATGTATCTATCAAAGTAAAGACATGTATCTAGCACTTTAAAGAACTGTAACTACCTTACTTAAGATGTGTATCTAGCAAGGTAAATGACTGTATCTAGCAATTTAAAGGAGTGTACCTACATTGTCACAGATGTGTATCTAGTAATGTAAATGAGTGTATCTAGCATGGTAAATGAGAATGAGTGTATCTAGCATGGTAAATGAGTGTATCTAGTAAGCTAAAGACTTGTATCTAGTAATTTTACAAAGTGTATCTAACTTCTTAGACATATGTACCTAGCTCCCCCAAAGAGGTCTATCTACGAAGGCAAAGAAGTGAAAACGAAAAAAAACTATACCCTAAAAACATGAAGGGTGTTCCACAAAAAAGAAAGCATGAAGGGTGAACCATTTCAAGGACGAACCATACGAACTTGTCAGATACACATGCTAACCCTCTTAGATACACGAATTAATACTTGTATATGTATGTGTATCTACAGTAACATACAACTATACAAGTGTACATCAGCACCACCTAACCATTCATATTTTATGCAACCACCACTCAAGGTGCTCAACTATGAACTACCTCTGCCAGAATAACCAATTGTACCACAATCACTACCAGAATTAATGCAGCATAAATCTCACCAACATCTAAACACAATGAAACATACCACATTCCACCTTCAATCACATAATTCACTACACTCATTGAAAAAAGCAAATAAACATAACAACAACAACATTACCCCCTATGCCTCGCTGTTTCCTACAATGTGGGGTAAGCGAGGTTGTTTCCAAATGACACAAGATGAAAATTATGAAGATAATTAAACAAACAAAAAACAATAATCATGTGAAAGAAGAAGGATTATTACCTGACAAACAAAAAGAGCAGTAGATTAAGCACGATCCAAAGGAGAAGAATAAACAGCATTAAACTTAACACCTTGAGAATTAAGAAAAACAGCCAAAGCTCTAGCTTGTCTTTGACCATTACTAGTCAAACCAACATCTGAACAACTTTCATTGATCAAATCAACATCAGCACCATCCAACCATTAATATTTTATGCAACCACCACTCAAGGTGCTCAACTATGAACTACCTCTGTCTACCACCGCAGTTCCATGGGGATGAAGAAGGCATCATTGGATTGGTGTCGACCGCCACAGTCGAACCAAGACTGAGATACATATGGAATTACTACCAAATACACATTGTATTGCTACCGGATATAGAAATCGACTTGTGTATCCGCTAGTAATAGCATGTGTATCTGGGTTGCTAATTTGTGTACCTAGAGTCCTATAGTTATATAAACCATTTCAGAAACTAGTCCCGGAATTAGAGTTGTGGTCCACCTTAGATATTCTGCCGGTAACGCGGAGCTTAAGCTCCTTCATGTCCCCTCCGGAGAAGGAAAGTGCCAACTTGCGTTGGATAATAAGACCATCGTGGCTGTCTATCGCTTTTCGGTGACTGTCTCAAATGCTTCTTGGAGATCCATCCCATGTTAATTTTCTCCCATATCCACCCAACTCTAAGCTGTGATTATACTTCTGAGCTTCACTATCACCACCCATGAACCGAAGAAATGCTATATAAACGGGAGCCATGCCAAGCTGGAATGCTTCAAAGTGCAAGCAAAAATACTAACCAAAAATTAATGAAAGACCTGAAACGCGATATAACACTAAAACAGATTCGTCAAATTACAAGCTTAAATAATTAAGTGCTCTCTAGCTGGTTCAACACACTTCTACGTTGCATAAGTCAGTCAGTAAGCTGTGACTAACAATTTGTAACATAAAGAAAAGACACAATCGATATAAAGTGATATGATTCTAATTCCACCACTTGAATGCTCTGAAGTTTGAGCATTTCGAAGTTCAATTAACTCCCTACCACTGCCTGGTCCATCTTTTAGTAGCAGATACAAAACAACAATTAGAAAGTCTGCAAGCTTTCCTCCGAAATCAAGCATATTATCGAGCTTCCATGATTAAGTTTTCTGTACTTATCATCTATTTTAATTTGGCTCACATAAGGGTATCCACTACGGGTACATCCAACTATCAAAGTGTTTAATTCGCCAGGACGCAATTCAGATATACTCAGGTCTCAGACCCTGTCCTCATTTTGAAGACCGGTGGCGTCGATAGATACTCGGTAGTTAATAGAGAGATGTGTGAGAACAAAAGGTTTTCAAAGTGGCGCAAGAAAATAAGAAATAATTAGCAACAACAAGGTAAAGTCTATATCCCTGCAACAACAAGGTAACACTTGAATGTTCAAAATGTTCCGCTACCACTCATCATTTTCAACCGCCTTTAAGCTGAATAATAATCCTTCACCTCTGGTCTTAAATATCGACTTCTGCTTATAGGGTCGATATTTTTCTAAATGTATACTAATCCTAGACTGAAAATCAATTAAAACAGTAATACTAGTGCAGCACCACTAATAAAAGGTAAACAAAGCCGCCATGGTAAAACTAGCCAAACTGTTACAGACATTGCAATCAATAAATATCCTCAGTCTAGGAAGGTGTCTCCTATATTTTGCCAATGTAGTGTATATTACTGAAAAGACAGAACAATGTTCAAAATTAGCTTGTTAATATGTATTTTTGGAATAATAATGGATTCCGTCGATAGATACTCGGTAGTAGAAACATAACAAATTGCTGGTAATATAATGCTACGGGACGCAAGAAAAGAAGAATTAATTAGCAAAATCAAAATAAAATTAGGGTTAGAATTATGAGAAAACTTAAATTTGTCAATAAATTGGAACAAACTCACATCAATCAACGAAGAACCGCAGAGACGCATGCAAAAAGAGGGAATGCGAAGTTCTTAACGCCATTTTGGGGGGAATGAGGAAGGAAATGAATTAGGGTTAGATTTCTTCTAATTAAGGCAAATTTGGGGGAAATTAGAAAACAATGAAAACTAGTATGAATTATAAACTTACATGACGAAGAATCTCGAAATTTGATCAAAATTGGAGGATTGATGTGATGAATTTGAGCGATACGATCGAAGGTGTGGTTTTCATCGAAATAGTTAGTTAGAGATTCCGACGTCGGTAACTAATCGTAGTCGTCGGAAAACAGTCGTCGGTGATGAGACAGATAGGAAGTGTTAGGGTTAGTGAGAGCGAGTGTCGTGGGTTACTGGTTTTGGGGTTTTGTTTGAGAGGATAAGGGAGTGTAATGGTGGTCGTGGATCATTTGATCTGAAGGGCTATTATTAAGTTCCTAGGTTTGCACCGTAAAATAGTTTGCACGGGATCTTGATTATATATATATATATATATATATATATATATATATATATATATATATATATATATATATATAT
This sequence comes from Silene latifolia, assembly GCF_048544455.1. Lineage (NCBI taxonomy): Eukaryota > Viridiplantae > Streptophyta > Magnoliopsida > Caryophyllales > Caryophyllaceae > Silene > Silene latifolia. Next base: position 76,438,658 of record NC_133534.1, read on the forward strand.
ATATATATATATATATATATATATATACTTATGCATATCAAATTCTATCATCTAACATGTGCATACAATTTGTTAAGCATTACATGCGGCAAACCAACTACCACTACTATTCATACCTTACTATATTACTTAACATATCACTCACAATCTGGCTATCAGAAGATATAATTCACATTGTTACACTTATTCACAACGATATATGACATCATTCATCTGTTAAATTCCACAGCACCACACGACATTTCACATCATCTAAAGCACATATAGAGACTTGTAACTCATTACCAACTGTCACGTTATCAGATATTCTCATGTAAACTTCCCATGCACTGTCATTTCTCAACATACATACACATATACCCAACTACACAAACACTTACACATTCTTACGCTACTACTTGTACACATAAGACATCATCTCAGACACTCGTATACACACACAATTCCCGATTCAATATTCCCATTTGGAGTGGCTGGCTTAAGCATATTGGGGCCAAGATTTTGGAATGAGGACGCCTTCCCATCCAAAATCAAGCAATTGTCAGGGCTCCCAATACACATACACGACGTTTATTATATTTAGACACACTACGTTCATTAGGCTCATTGGTTACAGGTTCCAAAATCATCGCTCTGATACCACTTTGTAACACCCCCATCTACCAAGGAGCCTTAACAAGACCTTCCCCTGCAGAAAAGATTGTTACCATCTCGGTTGCCCTAGAAACAGTAAATATCAAACGTCAAAAAAAGTAAAATTAGGTTTATTACAAGTTATCTCAATAAAGAAAAGGTACAACTGATAACAAACTATCAACTATGATCTACTATCCCTGCCACGACTCGTGATAGACTCGTCCCTCCAAAGCACCCAGCTAAGCTCTGCATATCAACCTACTAAGACCGACTGCTCACCATAATGGATCACGGCAGACACAGCACAAGAAGAAAACACAGACAACACCACACAAGGTCAGTAACTGAAGAACCACACATCATTAATAAAAACATACATGCATCAAACACCACTACCAATCACCCATCACTCCTCTGACTGCCCGATGGTCAAGTCCTGCCAGATTACGGCCGCAACCAGTAATCCACACTACCAGTGGGGGACCGCAGCCGTTCCCACCTAAGCCCCGCTCATCTTTACCGAGCACAAACTCATGTTCCTTAATATGCACATCCCCTCTTGTGGCGGGTTCCACAAGGCATCAAGGGCGTGAAGCTACTCTCGCAAGTGACTCCACTCAGCCGAGGGTGCACCTCGTGAACCAGAGACAAACAACAACAACCAACTTATACTACCAACCACCACACCTAATCCAATTAGACAACACAATCGACATATTAAACAATCAACGGTACTGAGTAGCAAAACCTACCATTAGCAAACAGCATCAACAACGCGAACGACCATATGAGGACTAGCAACTACCATTACCACCTATTACAAATAGTATGACAAACCTTATTACTACAACTATAACCATAAACAAAACTAAGGAAGTCGATGTTGATGATGATGACGACATACCTATACACAGCGTTCCGGCGACAAGACCGCTACCCGACTCATGCTTTCCATCCCCACGGTGTCTCAACTCACAAAGGGCTCCAAAGGATGAAGAATGGTGAAGGAGAGAGATGTGACGGCAATTAGGTTTAGGAGAAATGAAATAAAAATGATTTTGGTTTCACGACTTCACGATTTATATTTCACCGCTGAACTCGAGCTACTCGATCGAGTATGGGGCCACTTGATCGAGTAGCCTCCGCTAGATCGAGCCTCCTAAACTCAAAGGTTACTATGTTGCAAGATCAAACTACTAAGGCTTACAAAGGTCTAGACATGTGTCTAAGGTCAGTCAACGGGTCCCTAACAGGGTGGGTATTACAAGGGGTTTTAGGGGGATTTGAAGGGTTTTAGGGAATAATATATGAGAGGGGACAAATTGGTTGGAAGAGGAGTTAATATAGGCGGGTGAGGAGATTAATTAGGGAAGTGCCAAGTTAATAGGAAGAAGTGAGTTAAACGGCAAGGCGTGCGTGGGAAGCTAAATGTGCAACTGCACAAATTTTGATCTATTAATTTCCCGCTCGTCAGCTTGGAGCGTGTCTCGCAAGAAACTAGGGGCAACCTGTTTAAGCCTTATTTCGCATATTGGGCCAACGAAGAGAAGCTGGGTTGAAGGCCAAATGAGCTCGCTAATTTGACAAGAGAAGGAAGTGGTCTATGGGTCATGGGTAGCAGTTCAAGGGGAGCTGGATCAAAGCCCATCTGATGGACAATGGCTGCCTTTGAGAACAAGCAAGCTAAACCCTACTCGGATTTAGTCCTATATAAGACGGAGGGAGGCAAAGAAAGAAGATTCGTACATACACACAACCACACGATATATAACCTAGCATTAGCAATTCAGCCATTTCGCTCCTCTTGTACTCGTAACATATTGTTCTTACTTTGCTAGTGGAATACTTGGAAGGATACTGTCTTCTTCCCGCGGTCGTTTACCACATTTGGTGTTTCGCATCACAGAATCTCTTGTGTCAAATCTCTTTATTTATGCTCTTTACTATTAGCATTACAATCACTCAAACTAATAAAATATCACAAGATTAACGTATAAGACCGCTTTAACCCTGTTTCATCCAAATCGGAAAAATATGTCAAAATAGTAACTTGTTCTCATCATACAAATCTCACAAAAAAGAGATAAAATAACTGATGAACCTTACATAAAGACTAGTGAGTATACCATGTGTTGCGTGTTTTGTTTGTATTTTTTTTTTATTATTACAATTATTAAAGAAAAATAATATAATTGATATATTGTGAACCGCACGATATTTCAATAAATACCATTCAAATGCAAAAATATAAAATTTGTAAAACTTTTGGATAAATATCGGGAAGTCACCACATGATCAATGAAGTTGAAAACATAAATAAAAATTCCTACAATCCAAATGTAGATCAAAGTAACTATAAGGGAATGAAGCCCTTTAAACCCACACAATATCCAAAAAGAAAGGATTCAATGCAACTTGTTTACTAATGCTAATACATATACTAAGACACCAATATCAACATGTACACACCCAAGAATAATCAGCAAGCCTCTTGAATGCATACATTTGATCAAACAAAGATCAAATTGCAATATACATATACACACAACTTATCTTTACCCAAAGTCGCTCCAACTTTAAAATTGAACAGATTATCGTCATGGATAATAATAGGTCACATTTAAAGTCACAGAAAAGTCGCAAATATCAGTCTAAAGGGTAATGAAAAGGTTCCCTCGGATCACTAGTCGCCCTAAAATATATATAACGGGCTCTCGCAACTTATTAGAGCACTCTAATGTTTGTATTAGCAGGTCTAACTCTTACTAGACTTTCGATCTTAGGTTGGAGTTTACCCATTCAATTAAATCAATCATGCACATTAATCAATTTAGTCACTATTAAATGCTATAATTAACAATAAAGACATAATAGTATTGACTGTTAGAAATATGGACCTAATACAATAACATATGTAGACAAATTATTAATTCGGTAATAATTGTATTTATGTGTTATCTATTAAGTTAAGCCCAAATATAAAGTGAACTAGTACAGTGTATTAAATAAGGCTTATTTACGTCTTAAAAGGTATGGGTCAGTTTGTTATATAAGTGTAGATACCCATTAGAAACTTTTAGCGACATTGCATCTAGCGGCATTTGGTCAAATGCTGCTACTATTTCTCGCGGGGTTAACATATGCCGCCTTAACTAAAATTAAACACCGTTACTGCAATACCTTGTAAATTCTAGAGCTACTACTCGGTCGAGTGGCTGAGTACTCGACCGAGTAAGCCTCACTCGACCGATTGACTCTGCAAATTTGTTAAAACTCTTGATCGTAGGTCACTCGGTTGAGTGGAGTCGTCACTCGACCGAGTGAATTGAGCACTCGACCGAGTGCTGCAGGAACCACTGAGTTTTCATGCGTAGTCTTTTCTATTGATGGGCCTTGCCATATATATACCCTATTTTTCAGATTTTCCCATTTCCAAACCCTATTTCCTTCTCTCTAAACCCCTCATACCTCTCTCTACAATCCCTCCTTCTCTAAATCCTAGATCTACAACTATGGGTGAAGAATTTGGGAGATTCATTCACATATTCTTGTTCCTTATCACTTGGTGAGTATTATACTACCTTTTTCCCTTTAATTTGGATAATTCGTTTTAAGACTCAAACCCAAGAATTTGGGGGGTTTTTATGGATGTTGTTAATTAGTTTTCTAATTAGTATTAAGAGTAATTAATGGGTAATAATGAAGGGTTAATTCGTGGTATTAGTTGTTGTAGGATGCTTTGTGATAGTTGTTATGGAATTATGTAGGATGAGACGGTTTTATGATATGGATGCTTGGTGGTTTCGGATTTGGTTATGAAGTATGCTAAAAGGTAGGTTAATCCTACTCGGTTTCAATAATGTGGTCATTACATATGTTGTGGTTAATGTTGTAATTAGTGTCACATAATTAGAGTAATTGCATTATAACATGTTTAGTGGATAATAACATCATTAAGGACATAAGTATGTTGGTTGGATTGCATTATAACATGATATTGGTCAAGTTGATTGGATGAGTCGATAATTGGTCTATTGTGTGGTATCTTGCAGTTATTGTATTATCTTGTATGTCGGAGGGCATGGTGTCTTACTTATTATTATGGAGACGTAAGGCGGTTGGGAGACCATCTTACGCTTGAGTCGCCTCTTGGAGCTTCCCACTCCAAGAGGGATGTGCACATTAATGGCTTGGGTTACGGAGGGACTCGTGTGGTTGAGACACGACGTCTGGTTGGGGATCTGGTTGGCTTTCGGACCCGAGACGTCAGGGCGTGTTCCGGTACCTGTTTGTAGTTGTTGGTATGTCAGGGCGTGTCCCAATATCAGTGTTGTTGTCGGTATGTCTGGGTGTTTCTCGGTACCGGGGTGGTGGTTATTTGATAGTATGTCATCCATATCATAGTCATGTTGCATATTCACACACTCGAGTCGTGTCACACTTTATTTTTTGAAACTGACATTTGTGTGTCTGTGTAATTGTCAGCTATTTTCGGGGTGTCCTGTGTCGATCTATATGATATTTGCGATCATATGGGGATCAGGTTGAGTACAGGTTTACTTGTTGACGTGATCGGGATTTGGGTCGCGCTTTGGACTCGGAGTCGAGTAGCATAGCATAGATGATATAGATGGCAGTCGACTTGTAATTTGTATAGTTTACATTTATCATTAGTTTATGGTTTGTAATCACTAAACTTGTTATTTATAATAAATGTGTCTTGATTGTATTTCCGATTTACCGCCTCGAGAAACCGAGATGGTAACATCTCCCAATTACCTTGGCCGAGTAAGAAGGGGGTGTTACAAAGTGGTATTGGAGCGACGATTTTGGAACCTAAACCAATGAACCAAAATTAATCTAGGAGTGTCTAATAAAATGAACCAAACATGAGTACAATATAAGGTCGGTTTTCGGTGAGAAGGATCCCTCATTTCAAAACTAGATCCTATTATTTTGTTTGGTCATGACGTGGGTGGTTATGAGTCGAGAAACGTGAAGTGAAATGTTGCGTGATTACATGTGTGTTATAATTTTTCTAAATTTCTTACATGATATAGAGGTTGTGTGGTAAATGATAATATGATAGTTGAAATGATGGAATTGAAATGTTTACTTTAGTGAGATATATGTGATATGAGTAGAGAATTGTTTCATGCTAAATGCATCCATTTGTATGAGTGTTATGTGTTTGAGTATGATGAGTGTTGACGCCGTAATTTGCATAGTTGATAGGATTCTTACGTGATGTAGTTATTCCTTTGGTATATGTTAATATGTGAAAATTGGATGAAAAGAGTAATGTGTATAACATGTTTTGAAAATGGTTATTACGAGTTAGTGTGTGAGGGGCACTAGCCCCATCATTTGGCATGTTAATATCGCATATATGTTTGAATTTCACTAATGCTATATTTAGAGTGTGATTAGTAATAGTTGTTAGTAAAGTAGTCGCTAGTATAAGAAGTAATCCTTAGTCGAAAATTGCAAACCATAGAGAGGCACCCAGCCGAGTGTGAGCTAGTACTCGACCGAGTACCAGCCACTTGACCGAGTGAATCCTACCAATCAACCGAGTGGACCTATTTCCAGAAACTTGAAAATTTATGGAATAGATTCACTCGACCGAGTGGACTGGCACTCGACTGAGTGCCAATTTCTGGGCTGTAAATTTCGCAAAAATTGTTTTATTACCTTATTTTATTTTACCTCTTTATTCTTTTGTCATTTAAAACTATTTCTAAATTTCTCTGTTGATGATTATTGTTCGAATTCGAGTTTCCCTACTTCATTTATCCCTTAAATTGGCTAATTTCATCGTATAAGTGATGCTTTTCTTTCCTCTTAATTTTTCCCAATTTGATTGTGTTGAAATCTACGCTAATTCCTTCAAATTTTGTCAATTAATTCCATGTTTTGTTTAATTTATGACATTAATCACCTTTTTACATCATTTATGATGTCAAGTATAGAATATCATATTGAATTTTGCCCGAAACTTTTATGAAATTCTCGGGTCAATAATTGATTTGGTGTTTATTGCATGGCTGATTGTTTAACAAGGACTAAAGTTTGGTTGTTATTGCTAATTCTTATCATATGTTTGAAATCTTGTCTTGAAAATTTTGTTCCGAAAATTTTGAAACCTTAAGGTTCATGCGTAAGCTTTGATTTTTCGTATTTAAAGACTTAGTTTAGTTGACTAATGAGGCTCAAGAATATTCCTACGCTTAAGTTTTGATTTTTCTTTGTTGGTAACGCCATGTATTATTGTGAATCAAAATTCCGTCTTAAGATGTTGCCCAAAATCTTTTAAAATTTCATTTTAAAATGAATGATTTTAATCTTTGCGCTCAAAACATGATCCAAGTGTTTCTTGTTACTTAGTTCTTATTGATGTTGCGTTGTGTTACATTAAACTAGCAGTTTTGCTTTACAAATAGCTTCAAGTTTTGGCATGTATGTTAGTTATACCGACAAATCCAAATTTTTATACTCCATTTTTTTTTCTAATTATGTCGTAAAGATTTAAATGTTGTTTAAAGATGTTAGGCATGGTCTCGAAATTTGAAAATTTTGTTTTAAAGTTCTCTTGACTTAATTGAGTAATAATACTTCAATTTCCATTAGTAATACCATGTATTGTCCTAAGTTGGTAATTTCACCTTAAAATCTTGACCAAATTTTGATTTCCTTCTTTTATCTTATACTTGGCTTAACGGTGTTTTAAGGCAATAATCTTTTTGAGTATCACTATAACAACATAGTTTAAATCAAAATTTCCTTTTAAAAGTGGACCAATTTCTTTTTGAGATTTCATGTGTACATCCCTAAATGTTGATTTTTATATTTGTAACATGGCTTAATTGTCTCATAGTGCCCCAACCTTGTCAATACTAATATATGTGGAAATTATAGTGTTGATGCTCAAATCTTTATTTTGTGCTTAATACTTGGTTTTATTGTGCCGCAAGCTTACAATTTTGTTAATAATGCTATGTATGGTCTTAAATCGAGAATCTCACCTTAAAATTTTGCCCAACTTTTTTTTATATATACCATGGTGTATAAGATTAAGTTTTAAATTTTGTATTTGAATCGTAGTTTCATTGTTTCGTAGTGTTGTAATGTTTGTTAATAATGTGTTTTTTTACTTATATATGGGTCGATGCTTTGTTTACCTTTTGGGTCATATAATTTTGATGAGTAAAGACGTGTAGATAATTTGTTGAGTGGTACTTTTGATGAGGGTGGTTGGACAAATGCTGATAATTTGTGATGAGTGGTATTTTATTTGAGCGTTATGAGTGTGAAATATGCGTTTTTTTTTGGATTAATGTAAGTTCCATTTGAGTTGGATTTGGACCGTGTAAGTAGGTAGGTGTATGATTCATGTTTGGAAAGTAGGGGTAGTAGGAAGTAACTTTAGCTTGCGTAAGGTATTTTGGAATTGAGTTAGATAATTGTATGAGGTAATTGTGGATAATGAGTGATGAGTGATTTTGGTTAAGTATTTGTTGAGTGGTTGAACTTATGGATAGTGAATGAGGTTTGGGTTGCATATTAAGGAATATTATTGTTGAACATGACTTGGAAATTTTTGTGGAACAATGAGAAAGTAATTGAGGTACCTATGGGTGAAATAAGATGATAACTTGGGTTGACTAATAATTGAGATGTATGATGATGGATTTAGTATTACCAAATTGGCTTCCACGGTCATGAAAGTAAGAGTGTGGCGTGTAATGCTTGAGGATTCAATCATATTGTTGAGGTATTTGATCATTCGTATTATAGAGTGTAACCGTTTAATTTGAGTAGGTGTATATGAGTGTGACAATGGTTATGTGGGAATCCGACCCTATGAGTGGTAGTATAGATGTTGTTGTAAAGTTGCCTCCCAATCGTCAAGTAAAGCATCCGTGGTATACATTGTGAGCTTGTTGTAGTATTCCGATTGAGTTAAAATGTTGTTATGGTCGTCGGTGATATTATTACCATGTCCATAGGATTGGATAGATGCGATGAGTGTTAATAGATTATGGTGTTTCACACTACTGTGCGTTTGTTGGTGATGGTAGCGTGATGCCGTCACCGGGTATAGGGGGAATATAATTCTTATAAAACGGATATTAAAATGTCATGTTGTATCATATTTTGTTTTATTTGGGTCATAATGATGGCTATAAGGCCAAGAGTTTGTTTTAATTTGGTTATTTGATGGTGTATTAGTTACCATCGGAGTCCATTAGCATTTGTGTGATGAAATAGGAAAGCTTGGAAACGAGTTTTAGAACGAAAACCCTCTACCCAGGTGACACTCGACCGAGTGCACCATGCACTCGACCGAGTTTCCTCTTGCACCCGATCGAGTGGTCTGCTTTGACCCTTGTTTTGTTGATATTCGACCAAATACAGAGCGTGTACCCTTATTTCGAAGTTAATATTAGTTAACTTGTGTTGGATGAGCAAGATTGGCCTTACATGGGTGATATGTATGAATTGTTTACATTTGACTACATGGTGTGACATTTTGGAATGTAAATGGAAATTGTTTATTCGACATAAGTGGATTGATGACAGAAATGATGTGATAATCTTGTTTAATATGTTAATCGACGTGAATTTTATTTGATTGTGTAAAAGTAAGATGATATATGCAAATTGTGTGTTGCATAGTGGTCTTTTGCATGATTGTGATCGTGGTCTTCTGTATAAACGGAAGTGTTGATGATGGATGGGAACGGATATGGAAACACATGTGTTATCGTGTGGTGGATTTGACGCGGCATATGCAAGGCATGATGTAATGCCTCACATTTATAAATACTTAGACTTGACCGATTAGACGATTCACTCGGCCGAGTGAAGCCCCACTTGACCGAGTGAAGGACCGAGGACCATTTAGCAGTAAGCTGGAAGCCTGGAAAAAAAGTCACTCGACTGAGTGACTATCCACTCGACCGAGTGCTTATCCACTCGACCGAGTAGAGGCCCCACTCAATCGAGTGGACCGACCACTCGACCGAGTGGCGGTCGAGTACAGCTTATACGGGAAGTTTGTTTGGTGAGATGTCGCTTTCATGCCTTATCCCTTCAGATTTTCCACCAAAAAACCCTTCCTAAACACTATTCCACAACTCTCTAAACTTCCCCAAACATTTCTCTAAAATATCCACCAACCAATCCTCTTAAAAACCCTAGCATCTAAGTGAAGGATTCTTGCCTCCTTGTCCATCCACCTTGTTTGTAAGTTAATTTACACTTCATTTCCTTTAATCTTGTCTTAATAACTTTAATTATCCTAGTATACTACCCCATAATTAATTAGGTTATGAGGATTAAGAAGAATAATTAAAGAGTTTAATTACTTGATTTATTATAATAATTTATAGTAATGAATATAATAATTAATGTGTGTAGGAAGTTTCATTGAGGAGCATTTCTAGTGAGTAGCTTGTGGATTTGTGAAGATATGCTTGAGGTAGGGTTTTCCCTACTTAGCCATAATGATATGGGTGTTTAATTGTGCATTTATTATTATTAATTACATTTGTTTCATGGTTGTTAAATTACAACATGTTTTGGTAATTAGGGTTTATCAAATAAGATGACTTTATGGTAATTAAGTGAAGATAAGTATGGTGAATTGTCACAAGGACACTACGCCAAATCTGGCAATCAATAAGGAGCATATCACAACTGTTTATTGCATTTAATAACGACACTTAGATTACCATTTTCCAAATATTGGCAGAAACCTAGACCGCGCTAATAGGAATAACGGTTTCCCTTGAAAACCGTAATTATTATAATTTGACAACGGCTGCTTAACAAACCGTTGTCAAAAAAATTTAACGGTTTCCAAAAACTCGTTATAGAATCACTCTTATCAACGGTTGTTAGAAAACCGTTACCAGTTTAATATATCGGCATTTTGAAAACCGTTATTAAATTAACACCAGCAACGGTTTTTATTACCCGTTGTTATGTTATAGCTACGGATTTTTTGTAACCGTTATTATTTTCTATTATGAGATAACGGTTTTTCAATTCAACCGTTGTCAGTATTTGATTAGATTTTTTAATTTGATTACTGCATTCAAAACTGAACTTTAATAAATATTCAATTTGACCAATAATATTCAGCTTGACCAAAATAATTCTATAAATATGTCTTCATAATGTTTTAGATCAAATTCTAAATTATCAAACATTTACTCTCTAATTTCTTTCTAAATTTCTCTCTAAAAAAAATATGGCTGGTGTATCGGAGCTACAATCACATTCTCGTTACGCACAGCCTTTTACTTGCATTCTCCATAATCTCCCGGTTCATTATGGTGTGAATGGAAAGGGTTTAAACCCTAATTTTGGGTGGTTGACGCAAATGCTTCATAATTCCGGTTTCACCGCGGTTAAAAAAGTCTACCCTGTGTCTACAAACAAGCAAGGTTTTGTAGGCTTCACTTTTATCGTGTTTGACGAAGCCAACTGCCATGATAGTTTTCATAAGGCAAGAAAATTAGGGGCTAGATTTGCGGGGGAAGATGCGGGGAAAGAGGACTTCTATTCGGATGATAAACAACAAGGCCCTTATCTATGGGTTGCGACCCATCTTGATCATCATCTGCTGAAACATTGCAGGAAGCATCACATTCTTGCCACCGTGCCTATGTCATGGGAGAGAGAGGCCATTCCACCTGCGCTTCCTGGTGATAATGAAGGGCCGATCTACGACTTGGTCTATACCAAAATTTATAATGAGTATCCTAATACTTCATCAGATTCTAATAATTAAGTCTTTAATTATTATCTGGCATTGTAAGTTGTATTTGGATTATGGTGGTGGTTTGAATTAAAGTTTAATTATTTATGTTTTTTGTTACGTTTTTTGTTGCCCCATCCTCTGGAATTCAGATACAATATCACCAGAAAAATATCAAACTTTTATTATAATGACTTAGGTTTTTAGGAGTATATTAAAATATCAAGCTAAAGAGAAAAAATCGCGTAAAACAAGCGTTGACAAACGTGAAAAAGCAAATGTGTAGTGTGGAGTTGAATGGAGGGAGTATGTTTTTTGTTACCCCATCCTCTGGAATTCAGAGACAATATCACCATATATGTCTCTTTCACCTTCAGCCCAATCCACACAGTCGTTTTCCAATTGCAACGGCACTGTCCCCTGCTCGGCAATGCGACCTTGGCGGTGCAGAATCGTAAGTAATAGGAGACGGTCAGATTCATTCACAACCCCATAAATATGGGCCTACCCGCTGATCATCGTGATCAAACCAGAGTCTCGAAGAGTCATTATTATAGAATGCCCGCTCAAGTTTGCGAGCCTGACGAAAGCATTCCCGCTCCTCACCCCCGCCAAACTCGATGAGGGCGCACCGCCCGAAGCCATCATGCGCATCATTGTCCGGGTAGATAGTTTGAACCAAATTCAATCCGGCTAACCGAATCAAACCTATTAACCAGTCAAGGCTATATGAGAGTATACCCTTTCCATGCCCGTATTCTATATACGGGAGATTGTGAATGATGCACGTAAAGGGTTTAGCGTACATAAATCTACTTGGGGGTCCTGCAAGAGGTTCATATGATGCTTCATCATCATCATCAGCAGCGGATGAATAATATGAACCACTATAAGTTGATGAACTTGACGACATAATCGATGTGGAAAATTAATGGAGGACTTAACAAGTTAAGAATCGGAAAGTGCAAACGGTACAAGTTAAGATTGTGAAAATTATAATTCTACTTATAATGAGTTTGGGTTGTATTGGAAACGGTATAATATGATAGTAAGAATTGGAACCGGTATAATAATAAGATAAGAATTGGAAACTTAACAAGTTAAGAATTGGAAAGTGGAAACGGTACAAGTTAAATAAGACTCGGTCAACTCTAACGTGTTCAACATATTAGCTTACAACGGTTATCAAAAAACCGTGGTCCAATTAGTAAAAACACAACGGTCCAATTACTTAATAAGACTAATGCATGCCTTGTAATTTTTACTTTTTCTGATTCAAAGATGCAGTATTGCTTGTTTGACCATATGTATAACATAAAATGATAACGGTTCTTTGTTAAGCCGTTATCATATTACACATATCAACAACGGTTGGACAGAATCCGTTTTAAAAAAAATTGTTTAATTATCTGTGATATTCTAGTGTTTGTGATTTGACTAATGCATGCCCTGTAATTTTTACTTTTTCTGATTCAAAGTTACAGTATTGATTATTTGACCGTATGTATAACACAAAAAGATAACGGTTCTTTGTTAAGCCGTTATCATATTTTATATATCAACAACGGTTATTGTAAATCCGTTGTCATATTACACCAATAAACAACGGTTTTTCTTATAACCATTGTAAATACAGATCCACTGTGAAAACTGAAAAGTTTGTGGTTTTACCAATGCATGCCCTATTATTATTGTTTGTTTGACCATTATTCACCTCATGCATGCATGCACAATTACTATAAGTTTGACTGTAACGTATGGATAAAATTAATCCAATTAATTATAGCTTTATTATACTATAAATAGTATCACATTTCCAGTAACAATAAGAATCACTTTATTATTACTAACCTTTCTACTTCACTTTTTAAATAATCTATATATACATACATATCATAATTAAAATAATGTCGTCGTCATCATCATCCGCAGTCACACCTCCTCAGCAATCGATAACCCGCTATATCAACCCGATTACGTGCATAATTCACAATCTCCCAGTCATACGCGATGCTGCTGGAAATTCAGCTTCTAAGTCTCTTAACCCATTGAGGGACATCCTCATTGAGAATGAGTTTTCAAATGTTAGGGCAATCTATGCGGCTTTGATTTCTGGTCGTGGGTTTCTTGGATATGCTCTGATCGTGTTTCGAGGGGATGGTTTGACGATTTTCGCAAAGCAAAACAACTCGCTGCAAGGTATGCATCACGTGACCATCAAAGGGGCAAAAGTGACTATTATAGTAACGACCCTAAGGATCGTTATGTTCATGCTGGGCCTCACTTATGGGTTGCCACCGCTGAGGACGCTCATCTGATGAGAAGGTTCATTCCGTACAATTTTATTAATGTACCGAAATCATGGGAAGACGAAGAAGTGCCTCATTTTGATCCCCGTCTTGATGCCGATGTAGTACGCTTGATTTATAATCATGTTTATCCTCAGTACCCACCTCCTAGTCAAACTCCTGTTAGGGTGTTTGATTAATGTACTAATTAGTTAGTTGTTTGTTTTTGTGGTTTTTTTATTTTTTATTGTGTTTCCTTTTTTTTCCCTTGTTGTACTATTTTTTTTTTACGCCATTGTATAATATGCTCGTTTTAATATATTGTTCTACTCTTTATTACATGTTGTTAGGTTTATTTACCTTATTAGAGTCCTCTAATAGTGAACTAATTAACTTCTTAATTATTTGTTCTTTAGATCTAGTGCATGCATAACAAAATAAGAGATTTATAAGAAAAACAATGTCCCTTACATTGTTAGTTGGTTCGAAAAGATGGGCACAAGTAAGGTCACCTTCCTTCACTTGTTCTTGAGAAAAACAATGTCCCTTACATTGTTGGTTGGTTCGAAAATATGGGCACAAGTAAGGTCACCTTCCTTCACTTATTCTTGAGCTTAATATGTTGGATGATCCTACAAAAATCCCAAAGTAGAGATCCTCCTTAGATTGCACCCAAGACTTATCCCTTAAACTAGTATACTAATTAACTAGATTAATAAACTAGTATCCATAAAATTAATTCTAATATTATCACTATTACTACACTAGTAATCTTATTTTGATATTAGAATGGAAGAACAAATTCTTGTATTTCTAAAAACTTGTTTTAGAGAGATGTAGAGAGAATGGAGCAAGTATGCATGTAGGTTATTCAATGAATGAATGAATATATGAATAAGAGAACAATTCTCTTAACTAAGAGGAGGGAGGACCGGTGGGGGTCAAGGGAAAGGTGCCAAAATATGGCATCTACTTTTCCTTTTACTCTTCTCAACATTATAGATGTGTAAGACATGTAAGAGTAGGTGTATAAGAATTGTAGTGTAGGTATGATTAGCTTATTTTATCAAATAAAATAAAACAACCACAATTCATCACTACTCCCTCCATATTTCGGTCCATATCACATAAAATGGACTACCATTTTATTTGGTCAATTTGTCATTTGTCACACAATATGTCACATGTGGTATGTTACATGTTATTAATTAATTTAATGCATATTTATCACATAAATATCATTTTATGAATTAATTAAATTACATACAACAAATTGACTAGTGATACTTGATCACATAAATAAAATGGGTCATATAATTATAATTCGCAATATCTTGTAATTATAATTAACCATCCATTCTTATCTCTATTGTTTCACAAACAATAAACAATTTTAGGAACAAAGCATTTTAATTACTAAAATAAATCTTATTTAATCCCATTACAATAAGATATAAATATTCTCTCTCATAATTGAATTGTTCAATTTTAATGAATTGATTAACTTGTATTGTCATACAATTAATCAATTTGTCTATTAAGGGAATTGTCCTTTAGGTGTGACCTTAAGGGATCAACTGACCACCACCGTCAAACGACAGTAATGTCAACCTCTAGTCTGCCAATCATTACCGATTAATGATGATCAGTTGATTATATAATAAATCATCCCTTACGTATTCTTAATATGAGATTTAATTATGATATTAAATCATGTGATCGCACTATTGTTGAGGACACATATTTCAACAATCTCCCACTTGTCCGAGACAAGTGTGCGTCACCAATTCTCTTGTCCTATTACAATCTCCCACTCAATGCAAGGTGTCTCGCAGGTCGTACTTGCATTTGATCATATCTTGAGCGGTTTCCTCGATCTGGAGTGTAACTGTCTGACCGGAATTATCTACCATAGATACCTTCCGAGCGTGGCTACGCATTTCCAGTTCATTACTCCTCGAGAAGCCTTGAGATTTCAAACAACCCTGACAAGGGGTGGACAATTCCTATCGCATTATTCCCTTCGTTCAGCCACAGTTCATCATAACCCAAAATATACCCATTTGACCTCATTTATGACAGTCGTAGAGCATAAATCAAAGCCAATAAGAAATTTGTGCCAAATTGGGCGAATAGTCTCTAGTCAAAAGAATTGACTCATAAGAATACTATAGTAGCTCTTGCCACGACCAGGCTTTATGAATTACCAGAACTCTATAAGCGGTCACTGTCCGACAGAGTGTCCCATACAGTCTGTCTATGTGATCGACTAGTCATCCCATATGACTCTATGACACTTGAACTTGCCATCAATCGCATCACACTCCAGTCACTTCGAGACGTCACCTCATATAAGTAACTAGGGGCGAATACCATTTCAATGCAGTTCACTTTAATGGGGTTCAATTCTACAACCCATTTGGATATAACAAGGTAACGGGTGAGTTTAATAAAACTCAAACGATAAATGCGATTATCATATATGAATAGTTGAATACACTATTACTACTTCATATCTTATAATATTTAGTGTACCTTTTACACTAGTTGAAATACAGTAAAAACTTGGCTAGTGGATATACCCTATATCCAAACATTCCAATTTTATCAATTGTTATTTCCTTCTTTTCAATATTATATCTAATAATATGAATTTATCTAAGTAGATGTCTAGTCCTCTTAATAGACTTGAGCTCTTTAACTTGAAAGATGCTCCCACTGTTATCACATAACTTGTGATAAAGTCATTGGTGTTGGAAATCATATTTTGAATATCACATATTTTAGTTTAAAGTTTTAGTCATTAAAACTTAAGAATCTTATGCATGCAAAACATATAAATAAGTGTAGAGGAAAATCGGTTCCTTACATTGAATATTTCGGTTTATGGGCACACGTAAGTTCTCCTACCTTCACTTGTTCTTGAGCTATGATGAGTAATAGGATGATCCTCCAAAGACTTCAAGTATAGAAGCCACTCCTCTTGATTGCACCCAAGATTATCCCTTATCTCTACTAAATAATATGTGCTAGATATTTGTTTAGTAGTTTACCTTAAAATTGATTACTAATACTCATATATTACACTAATAATATTAGTAATTTGATTGAACAATTTGGATCAAGATTTCTCTAATTTTGGAGAAAGATGAAGAGTGTAAGAGAGAGGTATGCATGAATGATTTTTTTTTTATATACATGTATAGAATGAATACAACTAAAAGGAGAGAACAAAATTCTCCCCTTTTGTGCATGGAAAACCGGTGGGGAGGAGCCAATGCCAAGGGATGACATCTTTTCTTTTTGCTTTTGATCTACACAAGAAATAGGTGTGTAAGGCTATCATGCTATAGGTATGATTAGCTCTATTTTATCACATAAAATAAATCAACCATAATGCATTATAACTCCCTCCATTTCGGTCCATTTCCATAAAATGGACTACCATTTTATTTTGTCAATTTGTCAATTGTCACACAATATGTCACATGTAGTATGTTACATGTTATTAATTAATTTGATGCATATTTATCACATAAATATCATTTCATGAATTAATTAAATTACATACAACAAATTGACTAGTGATACTTGATCACATAAATAAAATGGGTCATATAATTATAATTCACAATATTTTGTAATTATAATTAACCATTCATTCTTATCTCTATTGTTTCTCAAACAATAAACAATTTTAGTAACAAAGCATTTTATTACTAAAATAAATCTTATTTAATCCCATTACAATAAGATGATTATTCTCTCTCACAAATTGAATTGTTCAATTTTATGGAATTGATCAACTTGCATCGTCATACAATTAATCAACTTTATAGATAAGGGCATCATCCTTTAGGTGTGACCTTAAGGGATCAACTAACCACCACCGTCCCACGACAGGAACGTCAAACTCTAGCAAGCCAATCGTTACCGATTAATATTGGTCAGTTGACTATATAATTGAATCATCCCTTACGTATTCTTAAAATGAGATTTAAACATGTGATCATCATGATCGACAATTGTTATCGCATTATTATCAGGGACACTCCAACAATCTCCCACTTGTCCTCGACAAGTGTGCGTCACCAATTCTCTTGTCCTATTACTATCTCCCACTCAATGCAAGGTGTCTTTCAGGTCGTACTTGCAAGTGATCACATCGAGAGTGGTTTCCTCGATCTGGAGAATAACTGATTGACCGGAATTTATCTACCATAGATACCTTCCGAGCGTGGCCACACATTTCCAGTTCATTACTCATCGAGTGGCCCTGAGATATTGTTTTAACCCTGACAAGGGGGTGGACAATTCCTATCGCACTATTCCCTTCGACTAGCCACAGCCATCATAACCCAAAATATGCCCATTTGACCCCATTTACGAAGGTCGTAGTAACATAAATCAAAGTTAATCTGAAACCATGCCACCTTAGGCGAACAGTCTTTAGTCAAAAGAATCGACTCATTAGAATACTATAGTAGCTTTCGCCACGACCAAGCTTTATAAATTTGCCAGAACTCTATAAGCGGTCACTGCCCGACAAAGTGTTCCTAACAGTCTGCCTATGTGATCGACTAGTCATCTCACATGACTCTATGGCACTTGAACTTGCCATCAATCACATCACACTCTAGTCACTTCGAGACGTCACCTTATACAAGTGACTATGGGCAAATACCATGTTAATCCGGGTTCACTTTAACGGGGTTCAATATCGTCATACAACCCGTTTGGATGTAACAAAGTATAATAAAAGAGTTTTAAAGTAAAACTCGAACGAAAAATGCGATTATCACATATGAATAGTCAATGTCTGATTATTATTTCATATTCTATAATCTAATTTGATCTTGTATATAGTTATTCATCTCAATCCAATTGAAATGACATGAGTCATCATGTTAAGCCTATGAATAGGCATTGTAAGTAGGTCTTAGCAACTCCCTGCTCAACCTTGCTAAATACTTGTTTTCCTTTCGTAATGTATACATTTGCATTACAAAACTTTCTGAGTACGTGTCTAGATCCAATCTAGCCATAGGCTTTCTTGCCTCAAAATAGCTCCCACTGTTTTCACAGTGTGCGGGACTCACCCTTCTTGCACATCCCATGATTGCAAGTGTACTCAATTTCCGTTGTAAATATTTCTCATTGTTCTTTATTGCCTAGAACGATTCTAGAAAATCTATTTCTTAAATAACATAGCCACAATGGTATCTTAACCATCCTGATGTGTTTTGATTATGGTTTTGTCAGAAACCATGCGCAATCTCAATTGTCAATTGTCATTTGTGTAACACCCTTACACAAAATTGCATCAAAAACACTTTGCCTTACTTCCTTAATGCTTTTACAAGCACTTAAGGATAATCTTTATGGCTTACTTGGTAAAGATTACTTTAATTCGATTTGAAACAATTCATCATACTCAAAGTATATGAATTGTTATACATCATTTCCTATTTAATTGATTCGGCAGCGGAAGCAAATGGAATCAATCAAATATGTTCAATTCGATTGAACTAGTCATGAATCTTATCAACATAAGACTCCTTATTTGACATTAATATCATGTAGATTTGTCTCCATAAATCCGGATATTAAAGATGTACTATATTTCTCCAAAGTCTTAAGTCATTCCCAATGATCAATATGTTGGGGTTGGTGTCCTTAACAGTTAGTGCAAGGACTTATAAACCTCTAAAAGGATCAAAGGGCATACTTTGGTATTATTATCAGTTGATCCACGTTTATCAATAACGGTTGGCTTGCTAGATAAGTTTGACGTTATTGTCATACAGATGGCGGTGATCAACTGGTCCCTAAAAGTCACACCTATAGGATACGTTCGAGAGATGTGACAAAAGATGAAAATACTTGTCATGTAGATGCCAAAATTGACTAACCGATTAGTCCGAGTTATTTGACTAAGTAATTAGTCAAATATGTGATATTGAGATATTATATTTAATACGGATTAAATATCATGGGCTAAGGCGAATTAACCAGTTAATTCGTAAAATTAAATATACGTGATTTATATTTAATTATATGTATATTAAAATAATTATACAATACTGTTTTGTCGGACACGTATTAATAATTCACTAACCCGTATTATTAGCGATGCCTTAATTTCCGATAACCGATAACGATTTATAATCAAACCGCGTCATATACATTTAGCCATTTGGGTTCGGACTACGAGTCAAATAGAAGAGGAAATGGAAAAGCCCATTTCCTCCCCATGGACTCGGCTTGGCCGAATTAGGAGAACAAAAAGGAGAGCCTCCTCCTTCATGTTGACCTAATCATCATTAGTGAAAACAATTAGGGTTTCAGAGATTAATTTTTCTCTCTGAAACTGAGATCTCTCATCTCGACAAAACTCACATCAGTTCTCCCTATATTGCAAGGCAATCGGAGAACACTGTTCTAGCACAAGGGCATATCTCGGACAAAGTCTTGGGTGTAACGATTAGGAGGAAATCTGCTTAGATTTCTGTTCTTTACGCCGCAATTTAAAGGACCCGAGGTTATTTCTATACATTAATCGTTTCTATTGTTTTTATCGTTTTATGACTATAAATTGCATGTTTAAATTTACGTTATAGTCCTGCAATTTAAGGGTAGTATACGGATATTAACCCACAAGTGGTATCAGAGCGAGGCCACGTGAATTTTTCATGTGTTTTTCATAAAACGTTGTTGAAACGATGAATTTTGGTTAAAAATTTTGTCTCGGCAGCCATCTTTTTAACTCGGCAGAAATTTTTTTTATTTGCTGCGTTTTTTGGTTGCATTGGGAACCGTGTCTTGTTTACACGGTTGCTCTTGTTGTTGTTTTGTCTCGAAAACCATACCGTGCCATGTTTTACACTACTGCTTGTTTCAAATTTCATGTTGTTTTTACATGTTGTTATTTTATACGGAGATTATAGCAACATGTCAAGTTTTTGTCAATTGTCAAATTTGTTTTAATGCGTTTTTGATCATATTTGCAATTGATTTTGTCTCGAAATTTGTTTTCACGAGGGTTTTGAAGTTTTCAGCCTCTTTTGCATTCGATCGAGCGTATTTCTACTCGATCGAGTGCTGTTTCTGTCTTGTTTTTGATCGATCGAGTCCCCTGTTGTACTCGATCGACCTCCTCAAAACCTTTTGCTCGATCGAGTCCCTGTTGTACTCGATCGACCCCTTTCAAACCCTCTTTGCTCGATCGAGTTGTCCTCGTACTCGATCGAGCAGATTTGCTGATAAAGGTACTCGATCGACCTCCAGATTAGTCGATCGAGTACTCCCTGATTAGCATACCCCTCGATCGAGCACTTATGTCCCTGGATCGAGGGATTTCGTCTTTAACAGCATTGAAAATTTGTTTCTTTTGATTTAAATTTTCTTTTGGCTTCAATATGTACTTTATCCGGATATAGTACACTTGCTATGATTGTGAAACGGTTCACACACGTACCAATAAGTTATTTTAAATTGTATTTAAAGTAACGGATTATAATAGATTAAAATTAAATGATAGAAGCGGTTTTATCACACGAATTTTAATCATTAAAAGGTGGTTTGGATAAATTTAACATAATTACGGAATTATGTCATGAATAAATTTGTTTTGTTTTTAGTTGATGCATTTTTATTTATCGTTAATTTATGAATGCCGTGAATGCCATTTTAATTACGTATTTAATTTTTACAATCAATTGTAACTTAGTGTGGCCTTAGTAGAACGTGTTACCGTAATGATGGAACACGGTCTTGGTTGTATTTTGAGATCTTGTATCTCCGTTTTGGATTTTTCACTTGTAATTACAGTTTTAATTAGAATGTAAATAGGTTTATATTTGTAATTTTAAATTGTAATTTTTGAGAAGACCAAAGATGGAGACCGGATGCTCACTCCCGCTACTTGGATCAAGATGGAACATCAAGACAAGCTTTTCGGGTCCAACGGTGGATTCCAAAGTTGTATTATGTTCTTTTACTAGGATAGGCCACACTAGGAATTTTATTTACGTTTTTGCATTCCTTTATTTATTTTTCGCAACGATAATTTGCATCATTTTCCGCCTAAAAAACCAAACCACCTAATTATTGCATGAAAACTGACACATATAGAGGTCACGAGTTAGTTTTCATTGACATTCTCATGTCACACGTTTTAAGCCATCATCCAAATAAATTCATTCACGACAGACGCTAGTTATTCGTTCACTTAAAATGAATTATAATTTTGTTGATGGGATCTTCCTCGTATAAACCAAAATTGAGAACGGTCTTTATAGGTCAAACTCCAATGAGTCCCTTCTTCGTCGGTAGGCATACTATGACCCCTTCTACGTCGGGTAAGTTGGAACCGATTGACCTATTTTATCTCAACACTATGGTCACTCGTACGATCCTGTGATCATGGTGGACTATAGATAGGATTTACGGAAATCTATCGACCAAGAGTTCTTCCGGAAGAATTAGCTAAACAGTTGGCTTATCAATTTACTGAAATTGAGTCTTGGGATCACTTGTATCATTCTTGAGGGAGATCAATTATGCAAGTGCGAGAGTCTACATGTTTAAAATGAATTTTAAAATAGACTTAAATCACCTCGATGAGTTGCTTATTTCGTTTTGTTTTTCTTTCTTTTTCAGTGTAGATCACGTTTTAAACTCGCTAAACATCAAATGGTCTGGTTCAAGTGATAACCCAATGCCAAGTGCCACATTGGACCGTGAGTCCTGGCTTAGGATCATCATGAGTCGGATGAATCACCACTCGACTGAAGAATGACGGATCCAACTTCGCGGACTGGGAGGCAGCATTACGGAATGCTGCCGCTGCTGACGGAAAGCTCAGATATCTGCTTGAGCCCATGCCGTTAAACCCAGGTCCCACGGCTGGAATTAACGAAATCAACAAGTATAACGATTTCGCTTTAGAAGTCAAAAGTGCGGTAAAGAACGTACTCATTTTTGCAATGGAACCCAATTTGCAGAAACGCTTCATAGCCCAAGGTGCAAACAAGATTTTCACCACGCTCACTAAGGAATTCTCGAAAGCACCGAGAATCGTGACCTATGAGCATACCACTCGCTTCTTTGATGCGAGACTCCAGAAGGGCCAACCGGTTAGCCCACACATTCTCAGCATGATTGAGAATGTCGAGAAACTGAGACCTTTAATCGTAACATCAGCGAGAATATTGTTATCGACCGTATTCTTCACTCACTCCACGATGGTTATTCGCAATTCAGAGCGAATTACTATATGAATGATTTGAAGAAAACTCCCCATGAACTGCACTCCCTCCTCGTACAGACCGAGAAGGACATGAAGTGTAGTGGGAGCTCGAAACAGGATGTTCTCGTTGTGTCAAACAAAGGGAAAGGTAAGGGCAAAGCTCCGGCAAACCTAACAGTAGGTAAGGCGAAGTTTAAGAAGTCGGGTTCAGGGAAGAGTGGTCCTGGTGAGGCGAGCAACTCATCGGGCATGACAAAGAGCAAGAGTGAAAACATGGAATGCCATCATTGCCACAAGACTGGGCATTGGAGACGCACATGTCCTGTTTATCATGAGGACTTAAAGGCAGGTCGTGTTAAACCTGTTGGTATGTCTTCTCTCTCTTCTACTTTTATTCATATGATTGAGATTAACCACGCAAGTTACGGAACTTGGGTACTTGATACTGGTTGTGGTTCTCATCTGTGTAATCATGTGCAGGGGCTCCGAAACATCGAACCCCTCGTAAAGGGTGAGGTGGACCTGCGTGTTGGGAACGGAGCAAGAGTAGCTGCCATCTCCAAGGGGACATATGTGATCCAGCTTCCTAGCGGATTTGAGTTATCATTATATGATTGCTATTATGTACCCAGTCTTTCTAAAAACATTATTTCTTTTCGCGCTTGATAAACTTGGTTTTTCATTTGTAATAGAGAATAATTCTTGCATTTTCTCATTACACAATATGATTTATGGCAAGGCAGTCTCCATGAATGGAATTTATGTTTTAGATCAGACCAACGAAATATTACACGTAATGAATAAAAAGTTAAAGGTTGGTGACAAAGATCAAACGTACCTATGGCACTGCCGTATGGGACACATTAATGAGAAACGCGTAAAACAGCTCATCAAACATGGAGCTATCTCGGCCTTTGATTTTCAATCATTTGGCACGTGTGAATCATGTCTCATCGGTAAGATGACTCGGATTTCCTTCAAAGGTGTTGGAATGCGCGCTGCTGACCTATTAGGGCTCATACACACGGATGTATGTGGTCCTATGTCAATCACCGCACGAGAAGGCTATAGGTATTTCATCACTTTCACGGACGATTTGAGTAGATATGGCTATGTCTACTTAATGAAGCACAAAAGTGAATCCTTTGAGAAATTCAAGGAATACCAAAATAGGGTGCAGAACCTATTAGGTAGAAAGATTAAAACACTGCGTTCAGATCGTGGTGGCGAGTATCTTTCTCACGAGTTTGATCAACACCTGAAGGACCGTGGGATTGCCCTACGATTAACTCCACCTGAACACCACGGTTGAATGGTGTATCCGAACGGAGAAATCGAACACTACTTGATATGGTTCGATCCATGATGAGTCACACGGTTTTACCTGATTCATTGTGGGGTTATGCTCTTATGTCAGCCGCTCTAATACTTAACCGAAGTCCGTCTAAAGTCATTGACAAGACTCCATATGAACTATGGAAGGGAACGGTCCCTAACTTGTCCTTTATACGGGTTTGGGGCTGCGAGGCTTATGTCAAGTGGAGACACGAGGATAAGCTCGGCCCGCGATCGGTCAAGACATACTTTATAGGTTATCCTAAAGGATCACGTGGTCATTACTTTTATTCGCCAACCGAACAACGTGTTTTTGTTGCGGCTAGTGCGACATTCTTAGAGAAGGAATTTCTCGAGAATGCAAAGAGTGATAGAACCTTCGACCTGTCGGAGATTCCAGAACCAAATACCGAGCAACTATTGGAGGAACCTATTCCTTCAATCCCGGCTGCGTGAATATTCTGAGGAACCTAGGAGGTCGGGAAGAGTCTCTATTCCTCCGGACAGATACATTGGTATGGTCGAGGAACATGACATAGATGACATTCTACTCTTAACGAGTAGTGAACCCGCAACCTATAAAGGTGCCATGACAAGTTCGACTCAAAGCTATGGCTTGAGGCCATGCAATCCGAGATGGACTCCATGTATGAGAACAACGTGTGGGATCTTGTTGACTTACCTGCTAAGGTTCGTCCCCTTCAATGCAAATGGCTTTACAAGATAAAGCATTCTGTGGAAGGTCAACAAGATATCTACAAAGCACGACTAGTTGCTAAAGGTTTCATCCAAGTGCCAGGTTTGCACTACGATGAGATTTTTGCACCCGTAGTTATCTTTGCGTTCCATTCGGATTATCTTAGCGATCGCCGCTTTTCATGACTATGAAATTTGGCAAATGGATGTGAAAACCGCCTTCTTAAACGGCTTTTTGGAGGAAGAGTTGTACATGGTACAACCCGAAGGTTTCATCGATCCAGGACATCCTAAGAAAGTGTGCAAGCTTAAGCGTTCCATTTATGGACTTAAGCAAGCATCAAGGAGTTGGAATCATCGCTTCGACCAAGTGATAAAAGACAATGGATTTACTCGATCGGTCGAGGAACCATGTCTATATATCAAGTCGAGTGGGAGCAAGATTGTCTTCCTAATATTGTATGTTGACGACATACTCCCGATTGGGAATGACATACCTCTCTTAACTTCGGTGAAAGTATGGTTGAAGAACCATTTCCAGATGAAAGATCTGGGAGAGGCACAGAGAATTCTAGGCATCCGTATCTATCGAGATAGATCACGACGGATGTTATCTCTCGATCGAGTCTTACATAGACAAAGTCCTAGAGAGATTCAACATGACTAACTCCAAGAAGGGGTTCCTTCCTATGGCTCCAGGGGTGCATTTGAGCAAGTCTCGGGCACCAGAGACACCGGAAGAGAAAGAGCGCATGACACGGATTCCTTATGCTTCGGCAATAGGATCAATCATGTATGCCATGATATGCACACGTCCGGACGTGGCATATGCATTGAGTATGACAAGTCGATTCCAACAAAGAACCAGGTGAACCACATTGGTTGGCTGTCAAGAACATTCTTAAGTACCTACGGAGGACTAAAGATTGGGCTTTGACTTATGGAGGCGAACAAAAGCTATGCGCAACCGATTCTGTGAGATGCTAGCTTCCAAACGGATCGTGATGACTCGAAATCTCGGTCAGATTCGTTTTTACTCTTAATGGCGCTGCGATCACCGGAAGAGTTCAAACAAACTCATTTACAGATTCTACAACGAGTCCGAGTACTATGCCGCGTCCGAAGCAACAAAGGAAGCGATATGGATGCGTCAATTCTTACATGGGCTCTCTGTAGTGCCTAGTTCGAATGACCCGATCACCATCTATTGCGACAATAGTGGTGCCATCTTCCAAGCTAAGGAGCCAAAGTCTAGCAACAAATCTAGACATGTACAACGGAAAGCTCATCTAATCCGGGATTACGTGGAGCAAAAGGAAGTAGTGATAGAAAAGATTGCTAGAGATGATAACATAGCAGATCCTCTCACTAAAGCATTACGACAAGATAAGCATGAAGGGCACGTAAATTCCATGGGAATCAAACGTGTTCCTGAGTTGTAGTACTCTTTTATGGATCAGATTCATTCTCCTTTGTACTCTATACGACATCATCGTTTTGATATTTTATATATATATTTTGTTTTTCATGTGGAATTGTACGACAATTGTGAACACCACAAAGTGAACTGAACAAACATCATATCTTGTTAGTCCTTAATTGCCCACATGAGCCGATAACTCGCAATTTTATTCGTGACGTTGGTTGATGGTGGGTTCAACGAGCCATAAGTCAACAGTTGGTGACCAATCACGGAGGCGATTTATACGGATATTTCGTAGGACACAATTGTGACATCGACGTGGAGTCCTAAATGTTTTATAACATTCGTTGCCCGGTCGTGGATAGGACTTCCATAGTGATCCTAAGAGTCGATTCTTAGACTATCGACTGTCTCTTGAGACTACGGCAGTTTTTGGGTGACTTTGGTTTCTTTCTCACGGTCATCCGTAACAGGGGGCCAAGTAGATTTTTTCTGGGTCATTTCATGCTGTGCTTAGATCGGAAGGAGTCGAGTTGAAGGAAATATTCAGCCTTTATCGGTACTCGATATTTCTCGGGGCCACTCGAGGAGTCAGAATCGAAATGCATGGCCATGCTCGGATACGGATTCGTTTTATCAGTTAAGTTACTCTCTAGTCGGGGAAACCACTCTAGATACAGATCGATTGTAAAATACGACCTTTGTGGATCCAGATCTGCAAATTGTTTTACATTGAGTGGGAGAAATTTTAAATGAATATGAGAATCGGTTATCGCACCTACACTTGTTCGGACAAGTGGGAGTTTGTTGGAGCTTGTGTCCTCCAGTTAGTGCGGATAACGTCATTGCACATACACTTGTACGGACAAGTGGGAGCTTGTTGGGGTTGGTGTCCTTAACAGTTAGTGCAAGGACTTATAAACCTCTAAAAGGATCAAAGGGCATACTTTTGGTATTATTATCAGTTGATCCACGTTTATCAATAACGGTTGGCTTGCTAGATAAGTTTGACGTTATTGTCATACAGATGGCGGTGATCAACTGGTCCCTAAAAGTCACACCTATAGGATACGTTCGAGAGATGTGACAGTATGAAAATACTGTCATGTAGATGCCAAAATTGACTAACCAGTTAGTCCGAGTTATTTGACTAAGTAATTAGTCAAATATGTGATGTTGAGATATTATATTTAATACGGATTAAATATCATGGGCTAAGGCGAATTAACCAGTTAATTCGTAAAATTAAATATACGTGATTTATATTTAATTATATGTATATTAAAATAATTATACAATACTGTTTTGTCGGACACGTATTAATAATTCAGCTAACCCGTATTATTAGCTGATGCCTTAATTTCCGATAACCGATAACAGTTTATAATCAAACCGCGTCATATACATTTAGCCATTTGGGTTCGGACTACGAGTCAAATAGAAGAGGAAATGGAAAAGCCCATTTCCTCCCCATGGACTCGGCTTGGCCGAATTAGGAGAACAAAAAGGAGAGCCTCCTCCTTCATGTTGACCTAATCATCATTAGTGAAAACAATTAGGGTTTCAGAGATTAATTTTTCTCTCTGAAACTGAGATCTCTCATCTCGACAAAACTCACATCAGTTCTCCCTATATTGCAAGGCAATCGGAGAACACTGTTCTAGCACAAGGGCATATCTCGGACAAAGTCTTGGGTGTAACGATTAGGAGGAAATCTGCTTAGATTTCTGTTCTTTACGCCGCAATTTAAAGGACCCGAGGTTATTTCTATACATTAATCGTTTCTATTGTTTTTATCGTTTTATGACTATAAATTGCATGTTTAAATTTACGTTATAGTCCTGCAATTTAAGGGTAGTATACGGATATTAACCCACACAATATGTCATCCACATAGTTGACTAATTAAAATTACCGTAACTCCCACTAAACTTTATGTATAAACACAACTTCTCGACCTATCGAGAAAAGTTTTATAACATGATCAAAACATTGATTCCAACTCATTTATGTCCTACTTAAGACCCTCTCTTAAGTTTCACATTATCTTAGGATGGCAAGAATCTACAAAACTCAAGACATGTATTGAATACATTCCTTCTAATTGAAGAAGTGGGATTTAGATTCACTCGCTATATATATTCATAATGAAACACAATCCCTAAGAAGATCCAAATAGACTTAAGCATTTCAACTAGTGCAAAACCCTTTGCAACCAATCAAGCTTTGATATCTAAAAATTCACTTGGAATTTATTTCGGATTTTCATGGCTCTAAGCCTTGTATTGAGTTGTGACTTAAACACTCTCATGTAAGTCATATGTTCATTACTTTCCATAAGTAATGAACTTGAATCAAACAATTTCTTTGTAAGTTCCAAGCCCGTAAGTTGCAAGCCCTTTACTTTCTAAAAGTAACACTAATTCATCATCTTCAACAAGTGATGACTTTAACCTCCTAGGTTTTGAAGAAACAACGTCTTACACAAAACGTCTCATGTAGCCAAGAAAGACCAGTTTCTTGCGACATAACATTCTTTGCGTGGCTCTTGAATAATTTCTCCCACTCTGTCTTCTAGAAATAAACTTGTATTCTAGAAAGACAGCTTCACGAGCCACAAACCCGTTGTACTCGTGATTATAGTAAGGAAAAATGAGCATTTGTTTCTTTTGAAAACTTACAGGCATGGTACTCTACCATTTCATATCTAATATGATTCGTTTTAGATTTAGTGGAAAAATAATTTAGATAAAACGATAAAATCCCAAAAGGATCAAGTAACTCAAAGTAACTAGATTGAAGTCCAAACCATATCGAATAGCATTTGATTTCTTTATCCAACCACACATTATCCCATAATGTGTGCTAAGAGAGATTAATTTGTGATACTATATCACATTTCCTTTGGCTTATATCAAAGTCTTCACTTTGATAATCCCATGACGACTAAATCGTGATTCTTTAAACTCTTTGAACTTTTTCAAAGATTTCTCTATTTACCTTATTAAGTGAACACATTAGCGTCAACTTAAATCGTTGGTAAAAGAAAATGATCAACCTATTTTGGATCAATGATTTACAACCTCGATCTCCTTTTCAACCAAAAGGCACGAGACATCTTGCTTTGAATACAAGATACGCATATACCATAAGATCTAATGGTTTCAAGAGTACTCAATAACTCTTTGCGTTCATCATTTCAGAATCTAAGGTTTAATCTTGGGTTACCAATTTGAGTCTTGCATCATCTTCATGATATATCGTTCTACTTTGGTTTAGAATATAATCACCTTGATAATGGGCTAGCCATATATCAAATCATGGTGTATACGGTCACAAAAGTGAAACCTCTTTTGTATCTTAACAAGTTTATATTCTTATTTACAGTTTATTCACTTAATAGTCACAATTAAGTAAAACTCTAAACCCAAAAACTAGATTGAGTACACAATGACTTTATCTCTCAACATCATTGTTGCTAGTCGTCATATTCTAATCATCCTATGTATCAAATACAATGATGAAAACCACCACTGGTTTCTAATATTGACGAAGTAGTACTAGCAAAATTTATGTTAATCAAATAAACATTTAAAGAAGAAGGTCCCATTAGATGTCCCATAACTAACTTGTTTATTCTTCAAAAATTTGGAGTAGTTTCCTTTCTAGCGTCCAACAATTAAGACAATGGAAACTTTATCGGTCGGGATTGATAGGTTTAGTATTGTTATTCTCAATAACTTTACTTTTAACATTACCTTGTATCAATTTCATTCTAATTTTACTTCTTTGAACTTCGTCCTTTTCTTAACGGTTAAGAGAATGCTCCCACTTATCTCAATGAGTCTTTGCTTAGAGAAGCAAAATTGAATTTCATGAAGACTACTCTTCAATTCATTCGTTTAGTCTTAAAACTTTCATTGAAGTGGTTGCGGTATTTTGGTCAATTTTGATTTCCTACAAATCTAGTTACCAAAATGATTTAACGTTTCAAAGTACTTAACTCAATTAAGCATATGAGAAACAATTCATTGTAAGTAGATATGTTAGTCAAGAATAAAAAACCCGTTTGCTCATGAATAACTTTTATCTATATTCTTCACAAGAGATCCTTACAATGGATAATACGAGGTTTTTAGAAGAAAAATTCAAAATTTTGTCTTTAGTTACGATGTTTTAATGGAGATTTGAACTAAAATCGAAATGATATCGTATATAATTTGAGGTAAAGAAATAGAACAATATGATAACGGAATAATGAAAACAAAACATTTATCGTTATAATAATACTTGTAAATATAATAACAAGTAAAGCATTTACATAGTGACCTCTACCCAACTATGATAAATGATTCCAAGATCCAAATTCATATTAACTTGGGCACGGTATGGCCGATTCATTCCTTATCAATATAACTTGGTGGATTAACTCTTTAGTCGATTCTAATTTTAGAACTCTTGGTCGATAAAATTACATTAATATTTATCTTTAGCCCGGAACACATGCGACTACGGTCACGAATACTTCCGTTGAGCTCAATCCAAATTCCGAATAAATGTGTCCATGATCCAAATCCACATCAACTTGGGCACGGTAGGGCCATTCATCCCTTATCAACATGAATTCGATGGATAGACATTTATCACCCACTTCCCCTACGTAACAAGGTTTGTACCCCGGTAGGGCCGAGCGCACTCCCTCACGAAATAGGTTTTCATGGTTTTTACTTTTTGGTAAGGCTATGTCTCAATTGTTTATTTAAGCGAGAGGTCATGTCAATTTATTATCTATCACGTTTTAAGTGAACTAAAGCGGTGAACTACGATAATTGTAATTGACACGGTCGATAAACTCGATTTAAAATGCATGTTTAGTTATGCCGATTTAGCGATGCATGCAACATATAAATAAAATGCAAAGCATAAATAAATTCCTAGTATGGCCTTCCTAAAATAGTAAATCTATAAAGTATTAAAAATTCGGAAACCAACTCCTTTGGTCCCTTGAACTTCGGTCTTAGCACGCATTTCAAGGTAATACTTTCTTTGATGGATCGCCTTCTCGAGTGGCACCGCCTTCAAGGAACTCCGAAATAAATAAATTACATAATAAATTACATAATTTCCTATTATAAATTTGTAATTAAAATAAAATAAATCTATTAAATTACAAAACGGTGATACGAGATCACAATAATTACAACCGAATCGATATTCCCATACATTTCGGGTAATACCAATTAAAACTAAGGCCATACTAAGTAAAATTACATAAAATTAAAATATGACAATCATAAATAAAATGTAGCATTATAATATGTATGAACATGCTAGATTTTATGCTAAATCGCCTTTAAAGAGTCAATATCGTATATTAATCAGTTTTTACGGATTTACGTGATTTAACCTTTTAAAATCACAATAATTACATAAAATCATATTTAAGTACAAGTTAATTACCCTAACCTTCTTAGGACTCAAACTTAGTCTCCACTAACATTTGACAATAATTAACCAAGATTTCATAAAATTGTTCATAAATGGACCTAAAAAAAAAATTACGTCATAAGCTTCAAATTAAATCATAAAAATTTCAAATAAATTAAAAATTCAAAATTTAAACTCGTGAACATTCTAGAAAAATACCATGACACTCATAATGTTCAAAAAACTTAGGTTAAAAATTCCGAAAATTTATCGAGAAAAACAATGTTGCGGTTTATCGGATTTAACAATTATGATCCTAAAAAAATGAGAAAAATTATATTCATCAACTTTTCACTTTTAGATTTGAAATATATGATAAAATGCAACATGTGACGTTTTTCCTTAGTCATGAAGTATGTTTTAGCATTTTTACTAATTAAAATCACTATTTATGTGATTTTTGATCAAAAATTCATAAATCATGCATAAAGACTTCATTATAGCCAAATATTTTACACACATCTTGTAAAATTTCATGTGACAACATACAAATTTTGCATGACCATATTCGAAATATAACTCATATTAACCTATTTAACCATTTAAATACGATTTTAACTTGAAAAATCCATATTTCGATCAAAACAACTCATTTTAACATGAAACTTTACAGGCCATCAGTAGATAATATATGTGAAAACATATACAAAAACCACTAAAAAATTCGAAGTTTAGCTAATTTTCGTCTAAAAATGACATTTTTATCATAAAAATCACATTTAAATGCCAATAATAAATAAAATGAACAATTAAATCCATAAATAAACCGAAATATCCTAAAACTCACTTAGGACCAGAAAATTTTAACATACAAAATTATTTCGTGATTTATTTTCATAAATCCTAAATTTCAAGTTTTATATGTTAATTAAATTAACTCGGAAAAACTAACCCGATTTTGCATGCAACAACCGTGATGCTCTGATACCACTTGTTGGAAATCATATTTTGAATATCACATATTTTATTTTAAAGTTTTAGTCATAAAAACTTAAGAATCTTATGCATGCAAAACATATAAATAAGTGTAGAGGAAAACCGGTTCCTTACATTGAATATTTCGGTTTATGGGCACAAATAAGGTCTCCTACCTTCACTTGTTCTTGAACTATGATGAGTAATAGGATGATCCTCCAAAGACTTCAAGAATAGAAGCCACTCCTCTTGATTGCACCCAAGATTATCCCTTATCTCTACTAAATAATATGTGCTAGATATTTGTTTAATAGTTTACCTTAAAATTGATTACTAATACTTATATATTACACTAATAATATTAGTAATTTGATTGAACAATTTGGATCAAGATTTCTCTAATTTTGGAGAAAGATGAAGAGTGTAAGAGAGAGGTATGCATGAATGATTTTTTTTTTTTTTATACATGTATAGAATGAATACAACTAAAAGGAGAGAACAAAATTCTCCCCTTTTGTGCATGGAAAACCGGTGGGGAGGAGCCAATGCCAAGGGATGGCATCTTTTCTTTTTGCTTTTGATCTACACAAGAAATAGGTGTGTAAGGCTATCATGTTATAGGTATGATTAGCTCTATTTTATCACATAAAATAAATCAACCATAATGCATTATAACTCCCTCCATTTCGGTCCATTCCCATAAAATGGACTACCATTTTATTTTGTCAATTTGTCAATTGTCACACAATATGTCATATGTAGTATGTTACATGTTATTAATTAATTTGATGCATATTTATCACATAAATATCATTTTATGAATTAATTAAATTACATACAACAAATTGACTAGTGATACTTGATCACATAAATAAAATGGGTCATATAATTATAATTCACAACATTTTGTAATTATAATTAACCATTCATTCTTATCTCTATTGTTTCTCAAACAATAAACAATTTTAGTAACAAAGCATTTTATTACTAAAATAAATCTTATTTAATCCCATTACAATAAGATGATTATTCTCTCTCACAAATTGAATTGTTCAATTTTAAGGAATTGATCAACTTGAATCGTCATACAATTAATCAACTTTATAGATAAGGGCATCATCCTTTAGGTGTGACCTTAAGGGATCAACTAACCACCACCGTCCCACGACAGTAACGTCAAACTCTAGCAAGCCAATCGTTACCGATTAATGTTGGTCAGTTGACTATATAATTGAATCATCCCTTACGTATTCTTAAAATGAGATTTAAACATGTGATCATCATGATCGACAATTGTTATCGCATTATTGTCGGGGACACTCAATGAGATTGGTAGAGGAATTTACTCTCATTCCCTACGTTGACCATTTTAGCACAATTTACTTAGATTCTTTTTGTAGAATTTGCAATGCGCGAAACTTAAAACACTTTTCTAGTCTCTTACTCCTGAGTCAATAAGACATCCTAGGATTTCAACAAATCCTTTTCGGTTTGGAAACTAAAGTTTGTGCAACCCTTCAACACATAACTTAATTTATCATCCAAACATATGAACGACTCCTTAATTCTTCTCAAGAATCTCAAGGATGTTCTTTAAGGCTTGCACAAGCCATATCATGGGAATTATCTTATTACTGACTTATCTTGCCCTAGGCATATATCACATCATGGCATGTGCATCTGTTGGCATACATGATCATTCTAATGGCGGAAACATTAGAAATCGATTTCATGTAATCAACAACTTAATAGGTTCAGTGAGCGACTATGACTCCATCATAGTAATTCCACTTCCATTAACATGAATAACCTATTCAATCTTGTTGATGTTTAAACAGATACGAAAGATCTTATCCTCATAAGACTCTCAACTCTATGCCAATATTCTCTCACATAGATTCAAAATCTAGAATACTTTGCATCCTTTTCCAAGTCTCCAATCACTCTTTCACAAAAGAGAGCATTGGTACATTACTCTCAATAAGTAATATGTCATCAACATATAAGACATGGAAAAACAATTCTAACTCCCACTTAACTTCATGTATAATCATGATTCTTCAATCATGTGAATGAAACCATTCATTATCACATGAACGAAAAGTATAATCCATTAATGCTTGCTTAAGACCATTCTAGGATCACTTAAGAAAGCTACGCATAGGATGTTTGGATTCTTAGATCTTCATCTAAGGTTTTGTGTTCCAAACACATCCTTCTCTAAATTCCCATTTTAGAAAAGCGAATTTTTTAATATCATTTGCCATCCTTCATCAAAATAAAATGTGGCGATTCCTAACATAATTTATCTTGATCAACATCTTTATGTCAATCTTATGCATTTGAGTACTCTAAAGCTCTATCTACCATTAAAGAGACCCTCGCTTTAAAGTAAATCTACTCTTGAGTAACAATTTTCGGATTGTAATGTTACGGCTCGTATGTAACAAGGTCATAATACTATCACTTTCACAAAGCAATATTTTAACCAAAAAGACATGTGCGATAAACTCCCACTGAACAATGCTCCCACTCTATCTTTATAGATTATAGTTCAACTATACTCCCACTCTATAGTTCTATTACTTTCACAAAGTAACACCATAATACATGTTTGTGACGATCTAATATACTCCCACTCTATCTCTCAGAAATACATCTATCTTCTTGAGAGATAGCTTTGTGAGTTACAAACATATATGGTGGAGTATTGGGAGTTTCTCTAGACTAACGCATTAGCTCATATAGACTCGCCCTATTATGGCAGCTTGATTCATGTTATATGTGAATCTGATCCATGTCATTTGTTAAATAAACTTTCTATTTCAGGTATCTCCTGGTTGACCATCCATTTTAGAATAATGTGTCCGTTTTGTATCGTAAATTCCCTATTTTATGAGTTCAATAGCTCATCACAACTTTATAATTGATCTTACATAAGTAAGTTGTTACTTTTAGTAACAATGACATAAGGAGAATCAAATTCATAGCTTATGGACATATAATGATCTAATCATTATATTCGTCTATTTGATCAATTTTAAGTTGATAATCTAATGTTTCACTATGCAAGTATTATATGATGATGATGATTTTAGAACAAATGATATAATAAAAAGAGTGACTTGGGTTGCAAACCAAGTCACAAATATCCAAAGCACAACAATTGTTTAAAGGATACAAAAATATTTCCTAGTCACACAAGGAAATCAAAATAGTTCTAAAAAGTCTCCAAATACACCATGGAATTGAAGACAAAGCAAATTGAAGCCAAGCTTCCATAGATCCATCACCACGGTCGGCTACTTCTAGCTTCCCTCATGATCCTTTAAGCTTGCTTTTCCTTGCCTTTGTCCTTGCTAGGATGCCCTATTTACAATAAAAAGGGTAATCATCACAACTTGTATCATCATACCAAAGTTTCGATCGAAACATAAAAGATAGGGATAGTAATATACCTACTAGAATAACCTTTCCAACTTTAATGTCACCAAGGTATTTTGAACAGTTTCTTTTCCAATGCCTAACACCACAACAATAGTGGCACTTGTCCCCGGAGGAGGCACTGTACTTGGGCTTGGAGGAACTAGCTTCACAAGCTTTACCTTTCTTCCTGTTGGGAGTTCGCTTCTTTCCCTTGTTCCAAATTTTCTTGAAAGTTCCCTTGCTCTTATGATTGACATTGAGCACATCTTTGGTGGAGCTAACACTTAGCCCCATATCCCTTTCGGCTTGCACAAGCATTTTGTGCAACTCATCAAGGGAAACCTTCTTATCTTGCATATTAAAATTCACCCGGAATTGAACATATGCTTTGATTTTGTTGAGGGAATGAAGAATCCGATCAATCACGAGTTCCTCGGGAATCTCCACCTTATGCATTTTCAAGGTCTCAACATGCTCCATCAACTTGAGCACATGAGGGCTAACTTTTTGGCCCTCCTTAATGTTGAGATCAAAGAATGCGGAAGCCGCCTCATATTGTATGATCCGTGGAGCTCGTGAAAACATGTTCACAAGTTTCATGTAGATCTCATGAGCGGTGCTAATCTTTATATCACTTCTCTGGAGTTCGGCCTTCATTGCAAAGATCAACACGTTTTCGAACGCGGCTGACTCCTTTTGGTAAAACTCATAGGCTTGCCTAGCGGCGGGGGTGGACCTAGCATTAGGTTTGGTGGGAGATGCCTCGGTAAGGTAGTGAAGCTTGTCGTCACCCTCCGCGGCCAAGCGAAGTTGCGCGTCCCAATCGGCGAAATTGAACCCATTCTTTTCTAACTTACATTGATCCATGAAGGATCGGAGCCATGACACATTGGTGAGCGTGTTGGAACTAGTGGTTGCGGACGTGATTGGAGTTGCCATTGCAATTGAGAAAACGAGTTTGACTACAAAATAGGAAGTGAAGGAATTAATGAACATCTATCGTTTTGACAATACTTGTAAACATTTTAGACAAGTTTTAGCATTTATATAGTGACCTATACCCAACTATTATAAATGATCCCGAGATCCAAATTCATATTAATTCGGGCACGGTGAGCCGATTTATCCCTTATTAATATAACTCGGTGGATTAACCTCTTAATCGATTCTACTTCTAGAACTCTCGGTCGATAAAAATTACTTTAATATTTATCTTTAGCCCAGAACACATGCGACTACGGTCACGAATACTTCCGTTGAGCTCAATCCAAATTTCGATGTAATAACATTTTATTACCCACTTACCCAACGTAACAAGTTTAGTACCCTGGTGAGCCGAGCCTACTTCCTTATGAAATTGGGACTCATAGTTTCTAATATTTGGTAAGGCTAATTCTCAATTATTAATTTGTGAGAGGTCGTAGCAATTTATTATCTATCACGTTTTAAGTGAACTAAAGCGGTGAACTACGATAATTATAATTGACACGGTCGATGACTTGAGATGATATGCATGTGTTGTTATGGCGATTTGGCAGTGCATGCAACATATTAAAAGAAATGCAAAGCAATAATAAAAATTACTAGTATGGCCTTCCTAAAAATAGAAAATCAAATAATCTATTACATATTCGGAAACCAACTCCTTTGGTCCCTTGAATCTTCAAGTGGCACGCCTTCCAAGAACACCGTCTTCATCGGAACGCCTTTCCGAATGGCACCGTCTTGAAGAAGCTCCATGATTACAAATAATAATAAAAATACAAAGCTATTCCTATTATACATTTTTAAAATGGAAAACTAGTAAAAATAAAAGTGATACGAGATCACATTAAATTACAACCGAATCAATATTCCCTTTCATTACGGGTAATATCGATTAAGACTAAGGCCATACTAAGATAAAATTACATAATTCAAAATTATATAAATAAAAACATTCAACAATTGAAATATGCAGCATTATAATATGTATCTATCATGTCAAATTATGTGCGAAATCACCCTATTTAACTTGTATCGTATATATAACCCGGTTTTATGGAAATGCGTGATAATAACTTCTTAAAATCACAAATTAACACTAAATCACATCTAAGCTCAATTTAATTATCCTAACACTCTTAGGACTCAAAAATTAGTCATCACTCAATTTTTGACAATAATTCAACTTGATTTAAGTTTTATGCTCATTTTTTACCTTAAAATCATAACATTTATGAAATAAATCCAAATTAAATTAAAATAATTTCAAAATTTGGATTTTAAATTTTTGAACATTCTGGAATATTTCCATGACACTCATAATGTCAAAAATCATGGTTAAAATTTCCGAATTAATTTTGAGAAAATATAGTTGCATTTTATCGGTTTTATATCATAAAACATCTAAAGTATCCAAAAATTAATCCAATAAATTTTACAACCTTATATATGATTATTGGGATATTTATGCAAACTAAAATAATTTTCTCATGCCATGCAAACTAAAATAATTTTAGCTATTTATGCTAAAATAGTCACCATTTATGCCATTTTTACTCTAAAAATTCATAAATTATGCTAAATGAGATCATTTCATCTCAAAATTTACATGCACTATATAAATCATGCATTGACATCATATTAAATTTTCATGGCCTAATTCGAAATTTAACTATTTTTAACCATTTTACCTCTTTTAATCCATTTTTATCTCATAAAAATCATAAATCATGCAATATTAATGCAATTAATACGAGATTTTACACACAACTTGTAAAATATGCATGTGAGGTTATATAAAATTTTCAAAATCAGAGAGTAAGTTTAACCATTTTTAGTCATTTAACCTCCATTTATGCCATTTTTACAATAAAAATTCATAAATCATGAAATATTAATCACATTAATATGATATTTTACATGCAATACATAAAATATTCATGTGAGGTCATACTGAAATACCACGGCCAGTAGTGATGGTTAACTAATAAAAACATTTTAGGACCAGAATATATGACATGCATAATTATTTCGTGACCTACTCTTATAAATCACAAATTTTTAGTTTTATATGTTAACATTTTAACTCGGAAAAACAATAACCGATTATGCATGCAACATCCTATGCTCTGATACCACTTGTTAGGTTTATTTACCTTATTAGACTCTTCTAATAGTGAACTAATTAACTTCTTAATTATTTGTTCGTTAGATTTAGTGCATGCATAACAAAATAAGAGATTTATAAGAAAAACAATATCCCTTACATTGTTGGTTGGTTCGAAAATATGGGCACAAGTAAGGTCACCTTCCTTAACTTGTTCTTGAGCTTAATATGTTGGATGATCCTCCAAAAATCCCAAAGTAGAGATTCTCCTTAGATTGCACCCAAGACTTATCCCTTAAACTAGTATACTAATTAACTAGATTAATAAACTAGTATCCTTAAAATTAATTCTAATATTATCACTATTACTACACTAATAATCTTATTTTGATATTAGAATGGTAGAACAAATTCTTGTATTTCTACAAACTTGTTTTAGAGAGATGTAGAGAGAATGGAGCAAGTATGCATGTAGGTTATTCAATGAATGAATGAATATATGAATAAGAGAACAATTCTCTTAACTAAGAGGAGGGAGGACCGGTGGGGGTCAAGGGGAAGGTGCCAAAATATGGCATCTACTTTTCCTTTTACTCTTCTCAACATTATAGATGTGTAAGACATGTAATTAAGAGTAGGTGCGTAAGAATTGTAGTGTAGGTATGATTAGCTTATTTTATCAAATAAAATAAAACAACCACAATATCACATAAAATGGACTACCATTTTATTTTGTCAATTTGTCATTTGTCACACAATATGTCACATGTAGTATGTTACATATTATTAATTAATTTAATGCATATTTATCACATAAATATCATTTTATGAATTAATTAAATTACATACAACAAATTGACTAGTGATACTTGATCACATAAATAAAATGGGTCATATAATTATAATTCACAACATCTTGTAATTATAATTAACCATTCATTCTTATCTCTATTGTTTCACAAACAATAAACAATTTTAGTAATATACTTTGAATAAGAAACTATCTTTGGAAAATGTGTTAAAATGCCATGTTAGAGAGAGAAAGCTTTCTCTCTAAGCTACCGTGCGATCTTGCTCTTTAGCTTTTCTTAACATGGCTAGGCCACGAGGCAGACCTAGAGGACGTGCGCAATCGACGAGAGGAGTCATCACCGATGCTACGCCTGACTTGGATGATGATGAATCGGAAATTGGCGAGGTGGTAAGGACTCCGATTACTGTCAATACTCTTATTGATTCCGCTATTACTAAATCTAAACCTAAATCTACTACTATTACTTCTGATTCTGGGGTTAGTGTATCAGAACCTGTTACGGGTTCCCCTTCAATTACTGTGTCGCAACAACAACCCACTGTTACTCCTAAGGTTGTTGATAAGGGGAAAAAATCGTGGAGTGAAATTACTAAAACTCAGGAGGGGATGAGTTTGTTCTTTTGTGAGGAGTCTGCTAAGGCGGAGGTTGTGCAAATTGATGAGGAGGATGTTGCAGATGAAGTTTCTTACTGGCAATACACTTTGATGGGGACTGTTCTGGGGGGACGAATGCAGAACCAGCAATTGGAGGCTTATGCTAAAAAGTACTGGACTAATGCTGCTTCTCCTGTCATTCAGTACTATCGAAAAGGGTGGTTTAGCTTTCGATTCTCTTCTGAGGAGGACATGAATACTGTGCTGAAGGGGGGACCCTGGAATATGGGACCACACACTCTCATTCTCAAACGGTGGTCACCTACCTTCTCGCAGGAAATGGATTCCATCACAACTGTTCCTATCTGGATTCTCTTCCCTAATTTAGACCCGTTTCTATGGTCTAGCTCCACTCTCAGCAAGCTGGCCAGTAAAATTGGAAAGCCTCTATTTGCAGACCTACCTACTACCTGTAAAGCTAAGCTCTCCTTTACACGAGTGATGGTTGAGACTGATATTGCTGGGCCGTTGCCAGATGAGCTCTTATTCTCTACTCCTTACCATAAAATTAGTTCTCAGCGTGTTACTTATGAGTGGATGCCATACTACTGTGAGAACTGTAAAAAGCTGGGGCATACTAAAGATCACTGTAAGCCACATGATGCAGGGAAGCAGCAGGATAAAAACAATCCTAAGGGTAAAAAGAGAAAGCAAACTCCTAATGCTACCTCTTCTACCTTAGCTCCTAAGACCTCAGAATGCTCTGAGCCAGACCCAACTACCCTTAATGTGGAAGTGCTGGACAGGTCACTGGTGAGTCAGGAGAGCTCAGGATGCAAAGAGCTAGGCTCCTCCTCTCATCAGGGTCCTGGAACCCACTTACCACATAAGGCTGTTGCAGGCTCAGGAAGCCAGAAGCTAGGGTCAGCAGGAACTAAGAGGAAGTAGGTTCATTGGGGAGTAAAATGTGTTCCTAGACCTAAATTGGATACTGGGATAACTCTGGATAATTCTTTTGAACAGCTTAGTGCTGTGGAAAATGGAATGGAAGTTTTACTGGAAGTTGCTCAGAAGGTATTCACTCAGGTGGAGGAGGATCCACCTGACCCCTTACCTACATGATCATCTCTTCCTGGAATATTAGGGGGCTTAATGACCGCCTAAAACACCATGAGGTTGGCAACTTCTTGGTGCGTAATAAGGTGGACGTTTTTGGTCTTTTGGAAACTCATGTCAAGGAACAGAATACTGCTACTATTACCAATAAATTTAGTAGGTACCATATTTTTACTAATTATCAATATCATCCTAATGGGAGAATCTGGTTCTTCCTAAATCCTAGGACAACTACTTTAAATAAAAGTGTGATCACTATGCAATCTATTCACTGCACAGTTGTTCATAATGCTACTAATCAAAAGTTGGACATTACTATGGTTTATGGTTGTAATAGTGCTAAGGATAGAGAACAGTTGTGGCAGCACTTAGTCCAGCTTTCCTCCTGCACTGATAAATGGATACTCATGGGAGATTTCAATATTGTTAGAGATTTTTCTGAGAGACTGGGGCCTAACCCTCCCAGATTTTCTGAAATAATGCAATTCAATGACTGTCTGGAGACTTGTTAGCTTGATAATCTCCATGCTTATGGTTGTGAATTTTCTTGGACTAATAAGCATCATGATGGCACTAGAGTCTGGTCCAGACTTGATCGAGCTTTGGTTAATGCTAACTGGCTTGCAGCTTTCCCTAGCTCTACTGTCCATGTTATGCTTCCTGGGATCTCGGATCATTCCCCTCTTCTTGTTAAGGTTTTTGAGGATACTCCCTGTCAACGGATGTTCAGCTTTCTCAACTGTTGGATTGCCCACTCACAATTTCTTCCTACTGTTAAGAATAGCTGGAGTGTCTCTGTCAAGGGCTCTGCTATGTTTAAAATTTTTAGGAAGCTTTCTTTACTCCGGAATGGACTAAAATCCCTGCACCAGGAGGGGTTTAGTCAGCTCCCAAACAGAGTTAAGCAAGCTTGGGTGGATTTGCAAGATTGCCAACAGCACCTCCAAGCTGCTCCTACTGACAATACCTTGATGGCTCAGGAGACTACCTTATTGGCTACTTATAAAACTCTTAAAGCTGTTGAACTTAGCATGCTTCAGCAGAGAGGGAAAATTCAGGGGATAAATAAAAATGATTGCTCTTCTTCTTACTTCTTTGCCAGGATTGCTCAGAGGAGGCAGCAGAGCATTGTTGGGCACATTACTGATCATCATGGCAATGTTGTTCAAGGTGTGGCTGCTGTTAATGCTGCTTTTGTCAATTATTATAAAGACCTCTTGGGAGAGAAACAGGAAGTTCAGCCTCTGGATAGAGAGTTTATTGCTTCTGGTGTTTGCTTTATTGAAGCTAATCAACACTCCCTTTGTGCTGTTGTGACTAATGAGGAAATTAAAGCTCCTCTCTTCTCAATGGATAGCACTAAGAGTCCTGGTCACGATGGGTATTCTGCTGGATTTTTTAAATCAACTTGGCAGATCATTGGGGAGGATTTTATGGAGGCTGTTAGGAGCTATTTCAGGACTGGCAAGCTCCTCAAGCAAGCTAATGTTACAGTTCTGACTCTTATCCCTAAGAAATATGTTGTTACTAGTGTGAGAGATTTCAGGCCAATTGTTTGCTGCACTGTTTTGTATAAGACTATCAGCAAAATCCTGGTTAATAGAATGAAGCCTTACTTGCCTCATCTGGTGGGTCAGGAGCAAGCAGCGTTTGTTCATGGAAGATATATTCATGAAAATATTATGGTATCTCAATCTCTTCTCAAAGGATACAATACTAGCTCTTGCTCTCCACGTTGCTTGATTAAAGTGGATATCAAGAAGGCTTTTGACTCGGTCCAGTGGCTATTCCTCAAGGACATGCTCCTGAGTCTCCATTTTCCTCAGCAATTCACTAATTGGATCATGGGGTGCATAAGTTCCCCCTGGTATACTTTAAGAATCAATGGTGGACATGTTGGGTTTTTTCATGGTCAAGCTGGCTTAAGGCAAGGAGATCCCCTTTCTCCTTACCTGTTTGTTTTGGCTATGGAAATGCTCTCTAGACAGTTGAGGATTCTTTGTAGGCAACCTAAGGTTTCTTTCCATCCCAAATGTTCTCGTTTATCTCTCACCCACCTCATCTTTGCTGATGACCTTATGGTGTTTGTGAAAGGAGATGTGCCCTCTGCTACTGCTGCTGCTCAAGCTCTGGCTGATTTTGGTCAGGTTTCAGGGTTACTTGCTAATGTTGATAAAACTAATATTTACTTTGGGGGTGTTCCTGAACATGTTAAGCAAACAATTATGGCTAATACTGGTTATACTGAGGGAGTGCTCCCGTTCAAATACCTTGGTCTGCCTTTACATGACAGCAAGCTAACTGTCTCCATGTATGAGGAGCTTCTCTGTAAAGTAAGGAACTCAGTTCAGCATTGGACTACCAAGCTGCTCTCCTATGCTGGCAGACTTCAACTGTTGAACTCCATCTTCTTTGGGTTGGAGAACTACTGGACTTCAACTATCCTTTTGCCTAGAGCTATCATTAAAATCTTGAATCAATGTTGTAGGGACTACCTTTGGAATGTGTAGGATAATACTCACAAGCTTTATATGAAGAGTTGGAAGTCTTGTTGTTGTCCTTGGGCTGAAGGCGGGTTCAACATCAAAAAAATCTTATCCTGGAATAGAGCTAATCTGGGTAAATGGATTTGGAGAATTATGAATCAAGCTGACTCTGTTTGGGTCCAATGGAATACTGCATACAATTTGTGTGCTGTAACCATCTGGACTGCTGATCACAAACCTCATCATTCTGAGAGTTGGAGGGGAATTTTGAAGGTGCGTGATAATTTGGTGCAGATTGCTGGAGACATTGCTGCTGCTCAGGCTTTGATAGTTAAGTGTGTGGATGGAGGTTGCTTTCAGGTGTCTAGGTTGTATGAGATACTACGACCTAAGTATGCTAGAGTCAGATGGGATAAGATTGTGTGGGGCTCTACCATCATTCCTAAACATGGCTTCATCAGTACTCTTGTTGCTCAGGCAAAACTGCCTACTGTTCATAGAGGGCTTCCGTTGGTCAA
Organism: Silene latifolia; assembly: GCF_048544455.1. NCBI lineage: Eukaryota > Viridiplantae > Streptophyta > Magnoliopsida > Caryophyllales > Caryophyllaceae > Silene > Silene latifolia. Next base: position 76,483,501 of record NC_133534.1, read on the forward strand.
CTGGTGCATCCTGTGTAAGCATGCTGAGGAGACTCATCGTCATTTATTTTTCAAATGTGAGTTCTCTGCTGGTCTTTGGTGCAAGATCCTGCACTGGCTGAAAATCAGGGGTAGGACGGATAATTTCTGGACTGAGTTAGAATGGTGCCGTAGTAGGAAAGCTAGAAAGCATTGGAAAATAGGTATGCTTCAATGCTGTCTTGCTGCTACTGTCTATTTGATCTGACAAGAAAGAAATATGCGAATATTCAGGGGTCGTGATACAACGGTGGATGTTCTTCTGAGACAACTTCAATATACTATAAGTGCCAAAATTTTCTTTAAGTATGAGAAATATAGTGATGAAATAGTGGATGTCCTAAGTTATTCCTCTTAGTGGATTCTACTTTTGTAAGATCTTATTCCTTCTTTACCCCTAGTGGATGAATAAAGATGGATGTGCCTTCTTGCAAAAAAAAAAAAAATAAACAATTTTAGTAACAAAGTATTTTAATTACTAAAATAAATCTTATTTAATCCCATTACAATAAGATATAAATATTCTCTCTCATAATTGAATTGTTCAATTTTAAGGAATTGATTTACTTGTATCGTCATACAATTAATCAATTTGTCTATTAAGGGAATTGTCCTTTAGGAGTGACCTTAAGGGATCAACTGACCACCACCGTTAAACGACAGTAATGTCAAACTCTAATCAGCCAATCATTACTGATTAATGATGATCAGTTGATTATATGATAAATTATCCCTTACGTATTCTTAATATGAGATTTAATTGTGATATTAAATCATGTGATCGCACTATTGTTGAGGACACATATTCCAACACATGTAAATGCTTATTAACATAGATTTTAAATAACTTGCGAACAGACAAATGAATGAAACAATAACATATAATATAATGACTACGGTAGTGCATAAAAACCGTGTTAGATCACAAACACCTCTAAAAATAAATGGAAATGGGAAGATATTAATAAGATAATTACAACGGTTCTTATAAGAACCGTGTTAAATTTCTGCAATTGCTGAATAACATTATTTTAAATAACCTTCTTTCTCTCTCTCTCTCTCTCTCTCTCTCTCTCTCTCTCTCTCTCTCTCTCTCTTATTACTCAAATTATGTCAAGTGGTAGCTCTTCTTCTTCCTCTATTTAAACAGGGACATGTAATTGCCCAGTTAAGGCAGCATTGTGGACTTCTTGAACTTTGCAAAATCCGGGAAGAAAGTTTCTTACTTGCAAATTCTATAATCCCGAGACTAAAATACGTGGATGCAATTACTTCAAGTGGGTTGATGAACCAATGACTGAGTGGCACAGGAAGGTTATAAATAGGTTAGTGAAAGAGAAAAAGAGTATGGATATCGAGATTAGTCAAGTAAGAAGTATATTATATCAATTTGAAGAATCGAAGCGGGGAAATGACAGTGAAATATTGAAGGCAAAAGAAGAATGCAAGAATTTAACCATGGATAACGTAGAACTCAAAACTAATGAGGCATGGCTTAAGTTAATTGTCAAATTTCTTCTTCTAATTGTTATTTACCTATTTTATTATGTATGGTGGTAGTTTGTACTCTTTATGTTTAAACTTATAATCCTTTAAATTAATGGAAATAAGCAAGATTTTCTAAGAAACATATTGTAATTAGCTGGTATATACCAAATGATGCTTTATTTCTTGGCGGTAAAATCAAACACAATGAAATATAAAATAAAACGGTTATACCCAAACCGTTGTTAAGGACGTATACAGTTATAACGGTTCAGGCCATTGTTATGTATATAAAAATGATGTTTTATTTCTTGGCGGGAAAATCAAACAACATGAAAATACTACAGACAACGGTTATTTCTAACCCGTTGTAGATAGTACGAATCAATTACGGTTTCAAACAAAACCGTAGTTTGTTTGGAAACAAAATATAAAGGTTTTTCTTATACCGTGTTTATTACTTTCTAATAAGCAAGACCTTGCAAGTGCTGTATTATTCACACATATATACTCTGAGCTTCCCCTCCCCCACATAATATTCTCAAACATTGAGCTTCCCCTCAACCACCAGCCTACCCCATCGCCGTCGCAGTCATCGTCATCATCGCCATTGCCGCCGCCAGATCAATCCGGATTCTCCTCTTTAAAGAAGTAATAAACCCTCCTCTCGGTAGATTTGTTTGTTTTTATAAGTATGCATTGTTATTATTTGTTTATTAATTTCTGCTTTAGATATGGTCCAAAAGCGGAAAAGAAACGATGAAAATGCGTCAGGCGACGACTCAGGTGATAAGAATAATTTACAACACACTGCGGGTCGAATGCGCCACAGGGTTTCCCTAGAAGCAATAAATTCAAAGATACCTAATCCTTTACAATCGGATAAAGAAACGGGGCTGCCATATGGTGAGTATGCCGAGTATTTTACGAGTTGGATTGGTTGTTGTGTAAGATAGTATGTGCCTCTCGGTACGTCGCGTATCAGTGAACTGAGTAAAATACGGAACACCATGCTAATAAACAGAATAAAGGTATGTATATACAATAATAAATGTTTTTGCTAAAATTAAGTTACTACTTGATATGTGTATTAGCCGAAACACTTGTACCAACTATGCTCATCATATATGCAGTTAGCTTACGTTGTCCCCGAAAAGTATGATAAGTACCTAAAAACAAAGACATGGGAAGCCCTCAGTTCTTATAGATTACTGAGAATCATTTGTTCAACAAGGAAACCGGGGAGATGAACAAGAGCCCACCAACAAAAAAGTATCCGTATATCAGTCAAGACCATTGGGATAGCTATATCGCATATAGGCAGTCTGACAAGTTTAAGGTAACTTAATAATAATAAGTAAAGAAGTATACTTAGTTTAGTGTTTGGTCTTGCTTACGTTTCTTGATACAATTTATTTGATGAAGGCTATGAGTGAGAGGAACAAGGCGAACATTTCAAAGAAAAAGACCGTCTTTTACGACTCCCGAGGTGGTTATAGATTGATTAAGTAGAAACTTGTAAGTACATAATTCTTATAGTATTAGACTATTAGGTGTTTTAGTCGGATCTTATATATGTTCATAGTAATCATACATATTTTGAGAGGATATCAATGTGATGAATGAATTGTAGGCAAAGCTTTTAAAATTCAGTCGTCACGGCGCTTGGGTGGAAGATCACACTCCTAAGAATAGAAAGATGGAAACTAAATATGATAAGGACATCAAAGAATAAATTGTAAGTTTGAATAAATATGTCACTCCTACCACTAGTAGTCGGAGTTATATAATTGTGAGTTGCTTAATGGTTTTATGTGTATGTAGAGGATCTGTGAGAAGGAGGTACAGGAAGGAAAATAGAAGCCTGAAGGACGTGATGACATTCTTGCTAGGACAATCGGCCAAGCAGAGCATCCAGGTCGTGTGAGAGGGGTATCGACGCATGTTGGTATCACTAAGTATTTTGGGAAAACTACTCGAAGTAGTGATGATTCCAAGAAGGTAATCTATAAATACTGTATTTGAACCAACGTAATTTATAACTATATATGCTGACATTAATTTCTACTACACAGCTACATAAAATAGCCAGGTTGATGATGAGAATGTTGGAAACTGGGGAAAAGCCATCAGAAAAAGAGTTGGATATGGTTCAAGAAGTCATAAAGGAAGCAGAGGAGGAGGAGGAGGAGGAAGAGGAGGAGGAGGAGGAGGAGGAGGAGGAGGAGGAGAAGGATGAGGATGAGGAGGAGGAAAAAGAGGTAATAATATTTATGTCTTATATATATATACAATGTGTTATATATCATTTGGAAAATCAGTACGTGTTATATGGACAAGTGTTAATTTACAGAAGGAAACCGAGGAGGACATGACAAGGGAGAAGGAAATGGCAAAGAAGACTCAGGTGGGAGCCGAGGATCGATATCAGGCAGTTGAAGAGGAAGGGGAAGGCTGTGACACAGGAAGATTTTGACGTAGTTGATGATCAGACGTTCTTCTCTACACCAAAAAAGTTAATAGCTTCTAGTTTATAATTATTCATCTCAGTACACGTTTTTTACTTATGAAATTTATTAAAGGTATCGAATGTATGTGTGCTAATTGATTAAAGCTGTCGTGAAGGGCGATTGCAAGGTGGCTTGTCGTCTGTTCTATTTACAGGGGAAACAGAATGTTGTTGTTGCCAGGGGATACGTGTTCGCTTACGACCGGATTCAACAAGTTAAGGTTCATGGTATACCCCTTCGTCACAATTGCAGTAAAGTGGAAGTGTCCCAATTATATAAAGACGAGTATGGGGAAGTAAAAGTACCATTTCCTAATGAGGAGATCACTTATTTGAAAGAAGCCCTGAGCTCTTATGTGCAATGGCCTAACAACCTCATCAATGTTGTCATCCCCGAGGTACCTATACGCAGACGTTAATTATTACTTACTCTTTAAATATATTAGGGTACGAATATTAACACATCGTAAATATTTTAATCTTTACATTTGCAGAAGTTAAGCAAAGCCATGGCAGCAGCTAAAGCAATTACTACTACGTCAACGGAAGTTGTTGCAGTCAAGCCTGCTTATGATTCTTGTTATGAATCGTGTGAATATAAGAAAAAAATTAAAATGGCTTCGCTGATGGCTTTGCACAACCTGGCTGTAAAGAAATCACCTAGAGGGGATGTAGTCATGATTAACATTGAAGAGGAAATTATGGGCGCAGCTGATATAGCCGTACTGGACCCGAAGCAACTGATGGAATTTGTCGACCTTGACAATTTAGGTGCTGTTCACATTTTGATTTGGATGAAGTAAGTTTTATTAATAAAACTATTTAGTCATTTACATTTACGAATAATGATGTTTGTTAAAATTATCAATTACAATAACATTTTTTCATTCCATGTGGCATAATAAGTGCCTGAATAATCAGATCACTGAGTGGAAGTTTCCATTTCACGCCTACGAATTCTTGAGTCCTAAGGCGTTCCCTGTGCACAGAATTTCATACGAAGAACAAGTCAATAGTATCACTCGTTGGTTGATGTCTTCTAAAAAACTATGGCTTGCCCCCTACAATGAGAATATGTATGTATAGTACGTGATTATTGTAATGAATCACGGTTCTATAAATTTATCATTAACATGCTTAAATGCGTGTAAATGAACTAACAGTTCAATGTCCCAAATTGAATAGGAAGCATTGGGTGCTACTGGCAATCCAAGTGGAAATAAAAACAGTGTACTGGATTGACTCTCGCGAAGGCAAACCCTCTGACAGTTGTGTAAGGATGATAACCGAGTAAGTTTACAACCTTCAATAATGTCATTTGTTATTGTATGACTTGAGACATATATACGCAAATAATAATGGCATGTGTGTATATTTATGATTTAGTGTTTTTCAAGCAAAAAAAAGATTATGTCCACTTGGGAAATATGAAAGCGATGTTGTTCCTAATTTTATCACGCCATTAGTAAGTGTATTCTTAATAATTACTCGTATCACTTAATTATGTTTATACGAGAGGTTGATTATCTAATTCAGTTGATTTGTGTGTGATTTATATAATAGTCTCCTAAAGCACCAGACGACAAACAAGGCGCCTTTTACGTTTGCCAGTCCATGTGGGAGGTTATCAACAGAAAACTATCTAGCATTCCGATACGGGTTAGTGTGATTTAAAAACTATTTCAGACGTAAATTGAGTTCAATTCTGTATACTTCCATGTATTATATCTATTTCGATTATGTATATTTTGAATTATAGTTTCCACAAATACTCAACAAAGCCCCGAAATATTCGCCAGAGGACATCAACCAGATGAGAAATATGTGGGCCAGTTATGTTGTTTCATTAGCGAGGTCTCAATAGTTTTCTCATGCTTTATGTACGAGTGTGTATATATAGATCCAATGTGTATTGGTTTCTTTTATTTTCTCAATAGCAGTTGTGTTTTGGTTGTTGATCATCCTGTTTGTACTATTTTTAAACTGGATTTAATTGATTGCGGGGTGTAATATTTTGATACAGGATTGAATTTTTGCATGCACAATTTCTTTGAATGCTATTTTTCAAAGATGAGTGAAAAAATAGCATTTCAAAGAACATTACAAATCTTCTTTGAAAAAATAGCATTTCAAAGAAATTTGCTAGAACAAAGCTAAAATCATTTAAAATAAAAATAAAAACGATAACGGTTAAAAACAACCCGTTGCAAACAATTATTTGACAACGGTTTTATTTAGATAAATAATCGTTGACATATTTTCCCTCCCATTCAAACCGCCAAAAATATAAGATAACGAATGATAACCGTTGTCGAGTTCAAAACTTTTACAACGGTTTATTTCAGCAGAACCGTTGACAAAATTTCATCAATATAAATAGATAACGGTTACATACCATTGTCAACAGATGAATATAACAACGGTTTTGCATGCAATAAAGCCGTTGTTAAATTTTGACATTCAATTAAATAAGATAATGAAATGAACCGTTATCATATATAATATTTAACAACGGTTTTGGAATAATAAGACGTTGTCAATAGTAAACTACGACAACGGATTTGAAACCGTTCTTAAGATTTAACAACGGTTTCTTAAAAGATTTTATAACGGTTCTTGATGTTATATAACGGTCGCGTGTTATTTGTACAACCGTGGTATATATTTAACAACCGTCGTTGCAATAACGGTTCCTTGTTTCTATTTAAAAACGGTAATTTGCATTATTTGACCGTTATTGGATGTCTTATTTGGCGTAGTGGGATGTTTACATTGCATTATAACATGTTAAAGAGCAATTAAATGAGAAGAAATGAATTAGTGACGAATTTAGCATGATTATACTTGTTGTGTTAATATAGTTGCATAGTTATGTTGGTTGGACTTGTTTAGTTTGTTCATGGTGTGGTTTACAATGGAGGATATTGGAGGATTATTGGTTACGATTTTGGAGACGGAAGGCGGTTGGGAAACCGTCTTCCGCTCAAGTCACCCTTGAGGCTTCCCACTCCAAGGTAGATGTGCACATTTAGTACTTAGGTTATGGAGGGACTCGTGTGGTGAGGCACGACGCCTGGCAGGGGACTCGAGTCGCACTCGGGCCCGGTACCACGGACGTGTTCCGAGTACCTTGTCTTGATAGCGACGTCGTGGACATGTCCCGGTCACCGGTTTGTGGAGATATATGTTGGAGGATGACTCCTATGTATTATCATACTTTGTTGGTTATTGTCTTTACATTGTCATATGAATAGGTAAGCTAGTATTGCATGCGTTGAACATTTATATCGTTAAGTTAACACTTGAGTTTTGATATATCTGTGGTGAACCATATGGTGATTTTCGCCCATATGGGAAGCAGTGTTGACAGGTTAGCATGATAGATTCGAGGACTTGGGGAGCGGTCTTCATTTAGTCATCACCATTCTTGTTTATCTTAGTTTTTGACAATTAAAATCCATTCACTTCACTTTGGTTGTACTATTGGGATGGTTTTTATATCCCTTAAACTTGTAACCGTTTAACTTGTTACAACTTAACTATTTCAATTTAATGTTTAACACTTCTTTACTTTTTTTTTGGTGAAATGTGAGCTTTGATTGATAAAATAATCATATTACAACAACTAGTCCCATATGGATATGACAACTAGGCTTAAGTACAACAAAAACCTAAGTTTACAATCCAATTCTTATCCCCTACTAACATAGGCCGAGGAAAAATATGATTTAGTCTTGACTTCACAGTGATTTTGATTTCATCAGCAACAATACCAGGTCTTCTCAGGTGAAGATTAATGCGACAATTATTCCTCTCCATCCAAACTGCATACCAGAAAGCAAGTCTAATTACTCTATAAACTTTCTTCTGAATCTTAGAAGAACCAGTAGCAGTACTCAACTTGATAGCTAGCCAGTCATCCAGCACAGCAGCAACCATAGAGCTGTAATCACAGCTCTCAAATAGATGTCCATGCCCTTCTTCTTCCTTCTCACAAAGAACACATTTGTTTGTAGTACACAAACCCAAAGAGAACAGCTTAACTCGAGTGTTCAGAGCCTCATGTTTGATAAGCCAACCAATAAGAGAATGCTTAGGAATAGCCCAGCCATCCCAAACATCCTTATACCAGTGGACAGGGGGTGGGTACCCTGCATCCACTGATAGGCAGAAGTAACAGTGTAACCATTTGGACTAGCTATCCACTGGCTACCTTGGAAACCAGTAGCTAGCAAAGTCCTAACCTTGCAAATATTCCTCCAGTTCCAGTTTGAATCTGGAGGAGGTTGATAACTACTCCAATCTGACCCTTTCATATATACATGGTCAATCCAGAGAACCCAAAGACGATCAGCTTTAGTATAAATCCAGTTAACAAGTTTACCCACAGTTGCAACATTCCACACCCTAGCATCCTTAACCCCTAAACCACCTTCCTTCTTGCTGCAGCAAACTTTACTCCATGCAACAAGTGGAGCTCTGTGGTATTCAGTATCACCAGCCCAAAGAAAATTCCTGCAAATCATTTCAATCCTACTTATAACCCCTTTAGGAATTAGAAAAATTGATGCCCAGTAGTTGTGCAGGGTGCTAAGAACTGAGTTGATAAGAATAAGCCTTCCAGCATAGCTTAACTTTCTAGCTCCTAACCCCCTGATTCTGCCCACAATTTTATCAATCAACACCTGACAATCACTTCTTTTTAACCTCACTGCCTGCACTGGGATACCCAGGTATTTGAAAGGCAAAGAACCTTCCTGGAAGCCTGACACCTGGATGATATCCTCCTTTAAGGATGCTGCTACACCATTGAATACCACTTCAGATTTGGAGGCATTAACTCTCAATCCGGAGGTTTCGAGAAAAGTAGATAATGCCCTAAGAATAAGCATAATAGAATGCACATCCCCCTTACAAAACATAAGGAGATCATCAGCAAAGAGAAGATGAGTGAGCTTCAAACTTTTGCAAAGAGGATGGAATTTGAAAGACCATCTGGTAGTAGCATAGTCCAGAATTCTTGACATATATTCCATACATACACAAAAGATAAGAGGGGAAATAGGGTCACCCTGTCTAAGGCCTCTTTTCCCCTCAAAATAACCAAAGTGTGCACCATTCAAACTTAAAGTGTATATAGGAGAAGATATGCAGCACATCACCCATTGCTTAAACTTGGTAGGAAAATTCAAAGCAGTCATCATTTGTTCCACAAAGTGCCATTCAATAGTATCATAAGCTTTTTGGAGATCTAATTTGAATAAACATCTTGGGGATACCATACTTCTATTATATAATCTTACTAAATCTTGACTGATCAAAATATTCTCTAGAATACTTCTCCCTTTAATGAAGGCACCTTGATTCTTACTAATGATATCAGGAAGTATAAGAGCCAGCCTATTGCACATAATCTTTGAGATAGCTTTGTAAAGAACATTGCAACAAGAGATTGGACGAAAGTGCTTCACACTAGTAGGCCTATCCATCTTAGGAATGAGTGTAATAGTTGTAGCATTAATCTGAGTTAGGAGTTTACCTGTATCAAAAAAATTCTTAACTGCATCACACACATCATCCCCCACAATAGCCCATGCATCTCTATAAAATTGACTAGTATAACCATCTGGACCTGGAGATTTGTCCTTAGGTATACTAAAAATACTCTTCTTGACTTCCTCAGCAGTGATGGGAGTGTCTAAGATAGCCCAGTGAGCAGTGGTGCAACAAGGTCCCCTGGTGACTACATGCTGCTGGACTGACATAGTGTCATTGTGAGACCCAAGAAGGTTCTGATAATACTCCAAAAAAGCCTGTTGAATATCATCACCAGTAGTACAGACTTTGCCATTCATATCATCAATTTGCATAACCTTGTTCAGCATAACTCTCTTCTTGATAACTTGATGGAAATAAGCAGTGTTAAGATCCCCAGCAATTGACCATTGAATCTTTGCTTTCTGGGAAAGAAAACTATCTCTGGCCACATTAAGATCTTTGAGCTCATTAGCCAGATCATATTCCTGCTGAATCAGATCCAAATCCCCAGGACAATCAACCAATTTCTTTTGAAGTTGTTGCAAAACAGTACCAGCAATATTAGTGCTATTTTCAATATCAGCAAAACAGGTTTTGTTTAAGTTCTTGAGTACAGGTTTAAGAGCCTTCAATTTCTTCACCACCTTGAACATTTTAGTCCCTCTATAGGACTGCTTCCACACACTATCCACAGTTGGACTGAAATACTCTGAAGTACCCCACATATTAAAGTATTTGAAAGACTTTTTCCCATTAAATTCCACTTTTCTATCTACAATTGTACAAGGACAGTGATCAAACATGCCTTCAGGATGGAAATGGGCCATATACTCTCCATAACTCCTCAACCACTCAGGATTCCCCATTGCCCTATCCAGTCTACTATAGACTCTATCAGTAGGAGCTTGCTTGTTAGACCAAGTAAACAATGCTCCAAAGAGCCTTAATATCCTCCATTTCACATAAGGAGACACATTCCTGGAAATGTTCCATCTCAAAGATCTGTGTATTACCCCCAGTCTTTCAACCGGAGATAATACAAGATATTAAAGTCTCCCCGCCCACAACCAAGGCATAGTACATGTAGTGGCTGTATCCTTCAAAAACTTCCACAGAACAGTTCTCTCCATGAGATCATTAGACGCATAGATCATAGTCAGAAGAAAAGTATTGTTATCCAACTTGGAATGAACCAACATATGGATATACTGAGCACCATAATTCAAGAACTGCACATCAAACCAGGTAGGATTCCAGAGCAACCAAATCCTACCCCCTTTATGCCAACTACAATTAGTAGAAATACTCCATCCATCACAAATTGTAGTTGCCTTCTTCATTAAAGTACTAGGTTTAAGTTTAGTCTCTAGTAAACCAAAAAGCCCTACACCATTATTATGCATGAACCACTTTACAACCTTCTGTTTATTCAGGTCATTTAGACCCCTAACATTCCAAAACCCAATACTATGCATGATTAACTAGATTAGGAGGGTCCTTACCACTGTTCTCTACCCCAAGCCTAGGTGTAGCAGAACCATTCAGAGCATCCAGAAAGGTGTACTTGCTAAACTTACCAGATAGTCTAACTCCCACCATATTCTCCTGCCTACTGACCCACATAATTTGTTTTGCAGGTGTAGCTTTGACAGTAGGAGTAGCCCTCACCACTGACAGTGAAGGAAACATATCAGGAGTAAAAGCAGTAGGAGACTCAGCAGTCTCAGCAGGTGTAGCTTTCTGTACAGGCCTCCAAATCTGTTTAGGTTTAGGTTTAGATTGTTGACCTTTAGATTTCTTAGGTATAGGTTTTCTGCATTGTGACATGTCATGCCCTATCCCATTACAGCAAGTACACAAGATAGGGTTCCACTCATAATCCACATTCACCACAACCAAATTCCCAGATTCATCCAGAAATTTAACTTTTTCAACAAGTTTTTGGTTAAAAGGCACTTCAACCATAACTCTAGCATAACTAAGACGAATCTTATCAGAAGTATCATTATCCAGACGAATAAAATTTCCCACCAATCCAGCTATTTTAGGCAAACAGGCCCCCCAAAATCTCAAGGGTATACCAGATAGTTTAGCCCACACTGGAACAAACTCAACTTTCTCCTTAACCAACTCAGTCTCAGGAAGCCATGGACGGATAACCACAGGTTTATTATCAAACATGTAATACCCAGACTTTAATAACGCCTCCCTATTCTCAAACTTAGTGAATCTGACAAGAAAAATTCCATTATCCAAGAATGAAACCCCACAATCCCAAAATTTTCCCGGATACGATACACAAAGTCCTCAATAATCCCAGCAGGAGGGTTTGCACCTAAAATATAGCAAAAGACAGAGTTGTTCCAGAAATCTACCTCTGGTTTAACATCCTCATGTGTGAATTGCAGCAAATCAGTAGGTTCTTCCTCCTCTGTGAACACTTCTTTACTTGATTGTTCGTACTACAAGCTTGGGAAACCAAGTCGTGTAACGACTCCATGTGTTGGGGATGCCTAGTGGAAAGGGTTTCGACTTATGGGGGTGTTAAAAAGTGGTATCAGAGAAAAGGTTTTGGAGCCTAAACCAATGAACCAATGAAATAGGTTGAGTCAATCTAAAATGAACCCGGTTTGAGTCATAGAGAGCTTGTAACAAGCTTGGGAGACGTCCCAAGGTTGTGCCATTGTCCTCTTAACTTAAGTCGGTCACTACGTTGGGGGCAATGGGGCGTATTTAGTGCATATGGTTGTTGCATATTCCTTGTTTGGTGTTGTGGATTTGTTACATGTTTGGTAATATCTTATATGATAACATGGTTGATGATGGCATAATTGTGAAGGATATGTTGGATGTATAGATGTGAGCATACGTACTAATTCTCGTCATATGTGAGATATATATCGTATGAATGCCTCTACTTTCCCCGTACATGCATTTAGGAACATGTAAATAGGGTTATATGTGGACTTGTGTGAATTTGGATGGATAAATAGCCTATAAGATGCGTACTTGGTCAAGTGGAAAAAGGGACTCGATCGACTAGAAGGCACTCGACCGAGTGCCCCTGCCACTCGACCGAGTGCCCCTGCCACTCGACCGAGTGCCCCTGCCACTCGACCGAGTGGATACATTTCCAGACCCCTAGGACCTCCTGTAAGTTATGGCACTCGACCGAGTGTATATCACTTGGACGAGTGAAAGGACCACTCGAACGAGTGGACCAGGGGGGATTTCTGGAAACATTCTTTAAGTCAAGACACTCGACCGAGTGGGACACCACTCGACCGAGTTGGACACCACTCGACCGAGTGGGACACCACTCGACCGAGTGGGCCTGTATTGGGGTCAATGCCATTTGCCTCATAGTTTAGAGCATGTATTGATGTTTGTTATGCTTATTGAAGAGACATAATGTCGAGAACCCGTGCAAGGTTTCCTTCACCTCAATCCCGCGTGTCCGAGGAAGAAATGGAGTTACTTATTGCACAAAATGAGGCCCTCGCCGAGGCCTTTAGAAATGTCACTAGAGAGAGATATGCGGCGATGGATGCCTCCGCCATGAGCACCTCCATATCGCGCCACTGCCCCACCAAGTACCTTGGGGTTGAAGAGCCTTGTCTCTTTAGTGACTGAATAAGGGAGATGGAGAACGTATTCGAAGTGGTAAGATGCCCCGAGGAACTCAAGGTAGATAAAGTCGCCTTCTACTTGGGAGGTATCGCGGGGGGATGGTGGTACAAAGAGAGGGGCGCTATAAGAGAATTCTATGAGGAAATAGGCGAGACCGCAATACCATAGACCGATTTGAAGGTAGAAATGAGAAATGAATTCATCCCCGAACATGTAAGGTGCAAGCTCCGGGCGGAGTTCGATCGGTTTGTGATGACCGACATGATGACGGTACAAGACTACTATATCCGCTTCAATGAACTAGCTACCTACGTGGATGACCTCCACCTTAGCAAATCACACTTGGCTCTCAAGTTTGAAGGAGGATTGACCGTCAAAATCCTAGAAAAGCTCCCACCCGAAGAAGTGTCAAGCGTGAAAGAGGTATACGCGAGGGCCGGAAACACGGAGAGGCTACTCGGCATGACCAAAGAATCTAAGGGAAGGTTCGGGGAGAAGAGGAAAGTCGAAAGTGAAAGTGGAGGGTACCAACCCAAGAAGACTAATTTCAATCAAACTATGTCCTACTCGGGAGGAGCACCCACAAGTGGCTATGGGAAGACGGGCGGCTACGGCGGAAGGGCCGTTAGTGAAGGAGGAGGACTACGGTTCTATAATTGCGGTGGCCTTGGCCACAAGAAAGTGGATTGCACGAGCACCCCAAAAGGTCCCAACCGGAGGTTCGGGCAAGGAAACTCCTACTACACTCCTTCTCAAAGCGGGTCCAACAACCAGAGTTCGGGGGCATGGAGCAACCCGAGGAATGATAACTTCACTTTCAGTGGCGGCAACAACTGGGGAAATTTCAATCGGGGAGCTACATCTATAGCAACAACCTTCGCGGGAGGCAATGCTTCGGGAAGTAGGCCAGCTCAATCGGTAAGCACGGTGCAAGGTGAACCCAAGTCTAGTGGCAAGCTCTTTGCCATGGATAAGAAGAGTGCCGAAGAGGATGCCCACGTTGTCTCTGGTACATTCCTTATTAATTCTCATCCTTGTTTTATTTTATTTGACTTAGGGACTACTCATTCTTTTGTGTCTAAGAGTCATGTGTCGACCCTAGGATTGGGGGAGGGAGAACTAGCCAATGACAATGTGTCCTTACCTTCGGGAGAGTCCACCTTATGTTCAAAGGTATATAAAGAGGTCTCGGTCATAGTGCATGAGACCAACTTTCCGGTAAACCTTTTTGAATTTCCTCAAGAAGGATTTGAAGTGATCCTCAGGATGGATTGGCTAAGTAGACATAAAGCCAATATAGATTGCTACCAAAAGAAGATCGCCTTGAGAGGACCCAAAGATGTTAGGGTGTCATACAAAGGTTACTTAGTCAAACCAAAGGTGAAACTAGTTTCGGTAATGACCTTGAAGACATGTTTGAAGAAGGGTTGTCCTATGCTCTTGTGTCATATATGGGACACTAGTATGAAAGGACCACAAGCTCAAGATATACCGGTGGTGGGAGACTTTGAGGATGTGTTCCCAGAGGAGTTACCCGGATTACCTCCTCCAAGAGAAGTAGAATTCGGGGTGGACTTGAAGCCGGGTACGGGACCAATCTCTAAGGCCCCGTACCGGATGGGTCCAAAAGAATTGGAAGAATTAAAGAAACAACTTTGGGAATTGGCGGATAAGGGTTACATTAGACCGAGTGTGTCACCATGGGGAGCACGGGTTCTTTTTGTAAAGAAGAAGGACGGGACTTTGAGGTTATGCATCAATTATACGGAATTGAATAATGTCACCATCAAGAAAAAGTACCCTGTACCAAAAATCGATGATTTGTTTGACCAACTTAGTGGAGCCGGAGTATTTTCAAAGATTGACCTACGATTGGGCTATCACCAATTGAAAATAAAGGATGAGGACATCCCAAAGACCACATTTAGATCACGGTACGGGCATTATGAGTTCGTAGTGATGCCATTTGGGTTAACAAATGCCCCAGCCGCTTTCATGGATCTCATGAATAGGGTGTTTACTCCGCACTTGGACAAATTCGTGGTGGTATTCATAGACGATATTTTGGTCTACTCCAAGACCAAAGAAGAGCACGAGGAGCAACTAAGAATCGTTTTGCAAACCTTGAGGGAGCACTAACTCTATGCAAAACTTAGTAAGTGCGAGTTTTGGTTAGAGAAGGTGGCTTTCTTAGGATATGTAATATCAACGGAAGGAGTTGCCGTGGATCCTATCAAGATTGAAGCCGTGTATAAGTGGGTGGTACCCAAGAATGTAGCGGAAATTCGAAGCTTCCTAAGCCAAACTGGGTATTATCGCCGATTTGTGAAAGACTTCTCCAAGATTTCTAGACCCTTGACATCGTTGATGAGTGTGGACAGCGGGGGGCCCACGGGGGCGCTTGGGAGGAAGAGAACAAGCGTTTGCATTTTTGTTGGAGTCGCCACCAATTTTTATGGGAAATTGGAACCGTTCGAATACCTCGTGCCATGTCAAGACACAAAGTAGAGACATGAACACTAAGCAATCGTTACCCTTAGCATTCTATGTCTAGAATGACTCTCGTGGATGCCAATGAACACAGGTGTTCACGGAGATCTGGAGTAAGGGGTGAGGGTACGTATTAGGAAGCTCTTTTGATCGAACACCTAATCCCGCCCGCCTCGATAGCAGCCTCTACTAATGATTAGGGACAGCATCTATACTCGATATATCGTCGGTTGTATGCATGCAATGCAACATCCAAGTTTTAATCCTAACATGTGAGAATTAGGCTAAGTCGGTTAACACGTAATTTAACATACAATTAATGTCGAAGTAGGATTTAATGCTCAATTACATGTGAAAACATTCAAATAAATCATACAAATGCGATAAATAATACAACGAAAGAAGATTACAATAATTACAATGGATTAGGCGATTTATGTCGAAAATACCTTTAAAACGGATGATTTGAGAAAAAGAATAAAATGAATGAATTAACGAATAAAACAGAAGGTGATAATACGATTAATAGTTAATTATGCGTAAGCTAAATAACTAGGTCAAGGCAAAAACGGAGTTCAGGGACAGAATTCAACCGAATAAAGCAGCGAGCCGCGTCCTTTGGAATAGGCGCAGCGATTCTTTGCGTCATTCTGACTTCTGACTCCCAATTCGGCCGTGAAGCGGAAATTGCGTGTTGTTAATACTCGTCGGTAAATTTAATGATTGATTAAATTATTTACTCGGATGAAAGTGATTAATAGTTTATTTACATACGATTAATGATCATAAAACAATAAAACATGGATGAGGCGGATGCAAACGAATTAATTACATGAAAGAATGATTGATTAGTGACATGGGTGAATGAAATAAACTAAACATGATGGATTGACGACAAATTAATGACGAACATGCGATGCATATGACAAATAACAGATGTAAATATGTCAATGATGAATTCCAAAAACTCAATATTGATGAATTGAATCTCTAAAACCCGAATTGAATTTAATGATGAAAACCCGCAAATATGAGATTACTTGGGATTTAAGTCGGATTTAATGATAAATAAAACGTGTGAATGAAAAATAAATAATATGCATGAAATTATTAGACGATTGTATCGAAGAATTAAAGAAAACAAACGAAAAAAAATAAACACGAACAAATTACAGAGGACGAAGGAAGAAGAAAGGAAGCAGGAACTGCGGCAGCCTCACGAAGAGGCGCAGCAGGTACTGCGCTCCTTCAAGAGGCGCAGCGATTGCTGCGTCCTTTCTCGACGGTTTGTCTTAAAAATCCGTAAAAAGGTTTTTAAACGAGGTTTTAGAAATCGGTTTTAATTGGTATTTTCGACATAAACCTTACATTAATGATACAAAAAGTAAAATAACAATAAATAAAGAGAGATTATACACCCTCAGACTTACATGTTTGACGAAACGAGAAGGACTAAGATATCGATTAGTGATGCTCGACGCGAATGTAACGAAAGTGCCCTCGTAAGAGGAAAACGATTAAATTAATTATGTTGATTGATGTGGAGTTGGTCAAATTGGTCGGTCATGCAAACGAGGCTGGTACTCAGAAGGATCCGAGCTTACGTGGTCGAATGTTCAAGCACGTAGACGCCAAAAAGTAAGAACAAAGGTCTAGAATGCAAAGGGAGAAGAGAAGGGCGGACACTCGCGTGAGAAATATGAGGAGCAAAGGCTCCTATTTATACTAATCACGTGAAGGAATTAGGGTTTCGGTGAGTCTTTGGAAGTGAATCTCGGAAAGATATGAAAAAGATACGAAAATTACGCACAAAAGGACCTGGGAAGAGGCGCAGCAGCCACCGCGTCTCTTGGAAGAGGCGCAGCACCTGCTGCGTCTGTTCCCAAGTGGTTTCCTCCTGCGGAAGAAAGATTTCCGTGTTTAAGTTATGGTAGGACAGACTAATTTGGTTTTCCTTAATATTTTGTGTGAATATTACGGGAAATTATTTACCAAAGTATAAAGATTATGAAATATTTATAAAATATGGGATAGAAATATCCGGAACATTCCAGAACATTCTGACTCGGGATTTAACGGTTATCAGAAAATAAAGACGGTTTTAGGCCCGGACTCCAAATGTACTCTAAGTACTGTCAAAATGACCGTATCGGCACGTAGATGACAACTAAGAGGTAGACATTAATATTTGAGCAATCACTTGACGATAAACTTACGAACTGTCACAAATCGTTCCGCGTACCAAACATGCGGCCCAATCATCACCGGGTGGTTTGCGAGAGGTGCAGAAATGAGGTATCTACAGAGCCCCCACTTTGACTGAGGCTTGGATAAGGCGAAAGTCAAAGTATAGCCATCAGGTCAATCGAATATTACAACCTGACGACTATGGCGACGCGAGGCGGCTCAAGGGGTCTGAGCCAAGGACCTGTCGTCGGGAACATTTTAGAGTCTGTCGACTATCGGGGAGGGTCGTTTAAAGTCCATTAGACTACGTAAGGAGGCTCGCCAGCCATAAGAGGAGACCATACCTATGACTTCTTCTCGAGATGCTTCCGGAGGTGCATGAGAGCTATTGAGCTAAGGTCAAGCGTGGGGGCTAATTAAGGTGAGTAGCAGGACAGAGGCGGGAACTGTCGAGAGAAGACTGCTTGGGTAGTCTTCGAGAAATAATTGCGAATAGCAGGACACAGGCGGGAACTGCTGAGAGAAGACTGCTTGGGTAGTCTCCGAGAAATAATTGCGAATAGCAGGACACAGGCGGGAACTGCTGAGAGGAAACAATGTTGATCTCCATGTCTTGAGAGGGAAAGTATATCCGCTTACTCTCGTTGGGGAACATGATCAGAAGTTAATCTCCATGTCGTGAGAGGGAAAGTATATCCGCTTACTCTCGTTATAATGAAGGCGTGTCGAAACACTTGTGAAGGAATAAATGCTCGTTGCGACAAGCAAAGGTCGTGGAAGAAGTAAATAATATGAAACAGTCGGTTGCTGGCTTGGAAAATGCGGGCCGGAACGAAAGAAAATCGTCAAACGGACCAAAAGGATAAAATAGCATCGGGGAAGAGGCGCACCAAAGATGGGCCCACAAATAACGAACTCATAACGAATTTTTGAAAATTCGTATGGAGGGAACACAAGGAAGAGGTGCAGCAAGAGCTTCGTCTCTTGGAAGAGGCGCAGCACCTGCTGCATCTATTCCCCAAAGTGTTTTTTCTGCGTAAAAACGCGATAATCAGAAGGTTTTGTAAATCATTTGTTCGAAACATAAATTACACATTTCTCTCTCAAATCTTCACCATTTCCGCCAAGGTTTGATCCAAAAGCTTGCATTAATCATGACTAACCGAGGTATGTGTCTCATTCTTGCATTAATCTTCTGTATTTGTCCAATTTTGGATCGAAAAATTAGGGTTTATGACCCAATTAATCGAAAATTTGGGGCTTTTCCCCCAAATGCATTTGCCTTGTGATATTGACATTAGGAATGGATAATTGGTAGTATAAGGAACATAACCATGTATTTGTCTCGAATTTTCGTTGAGTTTTGAGCCTTTGAGTGAAATTTGAGACAGTTTCACAGCTAAACCGTAAATTGCTTCGAAAATAGCCTTAGGATTGTCCATTTGCGATGAAACTTGATATTTAGAATCCTTGCATGATGGGTAAACTTCCTACCATCTCGGAATTTTGGTTTGTGACCGATTTTTCAGGACACTTTTCTAGGGCATAATCGTCGTTATAACGAAATGCTGCCGAAATTTTGACTCGAACCCGAGACTAGGCTTCAAATTAGGCTTGACTTGACCCAAATTACCACATGAGTGATCGGGTTGGTGAGAATATGGCCAAAGATGGCGAGAAAAGAGCGGTTTCAGGGCTTCCAAAGGCTTGAAAATCCTTTAACCAAGGCTTGTCGTCACGTGACGCGGCCTAAATTTGCTTTAATGTTGCAGGTGATAAGGCTTCTACTTCTGGGAGGACTCCCATGGAGATATATGTCACTGTTGTCGAGGAGGCTTTAGAGCAGGCCTTCACCGCCGCGGTGATGGCTACTGGGGACGAGGTCCATGAGGAGGAGGCTGTCGAGGAGGAGGAGGCCCCGAGACGGGCCAACGTTGGACGAGGAGGTCGTCAGCTGAGAGGAGCTCTTGCGTGGGCTGAGACCTGGGAGAGTAGGCACTTGCTGTGGGTTGCAGAGGGTCACCTGTCCTACAGGACGGTGAAGAGCTTGGTAAATAGGAATTCACTACTCATCACCTCTCTTCTTTCATTCATTTGTTCACATCTCTTTCAATTTTCATTCAAAACTAAAGATAGCTTTTGTTTCAAATCATAATAGGAGGCCGGGAACATCAGGTCGTTCTTGGACTACACGACAGCGATGGAGTGCTACGAGCGACTGTCGGCGGAGGAGCGCGCCATGATCGAGCGCGGAGCGTTCGGTTCTTTGGTGCAGGCCTGAAGGGATATCGCGAAGAGGAAGCTGCGGGCTAACCTTAGCCTGGTCCGCGCTTTCTTGGACCGATTCTGGGATACGACTTCCACGTTTCACATGCCTTTTGGTGAGGTGGGAGTCACTCTGGAGGACTACGGCATGATTTCCGGTCCGCCGTGTGGGACGAGAGGCGTGGAGTGGCCGGAGACTGCCATGAGGGTGGACTCGGCCGAGGCTAGGAGGTTGATCGGCTGGAACTTGGCGCCGAGGGCTGTCACAGTGCCGGGTTTAGTGCCTAGCTCCTACGTTCGAGACTACTTTGCGGGAAAGATCCCGGCGCTGGTGACGATTGACGGGAGGGAGACGGCTCCTCCTCCCTGTACAGCTGAGCAGAGGGTCCGTTTGTGGCTTTGGTGGTTTCTGTCTTCGATTTACCTCGGAGACAAGGGCGAGAGGCTGTCGACGAATCTTCTTCCCTTCCTTTCTGACCTGAGCTCCCTAGGGCGTTGGGGCCGGGTCATCATGGTTTTGCGGTCCTCATCCGCTTCATGAGGGCCATGGTTCGTCCGGAGTTGATGGAGAAGGGGACTTCTCCTGGCGCTGTCGGACCTGGACTACTGTTGGAGGTATGAACCTTCATTTAGACCAAAATCAATTCCTTTCCTTATCAAATTACGAAAGATCGTCATTAACTATCTTGCTTCGCAGGCGTGGGTGTACTCCTACTTCCCGGGCCTCGCGCCCAAGAGAACGGAGCCGCTGGAGAAGGCCTATCTCGTGGTGAGGGATTGGGTGATGTGCGGGACGAAGAGCAAGTGTTCTTCTCACGGTGTCTACCGGCGGGACGTGAACGCTCTTCAGCTAGACAGCGTAAGCATCTCATATTCATTTGCTCCTATATTGCTTTTAAATTGATCATAAGAATGATTCCTTTGTTTATCTTGTCCCAGTGGGTACCCAGGCCTTGGGCGGAGTACGCTGACGTGCCTCCTTTTGTGGCTGAGGTCCTTCGACCTAGGAGCTCGAGTCGGCTGCTGTTGAGGACGTCGGTGGGTCCTACGTGGTACTTGGGCGAGTGCTTGGCTCGTCAGTGCTCTCGGGACGTGTTGACGGTTCCCATAGACCCTCCTAGGACGATGTTCAGGGAGCCTTCTGAGGCAGAGAGGGAGGCGAACTTGGCTGGCGCTAGTGGTGACGCCCTTCTTCTTCCTGGCGAGGACTACTCGGCGTTCCTCTATGGGAGGTTGGCGTACTGGCCGGTAGTGGTGAGCATCTTTACCCTTCTTCTTTACTTGATTTTTGAGAACTATGATGAAAGATCATCGATTAATGAGAAACATTTGACTTTGCAGGAGGTTGAGGCGGCGGGCATCGAGCCCCCAGAGTACCCCGAGACCCTCGAGTACACTGACGCGACCGGGAGGACTACGATCTCCGAGTTGCGTGACTTTGACGTGGCTGTGACGGATGCTGGCCTGGACGACTGGCAGCATCTGATTCGGAGGGTAAACCTCTAATTTTTGCATAACCCTTTTTTTTTGTGTAAGAACACATTTGATTGAGTTTGTTCGATTATCAAGAACTTCTTTTGAAAATGCAGGTCGCGCCGTCTCGGTTCGTGGCGTTATGGAGGGTGGCCAACCGGCTACGAGCTACTGCCGTCGAGGCACTTGTCGGCGGTCGAGGCCGTCAGGTATGAACCTTGTGCCTGTTCTATTTTTTGAATTTTGATTTTCCAATTTTTCTTGAAACGATTGACATGAGCCAATTTTGTTGTTTACAGGCTGACCGCGAGCTGGAGCGAGATTGACCCAGTCTCGGGAGGAGACAGCTCGCTTGTTGAGGGAGCTCGAGGTTCGAGACGCCGAGATTGCCACTCTTGCGGCAAGAGTTGCGGAGCTGGAGGGCGACCAGCAGTAGGTTTGTGCAGTTTTTGTTTGTTTTATTGGCTGTATTTTTGCACAGTTGTACATTTGGACCTTCATTTTGAACATTCTGGACTTTGTTTGGGGCTCGAGCCCTCAGTTTGTTATACATTTCCCTTTTTGGTTGGTATATAATGTGGCCTGAGTGCCTTTGCTGCTGGGTTGTGCTGCTTGTGCCTGCAGGTTAGCTTTGAACAGGTTTGGTAGATGACAGTTTACGCCGTCATGCCGCCGAAATTTGCATAGAAATCACGCAAGACATACATTTGCATATACATATGGCCTTAATTAGCGCAAAATGAGTGACTCAAAAAAATGCAAAAATTTGCAAAAATTTTGCCGGAAATGACCGGACGGTAGGGAGGGTTACCCCCTAAAAAAAGAAAAAAATAGAAATCTATAAGTTAGAAGAAATGAAATAAATGTAAATCGAAATGAGAATTATTTCCTAAAATGAAAAATATTAACTTGAGAATTATTTCCTAAAAT